>NC_045610.1:18448810-19097352 GCF_009762305.2 Zalophus californianus | reverse complement strand
GGTTCTGACACTTGCCATGGTGAAACCTTGGGCAAGTCACTTCTCTGCCCCTTGGTTTTCCCCTCTGTAAAAGAGGGATAATAAAAACAAATATCCCAAGATACCGTTATGTGAATGCCATGAGCTTAGGGACCAGCCCAATGCTTGGCATATAGTAGCTCTTCCCAGAGAAGAAGGTGCCTTGTTCTGCATACTCTAAAAGTC
This sequence comes from Zalophus californianus, assembly GCF_009762305.2. NCBI lineage: Eukaryota > Metazoa > Chordata > Mammalia > Carnivora > Otariidae > Zalophus > Zalophus californianus. The sequence goes on along the minus strand of NC_045610.1, from coordinate 19,097,148 downwards.
TTCCTGTCCTGGTCATGGGACATCTGGGCCTCCAGGGCTCTTGGCCTCTGGGATTTTCCAGAACCGGATCAAGATCTCTTATGATTGCCAGTATTTTTCCACTGTGAAAAACCAATCTCTCTGAATTCTGCCCCTGAGAGTCACGGGAAGTTGTGAAAAGGCTCACGGCGCAGCCCTGTCCACTGAGAGATCCTGTCAGGAGAGAGAGGAACTCAGAGGACACTTCACCTCATGGGACCGCAGATCTTGAGCAATGCCCTCATCACCCACACACTAAATTACAGAAGTCACTCATTATATCTGGAGATACCTTGGAGGAAAGTTTGTCCAGAGTCCGCAGACTGGCAGCCAAGTGCTAGAGGGGACTCAGGGACCAGATTGTTCTGTCAGGCCTGCACCACATTTTGAACACAACAAAATCTGAATACCTGTGGGCAGGTCAGGAGAGTCAATGTCTGCAGACCCTGCCGCTCCCTACTGCCTCACACCCAGCCAGATTTGCATATTTGCTTTGTTTGCCTGGATCCCCCGAGCAGGCCGCCTGTGCACTTCACAGGCAAGACTGTAAGACACTGACTCCTTGGAAAATCATCTCAGCCTCTTGCTACTAGGATCGTTTCGGATTCCTATTTAGCCAGCAGTTAAGAGCACAGTCGTCCGTATCACCCAAAACCGTGGAGTCATTTCCAGGCCCTTCCTTTTTGATTCTTGACCTGCCCCCCCCCCCCCATTTTTCCTACTCACCTCCTAATCCTATCTACTTAGCTCTAAGAGGATGGGAGCCAGGCTGACTGCGCTCTTGTCCAGGACACCCTCCCTCTGTAATCTGCCCCATTGGCACTTGCTGAAGGTCCCTTGTCCTGCATCACCTCCATTGAGAGTTCCCTGTCCTGAGCCCCAACCATCCTAATCTGGCCACGCTGTCTGGATGGACACCTATCAGGGCACCTTTCCCTCTGGGTTGCACTGATTTCTTTTAGGATCTGCTTCCTCCACTGGACCATGAACTCCTTGAGGGCAGGGATTGTAAATTACTTAGCTTTGTGTACTTAGGGCTCGGCTGATGTGGGTACTCCATAAATGGGTCCTGAAACTGTAATAGAAGAAAGAATGAATAAATGAAGGAAGGCAGGAAAGCGGGAGAGAAAGTAGGAAGGAAGAGACTGATTCATTAATTTGCTCTTCGCCTTCCACACATTTGCTCAGCAGGGTTCTGCTGCTGGAAACGCCAAGCCCTGTCCGCTTGGATGTGTCCACCACACTTAAGAGGAATCGTGGGGGCATCTGGCTGGCTCACTCGGTAGAGCACGCGACTCTTGATTTCAGCCTTGTGAGTTCAAGCCCCACATTGGGCATAGAGCTTACTTTGGGGGGGAAAAAGACACAATTTTTTTTTTTTTTAAACTAACAACTTAAAAAGAGGAACCCTGGGCCTGGGCCAGCTGTACATGACAGTCACCACACCCCACCCCTGGCCACCATGTAACACCCAGCTTCTGCTCCTTCTGGGATTTTTGTTGTTGTTGTTTTTGTTGCAAATTTTATGATCTAACATATATGCCAAAAAAGACAAATAGTGTACATTTGGGTGAATTTTCAAAGTGAACACATCCATGTAAGCAGCACCCAGATCAAGAAAGAAAATGTAAATAACCCTGTTGCCAGTCACTACTCTCCCCGGGGGTAGTGACTTTTGTCACCACGAGTTTTCCTGCCTTTTAATTTCTATAAATATGATAATATAATATATGCTCTTTTGAGTCTGACTTCTTTTACTTAATGCTGTGTTTATGAGATTTATTGAGGTTGTGGTTTATTCATCCTCCTTGCTATATAAAATTTCATGATATAATACTCCACAATTTATTTATTCATTCTGCTGCTGATGGACATTTGGGTTGTTTCCAGGTTTGGGTTATTCAGACTAGTGCTTTTTTTTTTTTTTTTTAACGGAGGGGTGGGGGGCAAGGAGGGGCAGAAGGGGAGAGAAAGTCTTTTTTTTTTATTTTAAGATTTTATTTACTTGTTTGAGAGAGTGAGTGAGAGAGAGAAAGAGCACAAGCAGGGGGGAGGGGCAGAGGGAAAGGGAGAAGCAGACTCTCCGCCGAGCAGGAAGTCCGATTTGGGACTCAATCCTAGGACCCTGGGATCATGACTGGAGCTGAAGGCAGACACTTAACCAACTGAGCCACCCAGGTGTCCTGGAGAGAAAGAACCTTAAGCAGACCTCACACCCAGCATGGAGCCCAACACGGGGCTTGACCTCACAACCCTGAGATCATGACCTGGGCCAAATACCAAGAGTAGGCCGTTTAACCAACTGAGCCACCGAGGTGCCCCCAGACTGGTGTTTTCATGAGCATTCTTTTTTTTTTTTTTTACGATTTTATTTATTTATTTGACGGAGAGAGACAGCGAGAGCAGGAACACAAGCAAGGGGAGTGGGAGGGGGAGAAGCAGGCCTCCCGCTGAGCAGGGAGCCCGACGCGGGACTCGATCCCAGGACCCTGGGATCATGACCTGAGCTGAAGGCAGACGCCCAATGACTGAGCCACCCAGGCGCCCTTCATGAGCATTCTTGTACACATCCTGGGGAGCATGTACACACCTCATCTGTCTGGGTGGGAGTAGCTAAGTTGTAGGCGAGACGTATACTCTATTTTTGCAGAGACTTGCCACTTTTTGTTTTTAAGATTTTATTTATTTATTTGAGAGAGAGAGAGATCACGAGCAGGGGGGAGGGGTAGAGGGAGAAGCAGACTCCCCGCTGAGCAAGGAGCCCAAGGCGGGACTCAATCCCAGGACCCTGGGATCATGACCTGAGCCGAAGGCAGACACCCAACTGACTGAGTCACCCAGGTGCCCCGAGACTTGCCACTTTCCAAAGTAGCTGCGACCATTTCACTCCCAGCAGCAGCATGTGAGAGTTCTAGTTGCTCCACATTCTCACGGCTGCTTGGCATTATCTGTCTGTCTGTGTCCAGATATTCTGGTGGGTGGATTCTTTTGTTTTGACCACACATTCCATCTCACTGGCAATGTGCTCTGGCTCCCTGAATTTGGGGTGGGTTCTGGAGAACCAGCTCCTCTGGTCCTTGGCTCTCTCCCTGCAGTTTGGATCTATAGCTTGTGTCCACCCCTGCAGGTCTGTAACAGGCCTCTCAACTGTGTCGGAGGACTCCCTTCCATGAGGAGCACTCCACCCTCCGATGACAGTACCCTGCAGTGTGGACCACCAGGAATGAGGATGGGAAGGGAGAAGAAAGGCATATGGATGCTCTTCTTCGAAGGCCATACAGGCCCTTCTCAAGACCACAACTCACTTAGCTGGCCACCTGTGGGCAGGTGTCATACTCAAAACAGAGCGGGCATAACAAATAACTGAATAGGGGCACCCGGCTGGCTCCGTGGGAAGAGCACGTGACTCTTGATCTCAGGGTCAGGAGTTCAAGCCCCACATTGTGCATAAAGCTTACTCTAAAAAAATTAAATATAAGAAGTAAAATTGTAAAACTCATAGAAGAAAACATAGGGTAAATGTGTATGACCCTGGGTTTGTCATTGGTTAGATATGACTACAAAAGCACAATCAAAGGAAACAGTAGGTAAACTGGATGTCATCACAATCAAAAACTTTTGTTTTTCAAAGGACACTATCAAGAGAATAAAAACAACACAGAGAATGGGAGAAAATATTTGCAAATCATTTATCTGATAACAGGCTTGTATCTAGAATATATAAAGAATGCTTAGGGACACCTGGGTAGCTCAGTCGGTTAGGCATCTGCCCTCAGTGAAGGTCATGGGCTCAGGCTCCTGGGATTAAGCCCCGCATCAGGCTCCCTGCTTAGTGGGGAGTCTGCTTCACCCTCTCCCTCTGCCCCTCCCCCCACTCCTGCACGCTCTCTCTCTCTCAAATAAATAAATAAAATCTTAAAAAAAAACAAAAATAAAGAACTCTTAGAACTCAATAATAAAAAGACAGCCCAATTAAAAATGGGAAATAGACCTGAATGGCCATGTCTCCAAGGAAGATATAAAAAGAGCCAAGAAGCACATAAAAGATGCTGGACACCATTAGTCATCAGGGAAATGCAAATCAAAACCACAATGAGATATTACTTCACACCCACTAGGATGGCTCTAATGGAAAAGACAGACAATAAGAGGTGTTGCTAAGGATTTGAAGAAATCGGAGCCCCCCCTATACTTCTAGCGGGAATATAAAATGGTGCAGCCACTTTGGGCAATGATGCGGCACTTCCTCAAAGAGTGAAACACAGGGTTACCATTTGATCCAGCAATTTCACTCCTAGGTATCTACCCAAGAGAAATGGAAACATGGCCATTCAGAAACCTCTACATGACTGTTCGTAGCAGCAGTGTTCATAATAGCCAAAAGATAGAAACAACTCAAATGTCCATCAACTGATGAATGGATAAGCAAAATGTGGTATATCCATACAATGGGATATTGTTCTTATGAAATACTGAAACATGCCACCACATGGATGAATCTTGCAAACATCATGCTTCAGTGAAAGAAACTGGTCACAAAAGAACACGTACACTCCATGTATATGAAATGTCCCGAATCAGCAAATGTATAGAGACTGAAAACAGAATAGTGGTTACCTAGGGCTGTGGGAGATGGCAGGAGTGACGGTGACACCCATTGAGTAATAAGTACTAAAAACCATTTGAGGGGCACCTGGGTGGCTCAGTCGTTAAGCGTCTGCCTTCGGCTCAGGTCATGGTCCCAGGCTCCTGGGATCGAGCCCCGCATCAGGCTCCCTGCTCCGTGGGAAGCCTGCTTCTCCCTCTCCCACTCCCCCTCCCCCTGCTCGTGTTCCCTCTCTCGCTGTCAAATAAATAAATAAAATCTTAAAAAAATTAATTAAAAAAACATTTGGGGGATGGGAAGACTGTTCTAAAATTGTGGTGGCGGCAGCACAACTCTGTGAATATACTAAAATCCATTGAATTGTAGACTTGAACATGTTGAAGTGTATGGTATGTGAATTAGATCTCAATAAAGCTGTTATAAAAAATAATTAAAAAGTCATTGAAATCTTCACTGTTGTTCCTTGGGAAAATGCTGAAAGGGAAGGTATGGGTTAAATGGGTAGTTGCCCCGCCCCGCCCAATCACCAAGATATGTCTGCATTCTAAGCCCCAGAACCTGTGAATATGACCTGATTTGGAAAAAGGGTCTTTGCAGATGTAATTAAGCATCTAAAGAGGAGATCATTCTGGATTATCCAGGTGGGCCCTAAATCCAACAGCAAGTGTCCTTATAAGAGAGTCACAGAGGAGAGATCTGTAGGGAGAAGGCAGGGCTGCGTGGAGACAGTGATTTTTGGGGAGATGCAGCCACCAGCCAAGGGACCCCCGGAGAGCCCAGAGGCTGGGAGAGGCAAGCATTCTCCCCTGGAGCCTTCAGAGCACCCCGCCGGCACCTTGATTTCGGACTTCTGGCCTCCACAACTGTGGCAGAATGAATTTTGGTCTTTTTAAGCCATCAAGTTTGTGATGATCTGGTAGAGCCACCCTAGGAATCAAGCACAGGGAATTACTCGAATCATGCATCACTAAAGGCCCACTTCCTCAAGTGTCTCTGTCCTTCTGTCTTTCTATCTTTCTGTTCTTGCATGAGGGGCGCGGGCTGCCATTCTCCCTCTTGCCTCCCTCCCAACTCCAGTGCCTTCCGTGGCAAGCCACCTGGGGCTGCAGCACGTCCCCTGTCCACCCGGAAAGCCCCGGAGCTGGAGCTCTCCTGAGTGGTGGCGGGAAGAGGAGAGCGTGAATGCGCACCCCGCCTTTCCCCATCCAGACCTTCCCAGGGAATAGCCACACAGTTCTCCCAACCGCTCTTTGATTTCTCCCCACCCCTCTTCGCCAACGTCCTCCCCATCACTATTTGGCCTTTGAAACAACCCGGGAACCAGCCCACTTCTCTCTGTCCCTTTGCCTCTCCTTTGGGTTCAGGCCCCCAGCATCTCCCCCTGGACCACATGTCAGGTGTCCTGCCCCCCTCAAACCCTCTGTCTCAAGTCCACTCGGGCCACTCTAACAAAATGCTATGGTCCTGGTTCATGGAGGACCATACCCTCACTGCACACTCTCACTCTCAGGGGTGAAAGGGGCGGAGGCACGAATCCCAGAGCCCTCGGGACCTCGTCACCCCGCTAAGGCTCCACCTCCTGATACCATCACCTTGGGGGTTAGGATTCCATCATTTGGATTTGGGGGAGAGACACAAACACGGGGTCTATAGCCCCACCCTCCACACTTCAGCCCCAGACAGTGTTCCAGCAGCCCAAGTCGGAGCATGCTATGCCCCAGCTTAGACCCGCCCCCTCAGTGTCTCCCTCTGCTCTAAGCCTGTCTCCAAAGTCTTCAGCCCGGCTTGGGGGACCTCCTCTTCCTCCTCCTCCAGCATCCTCAGTGCCCCACTGCCAAGCACGCTCCCCTCAATCTCCTTGCTCTTGCACGAGTTGTTTCCTCCTCCTTGAGCGCTCGGCCACCCCCGCCCCCCAGCCCCCACACTAGCTCCTCCTCAGCCTTGGGCCCCAGCCAACACTTCCTCAGAGGAGCCTTGTCCAATCCTCTAAGTTTGGCTTAGAGGCCATGAGTGGCTCCTGCTCTGCATGCCCCCAGCACTGATATTCATCTCCAAGCTCGCCCATCATACACCTATCATACCCTCCATGGCGTTCTCTGGGCCATTCTCGTTCATCACTGGACCTCCACTGCCCAGCCCCGGAACCAGGCAGCTCGTATCAGCAGATACTGCTAACTTCATTCTTCAGTGAATTGGGAGAGCTGGGGAGGGGACTGTTGGCTCACTATACAAATTCAGAAGAAGGGCAATATGGAACAAGAAAAGAGAAGACTGGGGTGCCTGGGTGGTTCAGTCGGTTAAGCGGCTGCCTTCGGCTCGGGTCATGATCCCAGGGTCCTGGGATCGAGCCCCGTATCGGGCTCCCCGCTCGGCGGGAAGCCTGCTGCTCCCCCTCCTCCCCCTCCTCCCCGCTTGTGTTCTCTCTCGCTGTCTCTGTAAGTGTCTCTCTCTCAAATAAATAAATAAAATTAAAAAACCAAAAACAAAAGTCTTTAAAAATAAAAAAAGGTAAGATTGCCTGTGCTGAGATCATAATATAAACTAAAATTTATTAAGAATCTTATAAGCTTGGGGCGCCTGGGTGGCTCAGTCGTTAAGCGTCTGCCTTCGGCTCAGGTCATGATCCCGGGGTCCTGGGATCGAGCCCCACATCGGTCTCCTTGCTCGGTGGGGAGTCTGCTTCTCCCTCTGCCACTCCCCCTGCTTGTGTTCCCTCTCTCGCTCTCTCTCTCTCTGTCAAATAAATAAATAAAATCTTTAAAAAAAAAAAAGAAAAGAAACTTATAAGCTTTAGGAGCTTTTAAACACATTTAGTCATTCCACAAACATCTGAGCACCCGCTGTGGGTCAGATACTAAGAACATGCGTGTGGATAAAACAGTGCGGGTCCTGGGGCGCCTGGGTGACTCGGACGGTTGAGGGAGCTAGAGAGGCTGCTGACACACGTTGAGCAACTTTAGGAGAGGTAGGCCCAAGGCACCGAGAGGTGAAGCAACACCCAAGGCCGCACTGTTACTACCTGACAGAGCTGAGGCTTGAATCCTGGCCTGCCCGGTTTCAAGTAGCTCTTTTTTACACAGCCATCCTGCCCCAGGGATCGCCTTAGACAAGGAGCCTGGAGTCCCCACGCAGGGGCCTTTCTTTTCAATCATAAGGCAGTGAGGCTGTTCTGTCCACAGACGAGGCTTTGGTTGGCGGCTCTGTAAATGGAAACACTGCCCTTTGCTCTGGGAGACTTCCTCTAGCTCTTTTAAGAAAAATTCCTCTGCCTTCCAGTCCTTCCAGCCCTTGCCAAGGACCCTTCAGCCCTAGACTGAATTACTGCTTGATAGACGAGGTCAATTTGGCAGCAGCTGGGACCCAGAGTCTCACAGAGCCGTGCAGTGACCAGCCCAGGGTTCACGGTCAGTGGCCAGGCTAGGTCGGGAAGCTGCTGGCGCCTTTCCTGGGCTCCCTCCTCTGCCTGCCTGCCATCCCTCCGGCTGGCTGGAGGGCAGACAGAACAGACAGGAAGAGCGCAAGACAGTCTGGTGGCCAAGCCACACACCGGCTCCTGTCTGGGCCTCTGTCCCTGTGTGTCAGGCAGCCAGGCCTTCTCCGCAGGGCCCCGCCACCTCCCCATCGCACCCAGAGGATGCTCCTTCCCATGCCGTGTCTGCTCAGCATCCACCTGCTGAATTATTGTCTAGCACGTTCGGTAGGGGGCTTTCTTTTAGAGTTCTTTGACCCTATTTTAGCACGTGTCTGGGAGTGAGGTCCCCACACACAGCACCAAGTAATTCGGACACTGTGTACCTGGAAATGACATCAGATCCCACAGATCAAGGGCTCAGTCCGACACAACTGCTTCCCCCATCTCCTCAGACACCAGTCACAAGCCCCAGGCTGTCAACGTGCACTGCAGACTCATTTGCTAGAGTGGCTCACAGAGCCCAGGGAAACACCTAGTTTCATTTATCAGTTCACTAACGGATATGATAAAGGATACTAGACATAGAGATACCTGGGGCAAAGTCCTGAACAAAGGAGCTTCTGTCCTTGTGGAGCTTGGGGCCCTGCTCAATGGCACAGGAAAATGGCCTGGTTCCCCAAGCTTTCTGAAACGAAGGAAAAGGACCCACAAGTTGTCCTTTTGGGGTTTTATGGAGGCTTCACGACGTAGTCATGATTGACTAAGTCATTGGCCTTTGGTTGATTCAACCTCCCCAGAGGTCAGGTGGGGGGTGGGGCTGAAGGTTCTGATCCTTTAGTCACAGGGTCGGTCTTCCTGCTCAGCGGCTCCCACCCTCGGGTGGGTCCAAAAGTCACCTTCATTAATAACAAGTCACCCATGTCACCTTCACAGTTCTGGAGCATTTTCAGGACTCGTGAAGACCAAATATGTCTGAGAAATATATGAGTCGGCTGAATGACCAAATATGTGTTTCTTAGAAATCATTAGATCTCAGGGGTGTTGTGGGTTGAATTGTGTCTCCCCAAAAGACATGTCCTTGTCCCGACCCCTGGCATCTGTGAATGTGACTTCACTTGGAAATCGGATTTGTGCTGATATATTGGATTAGTTTGGACCCTCCATCCAGCAACTGGCCCCCTTACAAGAAGAGGGAAATTTGGCCACAGAGACATGCACAGAGGGAAGACACACGGGGAGGGCCACGTGAAAATGGGGGCAGAGACTGGAGAGATGCAGCCACAAGCCAAGGATTGCCAACAATCACCAGAAGCTGGGAAGAGACAAAGTGGACTTGCAGAGAGAACAGGGCCCTGCTGTCACCTTGATTTTGGATGTTTAGCCTCTGAAACAGTGAGAGAATAAATTTTTGGTGTTTTAAGCCACAAAGTTTGTGAAAATTTGTTACGGCAGCCCTAGGAAATGAATAGGGGGTCAGAGAGAGAGCTGACAAAAGTGTGCTGGTAGCACGGAACCACAGAAAGACCTAGACAACCAGAGGTTCGCTTCTTAGCTGTGTGAATACGTGCAGGTTACCCCCCTACTCCGAGCCTGAATTTGTATGTAGAGGCAGTCAGCAAATTTTAGGAGTTAGCTAGAGTCCTTGGCCCAAAGAGAAGATGGGGCTGGGGGTGGAGAGAGGATGAAGATGAACACTGTCTTTTTTTTTTTTTTAAGATTTTATTTATTTATTAGGGAGAGAGAAAGCATACACAAGCTGGGGGAGGGGCAGAGGGAGAAACAAACTCCCCGCTGAGCAGGGAGCCCTGACTCAGGGTTCGATCCCAGGACCCTGAGATCATGACCCAAGCCGGAGGCAGACGCTAAACCAACAGAACCACCGGGGCGCCCCCAAGATGAACAATGTCTTTATTTATTTATTTATTTATTTATTTATTTACTTTTGAACACTGTCTTTAAACACTGGAAGGCTTCATGAGGATAAGGCACTCAGTCTATTCTGTGTGCTAAAGACCTCGGGAGTGAAGAGAAACTGAAAAAGAGAACATCCCATCAAGGAGACCCCCTGCTAGTGGCAGGCGTTGCGGGGAAGGGTAGCGAACTCCCTGGGACTAGAGAAGACCGCCAAGAAACTGAAAACCTGTCAGTGAGAAAGTCCCCACTGGCCAGAGGGACACTTTGCTGTGACAGGGCCAGGATTTAACCCCAAAGCCCCTTTTCTTAACGGATGTGGGAAACAAAGGCAGAAGGAAATGTAGATAAAATGAAATGTCCTTATAGGGGCGCCTGGGTGGCTCAGTCGTTAAGCGTCTGCCTTCGGTTCAGGTCATGATCCCAGGGTCCTGGGATGGAGCCCCGCATTGGGCTCCCTGCTCTGCGGGAAGCCTGCTTCTCCCTCTCCCACTCCCCCTGCTTGTGTTCCTGCTCTCGCTGTGTCTCTCTCTGTCAAATAAATAAATAAAATCTTAAAAAAAAAAAACGAAATATCCTTATAACCTGCAAATTGATTATTTGTTCCCCATTGTCAGTGTCTACCTGGGGCACTGGTGGGGAAATCTGAAGTGGGCGGTGTTATGTCCGGGGGTTGTCCTTGACCTTGAGGGTAGAAGGAGCCATGGCGCCCTAGGCATTGAGGATGCTATGAGAACAGGTATACGGGCTGCAGCCAAGGTGGTGCAGAAACAGGAGGGGAGGGGGGGAACACAGATGAGGTGAGGTGCTCCAGGAAGGCTGGAGGCGGATAAAAGCTGAGAGGGCGAAGAAAGAGGTCCCCCAGTCCTACAGCCTGTCAGGTCAGACAAATGAGCAGATGCAGGTTTTTTCCACCAACAAGTGGAATTAGGCGGTCCATGTCAGGCTGGAGAAGACAGGGAATTTCCCCCAAACAAAGGGAATTTCGGCAGCTGCTTGGGAATATTCCTTAAAGTCCCCGTCCCAAAGTAGACTAATCGCAGTTGGCTCAAATTATAGCCATTAACCCGGGAAATGAGGGAGAAGCCCCCATATCTGTTAGAAGGAACAGTGAGAGAGGCAGTGTCCCCTTCGTCAAGGAGGGCCTGGGTTTATTCGGAGGAGGCCTATTTAGATAATTATCATCCAATATATCAGAAGGGAGATTACTGGTCTGGTTACAGACCAAACACATTCTGCAAGAGGCCCTTAGGTCCAGGTCCTGATTTAGAGCCCTGGAGGCCTGGATGGTCCTAGGGTACCTCCGTCTGTTTGCCCTGTTTCCGGGAAAAGAGATCTAATTGATGGATCCGACTGAGGCTGTGCAGGGCCTTTCTTAAATTTTGCAATCTGAATTGTTTCCAGAGGTAAAAGGAATCCCAAGGGAGAATCCTTGGGAAATCCCATGGTCCTGGGGAACTGAAGACAAGGTCCATTACCAAAAATCCCCCCTGACTCCCAGGTGACATCCCACGGAGGTTATGTCAGAGGTTCTGGGTGTTAAAAGCCACCAGAGCTTGCCTCATATGAAAATTGCTATTAGGGGTGCCTGGGTGGCTCAGTGGGTCAAGCATCTGTTTGAAACAAAGAGAGGGCATCAAGTTTCTGGGTCTTATTACCATTCCGGCCATGGTATGAACTTCCAGCCAAAAGGCAGGCTTTCTCCTCCTCTTAGAGTAACCCCGGGCTAGAGGATTGCAGCCTGAGCAATCGGCATGAAAATGTTCCAATAAGACCGTACTCTTTGATCTGAGCCAAAGGCAGACACTTAATCGACTGAGCCACCCAGGCGCCCCACAATAAGGTATTTTGAGAGAGAGACCGCATTCACGTAACTTTTATCACAGTATATTTTTTATAATTGTTCTATCCCGTTATTAGTTATTGTCAATCTCTCACTGTGGCTAATTTAGAAGTTGAACTTTATCATTGGCATGTATGTATAGGAAAAAACAGTATGTCTAAGTTTTGGTCATATCTACAGTTTCGGGCATCCACTGGAGGTCTTGGAACTTGCCCCCTACAGATAAGGCGGGGCTGCTGTATTATGTTATTTTGATTACTGTAGCTTTATTATTTTTTTAACGCTTCAAGTTTTTATTTAAATTCTGGTGACTACTGTAACTTTATACTAAGTCTCTTCTTTTAAAGATTTTATTTTTAAGTAATCTCTACACTCAGTGTGGGGCTCGAACTCACAACCCCAAGATCAAGAGTCGCACGCTCCACAGACGGAGCCAGCCAGGAGCCCCTATAATACATCCTGAAGTCCGGCAGAGTCTGTCTGACTTCTGCGGTGCTTTTTTGGGAAGGGTGTTAATTATTGATTCAATTTCTTTCCTAGATCTAGACCTCTTCAGATGTTCGATTTCTTCTTGTGTGAGTTTTGGTACTTTGTATCTTTCAAGGAATTGGTCCATTTCATCTAAGTTATCATGTTTTATTTTCCTTTTAATGTCAGTGGGGTCAATATTCATGATTCTTGTTTCATTTCTGCTATTAGTATGCTTATTAGTGCCCCTTTTTCCTGAGCCTGGCTGGGAACATATCATTTTTGTTGATCTTTTCAAAGAACAAGCTTTGGGTTTTGTTTATTTTTTTCTACTTATTTCCTCGTTTTCAGTTTCATTGGTTTCTGCTCTAATTTTTATTTTTCTTCAGCTTGCTTTAGGTTTGCCTTGCCCTTCTTTCTCCAGTTCCTTAAGGTGGAAACACTGATTTTAGATCTTTCTTTTCTTGTAATATCTGCATTCAGTGCTATAAATTTCCCTCCAAGCACTGCTTTTGCTGTGTCCAACAAATTTTGATACTTTGATAATTGCCATTTTCTTTCTTTCTTTTTTTTTTTTCAAGATTTATTCATTTGAGGGGTGCCTGGGTGGCTCAGTCGGTTAAGCGTCTGACTTCAGCTCAGGTCATGATCCCAGTGTCCTGCATCGGACTCCCTGCTCCGAGGGAAGCCTGCTTCTCCCTCTCCCACTCCCCCTGCTGGTGTTCCCTCTCTCACTGTCAAATAAATAAATTCTTAAAAAAGAAGATTTATTTATTAGAGAGAGAGCGCGCGCAGAGGGAGAAGGAGAAGCAGAAGCAGACTCTCTGCTGAGCAGGGAGCCTGATGTGGGGCTCGATCCCAGGACCCCGGGATCATGACCCGAGTTGAAGTCAGACACTTAACTGACTGAGCCACCCAGGCGCCCTGATAATTGCCACTTTCATGGAGTTCAAAATTTAAAAAAAAAATTTCTCCCAAGGCTTCTTCTTTGACTTACGTGTTATTTAGAAGTGTGTTGTCTCCTCTCCAAATACTTTGGAATTTTACAGCTATCTTTTTGTTACTGGTTTCTACTTTAATTCCACTGAGGTCTGTGAGCATAACTCTAGAGGAACAGAGTTATATATCCTGGACATTGCGCCTGTTATGTTATGAGGACTCTGGGTTCTGTGATATTCTCAAAATGTGTTGAATTTTTGTTTTATTGGGCAATTAACTTCAAACCCTGCTCTTAGATGGCAGCCCAAATCTCAGTTTAGCTTTGGGTTTGTTTTTGTTTGTTTGTTTGTTTAAATTTTTCCTCAGCTGCAGTTGCTTCCATGCATACGTGGTTCAGAGGTTTAACCACACCTATCCACAGGATCTGGGGTTGGGTCTCTCCCTCTGTGCGTCTCTTCTGTCTGGAGTTGCTCCTTCTACTTCCCAGTAGCTGTGGTTCATCTGAATTTGTCCTCTGGTCCCTTAGGTCATAAAGACTGCAGGTTTTCTATCTGTGCTATGATAACTGTAACCTGCTCTCAAGTTCAGAAATAAAAAATGGGTAACTTCCTCCTCGTCATTCCCTAATGCTCCAGAGTCTACTTGCCTTTATTCATTTTCCAGGACCTTGAGGGTGTGTGTGTGTGTGTGTGTGTGTGTGTGTGGTCAAGAGTTGTTATCTGTGGGAGGGTCAGTTCAGTAAGATCTTAACTGATTATCCCGGAAGAAAAACTCCCCAAACCAACTCATGGAGAGGTAACATGGCCACCCAGCCAGCAAATTGAAGAACTGGCATTCAAACCCAGGCCTAACCAGCTCCAGCCCCTGCATGTACTTTGCATTATTCGGATCTGTCTTCTATTCCCCCAACTGAGAATCCCAGAACTTCTGATTGTTCAGGTGACAATGGTGGGGTCTTGCAGAGTCTCTGACTTTCCCTTTGCACAAAATCTATCAAAATCAAGAAGGGGATTTTACTTATTGTCTTTTTGTTTGTTTGTTTGCACAATCCCTGTCCTGAGAAAGGGTGGTGACCCAAATACGTCAGCTTTGAAGTTAGAGATATCTGTGTTCTGATCCTGCCCCTAACGCCCGGGTGACCTTGGGCAGGTCACTCCAGTTTCCTCATCTGTACAATGGGGGAAACAATGGTATTGACCTCAAAAGTTTGTGATAAAGATTAAATGAGATACTTCACATCAAGCTCCAAGTACAGTGCCTGACACGTCGTAAGCACTCATTAGATGAGACGGTCGGTTAGGGGTTCTTCCTAACTGGGGTCAATTGGGCTGCTCTGCGAGGTATTTTCTGGAGAGAGGAGGCAACAGGTCCCTGAGCTCAGGACCACACAGAGAAGACTCTGCCGACATCCCTGACATCTCAGCCTGAGTGGCACAGGGCCTGGAGATGGGAGGCGGGGACATGTTTGTGGGGAAAGGCCTAGAAAGAGTGAGCTCCCACCTGAGATGCGCAGCAGGCCCGGGAGGTCAGGCCAGCTCCCCGAGCTCTGCTTTCTGAAACACTGGTATTTTCACTCTGGTGAAAAGCCCAGTTCTCATCACAGGCTGAGCCTTGTGAGCAGAGGGGTGGGGACAGGCGTCGGGGGGCCCAGGAGGAGGGGGCTGTGAGCATGGCCACCACAGAAGGGCGATGAGGAGGAGGTTTCTGTTCTATTCCTCTCCAGTGGGCTGGAACGGTGTCTGGAAGGAACACAAAGAGAGAGGCAGGGAAGGCCGTGAAGGAGGAAGGGAAGGGACAGAGGGTGGGAGTGGGGGCTGGTGAGTGGGACTGGGAAGGCACGGAGAGAGGGCTGTTGTGGGGACGACAGGGGTGGCACTCAGTTCTGCTCTGGGCCTGGAAGCAGGCCAGCAGGCAGCCGCCAGCTCAGCGTGGCCAGCCCCTCTTGGGGAGCTGGCGCTGCATTGCGGCGGGGAGAGAAAGCAGGGCGGGGTGCTGGGGTGGGAGGGTGTGTCTCTGCCCACCCACCCCTTCCTCGCTAAGGAAACGTCCAGGCAGTGAGCACTGACCCTGCTACGCCCTTTGACCCATCTAACTTATTTAACTGGAAAAAAACCTGCCTGCCCAGACAGACTTGGGGATCATGAAGCTCAGAGAGGGCAAATGCGCCAAGGTCACCCAGCTTGTCGGTAGCAGAGCTGGGAAGCTCCTTGCCTTACCCCAGCTGCCTCTACCATCCCCAGCTGGGGCTTGGCCAGGGCTGCAGAGGAGCAGGGATAACAGACCCAGGGCCTCTCAGTCTTGTTCTGCTGCCCAAATCTGGGGGGCTCTTCCTGAAAGCTATCCTCTCTCATCATTCATTCATTCATGAGCATCCGAGGTGGTGTGCTGGACCCTGGGGAGACCACACCGAACAAGCTACATACGGTCCTTTCCTCCCAAAGCTCACAGGCTAGTGGGGTTCCTAAGGAGACTCCTAAGGAGTGATTTGGAGTAAATTTTAAATCCAGTACCCCCTCCCCCAGCTTCCACACACACACACACACACACACACACACACACACACACATCAACACACACCCGCCTGCTTTCACACACGCACAGAGTCTCTCAGCTGAGAACACGTTCTCCTGGGAGCCTCCAGGGTTCCTCACGCAGGCACTTGCTGCCCCGTCCACCCCTTGTCCCCACAGGCCTGAGTTTCTGTGGTCGATCCAGCTCAGTCTGGAAGCGATGCTGCCCTTGACTAACAGACCAGCTCCAAGTCAGACAATGTAAGTGGGGAGCCCCCGGTCAGCTGGACCTGAAGCCAAAGCTCTCTTCCTCAGGTTGATCCCCCTTCTCAAGGGCAAACCCTGGGAAAAGCATGAAGAGCAGTGGATTCCGATTTTTCCAGGCTGGGGGCAAGCCAGGGTTCAGCATTAGGAGAGAGGTAAAAGGAAGAGAGACACAGTGATTGCAGCCAGGCACCGTTCTGCAGGAGCTCCTCAAACCCTTCCTCAGCCCTGATGGGGACTCTGTGGTGGCATTCTCTTTGTATTTTACGGGGTAAGGAATGGAGACTCAGAGAGGTTAAGTAACTTGTCCAAGGACACACAGCTAGGAAGTAGTAGATCTGGGACTCCTGGCCCTTCACTACAATGCGGTGGCTTCTGGTCCTGTGGCCACCTCCTCTGTGCTGCAGACAGCACAGTGTCCTCCCCCTCTCCCTCACCCCTCCCACCTCCCCCCCCCCCCCCCCCCCCCGGCTCCAGCTACTGGACTTCGCTTCTTACCTCCTTCTCCACCTCACAGCAAGCGGTCAGAGCCATCTTCCTCCATAGTGCTGGGGAAGTTTTGAAAGAGAAGCATAGCCCCTTGAGACCACAACAGACCAGGACCCCATGGCCCAGGTGACTCTCAAACAGAGTCATTTACTGGGATACATGAAATGTCCTCTCATCGAGCCGTGTCATCCAAGCTACAGAGATGCTGGGCCAGAGCCAGTGGGGAGAGAAAGAAAGCTAAAGAGAGGGTTTGAAATGAAATGTTCTGATGGGGGCCAGGGCCTCTGGGGCTGCCCACATGGTGGGAGGCCAGACTCCTCACTGCCCATTCAGCCCCACCATGGCCGCTCTAAGCCTGGGTTATAAATAGCTGGGAATATATATGTTGGGCAGGGAGAGCAGAGTCTAGCTAGTTCCTGGGCTGAGAAACAGGGACTGGGGGTGAGGGGACAGTGGCTGGTCTGGAATCAGACTTAAGGTTTGCTGGAAAGATCTGTCTCCTCCAGCAGCAGCTGTGAGAGATCTGGGTCTTGAGCTGCCCCGGGGTGGAGACTGCCACAGGGCCCTGGGATTCACACACACCCCGCTTTGGGTATCCGGGGGTGCCTAAGTCCTTCCTAGGTGACCATGGACCCTTCACCAGGGCCAGGGTGCTCTGAGGTCTCTGCCAACGGGGAGGAAACTCACATGCATTGAGCGCCTACTAGGTGGCAGGCACTGGGCACATCATGATGTCATCAGCGAGATAAATGCATGAATAGCAACCACTTCTTGAGTAGCTGCTACCTCAGCAAGCCCATTGTGCACTTTACGTACAATGATATTGTTATGCTCTGACTGTTCATGTCAATAACACAATAATGCAATAACAGTAACACAAAAACAGAATGACACACAGTAACTACAATAACAGTAACTACAATTTATTTTTTTTCAAGATTTATTTATTTCAGAGAGAGAGAGCACGAGCAGAAAGGGCAGAGGATGAGAGAGAGAGAATCTCAAGCAGACTCCATGCGGCGTGTGGAGCCCAATCCCACAATCATGATATTACAACCTGCGCCAAAACCAAGATTTGGATGCTTAACTGACTGAGCCACCCAGGCACCCCAGTAACTACAATTTCTTGAGCACATTTCATGCTTCAGGCTTTGGCTCAGGCTTTACAGATCGTCATCATCATCATCAGGCTGCTATTTGTTGTCAACTCACGGCTGTTGTGTTCGGCATCTACTAAAGATTCGTTAATTAAATTTATTTGAGAGACAGAGAGAGCACAAGCGGGGGGAGGGGCGGAGGGAGAGGAAGGAGCAGACTCTCCCCTGAGCCAGGAGCCCGACATGGGGCTCGATCCCAGGACCCTGAGATCATGACCTGAGCCGAAGGCAGATGCTGAACCATCTGAGCCACCCAGGCGCCCCGATTAAAGATTCTTATTTGTCTCGAGTAACCTAATCCTTATATCTGCCTTGTGAGGTAGTTACTCCTTTTTTTTTTTTAAATGTCCAGTGCATGTATTAACTGCCTCATTTTGAACTTGAAGAGATACGTGGGAAGATGGTACCTGGCTGGTCATGAGATGGGAAAACAGCAAGATTCCTTGAGGTAGGTATTGTTACCCCCATTTTACAGATGAGGAAACTGAAACACACAGATTAAATGACTTGCTCAAAGTCACCTGGCTAGGAAGTGGCAGATGGAGATTTGAATGCAGGTTTCTCACTCCAAAGCTTAGCTCTTCCCACAGCACATCTCTGTCCAAGGGAGCAGATGTGGAGAAATGCTTGTTGGGTGAATGAATGAATGAATGAATGAACATGAATGAATGAATGAATGAATGAATGAATGAACATGTGTCTGCCTGAGATGATGGGTGGAATTTCCACGCCCTGAGAGGTGAAGCCGGTTGCTCAAGGTCACAGAGCCAGACGGCAGCAAAATGGGTGAGGAGTCCTGGCTCTGGTCTCTCAGTGTGGGCTTCCCTCCCAAACCTTCTTGCTTCTTGGAGTAGAAACAGCCTCTTTTTGGCAACCGTTTGGCCCTTACTCATGTCTGACATAACAGTAGATTCCAATTTCCAGGCCAACTCGTTTCCCACCCTTTAGGGAGCCTGGCAGAGGCCCAGGGCTGGGCGCTGCCCCTCCCCACGCAAGCAGTCGAGGCTAACTGGCCAGCCAGTCACTGGAGGGTCATTTTCTTATCTCCCCCTTTCCTCCAGGTTCTTCCCGCTGGAGGGCCCAGAGTTCCTGCTGGGTGCGGAGGTGTCCCCTGGGGGGCCTCAAGACTGGCTGGGCACCACCTCCCCGCCGAAACTTCCCCATGTCTGCCACTGGGGGGCTGTGCAGGGGTGTGAGGACAGCTCTGCAGCCTTGGGCAAACCAGAGGCCCTTCTCTGGGTCCAGTTTTACTCCTCCGCCAAGAGGGGGGGGATCCGCTGAGTTGCCTTCCAGGTCTCACTCCACTTCCTGGGCTCTCCGGTGATGAGCCGGCGGGGCACCTTCTGCAGCTCACTCTTGCCTGGGAGAAGGGAGCAGGGAAGGAGCCCGGGCCGCCTGCCCGGCTCCCTGAAGGGTGGGAAATGAGTCGGCAAGGAAACTAGAATTTGCTGTTAATCCAAGCACGAGGAAGGGCAAGACGGTTGCCAGAAAGAGGCTGTTTCTACTCCCAGCAGCAAGAAGGCTGGGAGGGAAGCCCGCACCGAGAGACCGGAGCCAGGACTCCTCACCCATTTTGCTGCGGCCCACCTCCCGCTCCATCTCCCACTTCCTCGTCTCCCTTCTCTCGGACACACTTTTCCAAAGAGCGTCTACACGCCCTGCTGTCATCTCATTTACCCTTTCGCTCTTGCAGGGGAGTTCCCTCCCCTGCTCTCCTGTCCCTGATCTCAGCCTGCATCCCCCACGACCGTGACCGTGACTGTTCTGCTCTGTAGCAGCTGACCTATCTGACCACTACCCGACACACCCTCCGTCTTCCTCTCGTCTCCAGCCCTTCCCACTCACTCTCCAACACGGGTTTTCTCCCAGACGTGCTTCAACTCTCCGGCCTTCCCACCCGCCCCCAGCCTCTCCTTCCCTCCCAGGGCTTCACCAGGACTCCCAAGACTGCATTCAGCAAACGCCACTCTTCCGAGCCCCTGGATCCCTAAGCGCCCTGACCTCCCACCACTTCCTCAGGGGGGCCCGCAGCCCCTCGGACACAAGACGCCATAGCCCATCATCTCATCCTCTCTCTCCCTAACCCAACCACCTTCCACAGGCGCCGCCCTTCGCCTGGTTGCTGGGGCAGAAGGGTCCGTCGCATTCAGATGTCCCCCCGCGGCTGCCCAGCCCCTCTCCCACACTCTCCTAGTCCACCTCCAGAGCCTCTTCTACAGCCTAAATGGCTCTCCGCTGCAGCGGCCCCACACTGCTCAGTTCCGGCCCTCATTTTCTCTCACCAGACCCTTTCTCCACAGAGTGGCCCGAGAGACTGCTTTAAACACAAATCCGATCATGACACCATCTGCTTGAAGCTCTGCATGGCTCCCCATGGCTCTCGGGAACAGTGCACACCCCTTAGCCTTGTAGACCCACGACTGAGCCCTTCTCTGCCCCTCCATCTCCTTCCCCTTCCAACTCTCCCCTATATAATTTGTCTTCAGTGATGTGTTTTATTTATCTATCTATCTATTTATTTATTTATAGAGAGGGAGAGGGGGGCGGGGCAGAGGGAGAGAGAGACTCCTATGCAGGCTCCACGCCCAGAACGGAGCCATAGGAGGGGCTCGGTTTCACGACCCTGAGACCATGACCTGAGCTGAAATCAAGAGTCGGACGCTTTACAGGCTGACCCACCCAGGCGCCCCTGTCTTCAAGATTTGACAAATGGTTTTATTAAAGTGTAATTTATATGTAATAAAAGTCACTCATTCTAGGTGTAGAGCTTGATGAATGTGGGTGATTGAGTACGGTTATGTGCGCGTCGCTGTTACCCTGAAGGTCCCCTCGGGTCCCTTTGCAGCCCCTCTCCCAGACCCAGGCAGCCGTGGATTTACATCATGTCATTATCGCTTTGTCCTCTCCAGAATTTTACATAAACGAAATGATGCCGTTCGTAATCAATCTGTGTTTGACTTCCTACATTCAGGGATCTGTATATACTACTGCATGTGTTAACATGTCATTCTTTTTATGGCTGAGCAGGATTCCTTCGTATGAATATACTACAACTGGTTTATCCGTTCATCTGTCAGTGGACATTTGCTCCATCATTTCTGGCTAATATGAATAATGACGCTGTGAACGTCACTGTACTAGTCTTTGTAGAGACCTGTTTCCATTTCTCTTGGGTAAATACCTAGGAGTGAGATGGCTGGGGCGCATGGTGAGGGTGTGTTTAATTTTATAGGGCGCTTTCATACTGCTCTCCGAAGTGGCCAGAGTATTTTACGTTCCCACCCACAGCATATGAGTGCTCCAGCCCCCCCGCCTCCTCTCTGACATTGGATACGGTTAGTTCTGTCTCACATTAGCCGTTCTAATGGGTGTGCAGTGGCACACCATCTCCTGATGACTGCTCATGCTCACGGACTTCTCGTCTGTGTTCTGGCTGTTCTTGGAGTGTGCCTGTTAAAGTCTTTTGCCCATTTCTTAAACAGATTTTATTTTTAAGTAATCTCTACACCCAACATGGGGCTCGAACCTACAACCCTGAGATCAAGAGTCTCATATTCTACCGACTGAGCCAGCCAGGCGCCCCTTGCCTGTTTTTTATGGGGCTCTTGCTCTTGCACGTTTTTCTTTTCCTCTTCCTTTTTTTGGTTTCCTTTCTTTGAGTCTTAACAGATCTTATTTTTTAAATATTTTATTTGTTTACTTATTTATTTGAGAGCGAGAGAGAGAGAGAGCCCTAGCAAGGGGAGGGGCAGAGGGAAAGAGAGAGAGAGAGAGAGAGAATCTCAAGCAGACTCCACACTGAGCACAGAGCCTGCTGCGGGGCTCCATCTCACGACCCTGAGAGCATGACCTAAGCTGAAATCAGGAGTCAGACGCTTAACTGACTGAGCCACCCAGGCGCCCTCCTGACAGGTCTCTATCTATGCTTTATATATGCAGTTCTGGCAGGTATGTTTTGTAAATATTTCTTCCGGCTCTGTCACCTTAGTGGCTTTTAAACTGCAGATTATGATCCATTACTGAGTTAGGAAATCATTTAGTGGGTCAGGACTATCCTATATTTTTTGAATAAAGTAGAATAAAATAGTCACTTACAGAAGGCGCTGCACACAGTAAGGCTAAGTATTGCTTCACACACTTCCAGTTGTATGCGTGTGTGTAAAACCGGGTCATGAAGTAAAATGAATTCCTTCCCATGGTCATAAATGTTTGCAAGCCTCTGCTCTAGCTCCATAAGTACTCAAACTATGTATGTTTAATGACCAAAGAAGCAAATGAACGGACTGGCCGTAGCCTCGGAAGGTTTCCCAATCTGCTGAATTTCTCAAATCATGGCATTTTCAGTGCCTCCAGCAGCAGCTGCAGGAAGGGGCTGAAACACTTTTCATAGCCAACTTCCTTTTAGTTGAGACATTCCTCTCCCCCGCCCCCCGCCCCCGTTGACAGCTTCTTTTCAGTCAGTCACTGTTTTCCCAAGTGTACACCTGATGCAAAAATCCCTGTGACTGGGCGCCTGGGTGGCTCAGTCGTTAAGCAGCTGCCTTCTGCTCAGGTCACGATCCCAGGGTCCCACATCGGGCTCCCTGCTCCGCGGGAAGCCTGCTTCTCCCTCTCCCACTCCCCCTGCTTGTGTTCCTGCTCTCGCTGTGTTTGTCTCTGTCAAATAAATAAATAAAATCGTTAAAAAAAAAAAAATCCCTGGGATTTCTCTGTGTGGAGAAGTGAGGGATGACTGGGAAGCGGTAGGTCAAGTAAAGGTAAATGATTGCCTTTATTGCAGGACTTCTCAGAGCCTTTAATTTGCTAAGGGACATTGTGGATCTCCAAGAGGGAGACAAAGCTGGCATCATTCCCCAGGTTTATTTGAATACAAAATCTTTCCTCAGTCAAATGTGGAAATAACTCAAATGTCCATCAACTAATGAATACATAATCAAAACGTGGCACATCCACACAATGGAATATTTTTCAGCCAGAGAAAGGAATGAAGCACTGACATATGTTACCACATAGCTGAACTTTGCAAACAGTATGCTCTGAAGAAGCCAGACACAAAAATAGCACCAATTGTATGATTCCGTGTTTATGAAATGCCCAGAATAGGCCAATCTATAGGGACAGAAAGTAGATCAGTGGTTGCCTAGGGCTGAGGGAAGTGAGGAATTCGAGGGCAATAGCTGAAGGGCAGAATTTCTTCTAGAAATGATGAAAATGTTCTAGAATCAATTGTGGTGATGGTTACACAACTCTGAATATACTGAAAACCATTGAATTGTACACTTTTTTAAAAAAGATTTTATTTATTTATTTGAGAGAGAGAGAGCACATGAGAGGGGGAAGGGTCAGAGGGAGAAGCAGATTCCCTGCTGAGCAGGGAGTCCGATGTGGGACTCGATCCCGGGACTCCAGGATCATGACCTGAGCCGAAGGCAGTCGCTTAATCAACTGAGCCACCCAGGCACCCCCACTTTATTTTTTTTTTAAGATTTTATTTATTTATTTGAGAGAGAGAGCATGAGAGAGAGAGAGAGAGAGCATGAGCAGGGGAGAGGGGCAGAGGGCGAGAGAGAAGCAGGCTCCCCAACAAGCCCAACTCAGGGCTCTATCGCAGGACCCCAGGACCATGACCCAAGCCGAAGGCAGTCACCTAACTGACTGAGCCACCCAGGCGCCCCGAATTGTACACTTTAAATGTGTGGATTGTAAGGTATATAAATTATATCTGTACAAACCTATTACAAAAAAACAGGTTGCTTTTTGAAGAGCTCGTGTTTTAAAGAATTTACTTGGGAAACAAAGATCCAAGACAAGCCAACTGGGTCCCCCTGGTGGCCTGGAGGACATGGTTCACCTGTGATTCTTGAACTTCCCCCCACCCCCCGCCCCAACTTAAGGAAGTCAATGTGATTTTCTTTGCCAAGAGAGCCAGAGTCAGAGTACTGTCCTGCACAGTTATATTCCCTCCTGATGGCACAGGGACAGAGTCAGGACTGGGTAAGTGTGGAGCACGTTTTTATCCCCCATTCTGACCTGTGCAGAGAGGACAGGCCCTTGGGTGCTCATTTACCAGCTTCTCTTGGGAGCCTCCGTCTGTGCTGTGCTGGTCCCATGGGCGCCCTCTGTCCTGAGAGGGAAGCCAGCCCAAAATAGCACAGGCTGGGACACCAGTTGGGAAACCAGATGGGAAAGTCTGGGGCTTGGGAAGGAGCAGATCAGGGTTTCATTCCCTGTTCTGCTGCCTCTGTGTGTGACCTTGAGTGCAGTGTGCAGTCTCGGCTTTCCCTTTACTACTTGGGAAAAGAAGAAATGAGTTTCTGCTCTTCTTCTTCAACAAGGCTTCTGGAGGAATCCAAGCCGGAGATTGTTAAGGTTGGAAGGGACGTCGATGCTTGAATCTGCTAGCTACTCTTCCCACCAAGCCGACCTGCTTGAAGCCTTCCAGTGCCAAGGAGCTCTCTACCTTCCGTTTCACTACTCAGTAGCTGGGGCTGGCAGACACCCTTCCTTATATTGGACTGACTTCTACCAGCTCCTTCCACTAGCCTTCATTCTCTCCCAAGGACATCATGGAATGTGACTCATGCCTCTGCTATGATGCCCAGCAGAGCCCACCTCACTGGGCCTTCTGACCTCCCTAGGTGCCAGGAGGCCACTCCCCATCCAGAGCAAGCTTGCACCTCCCTGTCTTATGCAGGGTCAATACCCTGCACCATTCTAGCCCCAGCCCGCCAGCCAGTCCCTCGCCTCCCTGTCCCCCAGGCTGTCCCTCGCCTCCCTGGCCTAAGCCCTCTGTCCCAGCCTCCCATGGCCTCTCAGACCTGCTACTAAATGACCCCTTCGCCCACTCCCCTTCCCAGATGCACTTTCTCCTTGCTGCTCGGGTGCACCCTCTTCTGATCTCTGCAAGGACCCCACAGCAGCCCCCTGGCCCCTGGAGGCCCCTTCCCACCGCACCTCTGCAGAGGGGGCCCAACACCCTGGACTGCTCACCAAGGCTTTGGAGATAGTGACTGTGCTCATCTGTCTTGCGTTCCCATCCAGTGGTGAACCCCAAGTCCATCTACCTCCTCCACACTGCCCACCCTCTCCAGGAGTGCAACTCCTTGAGCTGACCCCAGACCTCCAGCATGGCCTGACCAGGTCAGCTTGACCACAGCAGGGCCGGGCAGAGCAGAGGAGCACTACTTGTCTCTCCTTCTGGAAGCCACCTTCTGTTAATGTCCAGATGACTAAGGTCACAGGGAAATCCCTTGGCATCTAGGAATGCCATCCTCCCAGTCTGCCTTGTTCTTCCATGCCTTGATGGGTATGAAGTGTCATCAGATGAACTCTCCAAGATGACGGCTCCCTTCCTTGCTGGGTGACCCCACCAGGTCCTCCCTTGCTCCCCAGCTCCCCAGGCCTTCATTTTCTCCTCTGTATGATGGGAAGCTGGGCTCTGTCACTGGCAAGCCTCTCTGGCTCTTTGGGGCAGCTGGTGCCCAGGTCATCCTCACCCCTACACTGGACATCCTACTGGTTCGGGGGTCCCAGGCCACCGCCATCCCTTGTGTCACTGACCAGAAGCAGCCCCATCTCGCACACGGCTGCTGTCTCAGTGAGTCACTGCACCACGGCGTGTTTATTAGGATGGTGGGAGCTCATTTTGCCAACTTTGGAACCACGGGAGCCGGCTAAGTTTAGAACAAGCCTTGAGCGTGAGGACGCCGTGTTCCTTCTCCTTCTGGCAAAACACGAGACTTGAGCTATTCTTTTCATCTTCATTCTCCCAGACAAGTCCTAGGCTTTATTTACCACTAGATCTGTCTTCTCCCAACACAAACTCCTCTGTAATTAAGGGGGAAAACACCCCCGTTCATCCTAAGGTTGAAAAACATCAGATCACTGGAATGTTTCAAGGAATATAACAAAGGTTCTGAAAAATAGGATGCTTTTCTACCGAAAGCAGATGCAAATCTACTTTCTGTGGATGGGCTTCATGAGATGCAGGGAACCCCCTATATTCTTATGTGAATGTGCTTTTACCTGGGCAAAGGGTCCATAGCTTTTATCTGATTCCCAAAGGCTTCGTGACTCGTGTTCAAAACCACAAATCTCAGATTTAGAAAAAGATGGCTTCCTGGCACCTGCATCATAGAGTCCTCCCCAGCTTTGGGGTTTCCATGATTAGATATTGGACGACTCCTCGGGATCTGCACTGGGAGTGGAACCCTGGAGCCTGAGTCAGGTTGGACATGCCTCAGCAGCACTGCTGGGAGGAGAAGCCTAGGTGGAGGGGAGTGACGTCATGCCTTCCGTCTGGAGGGGAGTGACGTCATGCCTTCCGTCTGGAGGGGAGTGACGTCATCAGGGGAAGCTGGGGAATAAGTCAGAAGGGTCAGGGTGAGCTCTTCGGGATTAAAAGGGTGATGAGAGGAAGCAACAAGAGACCAGCTGGGATGTAGTCCCAGCTAAGTCAGACACGGAGATGGTCCAGTCTTAGCATTTAAAGGGCCGCGCAGTGTTGGTCTGTCCACGCACCTTCATTTGCCCCACTCAGTGATTGCCATTGTCCATCCTGGAGAATGAGCGCTTGAGACTTTATGGCCCACATTTATCCTTCTGTTTGTTGCCTTAATCAAACGAACTCCTTCCTGTCACTTGATCCCACTGTCCTCAACTCATATGTCCTGCAAACATAAGGTACATGGCCTTGACATGACAATTCATGTGAAGGCAATTTCCTGTGTAATTGGGAAGGTAAGTCTGCTATCAAAAGAAAACAAGCGGGGTGCGTGGGTGGCTCAGTCGGTTAAGCGTCTGCCTTTGGCTCAGGTCATGGTCCCAGGGTCCTGGGATCGATCCCCAGGTCGGGCTCCCTGTTTAGTGGGGATTCTGCTTCTGCTTCTGCCTCTACCCCTCCTCTCCGCTCATGCTTTCTCTGTGGCTCTCTCATTCTCTCCCTCACAAATAAATAAATAAAATCTTTAAAAAAAAGAAAACAAATGATACATTCAGGTGTTAAAAATGCCCGTGACCCTCGCTTATCTACACCACCACTGCATCCTCTACATGCCTCTCTCCGCCCCCGCCAAGCTAGGGGAGAGTTATATGTATCCTGCCATTAGTGTCTAGGGTGTGAAAGAGAGGGGGGCGAGTCTTCCCGGCTAGTAACCCTCCGTGCTCAGCGAATTAGTCCCATGCTAACACCTCCGCCTTCCACTGCGTAGTCTGGCCACTTAACTGAAGCAACACATCCTTGCCTCTTTAGTCCTCTTTAGTCTCCTTCAGTCTGGAGCAGTTCCTTAGTCGTCCCTCGACTATCATGATCTTGATCCCTATGAGAGTACTAGCCAATTGTTTTGTAGAATGTTTCTCAATTAGGGTTTGCCTGATGTTTCTTTATGGTTGGACTAGATGATGCATCTCCGGTGGGAATGTTACTCAAGGACAGCTGTTCTCCTGCAGCATCCTATCCTACCAGGTGGCGTGATTTTTGAATTGTCCCATTACTGGTGATGTTCACTTTGACTCTTGATTAATGTGGTGTCAGCCAGGCTTCTCTGCTGTGAATTACACTTTCTTTCTTTGTAACTAGTAAGTGTTTTGTAACAATGTAAATATCCCATTTCTCCCTAAGCACTCAAGTGGTGTACTTATTTATTTATAACCGAATGGATTCATTGCTTCTTATTTTATCCAATGGGTTATAATCTCTTACTCTCATTGTTTATTCTGATGCTCAAATTTTCCGCAGATTTGGATCGTGAGAGCTCCTTCCAGCCAGCGTCTGTGGGCTTTTGACAAGTCCCCATCATTCTTAAGTGCCTCCTTGCCTTCTGGTTTAATAAGATATTTTAGGTTCATCTTGTACTTTCCCAGGCTCAGCCTTGGGATCTGCCATTTCTCCATGGAGTTCTAATTGCATTTTGTGCAGAGTGCATTTAGAAACCAAGCTCTATGTCTTTGGGGGACACACACTCTCTCTATCAAACATCATGAGTTTAAACTTTTTGAAAGTTTTATCATGGACTCTGAAACAGAGTCCTCTCCGGAATTACAACTTCTCCGGCCATGTAAGCCTGGAGTCACTGGGAGTCATCTTCCTACTACTGAGTAGAGTAAGATCCTGTTGAGGAATGAAGTCAAACAGAGGCAAGTGGACGTGAGAGGGAGAAAAACAGAGGTTCCCATGGCACTATTAGATCTCGCCACACCCGAATCCCTTGAATTTCTTGGTTAGGTGAGCCAATATGTTTCTTTTTTGTCTAAGGGTAATGCAAATCAGGTCCCTTGCAACTGAAGGAGTCCTGATCAATATACTAAATAGCTTATGAGAGGCTTACCTGTAGCTTTATGTGATGGGATATAGGCTCCAGCTTTCAAGGTGTGTTTGCCTGCCCTGTATGGAGAAAGGGGAGTTATTTCTGCCCGGTCCCCGGCCATCAGTGCTTGAGGCTGTGACTACACCACCACCTAGCTCCCTAGTGTCACTTTCTCCTCCGCGTGGACCTCTCTCACTTGGCTGCTAGCGACCCGGGAAATGGTGCTGTGCTGTCCCACAGACCTCAAGAAGGAGGCAGTGGAGGGGAGACTATCAGCTCCCTCGGGGGTCTGGGCCAAGCCTGGGCACTGGTTGCCCTTCTACGTCCCAGGCAACGACTAGGCTGCAGTGGCCAACCCAGCGTTCTTGGAGGTGTGGCGAGAGGGGGAGGCAACTGCAAGGTTGGACAAACCAACCGAAACCCAGACACAGACAATGACCGTACCAGAGGAAGCCACCCCCGAGTCCCAGCCTCAGCCTCACTGGTAGCCTCCTTCTCCCTCCTGGGCATCTGCCCTCTTTCCTCCTCCCCAGGTAGAGAGCTAGAACCTCTGGCCTCTCTGCTCTGGATCTACGTTCTCTATACCCTTTTCTAGGATGACTGATTGAGGGGCTGCCTGGCTGCTTCAAGAGACAAAACTCTACTCCTCCCACGACAAGCTAGGAGAAGCCAGGTGTCGGCAACCATGCATGACCAAAGCCTGAGGGTTTCCTTCTCCTTCTGGAATGACACCGGGGGCTCGGCACAATCGTCTAGGGGTGCTCAGCGCTCCCCACCCAGTCCTAAAGCCTTCGTCGCCAACAGGAAATGAAGATAGGCCTCAGCATCCTGCCTGCAAATAGAGATCTGATCCCCTGGGGACACTCCTGGACAGAAAGCACGGATACATACATGCTGCTCACACCACGTGCACGCCACACCCACATGCTCACACACTCACACGCACATGTACACTGAACACTCTTCTCCCCACAAACAGACAATTTTCAAAGCAGTACAGTTTATGTCTATATACCAAGCAGGGTTGGGGATCTGGTCCCTAAAGATACCACCAGTGAGCAAAATTCCCATTTGTGTACATTCGAGGCAGCCTTTTATGGCCATCCTTGTCCTTTCCAAAATAAGATTTGGTCTAACCCGTGGTCAGCCAAGGGTCTCCCAAACCAAGAGGGGCTATTTTAAAACTCATCCTCCCAGGGCACCTGGGTGGCTCAGTTGGTTAAGCAACTGCCTTCGGCTCAGGTCATGATCCTGGAGTCCCGGGATCGAGTCCCGCATCGGGCTCCCTGCTCGGCGGGGAGTCTGCTTCTCCCTCTGACCCTCCCCCCTCTCATGTGCGCTCTCTCTCTCTCAAATAAATAAAATCTTTTTTTCTTTTTAAAAAAGATTTTGTTTATTTATTTGACAGAGAGAGACACAGAGAGAGACGGAACACAAGCAGGGGGAGTGGGAGAGGGAGAAGCAGGCTTCCCGCGGAGCAGGGAGCCCGATGCGGGGTTCCATCCCAGGACCCTGAGATCATGACCGGAGCCGAAGACAGACGCTTAACGACTGAGCCACCCAGGTGCCCCTAAAATAAAATCTTAAAAAGCAAAACAAAACACTCTTCCTTCCCCAGCACAGAGGACAAGGAAGCTTTGAAGTTAGTATTTTTTCCCCATAAGAAAATGTTTCAAAAGTTTCAGATAAATGTTTGAGACATGGCTCAAGGGTAAAGTACCTGGGCTTCCCAGCCCCTTTCCCTTCCTTCCCCTCTAGGGATCTTTGCAAGTAGGGAGTTGTCCCAAACTCAATCCTCTTGGGACAAACCCCAGGGCACAAGCCTGAGGGTTTCCTTCTCCCTCTGGAATGACACCCTTCCCCCTCCCCCACCCCTGACTCCCCACAGTGTGGCTCTCTCCTTCATGTTAGCAATCACACACCCTTCCTCATCTAATTTGTTCAATCTTATTTGCAAATGTCATTTAATGCAAGCTTCTTTCTGGGGTTCCTGGAGAACCCCAAGTGGTCATATCCTACAGATGTGATGGCTTCTGTCCGTCTAGGTCAATGGCAAGAATGCAAATAAGATGTGCCTTGAATTCTGCCCTGGCCACTTCCCAGCTCTGGGGCTCTGGGGCAGTTGCTGAGCCTCTCTGAGAATCAGTTTCTTTGTCTTTTTTTTTTTTTAAAGATTTTATTTATTTATTTGAGAGAGAGAGAGAGAATGAGAGATAGAGAGCACGAGAGGGAAGAGGGTCAGAGGGAGAAGCAGACTCCCTGCTGAGCAGGAAGCCTGATGCGGGACTCGATCCCGGGACTCCAGGATCATGACCTGAGCCGAAGGCAGTCGCTTAACCAACTGAGCCACCCAGGCACCCAGTTTCTTTGTCTTGAACTTTCTTCTCATTGGACTCTTGTGGGGATTAACTGGGATGAATGTTTCATTCATTCCAAAAATATTTCCTATTAGAGTGAGTGACATGCGTTGAGTATCAAGCATAGAATCCCTACCTTTGGTTTAGTAGCCTGCATTGAAGCAGGTGAGGCCCGACACACACACACACACACACACACACACACACACACACACACACACACACACACCCTCAGTAAAGTCATAGGCTCTCCTCCCTCGCCAGACCACGAAAGATCTCTTTGTATTGATTTCACTGGAAAACTTCCCATTTCTCTGAAGTTTCCCAGGAACAAACAGTCTCTGGTGTGGTTTTGCAAATTAGTACATCCCTCTGCAGATGGCAGGCCTGAGATCAGAGGAGTACACCATGGGTATAAAGTCACATGGCAGGTTGGTGGGTGGGTGACAAGGATGGCGCCAAATCGGGTTGAAAAACTCTTCTGTCTGGACCCTCCTGGTCCACGCTCTTATCTTCTCCCTCCTGGTGTGCCTAACTTTGCTTCAGCTTGCACCTGCTCAGGACAGAAAGAGTGTATGTGGCAAGTCCAAGGGCAGTGCAGGTGCGGCTGGATCCAGAGCTCCAAAGAGGTCTTGAGGGCATTCTCTGTCTCATGTCTCTTTTCTGCTTCCCTCCCTCTGTCGGTTTGAGTCCTCACCTGACCTTCATGTGGCAAGAAAGATGTCCCAGGGCAGCCCCAATTCTGTTTCCTACTTACTTAGCACCTCCGTGAAAAAAGACTTGTCCTTCCCAGTAGATTCAGCTCTCAAATCCAGGGAAGACCTCTGATTGGCCCTGCCTGAGCACGTGCCCATTCCAGAGCCTGTAGATCTGAACGTGGGGTCAGGTCTGTCTCCCTTTGGGAGCTGGGTGAAGAAAGGGCAGGGCCAGCTCACCGTCCCTCGAAGAATGAGTTTCCTGCTGGAAAGAGGGCTGTGTTGCCACAAAGGGGGAGGGCCACAGGGCAGACAAAACCAGCAGGTGTTGCCCATGGAAGCCTAGGCTTCTAAACCCATTAGTTACTGTGCCCACAGCAGCTGCCCGTGCCTCTCCCTCTTAGTCGGAGAAGCTACAGGAAAAGAAGAGCATGGTTGTTGGGGTCAGGTAGATCTGGGCACAGAACTGTGTGACTTTTTTTTTTACATTATTTATTATTATTTTTGAGTAGGCTCCATGCCCAATGTAGGGCTCGAACTCACAGCCCCAAGATCAAGAGTCGCATGCTCCACCGGCGGAGCCAGCCAGGCACCCCCAGAACTATGTGATATTAATCAAATTCCTCAACCCATTGGGAGCTCAGTTTTCTCATCTGTAAAATGAGGGTGACAGTTCCTACCTCACAGACTTGGAGGATTAAACAAGTCAACCACCAAGTCCAGTACTCGGCACGGAGGAGATAATCAGTCTACATCTGATCTTGCCTTTGGTTGCAGGCCTTCAGCTTGACTTCTGGGTCTCAACTTCCTGGACCCAGACCAAGTTGGTCTGTAGGTGGGGGACCACCTGCTCCTCCCGTCTAGACTGATTTCAGAGAGGGCCTCCCTCCGGGGGTCGGGGGGGAAGCAGAAGATCTCACCAGGAGATGGTGCATGTGGTTTTGTGTTTGTTTGTTGTTCCCATCTTAATGAAAAATGTGCAGATATTGCACTCACAGAACGAATAGAACCTTGACATACGGGCCTCTATTTATGTGCCTGACTTAATTAATCGTGTTTCATGTTCCATCATTTTCTATTACTAAGAATGCTATGTTTCTTGGGGACTTTCCTTCTTCCTTCCCTCCCTCCCTCCCTCTTGCTCTTTCTCTCTTTCTTCCTTCCTTCCCCCCATCCTTACTTCTGTGCCAGGCTCTGGGCTAGATGCTGGGGGGCTGGTGCTGAACAAGTCAGACATGCCCCTACCTCCACAGAGCTTACAGTCCAGTAGGGGACTTAGATGTTAAGTGACACAGTCATTTAAAAGCATCTGTAACAGGTGCTAGGAAGGAGAAACACATAGGGCTTTGAGAAAGGACTTGACCTTGCGTGGCGTATCCAAAAGGGCTTCCTGCAAGAGGTGCCATTTGAGCTGAGTTCCTCAGAATAGGTGGGGTTTTCAGGGGAGGAACTGGTTGTGGAGTTTGAATGAGGTGGGAGTTCCTGCAGCAGAAACAGTGTCATGAAGAGGTCATAAGGGAAGGAGTGTCTTTCCTTCTAGGATAAGACGGAGGGCCAGAGTGCCTGAAGGAAGCAGGGCGCTCAGCAGAGCAGCTTAAGACCGGGGAGTGGACAGGGGCCAGATCATGCAGGCCCTAAAAGCCACACTAAGGCTTTTGGTCTTAATTCCAGAGCAACAGGACTACAATGGTTCAAGGACTGCACTCTGCTGGGAGGTGGGAGCTCTTTCCAGGAAGTGGCACTTGGAGGTTTTGCTTATCATTTCCAGCTTGGTGACGAATAGTCCATTGCTTTGCAGTCATCAAGCCGAGAGCGCGATGGTGCGGCATGCACTCTGCTTTTGCTATTTCCCCTGGACTCCTCCGCTTGGGATTCCCTGCACTTTCCCCTCCAACCCAGCCTTCAAGGGGCTCAGAATTTAGGGGGAAGCCTAGGTGGGAGATCACGAAACAGGTGCCCAAAGTGTCCTGTGGTACATGCTGTGAGGTGTGTAAGGTTCTGAGAGGCCAGAGGAGGAGTCTAATTCCTCCTGGGGAAGCAGGAAAGGCTCCCGGGAAGAGGTGTCCCAGGAGCTGAGTTCTGAAGGATCAGTAGGAAGTGAACCAAGCTGGGTCAGGAGAAAGGAAGAGATGCAGGCAGAGGCCTGGGCTGGGCCAGAGAGGGCCTGGGACACTGAGGGGACTGCAAGGAGGTGTGGGAAACTCCAGGTAACAAAAACGGCTCTGGGGCGCCTGGGTGGCTCAGTCGGTTGGGCGTCTGCCTTCGGCTCAGGTCCTGATCCCAAGGTCCTGGGGTCGAGTCCCACATCGGGCTCCCAGCTCGGCAGGGAGCCTGCTTCTCCCTCTCTCTCTGCCTCCCTCTCCCTCTGCCTGCTTGTGCGCGTGCGCTCTCTCTCTCTCTCTCTGTCAAATAAACAAAATCTTTAAAAAAAATTTCAGTCCAATTTAGACAACAAAATGCATAGACGACTACCGAGAAACTATTTGAGAACAACTCAAGCCAATGAATATTTATGGAGCATCTACTAAAACAAAACAAAACAAAACAAAACAGCTCTGGGGCCTTGCCCCTTCCCACCCTAGAGGATGCTCAGCAGTCTAGGGACAGCAAAACCTTCCTATGCTGGTGCCAGGCCTCTTTTCTGGTCCTTCTCCCCACCCCCACCCCCAACCTCACCCTTGAGCCCTGGGGCCTGCTGGCCATCACCCTTCCTGATTATAGTTAAGTCCAGGGTGGAAATTTTAGCCCTTAGGCACAATTCAGCACTGTCGGAGGGGAGTGGAGGGGAGCGGAGGGGAGGGCCTTATAACTATTTTTTTTTAAAGATTTTTTTAATTTATTTATTCATGAGAGACAGAGAGAGAGAGAGGCAGAGGGAGAAGCAGGCTCCCAAGGAGCAGGGAGCCCGATGTGGGACTCGATCCCAGGACCCTGGGATTATGACCTGAGCCGAAGGCAGACGCTTAACCATCTGAGCCACCCAGGCGCCCTGGCCTTATAACTATTAATGTCTGACCAAGGACTGAGCCCAGGGCTCCTGACTCCAGTCCAGGGATCTCAAAGGAGACTGATGAATGATTGGTTTAGAAACTCATTCTTTAAGACGCTAGCTACAGATATGCATAACAAAGGATCCGGATGATAGCAGCAATGGGGAGGAGAGACTGTGGATATTCTTAAGTTTCTTTTTTAAAATCTGCGCTTTCTGGGCGCCTGGGTGGCTCAGTTGGTTAAGCGACTGCCTTCGGCTCAGGTCATGATCCTGGAGTCCCTGGATCGAGTCCCGCATCGGGCTCCCTGCTCAGCGGGGAGTCTGCTTCTCCCTCGACCCTCTCCCCTCTCGTGCTCTCTATCTCTCATTCTCTCTCTCTCTCAAATAAATAAATAAAAAATCTTAAAAAAAAAAGAAAATCTGCACTTTCTGAGTTGTGTGTAATTGGCAGGTGCTGGTTTTGTGATTAGAAAAGTAAAAACATAGGAAAAACTTTGTAAGAAAAAAAACCGAAAATCAAATCATATCTACTGTAAAATCCTAGCGTTTTAATAAAATACGCAGAGAAGAAAGAAAAGAAATATGCTAAAATGTTAATAGTAGCTGGCTCTGAGGGCGGAGCCTGTTAGACTTGCCTTTTCTGTCTCCCCCTTTTTTTTTTGTATGTGCACGTCCAGATTTGAATGTGTTACATGAACCTATTCACCCACTAGCCCCCTAATCGGTCTCCCTGCTTCCGTGGCGTGGCACTGTGCTGTAGGAAGCCCCCATTCTCTGTGCCTAGTGAACTCCTACTCATCCATCAGTACCCAAGGGTCACCTCCACTTCTTAGGGAGGACTCCTGGGGTGGGTACTGCGGTGTGTCACCCAAAAGTCCTCTTCAGGATTGGGACCCTCATTCTTCCAGCTGCTGCGCGGGTTGGAGGCTGACTCTCATACAGGGGTCTCTCCGGGAGCTGTGTGGGGCAGCCTTCGTCCACCGCCTAGAGAACTGGAGGAGAGGAGGGATGCGTAATGAAGACCCAGGCCCCTTGTCTTCATTCAGCGCGCCTCCGAAGTGCTGTCTCTGCCCCAGAGCTCCCTGAGATCCGCTGAGACCCTTGCTATGGCTACAACATGGTTTTCTCCCTCTGCCCAGTCCTGTTGCCTTCACTCTCCCATGGGTGCTGGTCCCTAGAGTGTCCCACCCGAGAATCTTCTCTAACCAGAGACACGCTTGACCTCCCAGGCTAGGGCAGCCCCCTTTATCACATGCTCTCCCAGAGCGTATGTCTCCTTTGTAAGTTTTTAATCCATTGTGCTATCAGGCTACTGTCTGTTTCCTCCCCTGACAGGAAAAGTCACGCGCATTCCACCACATGGGCGCATGGTTAGAAACATTTGTTGAATGAATAACCTTATTAAGCACCTAATCTAAACCCTTAGGAGGCCATCAACTTAACTTAGGGCTGCAGAATGTCTCTCCCATTCATTTGTTCATTCAATAAATATTTACTAAGAGAAACTAGGTCTCTGTCTCTCAATGCTCAAATAATTCCAGATGGTTCTAAGATGTTTACATGTAAGAAAATAAAGCCAATCAAGTTCTAGAAAAAAGACAAGTTATAGAAAATAACTTCGGAAAGTCGAGGGCCTCCATAAGCACAACACACAAAATCTGAAAAAAAAAAAATCACATAAAATTCTAAACCTTTATAAAGCAAAAATAAAGATAAACAAAGAAAAACAAATCAATACAGAATATTTGTAACACCTTCATAAGACAGGGGCCGATCCTTCAAATACACCAAGAAAGCTTACAAATCAAAAAGAAAAAAAACCCACAGAAAAATGGGCAAAGAATATGAAAAACTATGAGAAACCTTATTTATATTCTAAGAAATGTGCACTAAACAATAATACAATATAATCTTTCTAACAGAATTGAACAAGCTAAAATGATCGACAATATCCAGTCTTGGCAAGAATGTGGATAAACAGGAATTTCATTCAAAAATTGTCATGAGGTCTCCTAAAATTAGGAGACCTCCTAATATGGAGGTCTCCATATTACTGAACTGGAGAGCAGTTCGGTAATATCTATCAAATTAACAGCATTCACCTCTTTTGACCTCACAATCCTACCTCTGGGAATTTGTCCAAGGGCATGAATTTGCACTGAATGTACAAATTAGAGCAATGCCACATTGTAATTGCAAAAAAGATAGGGGGCAAGTCTTCATCAGTGGGGAATGGTTAAATTGTGATCAATCCATACAAAGAAGTCTGAACATCTGTTTTGAAGAATGAAGCATCCACGTACTGACATGGGAAGGGTCCATGACATATTAAGAAGAAAAAGCAAGTTTTGGGGCACCTGAGTGGCTCAGTTGGTTAGGCATCTGACTTTTGATTTTGGTCATGATCTCATGATCTCAGGGTCATGAGATGGAGCTCTGCATCAGGCTCCCTGCTCAGCGGGGAGTCTACTTGAGGATTCTCCCTCTCCCTCTCTTTAAAATAAATCAATAAATCTTTTTTTTTTTTTTTAAAGATTTTATTTATTTATTCATGAGAGACACAGAGAGAGAGAGCGAGAGAGAGGCAGAGGGAGAAGCAGGCTCCCAAGGAGCAGGGAGCCCGATGCGGGACTCGATCCCAGGACTCCGGGATCATGACCTGAGCCGAAGGCAGACGCCCAACCATCTGAGCCACCCAGGCGCCCTAAATCAATAAATCTTAAAAAAAAAAAAAAAGAAGAAGAAGGAAAAAAAAGCAAGTTTTAAAGCAGGCATTTCCCATTTTTGGTGGCCGGGGAGATATTGTGGGCATGTATGTGTGTGAGAGAGAGGGTTCTTAGTGCGTGCACAGAAAACACATCAGGAAGGATGTAGCCCGAAAGTGTATCGATGAAGGACTGATTACTGGCAACTTTTACTTTCTCTGTCGAGCATCGCCCTTGTATTTGAGTTATTGATAATGAGTCTACATACCTTTTGAAGTCCTAGAGAGGAAATAGTATGCACGAAGGTCTGAAGCAATGAGACGCATCTGGGGAAATACGCTGGCCCAAAGGAGGATGGCAGGATGAGATGGGGCCACAGAGGAAGGTGGCGGCAGGTGGCCCAGAGCTCCGGGGCCGTGCTGAGGAGTGCGGGGTTCGCTCTGAGGCAGCAGGTTCCCTGCATCCGCACTGGGAGGTCCTCTCTCCGTGGACTCCCGTCCTCCACCCACCTCTGACCCTAGGAGTCTCCAGGGCTCAGTCCAGCTTCCCAGTCTCTTCCTCTCTCCCTCTGTGGTTTCATCCACGCTCCTGGCTATGAAAGCCATGTTCATAGGAGCCCTTCCCACATCTTCTCTCTTGCTTGATCCCTTCTGGGCACAGGCTCAGTTGTAAAAGTGCCTCCTGGACACCAACATCTAATAGGTGTCTCAAACTCATCAAAACCCGACTTCTTTTTTTTTTTTTAAGATTTTATTTATTTATTCATGAGAGAGAGAGAAGCAGAGGCAGAAGCAGGCTCCCCGCCGAGCAGGGAGCCAGATGCGGGGCTCCATCCCAGGACCTGGGATCATGACCTGAGCCGAAGGCAGACACTCAACCATCTGAGCCACCCAGGCGCCCCAAAACCCGACTTCTGACTTGTAGCCAGCCTCACTCTCGTGCTCCTGCTTCAGCCTTCAGCTCAGTTAATGGTGCCCCCATCCACCCGGTGAGTCTCCTTGATTCCCCTCTTTCCTTCCCTGGAGCCCTCGCCCCCTTTCAATCCCTCAGCAAGGTCGGCCTGCTTCATCTCCAAAATCAACCGCAGATTGTCCCTTTGTCTCCATGACTCCTGCCGCCCCTTGTCCAAAGTTCGGGAAAGAGCCAAGAACAGACAAAAGTATTCAGAGCTTTCCCTAGGGAGTCAGCCCACATGTTTGGCAGAGCCTCAAAGGCGGGCAGGGGTGGGAATGCTTTCAAGTGGGAAAGGGGAGGAGGCTTCAGGTGTGCCCCGACTGGAGGCTGTTGGTAGGGGAAGCCAGAGGAGGCTGATAGAAGCAGGGCATCCCGTGCGCTTGGTTAGGGATGCGTCTTTGGTTTTCAATGGTTGGTCCTAAGTGGGGACCAACAGGGGTGAAAATTAAGGAAGCTGGCAGGTTTTTTTTTTAAGATTTTATTTATTTATTTTTGAAAGAGAGAGAGAGAGAGAGAGAGAGAGAGAGCATGGGGCGGGGGACAGAGGGAGAAGCAGACTTCCTGCTGATTGTGATGCTACGGTCTCCATGTGGGGCTCGACTCTGGGTGTGGTCCCAGGACCCCAGGATTATGACCTGAGTCAAAGGCAGATGCTTAACCAACTGAGCCACCCAGGCGCCCTAACAATTTGCGACATTTTTAATTGCGAAAAGTCGTGCTTGCTCAGAGTCAAATAATAAACAAGAGTCAATATGAAAAAACCAAGTTCCCTAACCATTGCCATTACAGGGGCAGGGACCCCTGTAGCAAGTATTTTTTTACCTTTCTAACTGTTTTTTGTTTTCCCTTGGATTTTTTTTCCTCTATAGCTTAAAATAACAAGCCTATAAGACTGTTGCATGATTTTTCAGTTTTAGGATTATTTATTGACTTTAAACTGTACAAAATGAGGATTTAGCCTTGAGTCTTTCCTTGTCCTCCACCACTAAGACCCCTTTTCCAATCCTCCAAACGCCATCATATTCTACTTTTACTTAGATTAACATTCAGTACTTACACCGTTACGACTATGGACATGCCAATCATAGCTGAATGGAATGGTAACGGATTATGATTACTTTTCCTTTCCTGTATCATTTTCTTATCTCAGGAGTTCATCATTGCCTCACTTTTTGGTTTGGTTACTTCTCAGCTTCCCTAAATCTCTTACTACTGCTCTACCAGCTTTCCAGCTCCCAAGATTTTATAGCTATTGTCTCTTCTACTGGAGAGGAAAAAACATTCCTTTACTGTAGTTCTAGCAGATTTGGGGAAGGGAGTAAAATTAAATGCAAATATTTCCTCGCCTTCTATGGCTTGTCTCTTCACAATTTCTTTTCTTTTTTTTTTTTAAAGATTTTATTTATTTATTTGACAGAGAGAGACACAGCGAGAGAGGGAACACAAGCAGGGGGAGTGGGAGAGGGAGAAGCAGGCTTCCCTCCGAGCAGGGAGCCCGATGTGGGGCTCGACCCCAGGACCCCGGGATCATGACCCGAGCCGAAGGCAGACGCCTAACGACTGAGCCACCCAGGCGCCCTCTTCACAATTTCTTAATGCTGTCTTTGGAGATGCAAAAATTTTGAATTTGGTTTTTTATTTTTAAAAAAGATTAATTTATTAATTTGAGAGAGAGAGAGAGTGCACGCATGCACACATCAGCAGGGGAAGAGGCAGAGGGAGAGGGAAAGAATCTCCAGCAGACTCTCTGCTGTGTGTAGAGCCCAACGCGGGGGCTCAGTCTCATGACCCTGAGATCATGACCTGAGTTGAAATCAAGAGTTGGGTGCTTAACCAACTGAGCCACCCAGGTGCCCCCCAAATTTGGAATTTTAAAGAAGCCCAACTTATCAATTTTTTTCTTTTATCATGTCATATTGGTGTGTACGTGTGTGTGTGTGTGTGTGTGTGTTTTAAGTCCAGCTGCTGGGAAAGAAAGGGAAGAATCAAGAATGACTCTGAGGCTTTTGGCAGAGCAAGGGGCAGGATGGTGTCTCCATCTTCTGAGATGGGGAAGACTCGGGGAGCAGCAGGCTGAGCGTGGGGGGATCAGGAGCTCCATGTGGACACGCTGAGTTGGCATTTGTCTGTTAGAAATCCACATGGAGATGCGGAGAGGTAGGTGGAATTTGGAGCCCAGGGGCAAATTCAACTTATAGATGAGATGGCCAGGTGAGCCCAGAGGAGGGGAGGACCGAGCCTTGCCTGCCCCAGTGCTCCGTGGTTAGAGGCTGGATGATGAGGGAGACCCAGCCAGGAGACTGAGAAGGAGTAGCCAGTGAAGTGCAGTTAAATCTTCCTAAATTTCAGTTTCCCTGTCATAAGTAGGGACTAGTAGTTACAGTACTTCCCTCATAGGTGGCCCTCAGGATCCTGGGCTATGCGTTAAAAGTGGTCAGAACAGTGCCTTGCAAGTAATAAATGCTCAGTATATGTTAGCTAAAAATCTGCACCTTATCTCTGAGCCTTGTAAAGAATTGCTCAACCTGGCCCACTGGTCTTAGCTGTGAGGCGAGAATGTCTAGGGGGAGGGTTGGAGCCTGTGTCGACCAGGTTGTCCTGGCACCTGGCACCTGGGGCTGGTGGAGGCTCATCACAGACCTGGCAGCTTTGTGTGATAGGCTTAGCTCCCAAAGGGGAGGCCTAGACACCCTCGGGGACAGGGCCTGGATGAAGACTATGATTAAGGAGGGTGAGTGTTTCAAGTCCTTGTAAGTGTGCATTAACCAGAAATGTGACCTTGTTTTATGCTCCTGAGCTGAGTCCCTTCAGATGCCCAGGCCACAGGGAATAGACACAGGTTTGCTGCAGTTCAGCCTCCATAGAACGGGGATGATCGGCAGGTATGTAAATAATTGTAGGAACTAGTATCCTTCAGCAGCCCCCTTCCCTTCTAGGCACTTCTCCACCCACCCAGCTCTCTCTAGTACCACCAGGGGAATAAGAACATCAGTCCGAGACAACAGACTCTTCTCCAAGGATGGTATTTCAGGGACACAGTTGTGTTTATGGGGAGCCGTAGGTGGCAGGAGGGAACCTTTCCAAGTCTGTCTTCTGCCTGGGACTAGGTTGGTGCTGCCTCAATTTCTTGTAAAACAAGTCCCCCCAGCATATGAAATCCAGCTTGAGAAAGATCTTTATGCTAATTAAATGGGTTCATTTGGTTCAATGATGAAGAGTAAGTCGGAGGTCATTTGGCTTGTGATTTGGTAGATCCAGGGGCCTAGGCTACATTTTGGTTATTCTGTGAATGTGGGGCCGACCCCCAACAATCAATTTCTCTGGGTTTAAACCCAAGGAGTACCAACCACATCCCGAAGATGTGGAGTTCAAGCAAACTAATATAGGTGAAAGGACTCAGATGAATTTCAAAAACAATGGAACAATAAAAAAGCCAACACGTTATCATTTATCATTAGTTATATTACAGGTGTAGAAGTATCTCCTGGCAGTCAGATCCTAGGAATTTCTGAACCTGGCGTCGGTTATGCGCTGGATTACCTGGAGGCAGGCAACACAGCAAGGGCACTGGAAAATGAAGATCTCAGCTTCCATGAATTTATCTAGAATTTTGCAATTAGAAAATCTAGGGAGAAAAAAAGCCATTTTCACTTTAGCATACATGCAGATTTTCTGTTTTGTGGTCTTATTTTTGTTCTGGCTCCTATTTGTGGGAATGGGCACCATAACTTTTCAGGGCTTCGACCCCGGTGGGGATATAACATTATCTTTAATTTCTAGCCATTTCCCGCCACCTTTCAAACAACCTGCAAACACAGCCTCCAGCCCTTACCTCCCCGATTCCCGTTCGTCGCTCCCTTTTGCAGCCTGTGATCAGTGGGAGGCTTCTGAAATTGGAAAATTGTATCAGAGCTGTGGAAATGATTGGAACTAATATAGTGTGCTTACAGTGCCAGGCTTAGAGGCTGAGGGCTTTTCATGAGCTGTTCACTTAATTCTTGTGACAGCCCTAGCCAGGCAATTATACCGGAGAACCTAGAGGCTCAGAGAGATAAAGTGATTTGGTTAAGGTCACATTATGAACGAGGGTTAAAATGGAATTTTTTTTCAAAGATTTTATTTATTTGAGAGAGAGAGCAGAGAGAGAGAACATGGGGGTGGGGAGAGGCAGAGGGAGTGGGAGAAGCAGGCTCCCCACCAAGCAGGGAGCCCCACAGGGGACTCGATCCCAGGACTCTGGGGTCATGACCCGAGCTGAAGGCAGACGCTTCACCAACTGAGCCACCCAGGCGCCCCTAGAAATGGAATTTAAACCTAGGTCTGGCCTCATTCCACAGTGCTGGCCCTTGACCATTAACCAGATGGGGCCAGGAGATGAGCTCCTTCTGAGTCTTTACTTTATGGAACTATGTGACACTAATATAGAGCCCCATTTACTTCCAAATCTGTATTGTCAGATTCTCTGCTCAGGTTATTTTCACATATACATATAATAGATGTGAGTATAAATTGAATAGGAAAGGGAGTTGCTTTGAAAGAATCCAATAGGATATTTAAGTGCCTCTCAGGAAATTCAGTCTTGCAAAAGCACAACAGCATTCTTAAATTATTGGCTTTATCTTGTTATGTGACATTGGCAAAGTTCCTGATCATTCATGCAGCAACTGTTTATTTAGCACCTGCTATGTACCATGCACTGTTGTAAGTACTAGGGATGTAGGAATGGGCACCACTGCTGGCTAACAAGTCCCTGCATAAAGAAGGAAACAAATCCATAAGCCAAGCAGGTTGACAAATAGCTGTAAGGCTGAGGAGGGCACCAAACAGGGCAGCATGACCCAGTACCAAGGGTGGGAGCGGCTGCTCTGGAGAGTGTGGCCTGGGGGATCCTCTGTGGGGAGGTGGACGTGAGCTGAGAGCTGAAGGGGTAAGAAGACGCTGTGCATCTGGTCAACTGGAGAGCGGGCACGAAGGTGGCAGTCCTCACAGGTCCTGGATGGAGCTCTGGAGCAAGCTGATGGACAGGATGAGGGGCTGGCAAGGAAAACCAAGCAACAGCACTCAGAAAGGTAGGAAGAAAAACAGAGGTCTGCGGGGCACGGAAGCCAAGAGAACTGTTTCAAGATGGCGATGTGGCCATTGCTTGAGAGGCTGTCTCTCATTTGGGATCATGGCCACCACTGGCGACCTTGAAATGGAAAGGTTGTCAGGCTGCATGATGGAGACCAAGCTAGACTGGTAGGTTGGAGAAAGCATGAGAAGTAAAGAAATTGAGTGTAGACAACTCTTCGAAGAAGTTGTGCTATGAAAGTTAGCAGAGAAACGGGGCAGAAGCTGGAAGGGCATTTGGGGTAAAAGCAAGGGGTGCTGGCCGGTCTCCCATCCAAGATGTTCTCTGCCCACTCTGGGCTCTGCAAGGGGGACCCTTTTGTACTGCATCACCTAGACTGTCCTGCTAGAATGTGCCCAAACGGGTTCAGCCAAGAGAAGGCAAAGGCAGGAGAGCCCTGTCTCCTATGCTGTCCCCTCTCACGTGGCGCAGAGAGCACTATTCCTTCCCCTGGTCTTTCTGCGCTAGGAGTTGCCAGCCCTACCCAGCGCTGCTCATCTCTGGC
Organism: Zalophus californianus; assembly: GCF_009762305.2. Classification (NCBI taxonomy): domain Eukaryota; kingdom Metazoa; phylum Chordata; class Mammalia; order Carnivora; family Otariidae; genus Zalophus; species Zalophus californianus. The sequence continues at coordinate 19,053,909 of NC_045610.1, read as the reverse complement.
TGCCCCAGCATCCTTGTTTGCTCCCTTAATGTTGTAAGTGGCCCCTTCTTTGAGGTCAGTTGAACCATCTGAGTGAAATTTTGCTTCTTGCCAGGACCCTAACTACTACAGAGGTCTGCTTGCCTGTCTTCCTTCCTTCCTTCCTTTTTTCTTTCTTTCTTTCTTTCTTTCTTTCTTTCTTTCTTTCTTTCTTTCTTTCTTTCTTTCTTCCTTCCTTCCTTCCTTCCTTCCTTCCTTCCTTCCTTCCTTCCTTCCTTCCTTCCTTCCTTCCTTCCTTTCTTTCTCTCTCTCTCTCTCTCTCTCTCTTTCTTTCCTTCTTTCATGAAGGGAGATACCAGAACATGTTTGTGTGCAAATGAGAATAACAGGGCAGAAAGGGAGAAGATGCAGGAGAAAGCAGGATACTTGCTGGAATGGAGGCCTCAAGCCTGCTGGAGGGGATGGGTACCAGGGCACCTCTTCTGTGGTCACAGGAGGATGGGTGGGGAGCACAGGACTGTAGATTTGGTCTGATGGCCTCTAGTTTCTCACTGAAGGATGAGCCAAGAACATTAGCTGACAAGTGCAAGGTAATTGGTAAAGATAGAAGAAAGCATGAAATAGCCATCTCTGGGACGCCTGGGTGGCTCAATCAGTTGAGTGTCTGCCTTCGGCTCAGGTCATGATCCCAGGGTCCTGGGATGGAGCCCTGCAATGGGCTCCCCGCTTGGCGGGGAGCCTGCTTCTCCGTCTCCTTCTGCTGCTCCCCCTGATTGTGCTCTCTCTCTCTCTCTCTCTCTCTCTCTGACAAATAAATAAATAAATAAAATCTTTAAGGAAAAAAAAAAAGAAAGAAATAGCTATCTCTGAGAATGGGAAAATGAACTTTCTAGGAAAGGTTGGTAGGCTTGCCAGGCCTGAGAACTGCCAATTTGAGGTTTGCGGTCATGAATTTAAAGAGCAGCCCATCAGCAGAGCTGTGTTTTTCTCTAATATCGTTCAGCTGCTCTGGCACGGGCCTGGAGAAGGTGGAGGGCTGGGTTTTACAAGGGCTGGGACTTCATTAGCCAGGTTCCTCTGGCGGGAAGAGAGGGCCGAGTTCACGGAGGGGGCTAGCCAGGGACTGGCCATCATGATGGATCGAGGACTCTCCGTAGGGCAAAGAGGGAAGGAAGGCCGAGCGCTGGGGATAGTGGGTAAAGGTGACAATGGGAACAGGTGGCAGGGTTGATGAAGCACAGGGGTGGGGGGAAGCTGGAGCCCACAGCGACAGAGCCGAAGGGTGTGGGAGATTGGTACCAGAAGCCACAGGATGCAGAACACACCCTGGTGGCTCAGAAGGGCAAGGATTTGAAAGTGGAGGAGGGGAAAGGGTCAGGAGAGTAGAGGGTACCCACATCACCTCCTGCCTTCCCTGGATGCGTGTCTCTCCACCAGGCTGCCTGAAGAAGTACATGGCAACCGGAGTGACTCTAGTGCCAGGGCTAAAAGGGACCCTTCTCAACTCGGCTCCTTCTTGTGACCTGACCCAGAGTGGGTTCTGACCACGTGACACCGGTGGTGGTGATTTCTTCTAGAGCGAGCACCTAAGGCCACACAGGGTTCCTCGAGAGAGGCCCTGGCTTCTTCGCCTATAAAATGCAGTCCAGGAGCGCCTGGGTGGCTCAGTCGGTTAAGCGTCTGCCTTGGGCTCTGGTCGTGATCCCAGGGTCCAGCCCCGAGTCGGGTTCCCTGCTCAACACGGAGCCCTCTTCTCCTTCTCTCTCCCCCTCTGTACTGCTTTGTGCTTGCTCGCTCTCTCTCTCTCAAATAAATAAATAAATAAAACCTTTAAAGAAAATAAAATGCAACCCATCATTTGTTTATTCAGTCACATGTAAGCACTGTTGTGTGCCAGGTCTGTCTATCTCCTTTACCTCTCTGGGGCACCTTGGAGGGAGAGATGATTTTTTTTTTAATTTAAATTCAATTAATTAACACAGTGTTTTACTAGTTTCAGAGGTAGAGTTCACTGATTCATCAGTTGTCTATAACACCTAGTGCTCGCTCCAACCCGGGCTGAGGGAGAGATTCTTATGCTCATTTTTATGGATGAGGGAGCACAAGCTCAGGGAGGTGAAAACCTCTCCCACGATCATACAGAATCTGTCTGAGTCCAAGGAGACTCATTATCCAGTCAGGGAAACGGGCAGGGGAAGAACCAAAAATACAAGGTGTGTGCAAGGTTCTGTGGGCATTTGGAAGTTAGAAAGATCGCTTCTGTTGTGGGAGAGGGGGTGGGGGGCTCCACCTCCAGGACGAGTGGAGATGTAGGTGGGGGAGGTAGAGAGGAAGCACTGCAGGCAGAAGTGACAAACTGAGCAAGGTCCCCGTGACATGACACTCCCCGGTGTGACCGACGACTGTTGAGTAAAGACAGTTAGGAGCAACCGCTAAGCAGGGCTCCTAAGCTTGTCTACAGCCCTTGGGGTTCATGGATACCCTCAAGGGGACCCCACAAACCCCAGGAAGCTGTTTCACAATTGTGAGATGTGTATTTTTCTTCCCGGACAGACACTTTTTATTGTCATCAGATTCTTTACAATTGGGACATTTGACTCAAAAAAGCCTTGAGTGGCACATGAACTTGGACAGGGCAGCGGGGCCTGGGAATGAACGACTTTGTGGGCCTTCCTTGTTTCAGGCATTGCTACTTCACCCTGAGGTCAACGGAAACCCTGTGTGGTTTTCTAGCTGGCGTGCCAGATGGCACAGGCCTTAGGAAGCACAGCACAGGTTACTGTGAGCTTTCCTTTCAAAGGAAAGTCTGTTTATAAACTATAAAGTGATGTGTCACTTACTGCTCTGTTCCCACAGGCTAGCACAAGACGCAGGGCATCGCCTATTGGGGGGCTCAGTGAATCTTTGGTGAATGAATGAAAGAATGAATGAATGAGCCCAGGGAGCAGATAATGGAGTCCATCTCTCCAGGGTGCATTTCCCGGATAGTCTGAGGGTAAAATCCGTGAAAACAAAGCTTCTCCTGTACTGCCCTAGGTTCTAAGAGAAGCCTGCCACCTGCCAGTCAGACAATGCGGGGCGTGGAGGTGGGAATGGGGCGAGTGGGTGTGGCCACGCCTGGCTGCAGGGTAAGGCTCCTCCGACAGCGCCCCCCAGTGTCTTAGGAGAGGCAGCGGCCAAGATCGCTCAAACCATTTCTTTCCTCCTTCCGCGTTCAACCCATCGGCTTGTCGGGCCTCCTGTTTCTTCCGTATCCTCCTCGCGCACCTGCGCTTGATTCTGCACCTGTGACCCCCCTTGGGCCACTGCAGCAGTCTCATAACCAGTGCCCCTGCTGTGTACCCCTGCGTCTCTCACATCCACCCTTCCAGGGGTCGGAGAGATGTTTTAAAACACTTAAAATTGTCAGGAATGTGGCTTTCTTTCCATGTGCTTAGACAGCTATGCTTCTAAAAACTTGAACATACAAGTCAAATGGGGATCTTGCTAAAATCCAGGCTGCGATTCAGCTGCTCTGGGGTGGGGCTGGAGACCCTGCATTTCTAACAAGCTCCCAGGCGATGCAGGAATCTTGGACCACATGAGGAGTAACAAAGACTTAGAGAAGATTCCAAACTTCCTGCCCAAGTCCTACTTTATTGGACCCCTTCCCAGCAGTGCCCCCGTCCTCTCCAACCCCTGTTCTTTTCTGCTTGTGCTGTAGCCACACTGGTTCATTCTGTTCCCGGAGTGTGCCAAGTTGTTCCTGCCTCAGGCCATTTGCACGTGATGTTCCCATTGCCTGGAATGCCCCCTTCCCGGAGTTACACATGCCTTGCTCCTCCTTAGATCTTAATTCGAAAGGAGTCAGAGCGTGCTTCTCTGACCACTTCAGCTAATGAAGCACCACAGATCCTGGGGACTTGCTATCAGCTATTAGCTTTCCCCCTTCAAACCACTTATCCTTCCCTGAATTTATTCTGGTAATATATTTGCTGACTTGTTAACTTTCTGTCTGCACTCTCAGGTTTGTTGCACGGGAATAAGGACTTGGTTTCCTTCACTTGTCCTATCCCAGAGCCTGGCACATGGCAGCTGCCCTTCTCGTGCCTGCTGGGTCTAAGCGTGAACTTGCCCATGCAGCCGCGTGGTGTTGAGACGCACGCAGGGTTTTGCAAGCTTCGAAGACTTAGTGTGCCCATAACGCAGGTGCCTGAGGCAGAGGGGAGGGGGAAAGGAAGGGGAGAACTCTCCGTACTGAGGATGCCACAGAGAAAGTCTCAAGAGCCTGGAGATGAAGTTGAGCCTAAGAATCACCATGTAATGGATGAATTCATCAAACCCGGAGAGACTCACTCAGGAGGGTGGGAAAGGAGAGTAACTAACATTAGTTAAGTGAGTTAACTAAGGCGCTTGGAACAGTGCTGCCCACAGTAAGCATTTAACCAATAAATAAAAATAAATACGTAGGACCCTTCCTCTGTGACCCTCGCTTTGCAGATCTCTCTCTGTCCATCCTCACAACACGTGACCTCCATCTTGCAAATGAGGGGAAAGACCCTCTGAGATGAGAGAGGGCTTGCCTGGGGTCAGACAGCCATTCCCAGCCAGAACTGAGAACCCCGCTCCCTGAAACAGCTCCAGGGAAGGTCGTAAACGCCACACTCCCCGTCCCTCTCCCTGCTCTCTGCTGCATCCAGGCACCTGTTACCATCCGCCATACTGGGCATTCATCCCACTTCTTTCTTCCTTGTCTGTCTTCTCGCGCCAGAATACAAATTCCCTGAGGGTGAGGATTTTTGTTTTGTTCGCTACTGTTTCCCTGAGCCTAGAATAGGGCCGGCCACCTAAGTAAACACTTGAGGAGTACTTACTGAATGTTAAGGGGATGAGCGGAGGCATTATTTGTAAAGCCTAGCTTTCTGCATCTCTTAAGAGTCAGTTCTGTAAAGGTGTGGCCGAGGGGACACCCGAACCTTCCCGAGAAGGGCGTCAGTGCCTCCGAGATGGAGTGGGTAGGTAGGCAGTGCCTGACTGACTGCTTCCAACGGATCAGAAGGAAGACCGCGTCCACAGAAGAGCGCCCAGCTGCGCGGATCCTGGCGAGACAGCAGCCAGGGAGCTGGGGTTTGTCCAGTCTCCAGCCCCAACACCACTGCCAGGCAGGCGGTTACTCTCCTCAGGATCTGGCTTCCTACCCAAAGTGGCCCTGGGGGGAAAATGTGTCAACCAGGCCCCAGTGGCAATTACAGCTCGATGTAAATGCATCAATAGGCACTTACAGGAAACCTCCTGTGAATTGAGTTAGAGTGAGTCAGTCACTCAAGCCCGGCAGCTCTGGCTGCTGAACAAACAGAGATTCTCGACCAGCCCAGCTGGGACACACTATGGACGGTCCCTGGAGATAGTTCTCTGGGCCCACTGCCCTTCCTCTACACCAACGCTTTCAAAGTTCAGGACCCCAGACCCACGGCAGCCGCAGCAACAGCACCCGAGGACTTGTTAGAAATGCAAATTCTCCAGCCCCATCCTCAAGCCACAGAATCAGAAACCTTAAGGGTGGGGCGTCTGGGTGGCTCAGTCATTAAGTGTCTGTCTGCTTCGGCTCAGGTCAGGATCCCAGAGTCCTGGGATCGAGCCCTGCATCGGGCTCCCTGCTCCACGGGAAGCCTGCTTCTCCCTCTCCCACTCCCCCTGCTTGTGTTCCCTCTCTCGGTGTGTGTGTCTCTCTCTCTGTCAAATAAATAAGTAAAATCTTAAAGAAAAGAAAAGAAACCCTAAGGGTGGGGTCCATCATTGCCTATTACCAAGCCCCCGGGAGATTATGATTCACACTCAGGTGGAGAACAACAGGTGCACAGTTCCCATTCAGGGAAGTTAACTACTCTTCTGTAAGGGCCGTGGGCTGGGCTAAGGTAACAGTCAGTCAGAAGTGGGGGGCTTCATAGATACAGAACAGGGAGTCCTGTTTTAAATTAAGTGAGGAGTGGGAGGGGGCAAGAGTTAGGGAGGAAGCCTCCTGTGTTTCAGAAAATTGTCAGAGGAGGGGTTCGTTTGCAAAAGCACATTTTAAAGTTATCATAGTTTTGTATTTTAGTTTTGAAATTTCAAATGACATTACAGGGAGGTTTAATATAAACTGCCACCCAGCACTATGTGTAGAGTTCAGGCAGGACTACAACGCTGGGAACCTACCTCCTGTACAGTTCTCATTCTTCAAAAAAAGGAGGGGAGAGACAGACAGAACAGACAGGGAGAGAAAGGGCCCAAGCCTGGGCTGGCCTGAAAGATAGCAGAAACTCAGCACAGGATGTGCCTGAAGAATTCACGAAATGGGTTGCACAACTTCATGGAGCTCCTGCTGTGGGCCATGCGCTGTTTTTGGCTCTGGGAAGAGGATTCAAAGATAAATTAGCCAGCAGCTTCTGCAGCCAAGGCACTTACAAGAGAAAATTCAGAGATACTCCTTCTGGATAGCAGATGTTGGAAGTATGGAATTGTGTGCTTTTGATTCGAGTCTTGGCTTTTCAGTTTAGCCGAGTAAGAGGGCACATGTGAACCCGGCAGGAGATGGGGCGTGGAGGGGAGAGTGCGGGGATGGGTTGCAGCTTGAATGCTGAGCTAGAAGGCATAGACAGGCAGGCACACACAGGTTAGTAGGGGTACTGTGCCTCTGTCCACAGCGGGGGTCTGGGGCCGTGGTTAGGAGATCTGAGGTTGGCTTGTAGCAATTACTAGCATTTATCCAGTGACAAATGTGTCAGTAATCAATTTAGGTCCATACATTAACTCATTCTTTATGTGAACCCTAGGTACTATTATCACCCCATTTTCACTGATGCAGAAACTCAGACACTCAGAGGTGAGCTCACTTTGCCCAAGTCACACTGCTAGGTAGAGTGTGAATTTGAGCCCAGGCTGTGTGCTCGGGAGCACTCCAAGCCCATGACAAATCAATGTGCCACCCCAGGCGTCTGGTCTCGCCTGCTGGGTTGGGGTGGCTGAGGGATGGGATACTTATTTTGGTGGGTAAGTAAGTTCCTGAAGAAAGCCCTGACGTCTTTCTCCAGGCCTGAGAATTCCCTTTGGCATAGACAATCAAGAGTCCAATGCTCTGCGAACCAGCTGGAGGACAAGTACTTTAGGCCCCTTCCCACTAGATGGCGGCCCCTAAACCCACATAGAAATTCTGGAACCTCCACTGTCCCCATCTTCCAAGGGTTCAGCTGCGGCCGCAGAATTGCAGGAAGCGGACCCTCCGGGCCCCTGCCCCGCCCCATCCGGGGGTCGTGGGAAGCCCCCAGGCTGAAGGCGGGAGTACCGTGTGTAGGGGGGTATCGGTGTAGGGGGGGCCGGTTGGGGGGGTGGGTAGGGCGGGGGAGACGAGGCTCCCCCCCCCCCCCCCCCCCCCCGGCTCTGGGCATCCGGGGGAGGAGCTGGCGCGTAGCAGCCACTCCCGGGGCGCAGGGGCGGGGCGGTGTCGCACAGCCCGAGCCCGCCGCCGAGGGGGGAAGCTCTGGGCCGCGGGGCGCGGGGCTCAGGGCACCGGGCGCGGATCCGGGCCCCGAGGGCGCGGGCCGGGCGGCAGGTGCGCGGCGCGGACTACAAGTCCCAGCATGCCCAGCTACCCTGACCCGGCCCCCGCTGCCACTTAAAAGCTTCGGGAGCCGCAGCCGTCGGGTCGCCGCGGCTTTCGCTTTGCCGCCGCTGCTGGGCGGGCGGGAGGAGCGGGCTCGGCGGCCGGTTGTCCTCGCGTCCGCGTTTCGGCTGCGCCGAGGGGCGCCCCTCGTCCAGCCCTCCCGGCTCGCGGATTCCCTCCCGAGGCGCCCGCGCCCCCCGGGCTCCCCGCCTCGGCCACCCCGCGGCCCCGATGCCGAGGCATGGATAGAGCGGCGCTGCGCGCGGCGGCGATGGGGGAGAAGAAGGAGGGCCGCGGCGGGGGGGACGCGGCGGCCGCGGACGGGGGCCCCGGGGCCGCAGCCAGCCGGGCGCTGCAGCAGTGCGGCCAGCTCCAGAAGCTCATCGACATCTCCATAGGCAGCCTGCGCGGGCTGCGTACCAAGTGCGCCGTGTCCAACGACCTCACCCAGCAGGAGATCCGGACCCTGGAGGTAAGGGGGCCGCGCGCCCGGGAAGCGGCCCCCAGCACCTCCCTCGCTGCCCCGGTGCACTCCTTCCCAGATGCATCCTGGAGCTCGGGCCGCCCCCTCCTCTCCTTCCTCCACTTGCTGATGAGGCGGCTTGGGGACCCCCCAGGACCAGCTCCTCACCTTGGGCGGGATTGGGGGGGAGGGGCGGAGTGGGAACTGGGGTGGAGGCTGGAGGCGCCCCTGGGCGGGGTGGGCTGCGTGCGGGCATCCCATGCTTCCCCATCTCTGCCCCCACCCCGTTTCCATTTTGCGGGGCTGCAGGACTCATTCTCCCACTGAGTCACACGCTGGACTTTTCCCTGTGTGACTGTGAGGAGCAGCCGTGGGCCGGGGTGACGAGGCGTGGGGGGTCCCCCTGAAGTGTGGCCACAGGCCCGCCATTCTCTGTCTTCCCCTCACGCCCCGGACTCGGGCTTGTTCCTTCCTTTCCTCTCTTCCAGGATTTTTGTCTGCCGCTTTTCAAAACGTGTTTGCTGAAACTGCATTTTTTACTGTTCAGGCATTTGGTGCTTTCCGTTCGCGCAGCCACAGCATTTCTCTGCTCAAAATATAATTACCCACCGACTCCCCCACTCCTCCTCACACACTGGATTTTGGTTTAGGGAGGATTGTGCTGGGGCATGACGCTTTTGGTGGGAAGATGACACTATTTAAGGGGTTCTGGAGGAGCTGCTCTCCAGTGTAAATAAGAATAAGATCTGCAGGCCCTCCTCCCTCAAATTATAGCCGGGAGGTGCAGTATTAAAAGGATTTGGAAGAACCAGTCAGAAGGGTGGTTGGGTTCTCAGAACGGGGGAGTCTTCACCCTCCCCCATACACAATAGAGGGAAACTAGTGCATTCCCAACTAGCTTTTGTCCAGAGACTCGAAAGGCTGCGAAATGCCAGGCGCCACTTCGTTGCTACCCCATCTTGAAGAAGTGCCTTCTTTCCGCCTTGCACTGGTACATCTGGCCTTCTGCAGATCTGGGGATGTTTTGTTTTATTAGAACCTTCATTTCTCAACCTCCCTGCACCCCCCAACCCCTTATTGCCGATTGCCTCTGCCAGTCAGGGATTTGAGCTCACCAGAAGCCCGAATCCCTGTTTGATCCAGAATGCTTGGGGTTGACTTCTCTCCTGCAGTTCTGTTTTCTTAAGAGCTACAAAACCAGGGACATTGGAAGCATCTAATCAGTGCTGGCTATTCCTTTTGTTCTGGTTGCTATAGCAGTGATGACCAGGGCTTTGCTTAAAAAACAAACCAACCAACAACCCCCCCCCCCCCCACCCCCCAGCTGTCCCTTCTTGCATGCACGCTGCTGTTTTCCAAGTGGTGAGAGAAACTGGTTTCTTGAACACAGCCGAATGTGTTTGCCCAGCAGAGTTCAATTTTTAAACTGATACAATAGGGGGCCTGTGTGGCTTAGTTGTGGGAGGAGGGATCGTCGTCGGGTAGCATGTGTCTGGTTGGATGGCTGTGTTACTGAGATGAGAGAAAGTTCTCTGTGTGGGCCTCTCTCGGATTGTCCCCCGTGTCTCTCTGAAGAGCTCCTGGTTCACAGAGTGGATACAGGAGAACCAGTTACTGTTCGTTCCCTGGAAATGGTGCCTTGCCCTCTAGGTACGCTGACTTCCAGGGTTGTTTTGTTTTGGCAAAGGTATGGCATCCGGACACCCCAAAGCATCCAGCTCTTTGGGTCTCTGGGCTGTGTTTATTCAGAGGCCAGAAACCCACGCAGAGGTCCAAAGGGAAAATACCCAGCTCCCTGTTGTCTCTATTGTGATGGGGATTTGGGTCCACCCCACTCCCTGAAAAGGCAGGACCTGGTTTGTTTTTTGGGATGGGAATTTAGACCCCAGGAACTGGTTCCCTAGGGCTGCCTCCAGCTAGTTTGAATGAGTCTCTTCACCCTGGAGGCCTGAGCCTCCTAACCTGGACAGGGAGGTTGGAGTGGATCTCTTCAGGCTCTTATGGCTCTAAATTCAGTGGTTTAGTAAAGGGCGCTCAGTTGGGTTGAATCAAACGTTTGTTACACATGCCCCTGTTTAAAAATAGTTCCAAAACCCAGATTTACCAAACTGATCAAATAGGGGGGAAGTAGTCAAAGAATTCTGCTTATAGGGACAGTGGGCGGACAGCTTTGAGTTCAGGTTTGGGGGTCTGGGTGACCTTGGGCAAGTCCCATGACTTCTGAACCTCAAGCTTTCCCATCTGTAAAATGGGGATGAGACCACAGAAACCTGCAGTGTTGCGAGTCTGTAAGTCCGTGTCTTACTACCAGAAGATTCTGCCTATAAACTTTCCCGAGGGAGGGTTCAGTGGCATTCACGACCCAGGCCACCTTCAGGAGAAGGTACTTCGACAGAGCTGGCTCTTATTTCCTGGAGGTGGGCGACCCAGGCCAGGAGACAGTCCCACCAGCATGTAGTGAGGTAAGCGGGGCAGTGGTGATGTCCGCTCTAGCTTTCTTTTCTGTTCTGCAAGCTCCTCTCCCATCGTATTCCAGGCCAGGGCCCCCAGAGCCTATGCTTGCAACACTGGATTCCTGGCTTTTGAAGAAAGGGGCCGACCAGAGGGGTTGGCTTACGCAACTGCGCCCGACTTCTCCCAGGATGTTAGGAACCCCAGCACGCTCTGGCCTTCGTTCACTAAGTGCTTGCTGGCAGAAACAGCACGTGGGATGCCCCTGGAAGTCTCTGACCTGGACTCAGCTGCTGGTGCCCGAGATTGCAGGCTGTGATGATGCGCGGGGGTCAGCATGTCCAGCTGCCCTGTGAGGACTTTTCTCTGTGTAGTGGTCCTGTTTGGATTCGACAGAGTGGAAGGAGCCAGGGTTTTTTAATGTTTGCCTCCTACCTGCTAGCCAGTGTGCTCGACCCTTCTCAGTCTCCTAATATTTCCTGGAAATCCACCAACCTTCACCACACAGTTTCTTCTCTCTAGATGGGGAAGGAGGAAGACAAAATCTGAACTCAAGAGTCTGAATTTGTAAACAGTGAGGCTACTTCATCCTAGCGGAAGCTGGTGCCCTGGCTCCATCAGACCCTCCTAGGGGGTCTGAGAACTCCACCGAGGCAGGATAGAATGTTCTCGTTCCCAGATATGCTCACACTGGGACACCTGGCTGGCCTCACAGCTGGGCCTGGAGTCCCAGGCCAGTTCACTCCCTCACGTATTCATCCTTTGGGGGCCGAGTCTGTGCTGGGCTCTGGGGAGAGAGCAGTGCCTCGTGAAGATTCATGTTTAGTGGCATGGTAACTTTGCCCTTTTCTGCCTACCTGCTAGTACTTTCCAGAAGAGGCCAAGGCCTACCAAGTCTCCTACCTTGTGCTCTTATGGAGAGAAGTCCCTCCTCTACAAGTGACTTAGAGAAGGGAGACCCCAAGGGATCTTGCCCTTGGGCCTTTCTGGGAAGGTGACGTTGGAGAGCTGTGGTGTAGGTACAGTCTGCACTTGGGCCGCTTTGGCTGAGGAGTGGCCCGGGAGACAGGAGGCGCCCACGGGAGGACTTGATGCTACTCAGAAGGTCGGTGGGGTTTGCCTTTCACCCAGCTTGATTGTGGGTGACGGGTGACGCAGAGGTTAGAACCCTGCTGTGTGGAGTACCTGAGCTCTCCCTGTGGTCCCAACCTCCCCCCCCCACCCCAGAACTGCTGGAAAGGAGAGGGCTGCCCTTTGTCCTCACAGATCAGGCCCTTGGGTTTGCATGAACATCCGTTCACTGGACACACCTTCAGTTATTACTGGTTCGCCTGCTGAGCTAACTGCAGCCACCCTGGCAAGGATTCTGAGATAGGGAGGATGCTCTCCTGGTCTTTGGGGGACACTTTTGAGTCCATTGGGGAGCCAGGCAGGTGAACCGTTACTGCGTCCGGTAACGTGGCTTGCTGAGTGCTTAGGGATCAGGAATATGACCGAACGGTTGGCCAGGCTAACCTTCTGTTGTTGTGGGAAATATTCCCAGAGTCTTGGTGTCCCAAATTATGTCCCCAGCAGAACTGTGAGCGAAAGCTGGTTTCCCTTTCCCCACCAGCCATTGCTCCAGAGTGGGGCGTTTCTCTCCTTCTGCTCCGTTGCCAGAGTTCCAGCCTCCTGCTGGAGGGATGCCGAGATGGGGCACTGTCCCCTCTGGTGTATCCTTTTGCCTTGGCAACTTTTTCCCTGGTGGAACTTGCCCCCGGCGTTCCTCAGCGGTGGCCTGGAGAGGATGCTACCGTTTTCTGAGGCTGGGGAGGGCTGGGTGGTGCTGGAGGAAGGCCTCACCCGAGTCTGCAGCCCAAGTTCATGTGAGTGCCAGGAGGCCGCCGGTTTGCTGCCTGGGGACACTAATGGGAAGGCCTCCTTCCCCTCTGGGCCGGCCCCGCATTCTGGGGAGCTGCATTCCCCACCACAAGTGTTCTGGACCTGCCTGCTGGCCATGGTCTGGAGAGGGACTGCAAAGGGTCTGGTCCTCAGTGACGGTGTCTGCAGCTGTGGGGGGGATGTAGCAACACCTGCGACCAAGCCTCTTTAAACTGTGCTTTTTAAAAAGTATACGTCTTTTTCAGAACAGACGGATTGGAATCTTCTCTCGCATTCAGTTCGAAGAGAAAGCCATGTAGGCTCCTTTGGGGTTATGGGAATGGCCTGCCCGCACGGTGGGGGCAGACATGGGACAGCAACAGTCTTGTTCACCTGTTCTGGGTCGAGCACTCTGCTACGCCCTTGACTTATATTGCCTTAGGAGGGTTTATTCTCATTTTGCAAATGAACACATCACGGCTCAGAGGCCTTAGGAGACTGAGCGAGTAGGCGCCCGGACCTGGGTTGCCTGGTCTCCAGAACTGCATTCGGAACTTTGCAACTGCTGCTGGCAGCCGTGCTGGCCCTTCTGATCAGGATCGTGGCTGCTGAGCCCCGGAAAGTGGCCAGTAACAAAACACGGGCAGCGCAGGGGTGTTGGTTGGGTGGCTCCGTTCCCGAAGACTGGGCCTGCTGGTGGCCACCCCAGGCTCTGCAGCCTCTGAGCTGGGCTTGGGTCTGCTTCCCTGAAGTGCAGCCCGGCACATCCTCCAAGACAGGTCTGTGATGCAACCAGCTCTGGGCTGGCGTCACTGAGAAACGAGAAGCTGCCTGGAGATCAGCTTGCTCATAATTTTTTTAATGGATACCTGCCTTATTCTTTCTGAATAAACCCTCTGATGTGCAGACTATTCTTTAGCTTTCTACTTTTTACAGAAATATCTTAGAGATACACATAATGGTCTGTGTTCGGTGTAAAAATGAAAATACGGATGAACAAAAGAAAAAAAAAACACCCATAATGCCACCTCTCAGATCTGGTTAATTCTTATTAACGTATTGCTGTATATTCCTCCAGTGTTTCTGTCCTCTGCATTTGCCTACAGACGTGCATGTATATATTTGTGGAGCATGTCATGTGTATTGCTTTATAATGCAGGATCTTCTCTCTACATCAGTACACACAGATATACGTCATCACTGTCGGCGGCTGTGTTGTGTGGTCATACCATCAGTTCATCGAACCAGTCCTCCTAGTGTTGGCCATTCAGGCTGTTTTCAGGTCCTGCTTTTATAAATCCTGCTGCAGAGAGTCGCTTCCTAGAAGTAGAATTTGCTGGCTCAAAGTATGCAATCCGAATCCTATTTTTTAAAATCTTTAGGGCATAGGGGCGCCTGGGTGGTTCAGTCAGTGAAGCGCCTGCCTTCAGCTCAGGTCATGATCCCATGGTCCTGGGATCGAGCCCCGCGTGGGGCTCCCTGCTCAGCGGGGAGTCTGTTTCTCCCTCTGCCCCTCCCCCCTGCTCGTGTGTGCGTGCACTGCCCCCCCACCTCATGCTCTCCCTCCCTCAAATAAAATAAAATAAAATAAAATAAAATAAAATAAAATAAAATAAAATAAAATCTTTGGGGCATAATATAGTGCCCCTTCCCCAACATGAATGCCAGGATTTATAAAATGTTAGCCTTTATGCATTTACCCCTTTGCCCCTGCATCTGCATCTGCATCCACCGTGAGATCGAGGACTGTGAACAGGAGACAGGAAGGACATGGTCCCCGAGGCTGAGGTACTGGGTTCTTTGTCAGAAATTACGGGTTCTAGTTTTGTAGCTGCCGTGGCTGAGGTTCTGGGGTACGTGTCAAGGACTGTGGGTTCTAGTTTTGTAACCACAAAACTGCAGCAAAGTTGGGAGGGTGCTCGGGCTGACCAATTAGAAGAGGGAATGTTCTTTGGCCCAAGACAGCAGAGGGGGTGCTGGGTATCAGGTTGGGCGCCTCTGTGCGGTGAGGTCTTTATCCCCAGGAGCTCATGAAAGTCACGTCACTGAACTGGAGCCTCGTTTTCCTCACCAACCACAAATACTGATCAGATAGCTATTTGGGGTGTCTTGGCAAGAGGGTTTCAAAGGATCTTGGGCTTTCCATCTGGTCCAGCCCTGTCATCGTGCAGGCAGGTGAGGAGACTGAAGGCCTGAGGGTGAAGTGACTCGGCAGGAATCCCATGAGAGAATTGACCGGGTGGAGGAGGGACCGAGCACTGGGCTGGGATTCAGACCACAGGGGCCATGTAGACTGAGGGCAGCAGCAAGCTTCCTACCCGTCCTGTGCTGCTGGGGTCCTCCACTTCCAGGAGTTTCCTGCAAAAGCAAGCAGCTGGGTTTGCCTTCCCAGCCCTGATCTCGGTGTCTTGGGGACCCTGGGCAGTGGAGAGATTCTTGGGGAGCAGCTTGGGGTATCCTGTGCGTGGGCCCACTGGTTTTTTTGAAAACCAGTCCAGCCAATGGGCGGGCTCAGTCAGAATGGTCTCTCTGAGTCTTTGAACCTGACTATGTACTTTCAAGGGCTTCTTATCCTTCCACTGAAAGATCTCCTGGGACTTGGGTGCGTGTGAACTTTTACTCCTGTAGGGCCTGCTGCTTGTCTTAAATTTGTGCAGATGTTGCGTTATCTGCCGCAATACATTGTTGTTGGTTTTAATGTCAAGGTAACAAATGATGTGCTAACACTTCCAGAAGATACAACCTTTTAATCCAATGTCTTTGCGTCCATCTTGGCTTTCTGCCCTATCGCAGACCCCAGGTAGAGATGCAGAGGGGTTCTCTGGGGATAGATGCTGGGATCAGAAATGCTTGTCATTTGTTCCTAGGCGTGGCTGTTTCTCATCTGCATCGAAAAAGCCTCAATTTGGGCTGCGGCCACGTATAAAACCTATATATTTATATACATCTCTATTTCTCTGCCATTCTGGCCTTGGTGGGCAGCAGTGTGCTTTAACTGGGCGGATTGCCTTTCAAAATAATGGAGCTGAAGTATCCTGTTTGCTTGCCATTTTTCTCCCCCTTTTCACTTTTCCACCCACAGAATAATTGCAAGAATGAATTAAGACTTGTGTTTAAAATTAAAAAAAAAGAAAAGAGGGGAAAGAAAGCATACTGAAGTCCGTGGAAAGACCAGCTGCGGTTAGGAAAAGTAACTTTTTGCACAGGACAAACTACAGACTCCACTCTGTAACATTGGTGAGGGTTTTGCTTTTCTGGTGAGATAAACTGCTTATAGAGTGGTGGGGCTTTCTTCAGAATGACACCTGGAAGGTTTTGAGTCCCAAGGGTTTGGTTTGGGCATGGTAGAGCAGGACCAGCTTTATTCATGGTGCATTCAGAGTTTTTACTGGCTGGGGAAAAAGTTACAGGCATATGTAAAAAGTGACTTGAGTGTTCTCCATCATTGGGCGCTGTCTTGAGAGCCCCCTCCCTCCAGTCTGGGGCCCTTGAGAGGGCTTAATGCAGCTTTTCCTATACGGTATCTGTGAAAGAGCCCTTCTGGGGGTTGAGAATGTGCCACATCAGCCCTCTCCTGGAGATTCCTGAAGATGATTAGTGTTTTAAAGGCTCTGAGAAGTCCTGCAGCAAGTGCTTCCAAACTTATTATTTATCCAGGGCTCTTTATTCCACTGAACATAGTTGGGGAAATACTTCCTTAAGCCATGAACAGGGAAAGAGGCAAGAAAGTGAAGCCTTAGTTTCAGCTAAGCTTTATGTTTTTATGATGTTGGGGTCCCATTTGAGATTTCAGTTTAAATCAGGTGGGTTGAGGAGAGGTTGGTGACTCCCTAGACTTACCAAGCTGTGTGGGGTTGCCTTTTGTCGAGGGAGGTGCTTTCCAAAGGGAGGCAGAGTGTGTTGTGGGCACCACACTAGCACTTAAAGATTTATTTCACTTAATCCTTCCAACTAGGTGAGGAAAGCAGGCCCGCAGAGGTCTGGGTGCCTGGAGTCCTTGCTCCTGCCCCTGGCCCTGCGTGCCAGTTTGCCTGGTGTCAAGGGCGTGCTCACTCAGGGTCTACCAGGAACCTTTGACCTTGCCAGTGGGCAGAAAACAATCCAAGAGAAATGCAGATGGCTGTGGGTGTGTTTGAGCCTGGGGCTGCTGAGGGCAGGGGAAGGGCTGGGCTTTAGACAAGGAATGCTTTTTAAAACAGAAAAGGAAATGCTGGCTCAGAATGGAAAGGAAAGGAAGCAGCTTCCTGTTTCTGTCGTGCTGGCTTTTTGTGAAAGGAGGAGCCCTCTCTAGCCCCTTGGCCAGTAGAGGCCTGGGTCTGCCGGGGCCACTGTAGGTACGCTGGACGCACTATTCTCACACCGCTGCCTGAGGTCTCAGAAGTAGAGGGCTGGTTTCACCCTTTTTCATTTTCTCCAGATTACTGATCAGATGGATGTACGATTAAGTGACTGTCCATGTTACAAAATGGATGTATCATAACAGCAGACTTTTTGCAAGCTTACTCCATGCCTGGCCCCCCTGGTAGGAGTTTTATGTGCCATTTACTCCCCCCAGCAACCTTGTGAGGAAGGTCCTATTGTTATCCCCATTTTATAGAGGAAGAAACTGAGGTACAGAGAGGTTAAGTGACTTGCTCAGAGGCACACAGCCAAGGAGAGACCAAGCTGTGACTTAAACACGGACAGTCTTGATGACCTGCTTGTACTGCCTGCCTTGCATTTGCAGATTCCTTTCTCATCCTCCTGAAAAATCCGTTGGCATAGAATACTTTTTTAAGACTCTGGTGGCTTTGTCTGGGATCCAGAGGGCAGCCCCAAAGCCTGGGCCAGGCCCTGGTGATTTTTAGATGAAATGCCTGGGTTTGAGTTTACATGTTTTGAAAACTCTATTATGGAACTGTTCAAACATGTACAAAAGTAGAGAGAATGGTAGGGTGAACTCCCACATAGCGACCCCCCACTTTCAGTAATAACCAGCTCTGTCCAGTCTTGGGGTCATCTATGGCATTTGCCCTCTTAAGTAAGCCTGGTTTTGGGAGTGGTGGCGCTGGGCGGTTGGTTGGCCTTAAGAAAGCAGAGTGACCTGGGGAGGTCTTCTAGTCTAGCCCTCTGCCTCCGAGCAGAACCGTACCTACCCCAGCAGGCGGGAGGAACCTCTGTACTTTTTCCCATGAAATGACTGTCTCCGTTTCCTCCGGAAGCTTGCTCTGGCTTCTAGCAGCCCACACGGTGCAGGGAGGCCATGCCGCCAGCTAAGCCAAATCTCCTGCCTGCACCGGACACCTGTTCTCAGATGATGAAGTCCAGGAATGGTGCATCGCCTTCCTTAGTGCCACCACTGCCCCGTGGGCCACCACAGCCCGCGGTCACACTGTGGCGGTCCCCATTTCCAGCCCACTCATCTCCCTGACTCTAGTATCTCTTCTGTCTTTTCTCTTGCTTTATCCACATACCACGAGATGTGTGTATTTCAGCCAACATTTATTGAACACTGCTAAGGGCGGGCCCAGGGAGAAGAGTGGGTGAGGAAGGGCAGACCCAGTGTCCAGAAGCTCCAGGCTTGCTTGTCCTTCAGGCTTCGTGTCTCATGGTTCTGCTCTGTCCTTCCTGACGCCTGGTCTTACTGACCACCTCTGGCTTCTTTTCTTTGTGCTTTCTTGCCCCCCCGAAAGGTGGTTTCCTTTGTCATCTTGTTTTGCTTCTTGCTCTATTCTCAAAAGCATTTCTCAGGTGCCCTGACACTTTTTGCTAGCTGTTTCAGATCTGGATTGGCCTCCCCAACACAGTCATGATCCGGAAAGGACAGTCTTGAGCACTAAGGAGGACATGAAGGGGTACAGTGAGGACCTCAGGGTGTGCATGGGCTCTGGGGGGGCAGAAGGTCACGTACACGTCAGGACTCTTCTTGCTGGCTCTTGGGCAAGTTCTTTAGCTTTCTGAACCTCAGTTTCCTTGTTAGTTAAAAGGGAATAGGAATAGATTTCTTTTGGACTCCTGTGAAGTGTTGGCTGAGATAAGGAAGGTGGGTTGGACAGTGCCTGGTACTTAGAAGGGATTCAGTACTTTTTTTTTTTTTTTTTTAATTTATTTGACAGAGCACAAGCATGGGAAGTGGCAGGCAGAGGGAGAGGGAGAAGCAGGGAGCCGGATGTAGGACTGCATCCCAGGACCCCTGGATCATGACCTGAGCTGAAGGCAGACGCTTAACCGGCTGAGCCACCCAGGTGTCCCTGGATTCAAAACTTTTTAACCTCTCTCAGCACTGTTTGGTCATTTTAATTGCCGCATGATATTCCATCCAGCGGACATGCCGTAATTTGCCAAAGCATTTCCCCTATTATTGGACATTTCGGTTGTTTCCAGATTTCTGCTATTATAAACAATGTGACTGTAATCATCTTTGTACAGGCGCCTCTTTATTTTTGTTCCAATTCTGAATTCATTTCCTTGGGATAATTCCCAGGAATGGAGTTATTGGGTCAAAGAGCCTGGATCCTTTTCGTGATGGGAATTGCTAAACTGTACTCCATTTTTATGCTTTTCGAATGATAGCTATCTTAAAAATCGTACTCCTGGGTACATATCTTGTTTTTTTTTCAATCTTCTTGGGCCTCTGTTCTTCTCCCCCATTTTTTCTTTATTTTTATTTTTTGGCCTTGTTAAATCATTCCCCCCCCCTTTCTGTCTTTTATTTAAAAAACAAAACAAAACACCCAGATAATAATGGACAAGTGAAATTGTAAGATATTTAAAGTGTGGAAATCTTTCCCCATCCCGAATTTGCTGTTTATTTCTCCCTTCTGTCGATTCATTCAGTGACTGTTGAGCATCTCCTATGTGCCATGCACTGTTTTAGGCCCTAAAAAGAAGCAGTGAGAAGACAGAGTGGTTCCTTTAGTGGAAATAGAAAGATCAGAGCCAGCAGACAGGGAAGGGGGCCTGGGAAAAAGGAATCTGGAAGTGGGTGAGAGTGATGGGGGCAGGGAGAAGGTTGCTGCTTTAGCTTGGGTGGCCAGGAAAGGCCTTCCCAGAGGTGACACTTGAGCTGAGTCTTGAACAGATGAGAAAGCAATGGCATTACGAAAACCTGGGTGAAGAGTATTCCAGGCCGAGGGACCGACTTGTGGAAGAGTCCTCAGGCAGAAATGAGCCTGGTGTTTTCAAAGACGGGAAAGGAGGCCAGGGTGCCTAGAGGTCAGTGGGAAGTGGTGGTCCATGCAGACCCTGGTTGGCTGTGGGTGACACGCCCTGAGGTCAGGGTTGCAGGCAAGAGTTTGGAAACAAGACTGTTTCCCTAGAGTTGGACCATGGTAAAGACCTCATGTACTAACTCAGCAGGTATTGCCCGCCAGTTACATGCCAGGCAATGTTCTGGGATACCAGAGTAATAAGTAAAGAGTAAATAAGAAAGTCGGCTTCTCGGAGGAGTTTGTAGATGAGTAAACCACTAGAAGGTGCTGGTGAGGGTGTGAATGAAAGCCCGTCAGGCCGCATAGTGACTCATCTCTACCTCCTGAGGTGTGCAGGGACTTGGGAAATGTTTCTTGATTTGAACCAAGCTGTGCTGTGTGCCACCAGCCTTCACTCTGCTAACTGAAACTCAGTTCTCTCCTGTAAGGCCTGGCAGCCTCAGCCTGCCAAGTTGGGGGGTCAGGGGGGGACCCTGGGCCTCTTGCAGGGAAGGGGCCCTGAGAACTGAGGTTGCCAACTCGGAAGTGGGGCTGCTGATACCAGGTATGAGTATCTAGATGCCACTTATGGGAAACAAAGCTGAGAAATAGACATGGGAAACCCCCTTCTTGCTGAACGACTCTGCCTGGCCCCATCCTTCCCAGACCAGGGACTCTGACTTGTGAGTCTTTTTGGGAATATAGACTAGAGGACACTGTGCTTTTCAAGGTTTTCTTCCTTTAGGGGAGAGCAGAGAGATGGAGGGGGCCAGTGAGGTCCGAGCAGATGGTCCGAGATACTCAACCTCGGGGCAGCCTAGAATATATTCACTTAGTGTGCTGTGACCCTGTGGCAGTTCCAGGAACTGGGCCTGTGGAAGCCGTTGGCTGCCATTTTGCCTGGAACAGGCTAGACGACTCGTAAGCTGTAGGGTGCTCTGATAGCATCGAGTTGGGGGTCAGCTTTGACCAGCTCCTTGCGTTTCTAATCTATGAGTCTATTGCCAACTGGGAAGGGAAGGCCAGACCCTAGGAATATGGTGTCTGGGGCTCCTCATGCCTTCCTCCCTCAGTAACAGCTAAGCAGAGGCAGACTTGCCCAACTTCAACAAATCAAGCTTTTTACAGATGTTCTCTCTGTTAACTCTTCAGTAATGATAACTTTACTAGCCCACTCTGTGGATGAGGAAATAAGGCCCAAAGTCACACAGTAATTGGTGGAGCTGCGGTTCAAATCTAGAACTGTCCGAGTTCACATTCGTCTTCATTTCTCTGCACCCTTCCGAAATCTGCTTGACCTGGGGTCTTGTCTGGAGCAGAGGGGTCAGAAAAGGCTTTGGTGACACCTGGCGTTTTGGAAGAACTAACGCTAGGTGGAAAACGGTTTGAAAATCTCTCCTTTTCCGCACCGTTTGACCTCAAAGTTGTAAAGAAGACAGATGAGACCCAAGTGGTTGGAATCCAGATTAGCAGGTGACCATTTGCAGCAGAAAGGAGGCACAGCGGGAGGTGGATGGCTCCTAATGGGGAAGGAAGATGGGGAGAGGCACATCCTTGTGTGGGGGAGGGTAGGGGGAAGCGGGTTCACAGCCAAGGCTCTTATCTGAGTCCATCTCAAAAAATTTGGCTTCTGTTTCAAAAGCGCTCTGGTTAGAAAGGCAACGTAGTGGGTCCCACTTGGGCCTGGTGCGGACAACTTGTAGGCACAGTTGGATCTCAAATGTTGGTGGTGAATTTCGGGAGAAAGAATTTAAGTCCCTGGGGAGATTCCTCTTGGTGGCCCTGATGCACCCTGGCCCAGGGGACAGAACAGAGCGAGGAAGAATCCATCAGCAAATGGAAACTTGTCTCTTCAGGAGACAGGAAACTTTTTATGTGTGGTTGATCTGGTGGTTTAGGAGGAGAGGTGAGCAGTAGAGACAAAGCACTGGGCCAGTCTTGCAACGGCATCTTTGATAATTTTGAGAGTTTTAGGAAGTAGTTAAAAAAAAAAAAGTAAAAAGAAACCAAAAGCCAAAGATGTCGTTTCTTCCCCATACCTGTGAGCGGCCGGCCACGCGGGGCTACGATTTGCCATGTGACTGGTGGAAACTGGTTTGTTTGCGCCCCCCGCCCACCTTGGGTCCCTAGACCAGAGGGGGCTTCTGACTCTTCTTAGAAGGAGACTTAGGTGGCCTCAGATGACCAGCCCTTGTCTTGGGCATCTCACAGCTTAAACTAAACTTCCTCTCAGGCCCTGTTTGGTTTAAGCAGTTTCCTGGTGTGGCAGGATTTGTTTTTTTAGCGCCCTGCTGGTCAGAGCCCCAGTCCCACTTGTCACAGCTAACGGGCCTCTGTCACCCCGTGGTGCCAAACTAGGCTGGGCTTGCGTTCTGAAAGTCACACTTGCTGTTCTGAGGAAGTGGAGCAGGAGTGGGCTCCTGGGGTCCACTGCCTGGGCTGGCCACTCCTGCCTCCTCTTTCCCATTTTAATCACAGGGTAGATTTCTCTCTCTCTCTCTCTCTCTCTTTTATTAGAGTAAATTCTGGGGATGCCTGTGTGGCTCAGGTGGTTAAGTGGCTACCTTTGGCTCAGATCATGATCCCAGGGTCCTGGGATCGAGTCCCGCATCGGGCTCCCTGCTCAGCGGGGAGCCTGCTTCTCCCTCTGCCTCTGCCTCTCCCCCTGCTCATGCTTTCTCTCTCACTGTATCTCTGTCTCAAGTGAATAAATAAAATCCTAAAAAAAAAAAAAGTAAATTCTGCCCCTGATACGGTGGTCGAACTCATGATCCCAAGATCAAGACTCGCATGCTCTACTGACTGAGCCGGCCAGGCGCCCCCACAGGGGGGGATTCTTGGTCTTGTTCTAGAAAGCTCTGCTGGCCCATACAGCGCTGCTCCTGTATTTGGATAAGAGGCTGGGAGGGTGAGCAGCACCTTGTAGGTAGGAGCACAGATTCTCGGCACTTGACAGCCTGGGTTCAAGCCCCACCCCTTTCCTGGCTAGCTGTGCATCCTTGGGCAAGTGGTGTAACCTGTCTGAGCAACAGTTTCTTAAAATGGGGATTATAACAGGATTGTTGTTCACAGTAAGCGAGATGAGCTGTGCAAGATACAATGCCTGGCGCAGAGTAAGAATCTTTTTATATTTGTTTTTTCCAGCAAGTATTTAATTAGTGGGTGCCCCCCCCCCCCCGCCCCGTGGGCTGGGCACTGTTCTAGACTTGGGGAAATAACAAAATGGGCAAACGTATCAGCTTTGTAGAACTTCGGTTTTGGTGTTGGGCGATGGTAAGACAGTAAGTGAGTAAGTAAAATAGATTGATAAATTATGACTGTGCTGTAGAAACCATGAGAGCAGGATAGAGCGCCAGGGGCAAGGGGTGATACAAATTTTCTTTTTTCTTTTTAAGATTTTTATCTACTTATGAGAGAGGGAGAGCATGGAGGGGAGGAGCAGAGGGAGAGGGACAAGCCAACTCCAGGCTGAGTGCAGAGCCCAACGCGGGGCTCGATCCCATGACCCTGAGATCATGACCTGAGCCGAAGCCAAGAGTTAGACGCTTACCCGACTGAGCCACCCAGGCGCCCCCAGGGGTGGTATGATTTTAAGCGACGGGTCAGGATGGCTTTGCAGAGGAGGTAATACTTGAATAAAGAGCTCAGAAGGGTAGAGCGAGACGCCACGGGGATACACCTGGGAAAGAGCTTTGGAAGCTGAGCACTAGCCAGGGCAGAGGCCCAAGGGAGTGAGTTGGAAGTCCTGACGCACCTCCAGCTGGTGCCCTGGGCAACTCCCAGGGAGGTGCCGCGCTCGGGGGAGCCCGGAGCCCGGCAGCTCGGAGGAAGGGTGATGGGGCCAGAAGGCTGTGAAGCGTTCCAGGGCCATAGGTGGCTCTTCAGCGGCCTTGAGTCCATCCTGTAGAATCCTCTAGGGATTTTGAAACTCAGCCCTCATTTCTTACTACAAAATGGAGTTTGGGGATAGTATACGCACGAAAGCTGCTCCCAAAAGCTCTGTTGCTGACCTTCTGGAAGCGTACTGGGAAGCGGGTCCTGTTTCTGATGCGAGGGTGGGCAAGCTGTGGCCGCTTGGATTCATCCCACAAACGTCCACGGAGCGCCCACGAGAGTGGATCGTGCCAGCAGGGCTTTCTCTCCTCATCCGTAACACCAGGACAGTAGATAACTCTTTGACTCGATTCATCCCTCCAAGGGAGCTTATTCTAAGGCAGTTACTCCGCGGAAAAGAAATGCAACATTTATGAGGGTATGTGCATTATCTGTAATACAAAAAAGCCCCCCCAAAACAGATGTCTAGCGGCAAAGGGATAGTTAAACAGGCCGCGGTAGAGCACACAATGGGTTATTACGTGCACGGGTGCTCTTAGGAAGACGGGGTGACAGCATGACCATATTTATGATTATTACATTAAGTGGACATATACAGAATGCAAAATTGCATGTGCGCAGCGTTTGTAGTTATATAAACACATGTAAAAATATATCTGCCTGTGGAAAGATCTAGAAGAGAAATGCATTGTGTGTGTGGGGAACTGTTTTTGGAAAAATTCCTTTATTATCATTACTATTTTAATTCATTCATTTATTAAGGTAGTGAATGTTTGAGGGCCTCCCACCCTTGATACGGTGGTGGGCCTGACCTGAGCCCCCTGGTGCAAGGTCCCACTTTGCTCAGCCGCCTTACCTTCTCAGTGCCCTGGGACGGAAGGCTAGCAGCGTGGTTTGATGCAGAGCTCAAACCTGCCGGGGTAAAAATGAATCTTGGTCCTGCGCTTTTCCCCAGGGTGTTCAGGCCTTTGTTGAGCTGGTCCCGGATTCGGCTGAGAGGCAGAGAAATTTCCAGAGCCTCCACCCCTCCTGAGGGTAGTGAACTATTCCCAGCAAGCAGTCCTGTGGGAGCAGAGCCTGCCTGGCACCGAAAAGGCTTCCCGGGTTTTGGGGATGTCGCAGAAAGGAGAACCACTGTTGTGGGCTCTTTCTCTAGGTGCCAAACACTCAGGTGGTAGACCTTGCCTGTGAGACACGGTCCTGGGAAGCTGGTGGTTGGCTCAGAGAGACTCTTGTGGAAATGTTAGACAGCCACTTAATGGTGCTTGCTGCCCACACTCTGAGTAAAGTGCTCTGGGTGTTTGGACGATGGATGGAGGTGATGAGGAGGACATTTATGACAAAAGCAAACATTGATTGAATGCTCTCGATTCTGGGCTCTTAGCCAGGACCCAGAATACCACACCCCACCAGTCTTTCCAGCCGCTCTGGGAGGTTGGTGAGTTCTCACCACCCTTACATAGGAGGGAACAGAGGCCCAGAGAGGTGGGTTAGCCTCCTGACGTCACAGCAGTGGGGACAGAGGGGAGCCAAATCAAGATCTGGCTGACTGCAGAACCCACGCCTTTGCATTTTCTGTGTCACAGCACGCTTTGGCTCCACAGAGACAAGTGTCACCTGTGGACCCCTCTCTGCCTCCCACTCCCACCCCCCATCCGTTCCTCCCAGAATGCCATTGCCTCTCCCCTTGGCAGCCCCTCCACTCAGCACACCACATGCTTCCGGGACAGCCTTCTTTAAGAAGTGTGATTAGAGCCCTCCTGCGTTAAAGGAAGGATTTCCTGTCTCTTTTAAGGACAAAGACTGTGTGTGACCTCTTCACCCAGAAGTTTGAGGGCCCTAATACAGCGCTTGGCACATCGCAAGTGCTGAGTAATTAAATGAGGATTATTGTAATCAGTGCTAAATTAACCTCACCGCATTCCTAAAGAAATAATGTGCATCAAAAATAATAATAATAATAATGATGATGATGATGATGTGCATCCATGCAGAAGGCTCTCCAGTCCAGAAGTTGGGGAAATGGCCTCTGGAACCAGACCCAGACAGCCTGGGTTTGAATCGTGCCTGTGCCATCGCTTGCTCCTAATCTTGGTGATGTTGTTATTTCTCTGGGTGTCAGTTTCCCCATCTGTGCAATGGGGGCAGTCATAGTACGGTTAGGGCTGCCATGAGGATCAAATGTGTAAACGTGTAAAGCATGTGGAGCAGAGCTTTGCCACAGTAAGCACTTGATGAACGCGAATTACTGTTCTTTACCATTCCTGTTACTGTCCCACACAAGATTAAACAGAGCTGGACTTCTAGGGAGACTCCCCACATCCTGGATGTGGATTCTTACCCCACCTGTGGCTGCAGAGTACTGGTGAATGCCATGGACCTCCCTGCTGATTCTCCACCGCTGTCCTAGGGCTCTGTCGGTGGATCATTTCTCCAAGAAGACTGGATGCATGTCCGGTGCGGGGGGGGGGGGGGGGTGGCGGCAGGGAAGGCTGGCGTGGAGCCAGACCTGAGTCCTAGCTGTGTCACTCTGTGAGCCTGGATAGTCCCGCTCGGCTTCAGGGAACCCAGTTCCTAACCTGGGAGGTGAGGACAGTCATCGCTACTTCATGGGGTCATGATTGGGGTGACAAGAAGAGGATCCATGCCCTAAGACACAGGGCATTGCAGGGGCTCAGCCCATGTGCCTCTCTCATGCTGGAGGGCGAGGGCCTCCTCAAAACTGTGTGAGTACCCCCCTGCCCCAGCCTGTACCAGTGAGTAGACCATGGCGTGTGTCTCCCAGAGTCTGTGCCAGTGAGCGAGGACAGGTGGACAGACGTGTGGGACATGTAGGTTGTAGATGCAGCCCCGAATCTGAGTACACCTCTCCTCCTCACCCCCTGCCTTGTCTCTGCTCTTCCTTTTGTTTCTTCTGGGGCAGGTGCAGCAAGGTGAGGAAGGTGTCCTCCCAGTGCAGGTGACAGATGGGCCACTGGGAGCCTCCCTGGCCCTCACCCTGCTCTCCCTGCTCAGACCCCAGACCCTTCTTTCCCTGTCGAGCGCCATTGGATGCTTGGGAGTGGCAGACACTTGGACTGTGGTCCAGGCTTCCCTTCAGAGGTGGTCACCCCCGGCCTCTGCTGGTGGTTTCTCCTGCTGGGTTTCCTGGGTGAGGGATGGTGGGTTCTGGCCGGAAGGAGGAAGGGCTTCAGAGGGCGGTGAGCTGCAGGTGCAGGAGAGAGCTGCAACCACGGATCGAGACTGTTGAAAGGAGCGTTGTTCCCAAGGCTCTGCAAGCACAGGTGGGGTGAGAGTCTTACTCCATTGGGGTGTGAGGATCACCGACTCCTAGTGGGCTGATGGTTGGGGGTGACTGCTGGCATTAGGGGCAGCCTGTGCTGCTGGGGGCATCGGGGCCCAACTCCATCCTCTGCAGGACAGAGAGCCATGCCGGCCGGGGGGTGGTGGGTGTCGTATGCGCACGCGAGCCTTGTCTGTGGGTGAGTCTGAATGTAAAGAGGATCTTGCTGAAGTTTGAGGGAGAGATCTAATGATGAAGCGTTCCTTTAAAAATGTAAGTCTGCTCATGTCCGCCCGCTGCCGAGAGCCCTTTAGCGACTCCCAGTCTGCTTGGTGTAAAAGCCAAAGTTAAGGCTAGGGTTTCTCCCCTCCTCTCCATTCTCACTTTGCCCCAACCCCATTGGCTTCCTTCCTATTCCTTGAACACACCAGGCAGGCGTCCTGCCTTGGAGCCTTAGTCCCTCTTGGAATGTTCTCCCAGGTGCCCACAGGGCCTGCTGCCCCTCTTGAGTGAGTGAGGTCCTCTCTGATCACCGTGGGTGAAAGTGCACCCTCCCTGCTGCCTCACCCCCTTGGCTCCATGTCCCTCCCACGCCTTCTACTACCCACAAGCGCCATGTGCCTGTGATTGCCGTCTTTCCTCACTAGAATGAGAGCTCTAGAAGGGGAGGGATTTGTATCTGTTGTAGTCATTACTCAATTCTCAACAGAGTGAACTCTTCAATAAAATTCAAATGAATGGAAGAAAGAAGAAAGTCAGTGATAAATCGGCCAATGCCTTGGGGCGGTTTGGCTGTCGGAGCCCAGTGGGACCCACTGAGTAATTTCCAGTTTTGGAAAATTGGAGTCATTATGACACCAGTCAAGCCTCCAGTGGGTCTGGGTGAGAACTGTCTCTTAGATGTGCGTGTGTGCGTATGCGCGTGGACGTGTGTGTGTGTGTGTGTGTGTGTGTGTGTATGTTCTGTGTCTTCCAGGGTGGTGCTGGGTGTGTCCCAGGCTTCTGAGACTAAGCTTGTGGCTCTGTGCTACAGGTATGAGGAGCCCCTTATTTAGGTTCTCGGCATGTGAGTTCAATAAAGTTATGTGCATGAAGGCACTGGGAATTTGGATTAAGGACCCACGAGGATTTAAAGAGTTGGCCCCAAGGATGTTAACTGCAGCATTATTTCTACCGACAAAGATTGCAAGTAACCTAAATATCCAATATCCTAAACATACAACCTTGGGATGTTGCATAGCTTAAGTCGTAGCGCATTTAGACCTGTTGGCCTTCAAAAATGCCAGGGAAACATGGGGCGCCTGGGTGACTCAGATGGTTAAGTGTCCGCCTTTGGCTCAGGTCTTGATCCTGAGGTCCTGGGATCGAGCCCCACATCGGGCTCCTGGCTTGGCAGGAAGCCTGCTTCTCCCTCTCCCTCTGCCTCTCCCCCTGCTCATGCTCTCTCTCTCTCTCTCTCTCTCTCTCTCTCTGTATCTCTGTGTCTCAAATGAATAAATGAAATCTTTAAAAAAAATTAAAAAAATAAAAATGCCAGAAACTCGACAAAAGTTTACTCCTTGCTAAAGTGTTCGTAGTATACCATTAATAGAAAAAAAATAGGTTTCTAAATTGGTATGACACCAATTAATTATTAAAAATGAAATACGTGGAGGAAAAAGAGAAGGTCATGCATACACTTGTTAATGGTGGGTGGCTTGTCCCTGAATTGTGGAATAATAGTTAATTTATCTTCTTCTTGGTGTTTTTCTTTCCCAATTTTTCCTCAGTAAATAGGCATTTCTCATGAATTAGGGAAAAAAGTCGTGTTATAAATGTAAAAATATTTTGGCTGGATTTTCATGTACTTTAAAACGTGACAAACATGTCTCGTGTTTTATTTTTATGCCTATCGTAATGTTTTAACCATATGATTACCCAGACCTTGTCCCCAACTTAATGCAAATATCTGCTCATACGATGTGGCTTGAGTCTACAGATCAAAAAATAGATTTTTTTTTCACATGTGTGAACTAGGAGCTTGAGAATGAGGAGGGATAAAATAGAAAATTCACAGAGCAACCCGTTGACAGGCTCTTTGAAATAAAATTATGTGTTCTTAAAAATTATCTAAGACCAGGAAAGAGAACGTTAGATCCTATCAGCTCAGTTATGAGTGACATAAAAATAACAGACAAGTGCTTTTCCTCTGTGACTTTCTGTGCCATTTCATTCTGAGATTGTTAGACTGAGCGTCTCTTCTAGACGAAACTCTTGTTGAGGAACCATTTGAAAAGCCTGAGGTGCATCGAAAAGGCTGTGATGTGCTGCCCAAACCCCTTTCAGAGGTCACGCCCCCATGCCAGCTGCCAGGGGTGATGGCTACTGACAGCTCATGGCTGAGTCCCTCCCCGGGATTGGTCTTCAGCTAAAGGAAGCTTCCTCTCTTTGGTTGGGGTACCGAGGCTGACCCCTTGCCTCCATTTGGGACACCTCAAGGGGCCGTCCCAGCTCAGAGTTGCCCATGGGTCTGGCAACCGATGTTGTAGCCCAGCTGCCCCTCTGCCCAGGCCTGCTTACCTCATGGGGTGGACTGCTCCTTCAGGCACACCTCCACTTCAGAGTCTGCTTCTTGGGAAACCCTACCTCAGACCCTGATTTTCCAGTGAGGAGGGTGTGGAGAAGAAAGTGGGACACTCCTCCCAAAGTCTGGCACTCCTGGCTGAAATGAGAAAGAGCTTGGCTCTCAGAATTGCAGTCTGGTGTCTCCTTTTTCTCTTACTCCATTGAGAAAGAGTGGCTTTGATTCTTTTTTTTTTTTTTTTAAGGTTTTATTTATTTTAGAGATGGGGAGAGAGAGAGACAGCATGAACGGGGGGGGCGGGGGGGGGAGGAGCAGAGGGAGAGGGGCAAGCGGACTCCACGCTGAGCTCAGAGCCCAGACGTAGGGCCTGATCTTGGGACCCTGAGATCACGACCTGAGCCGAAATCAAGAGTTGGATGCCCAACTGACTGAGCTGCCCAGGGGCCCCTAAGTGGCTCTGATTCCTGGGGTCCTCAGTAAAACCCAGAGGCTGCAGACATTGGTCTGGCTACCTCTCCAGCTGTGTCTACCCCCCCCCCCCCCCCCGCACATGCACCTTCTGTGGCTGCTCCCAGAGACTGGCCCTGACCACTGGGGACAGGCTGCCTGCCACAAGCTGTGCCCTCCAAGGGTTTGTGGGGCTGGCCACACGGGTCTTTACCTGTGCCCAGGCAGATCTGTCATTCTCCGAGGCCAGAATCTTTGGCGGCCCTTCGCTTGCTGCTGTCCAAGCACCCAGTTTTACCTCGACTCTAACAAACTCTCAAAATATTACCAAACCCGGTGGCCTTTTGTTGATAAGTGGATGGACAAATGGAGGACGGTAGTAGCTCCTTAGTGTTTAGTTGGGGGCCACTCCTCATGCCTGCAGGACAGAGCTGCATTTCTCCAGTGTGGCACCTTGCCTGCCTCTCAAGTTGAGTGTCTTCTCTGGCTCCTTCTCCCCATCTGTTGAAGCTTAGGGCGCAGCCCCATGGAACTGTGATCTCCCCTGGGCTTTGCTGTTTCAGGCCTTCAAGCTTCCTCTCCCTGGAATGCCTGGAATTCCCCCTTGTCTCAGGGGATGGCCTCTCTCATCTGTTTCCTTTCTCTTTCCTGGCCGGTCTTTCTCCAGCAGGCAGTGTGCTGGGCCCTGGGCCCTGGGCCCTGAGCATCTTGGTTTTTTGGGGGGGGGGGACTTCCCTTGTCTTTGTTCCTTTGTGGCCCCCTGCCCTGTGAATGCTGTAAACTTCTCTCCTGCCCTTTCCTCCCTGTGTTGGCGTGGTGCATTTCCTAGCTGGCCCTCTGACCTCCAGACTTGCTCTTGCAAACCTATCGGGAAAGACATTTTGATCATGTGTTCCCGGCGTGGGTATTTTCACCTACAAGTTATATACATATACTGCTGTGTGTATTGTATCATGTGCATTATAATAATACAAACCTCTCTACAAATGGGCTTTTGAGAGGATGAGATAAGGAATGTTCTCTTTTCCTTATCAGAGGAAAGGGCCTCTGAACTAGAATTCCTGAACTGAGAACTAGCTGGGGGAGTGCCAGGGATCGTGTCTCCCCTGCCTTCTCCAGTGCCTGGTACAGATCAGGTGGACTTAGCTTCTTGGAGGGGAGTTCATGTTTGGGTATGAGAAGCACTTGCCAAGAAGCAGACAGTGCAGGGAAGTGTGGGTGTCCTGACGGTCTGAGTCAGTCTCAATGTGTGTGGGGGGGTCCCCGTGGGGATCCATCCCCCCAGGAGGTTACGTCCTGTTCACAACTTCCAGAGGGTGATAATAACACTACTAACACTTTCCATTTGTTTGGCAAATATTTACTGAGCACCTAATGTATTCCGGATGTAGCACGAATTGGTGGTGTAGAGGAAGATGCTACCTCGAGTCCCGCCCTCAGGGAAAACTGACCAGGTGCCCAATTCCTGTCCAGCGTGATGGGGAGGCGCCTGAAGGTACACGGGGTACCTGTGAGTGAGGGGGTTGGAGGTCAAAGGTGACTCCGAGGAGGAGATGGTTCTTGACTGAACCTTGAACCTTCCCAGTCAGAAGGGCACCGAGAATATTCCAGGCGTCGGGAGCTGCATGTGGTGTATGGCCGTGGTAGCGCATCAGGAGTGTACCTCACATCTGTAAAATACGTCTCAAGATCTTTGGAGAAATTTATGCGACTTGGTCCCTATACTACCAACGCTCCCTTCCCTGTGGGATTCAAGGATTTATCCCTACTCTTACAGATGTGGAGACATCCCAGAGAGGTTTAGGAGACTTCCCAAAGAGGGCTAGTGGCCGGGCCTAGATCAGAACCCCCTCCCTATGCCCAGCCCACCTCCCTAGCCCTGTGGCACCACCCCTGCCTGCTGGAGGGCTGGCTTGGTCTTCACAGCGAGGTAAGTGGGGAGAGGGTCCGCTGCTCCCTTGGGCCATTGTGGAACTGGCTCTCTGCCAGGTGCGGGTGGCGGGGGAGTGAGGGTGTCAGGTCCCTTGTGACACAAAGCCTTTTCACCCAGGCTGTCACCTTGGCTTGGCGTCAACATGGAGGTCATCAGGGCCCTTGGTCTGGAGCCGAAGCGGAGAGGGCCGCGTAATGGATGGATCCTGGGCCCTTGATTTATTTGCAACTCCTCGGGAAACGCTCCCCCCTTCAGAGTGTGGGAGGGAGTGGGAAGTCACAGGTCGGATTGGCCCCCTTGCAGGCAGAGTAGATTTAGGGGAAGTCCAGACCCTTGCTAGGGGGCAAGTTCCTGTGGACAGGGCTGTGTCTTGCTCAATGGGCGGGAACGGCCTTTGGAGCCCGACTGACCTCAGTTTGCCACTTGCTAGCCCTGTCACTTTGGACAGGTTACCCCCAAAGCCTTGACTTCCTCCTCTGTAAAATGGGTAACAGCTGACTCTCCCCATAGGACCGCCGTGAGGCCGCTAGGTGCCACGTGCAGAGAGCTTAGCAGCCTGTCTCGAATGTTAAATCCAGCTGTCTGGTAAACGTTCTCCACATGTTAGCTGTTGTCTTTACCTTCCGTGCTCCCAGTGTGCCCGGCTCGCACGGGGGTGCTGTTTGTTGGAAAGGATATATGAACTCGGGTTCGTTAGCATTTATTAAATAAGGAAGTATTAAAATTTGGATTGAGTTGTTTCTGGCCTCCCATAAATGAAACAGGCGTGGTAGATTTTTACTGCCGGGAAAACCGTCCAGTTTTCTTAAACTCCCCATGGCTCTGAGGTTTTATGATCCTTCTGCACAGCCCTCGAGGATTTTCTTCAGCGTAAACACACCAACAAGGGTGGTGGTTTACAACCAGAGTCTGGTTTGGCTCTTGGTGCCTGGCTGCTGGCTGGGTCTGGGATCTAAGGCCGTCGAGCGGGTAGGTGTGGTGCCTGGCCGCTGGCTGGGTCTGGGATCTAAGGCCATCGAGCGGGTAGGTGTGGTGCCTGGCTGCTGGCCTGGAGACACCAGGGCAAGTGCTTTCTCCCCCCGATGTACATGGTTATGACTGCGCAGTGGCAAAATGTGGAACTCGTCCCGTGGGTTTGCTGGGTGGTGGTTTGCCAGGCGGCGGTTAGCCGGGAGGACACCTACCAGGGACTCGGGAGTGGCCACGCAGCTGACAGTGCCCTGGAGCCTGCCCGCCCGCCTGTCTGTCTGTCTGTCTGTCTGTCCTTCTGTGTGCCCACAGGCTGGAGGCAGCAGCCCAGGGGACATGGGGGCAGGAGGCTCCAGACGTGGGGGCTCCAACCTTGACTATGCCCTGTGACTCCCACCCTGGGACTTGCGGTTGAGAGAGTGAAAGGTGGAGAACACTGGCCTGCACCTGGAGGCTTGGCTTCTCTTCCTGTCTGCCACTCACTTGCTGTGTGGCCACAGATAGGACACTCAGATGCTCTGGGCTGCAGCTTCTTCAGCTGCAAAATGGGGAAACTGGCCCCCTGGGTACTTTCCCGATCTATGATGCCAAAACACCCTGGAGGATTGCCAGGCACTGTTCTTTTTTTTTTTTTTTTTTTTAAGATGGGCAATTCATGCGTGTGGTAAAAGATATTGAAAGTTATAAAAGGATATAGAGTCAAAGCAAACCTCCCTCACACTGCACCCCACTGCCCCTCCCCCCAGTTTCCCTTATCAGAGGCATTTACTTTGAAGGTTTTAGTGATTTTCTAGGCATATGCACCCACCCTTAAAAATTTTTAATTGTGAAATATCATATACTCAAGCATATATAAAATGTATGTGCAGTTTAATCAACTGAACACCTGTGTACCTACTACTCAGGTTGAGAAATAAGAGAATTGCCAGCGCCTCAGGCAGGAATCATCCTGTTCACTGTTCCTCATCGCCTTTACTCGCCTGAGCACGCTGTTTGTTCTCTCCTGTGCTTGCTTCTGCTCTTGTTCTACCTGGGAGATCGGCTCACATCAGGACATGTAGAGCTAGCTGTCTTGTTCTTTTTAATAGCTGCATAACATTTCCTCTGCACGGATGTGCCCTTATCTTATTATTATTGTTATTTTTTACCGATCCCCTCTTGCTGGATATTCAGGGTGTTTCCAATCTTTTGTCATTACTTACAATGGCTGCAGTAATTTTTCGGGCTTCCAGGAACCACCGTTAATGAAAAATACGCTGTAAGAGGTCTTAATTACATCAGCCTCCCTGACCTGCCAGTCATTTCTAGAACAACATGGAAATGCTCTAGCAGGAAGCCCTCCATGGCTCTGGGGTCCTCATGCATGGACGTCCTGGGCCACTCACCTGGAACCAGCGCTTCCTGTCTGATGCCTCCCTTTCCCCAATGCCCCTCGGGCCCGGGTCTTGGGGAGGGTGGGATCTCCAGTTGGGTGTGTGCCTTGGTTGCTGGCCAGAAGTGGTTGCTGGGGAGAAGCGCATGGATGGGAACGCAACTGCAGGCTTCCCTCCAGGCAGAAAAGTTCCTTTTCTTTTGATTATGCAATGTCCCTGCGAGGGGCCCGGGTCTGCTCTTCTGCTTTTCTTCTGCAGAAAGGAGTGAGGCAGGGGGGCTGGTTCAGGTGCTCCAGCCCAGGCCCGTGTGTTTTTGAACTGCTCCTCCTCCCGTTTCCTTTCCTGCTTCATCTGCTTCTTCCTCATGTCCTTTTTCCTTTTTTGTCCTTCCGTTTCTCGTTCTTCATCCCCACACCGACCCCTTTGAACCAAAATCCCTGGGAAGCTTGAATCCACGTGTGCAAAAGTTCTGGCTCTTCTCTCCTTTCTCTCTTGGTTCTGTATGTGGACAGTCCTGGGGCGCCTGGGGGGCTCTTGGCCATGATCTCAGGGTCGTGAGGTCGAGCCCCGCATCAGGCTCTGTGCTGGGCATGGAGCCTGCTTAAGGTTCTCTTTCCGTTTCCCTCTACCCCTCCTCACCTCTCTCTGTCCCCTGTACCTCTTAAAAAAAAAAAAAAGATGAATGAGGACAGTCCCTGGTGTAGAAATTGTGGGGTGGTGTGCACTGAAATCCAAGGCCAGTGAATGGGCGGCATCAGGGCCTTGGCGGCCTTTTGCTGCTTCTTTCTCCTTTTGAGCAGATCTTCTGCCTCTGGTCTCTTTACTTCCTCCTTCAGGGTCTGTGGCTGTGACATAGGGAGGACAGACCTGCCCAGCAGGTCATGAACAGGCAGCGGAGGAGATGACATCCTCTGGATTTGGAAGGGTGAGGGCCTGGGAGGTGGTGGAGTTCTCAGGGGGAAGAGGGGATGCAGGCACCTTCTCAAAGTGACGATGCTCCTTGGGTTCACCAGTCTGGGCAGAAAGGTGATGACCTAGAAGCTTGTCAGAATTGGTTCGGAGAGGCCAACAGGCCTAGGTCTGGAAGCATTTTTGTAGTTGTGAGTCTGCATGGACCTGTGTGCTCAGAGGGCAGGAAAGCACGTAGCAAGCATGTGGGCTCCAGAATCGGCTTGCCTAGGTCTCTCCAGGCTCTACCTCTTGTCAGTGCACTGGAGGGACCGTATAAAAATTACTGCGTCTCAGTTTCCGCCTTCGTGAAATGGGGCTGTTGGAGCATGAAATGAGATTATCTTATAAAGCGTTAAGCACATCGTAAATGCTGTATGTTAACAGTTATTACTGTCTTTTAGGTGGTTTCCGAACATTTCAGGCAGAGCAATCATCCTTTTCTCCCCCGCTAGTGAAATTTTCCGTGGAAGTGCTCCAGAGTGCACTTTGCAACTCTTAGGTGTAATTGAGTTGTGCCGATGGGTACCACCTTTGTGCCTGGTACTTTGACAGTTCTTATGAAAACTGAAGATGTATATTAGGGTTCAGCAGTCTTAACGCCTGGGAATCTGACATCTGACACAAACCATGCCTGTATACACACAGGTGTATGTTCACTGTAGCTTTGTCCATAGAAGCAAAAAGTTAGAGACCCCTAAAAGTGTCCAGCAGGAAGAGAAAATTGGATCATTTATGAAATACTCTATGACTGTGAAACGGACACGATAGATCTATGGACTGTCTTGGAATTATTTCCATGGTCTGTTAGTGTAAAAAAAGTGTAAGTGTAAAAAAAAAAGTCAGGCAGAATGATATATATGGTGCATTCCTGTTTTTTTTAAAAGCTTATGTATGTGTCCATACCTCTTTGTACAGATGTGCACAGACCCAGAGAGAACTCCATCACTCACCAGTGCCTCCCAAACTGTTCACAGGGCTTGACTTTTGGGGGATGGAGGGGAAACTGGCTTTTTTTACTCTAAGGAGTTCTTCCCTGCCCATGAAAGACAAGTTCTTTGGGTGATTTTGCTTTCTAATTGTTTTCCTGCAAATTAAGAAGAGGCAGGCCATCCTAGAGGTAAGGATGGATTTGCCCAGGGGTGCACAGGTCTTTGCTCTTAAAGCTAGCCTGTGAAAGCAGAGGCCCCTGGCTCCTACCTCGTTTGGCCCCTAGGCAGGCTGGCTCTGTGGGCTGTGTTCCTGATACACTCGGCTCGCCATCTGTTGAGGAAGCAGTTGTGAGGCTGTTAGCTGTGCCTCCCTCTCAGTAGGCCTCCCCGAGGTGATGGGATCACCCCTTAATTATTTACAGGGGTCAGCCACCTCATGGAAGTCCCTCGCCGACAGGCGGATGAGTTGCATGTCGCGGGGAAGAGGTGGGACCAGGCGCGTGCGTGCCACAGCTAGGAGTGGGTGGCCTTAAAATAGAAGTTCATGAAGCCTCTAGCAAGGTAATTTTTCACACTGATAATCTCGAGATTGTGGTTCAGGGGTGAACCAAGCTCAAGATAGCCGGCCCAGTGCACATCGGGCCAGTTTGCTTTCCCGGCAGTCTGGGGAGGGAGGGGCCTGCTTAGGTCACCTCTGCATTGCTTTGAAATCTGTTCAGAGGTATGCCTGCCTGTTCCCGGTGCCGACCCACTCCTCTGGGAACTGCTGGGGCATCCAATGGCAAGATCCTTCTCCAGAGTCAGTAGACCTGTGGCCGAATACCAGCCCTGCCTCTGGGCCATCATGTGACCTTGGACAGGCCACTTCTCTTCCCTTGGGCTGAATTTCTAACACTCCTAAATTAAGGGATCGGATGAGGCCAGGCGCCTAGTCTCTCAGCTCTAGAACATTCTGTGAATAGTAATACGCTAACACGACACGCTGTTGCAGGGAGAGGGTATGAGCTACACAGAGGCCCAGAAGTTGAGGCACCAAGTGCTTTAGTGCTTGCCACCAAGCCCTGGGCGCCGATCCTGATCTTCCGTGTTTACATTGAGACTCACCTGGAATCAGGAGGTGATGGGACATGTTTCGAGCCTGAGCTCCCCACCTGTGAAATGGGACTAACACTACTTGCCTTGCAGGGTGATGAAGATTCGTGAATATATGGTTAAATTCCTGGCCCATGCTAGGTGCTCATCAAATGGTATTATACACTTAGTACTTGGCATTCCCAGCCCTGCTTTTTGTCTTAGCTGGAAAATGTATGCCATTTTGTAGGGAGGGAAATGGGGATTACCTTGCTTTAGCGATGCCACTTCATAGAAGGCATTGGCACGGAGCCTTACTGACCGTTCCCAAAGCAATGTGTGTTCCTTCATCATTCTGATTAAAGTTGGCATTCACTGAACGTTTACGGTGTGATGCACGTGGCAACTCTAATCTTTTATTCCTCAGGAAACCCTATGAAGTAATAGGGACTACCATCCCCGTTTTATAAAGTAAGCAGTGGAGGCTCTGGGGAGTTAAGTGATGTGCCGCAGATCACACAGCCAGTAAATGGTTGGTGAGGGCAGGACTGGAGCACGTCTTTCTAAAGAGAGTCCTCGTCTATAACCATCAATGTGCACTTTTCAGAACGGGGAGGGGACCAAGAAAAGTGGTAAAACACCTGAGTCAGACAGGAAATCATGCACTTGAATTTCTCAATGTGGTAGATTTTCTAGGAGACATTAACAGTCAGCTCTATTCCGTGCTTACGGTTTGTCAGACCCTGCAAGGTGGTGGAGCCCCATGGTACATTTGATTCAGATGTTTTCTGTCTTGTTTATTGCAAGTGACCTTGAATTACCTAAGACCCAGGGAAATGTGTTCTTAATTTTGCCCTTTTAACAATGCTGATCTCCCCTCCTCTAGCTCAGATTTAAATAACCCTTCTGTGTTGTCATGTGCTTAAAAAGCAGCATCATAAAAAAATCCCAACCCCAAACTCTCTGTAATTACGGGGTAGAGTGGAGAGGCAGGTGCGCTGAATGGCGAATAATGCGATCTGCAGAGCATTTTTAAGTTGTGCTGGTTATATTCAGTGGCAGGGTTGAAGACTTGTGCCTGCTGCTGGAATAGTCGCAAAGCAAAACAGCCCCTGCTAAAGCCAGGAGGTTTGGCTGTTTACTGCCTCTAATTTGGGGCACCCGAGGCTCCCATTCTGTGGTGTGAGTGGCTGGCTGGACGCTCACGGCCTCTTCCTCCGCCTGGCCGGAGAGAAACAGAGCTGAGGCCCAGAAATGCTTGCTGGTCACCGTGAACTGGAAACTGGGCTCCTCTTTTCTCCTGTCGGACAGCAGGGGGAAAAAAGTATGACAAGCTTCCAGGAACAAGTCAAGATTTTTTTTTTTTTTAAAGGCCCTTTAAACAAAGACTGGAAATCTGAGAGTGAAATTGCGATGGGGTTTTGGGCAGGGAGCATACAGGATTATCCCTGGGGAGGTGGGCATATGCCGGGATGGGATGTAGGAGGTGCATTTTTGCCAGCTGGCCGAGCAGGTGAGCACCGTGGGCCTGTCGGAAGCGAGGAAGAGGAGGTGGGAAGGCGTCGGCAGGTGGCAATAATTTGGGAGCTCAACCTGTAAGTGAGGTTGAGGAGAATGCATCAATCCCAGGTGTGAAAGCAAGTGAAAAGGTTGGATTTCACCTGCCTAGGGGTCCTGGGCCTGGTCAGTGCCTTAATCGGACCCCGGCTTGTTGCCACTCCAGCCTGCCGTGACTCTACAGGGTTAATGTTTCCTTCGAGACCAGTCTAGGGACTGATATTTTGGATTCCAGAGACGTGAAGGAACAGGTCTTTTAATTTACATTGAAAAGCAATAAAGAGCAGGAAGGAGATTTCTTGCATTTGCATTTTTTGATAGCCAACTACGTAAAACGGCTCTTGAAGGAGCTGTTTCCCTGATCTTCCCCCATCGAGATCGATCTTGGTTGGCAGCCCTCTCCATGTGCATGTCCTGATAATGGGGGCTCCTTCTCCGGAGCGCCATTGGGCGGTGCCCCTTCCAGGTTGTCCAGGAAGCCAATTTTGGACCCTGGCCTCTGACTCAGTGCGGCCTGCTGGGTGGCTCCCTGAGCCTGGGAGGCGGCCCTGGCAGTGTCCCTTGGCCCAGCCCACGAGCAGGTGCCCCGGGTGATCCTGCTCTGACTCTGGTCTGCGGCCTGAGAGACGCAGGGAAGGGGCTCCCAGGCAGCGCAGGTCCGAGGTGGGTGCAGCCCGTAAGGGCAGTGGCGGCGGCGATCCAGGAGTGAAGGGAGGGAGGGCTTCCTCTGGGTGGAGGCCTCAGGTGTGTGGAGTAGCTGTGAGTTTTGCTCAGAGCTGGAGGCCAGGGTGGGTTTTCTGGATGTCTCCCGTATCCCTTGGGTGGGGAACACAGTTGGAAAAGTTGAGCATGGTTTTGGAGAAGGTGTCTGTTGGAAACCTTGGTCTTTGCAGGGCAGGAGTGGGTAGGTTTTTTTGAGAAGAACGAGTGCCTTCGGGGCAGAGGGGATGGGGGGGGTGTATTCGGGAGTGGCTCCACTTCCTCACCCTCCTCCCTGCCCAGGTCTCTACTGATCTCTCACTGCCTTGGCCTGATCCAGTGTCTTGGCAGAAAAGCAGTTTATTTGTGCATTTGCCCTTGTGTGGCTGTGTGTTAACTCAAGAGGAGACCAGTGGCCCCCTCCACACAGAGGAGGTGAGGTGCAGCGGACAGCCTGGACCCCGGGGTTTGAAGACCTGGGTCCTGGATGGTGACTTAGACCTGTTTCCTGCCTCTCCCTGGGACACGGCCCCCTCCTCTAACGAGACAGGCTCGGCGATCATTTCTAAAGACCCCTCCAGCCCCGAAATTCTCTGAACGGTGTCCAGTAAGACCGTGCCTACCAGGTTAACACATGACTGCCAAGTGGGTATTTTAATCACTGCAATTTCACCGAGGGTTCATTGCTTCATCAGTCCTGCAGTGCCTTGGAACCTGAGTTGATGGTGGGTCTATGGTGGGAACAATCTGGAAAATGCATCCTTTTTGGGTTGGAAGGCCATTGCCTGGAAGCCTAATTTAATGGCTGGATCCTATGTGAACAGATAGTAAATGTTTCTGGAACCTTCTAGGCCCTGCCACTGCCCCATGAGGACCCCCGGGTTTTGGCTTGTAGGGACCTCATGGGCCAGTAGTCTGGCTTGGCATTTTGAATCCACTTTGGCCAAGCTCCCAGGATAGGCCTGTCTCTCCTTCAGTAACTGCGGCCTTATTCTGGGTAAGAGATTGAGGCCCAAGGGTGGTGGTTAATGTTTGCCCGAGGGGATGTCTTATCTCTAACCACCCAAATGTGACCAGAGAAAGAGCCAGGCATGACGCATCTTTTGTTTGTCTCCAATTATGTTTACTAAGATGGGCGGGGGGAGAAGGGTGTATACAAGCGATCCTTCTAGTTAATGAAACCCCAATTGCCCTTAAAATTAGAAACCTTAAAACCCATGAGTTGAATAGAAAAACCTCTTTTCTCTGTTTTGTCCGGCCTTATAGCTGATTCTAAGTCTTTGAAAAATCTGTCACAGCCAGACTTCCTGGTCCCCTTTCCTCACACACCTGGGCTCAGGGAGGCCTTGGTACGGCACTGGGGCTTCCTCTGGGTGGGCCCCTGGTGGACCAGGCCTGAAAGCAGGAATGCAGACCGGGACTGCGTGGGTGCCCTGGTAACCGGCAAGTGAGGCCTGGGGACCTCAGGTTAATGGTTAAGGCCTTCGTGCCTTTCGAGATGAGTTAGTGGCCCTCAGGATTCCCAACCCCCAGCCGGATGTAGGGGCCTTTTCCTCCTAGTAGTCTTTCCAGCTGAGTGAGGATGAAGAATGTCTGGAGGGGCTAGCAGTGTGGAAGTGGGGAACGTGGCTCTCTGGGGGGCTAGTGAATCTGCTGGAAGCCACACCCCTCCCCTGTCATCTTGAGGTGAGGGTGGGAGCAAGCCAGGTGAGGATGTTGAGCATCCTGGACCTCTCCTGCAAGTTCTGCTTCTGTTTGGATAGTTTTTTTTAAAAAGCCCATGTTTGTTTTCATGGTTCTGTAAACAGAAGGCATTCGACCCTCACTGCTCTGGTATTTTCTCTGGGGGCAGCAGCAAGTGGTCTTTTCCTCGCTCCCGTGGGGGAGAAGAGGATGTGGAGCTGCTCCCTGAGGCGGGCAGGTGGGCCGGCGTTTGGTCTTCTGCTCTCAGTTCCACCTTCATTTTTGCATGGGGGACAGTGGCCATGCATCTGGGCTAGTCGTGGGCCTTCTTCATCATCCTACGCCACTCCTAACCATCTGCACGAAGGTCTGCATGAATGTGAAGGGCTGGCAAGTCCCTGGGCAGACGCTGAAGCTGGGGTCGGTTGAGTGACCAGCACAGGGGCGGGCCGTGGGCTTCTGTGGCCTTGGGTGTGGTTTGCCCTCTTTCCATCACTGGGTGAGGCGTCCCAGTATCTTTCGCTTCTCAGTATTGCTGTCCTTTCTGGAAGACTCGGCTTAGGACAAAAGGCAAGGTGGGCACCCCAGACCATTTTCGGTGATGCCCAGATGCAGCGTGAGTTGCCTTAAGTCCCAGGAGAAGCCCTTCAGTGGCCTTGAGGAGAAGGTCTGAAGCCATCTCCCTTTTTAAGAAGCAAGGAGCACAGGACCAGGAAGAAATGGGCCTCTCAGGATCCCAGACGTCCGCCGAGAACAGGGTCCGCCAGATTTAATGACATTGTTTGGTTTCAGTTATCCTTGTTTTTCTGGAAATCTTCTCTGTCCGGCACAGATAAGCGTCCCCTTTGTAGCAATTATGTTAATTTTTAAAAAGCGAGTGGGTTTAAGAAAAAACAGTACTAGCGCTGGGAGCAGTAGGCCAACGTGAAAACCACCGTTTGTGGAACTGCTTGGCTGCAGGAGGCTCAGCAAGAGGGAAAGACCTCTTTCTGGGAAGTCTGGGAGCGTCGGCGTGCACACACCAGACCGTCAGGGTGGCGCTTTCTTTCCGGGGTGGGCAGACAGGTTTGAACAGGTTTTGCTGCAAAGATGGGGAGAGTGTGTACATGTGGTTACACGTACGTGTGGGTACGTGTGCGTGTGTACATGTGTCCTGTGAACATGTGCGTGCATGTGTGTGTTTGCGTGCAAGCGTGTGCGTGTTTTTTTCCCAGCAGCTGTGGTACTTTGCCCTTAGACTTGCCTCCTGACCGACTCTACTTCTGCCCAACCTTGTGGGACAATTCTGT
The DNA here is from genome assembly GCF_009762305.2 of Zalophus californianus. Lineage (NCBI taxonomy): Eukaryota > Metazoa > Chordata > Mammalia > Carnivora > Otariidae > Zalophus > Zalophus californianus. The sequence goes on along the minus strand of NC_045610.1, from coordinate 19,011,788 downwards.
TTGGGTGATTTTAACCACAGGGAAGCAGCCCAGGAGTTCCAAGGAAAAAGCCCGATTGGCCATATCCCTTTTTAAAACTGTCTGAGATCCTGTTTTCCAGACAGCCTGGTTGCTCCCAAACTTGCGTCATTCCCAGAATTGCTTGGGGACCTTCCTGGGGACAAAGCATGGGACCTGCCCCACCCCGCCCAGCAGGACCTCTGTGTGCCCCAAGGTGATCCCGCTACACACAGGTGAGCAGCTCTGGCTGCCCATTAGAATCACCTGGAGAGAGAGCTGTGGAGGATTTTGAGGCCTGAACCCCACCCCAGAGAAGCCCAACCAGAATCTGTGGGGTGGGGCCTGGCACGGGGACTTAAAAAACTGTTGTTGGTCCTGGGGAAACTTTACTCACACCCGGGAGTGCTCACTGTGATGGAGCAGAGGGATCCATGAGGCATTAAAAAAAAAAAAAAAAATTAGTGTGGCTGCAGAGGATACGTCCGGTCCGAGTTCATTCAGTTTCTGGAGGATTTCTGCGGGAAAATAGAGAGGGGCAAGCAACCCAGGGTGAGAGGGAGGGGGGCCCCGGGGTCATCAGGAATGCTGAGGTCATCAAAAGGGCTGTTGCAGGTTTGTTCGGAGCGAGAAGAGTAAGGACCTGGTCGGCCTGCAGCCCAGCCAGGGCAATGTGGTGGGGGCCGCGGCAGGAAGGCAGAAGCGAGGGACAGCTCACGGAGTGGGGGCTGCCCTGATTTCTGTTAGGCTCCTGGGCAGCAAGAGGGGTGACCCGAGGCAGAGACGGCCGGAGCGAATCCCACCGCTTTCAGTGAGGCTTCCTCGCCTCGCCCTCGGGAGGGGACTCTCTGGACCCTTGGGAACCTGGCCATTCCACTGTTAACGGTCAGTCTGTGGAGCTACGAAGAGAGAACCAGGCTCCTGGACACTGGAGGGCGGCCAAAGTCATCCCAGTTTTTAAGAAGTCAGGAAAAAGTGAAGCCCTAGTCTGGTGAGCTTGGGTTCCATTTCCAAGGAACTCCCAGAAAAGTGTTCCTGAGCAGCCGTTTTGTGAGCCGGTGTGGAGCTCGGTCTGGAGCTCGGTCTGGGTCAGGGTGATGACCACTTTGTTTTCTCAGAACAAAAAGCACACCAGGCTGCCCTTTCCTATTCTGGTAGGTAGCCAACTGCCAGGTCGGGGAGCGCCTCAGGGCTCTCAGCAAAATATTTGGTAAAGCACTCACGATGCCTTCTTCATGGGCTCCCCGGAGCGAAGCCCGGTCTGGCTCAGGTAGGCACTCGATAATACATCTGTGAAAATCCTTGTGCCGAGATTCAGAGGGACTGGCTGGGATACAGCCGCGTGGCTTCGGAGTAAATTCATCAGCTAACCCAAAGCAGGGTCCCCTGAAACGTGACGTAGAAGGCGTCTGCTGAGGCTTTCTGCTTGGAAGGGGGGCAAAGGGGATTGACGGTTTGGCAGGTACACAGCCTGGGGAGCCCGGGAGGGGAGAGGGGAGATCAGGGGGGCTGAAGTTATTTGCTGTGTCTGTGCCACCTCTAACCCCTGACCCCGCCAGGCCTTGACCCCAGCCCCTTCGTGAGTGTTAACTCTGAATCCTTGGCATGGCCTTACCGGGAGATCATGCTTGGGTGAAACTCCAGGATGCAGAATTTAGACCAAAGGCTGTGCAAGTCTGTAAAAATAATTGCTGGCGCTTATTGAACCCTTCCTATTCTATGCATCTCTCATACATTATCTCGTTTAATCCTCGTGGCGGCCCCACAGGCAGCATTTAGTTTGTTCTGATTGCTTTGGCAGCAGGACATTGACTAAGGCTATAAATTAAATCGTCATCGCAGGACATTGACTAAGGCTATAAATTAAATCGTCATCATCATCATCATTGGGATTTATCCTAATTATCATTGCAACAATCACTGAGCACTTCCTACATGCCAACCACTACTAAATACTTTGCATGCATCGCCATTAATCCTCATAATAACCCTATGGAGATTTGGGGACGATTCTCCTTATTTAGAGGTGGAGGAACTGAAGATCGGCTTGACCACTGTCGCCTATGCATGCAAATTTCTTCTTTTTTAAGTTTTTATTTTTTATTTTATTTTTTAATAAGTTTTTATTTTAATTCCAGTTAGTTAACATACGGTGTCATATTGGTTTCAGGCATACCATAGAGTGATTCAACACTTCCAGACATACCCTGTACTCATCACAACAGGTTCACTCCTTAATCCCCATTGCCTATTTCCCCCATTCCCCCCACCAAGCTCCCCTCTGGTAACCATCCCTCTGTTTCTTGGTTTGTCCCTCTCTCTCTTCCCCCCCCCTTTGCTCATTTGTTTCTTAAGTTCCACAAATAAGTGAAATCATGTGGTATTTGTCTTTGACTTATTTTGCTTGGCATTCTACTCTAGCTCCGTCCATGTCATTGCAGATGGCAAGATTTCATTCTTTTTAATGGCTAAATAATATTCCAGTGTGTGTATATATTTGTATGTCTGTGTGTGTGTGTATATATATATAACATATATATATATATATATACACACACGACATGTTCTTTATCCATTCATCAGTTGATGGACACTTGGGCTATCTTGGCTTTTGTAGATAATGCTGCTACAAACATAGGGGTGCATGTATCCCTTTGAATTAGTGTTCTTTGGGTAAATACCCAGTAGTGTGATTGCTGAATCGTAGCATAGTTCTGTTTTTAACTTTTTGAGGAACCCCATACTGTTTTCCACAGTGGTTTCACCAGTTTGCATTCCCATCAACAGTTTAGGAGGGTTCCCCTTTCTCTCCACATCCTCACCAACACCTGTTGTTTCTTGTGTTGATTTTAGCTATTCTGACAGATGTATGTGATTATGCATGCAGATTTCATGCAGATTCCTAAAGGTGTCCATGGGGTTGGAGTGGTCCAGGGCACTGGGTTTGGTGAGGGTTGTGGGCTGGATTCCTGCCGCCATGCCTGCCTCCTGGCCGGGCGCCTTAGTGCAGGGCCCAGACCGCATGGCGGTAGGTAAGGGCCCTGCAGATGAGCAAGGCTGAGGAGCTTGTCAAAGCTGCACAGCAAGGAAATGGCAGAGCTGGAATTCCAAGCCTGGTCTGCTCATTCTGGAGCTGGTGCCCCTAAGCAGCACCGAGGCGAGAGAACCGTGTGCCCATCAGAGCCTTTCCGTGTGGCCTGGACTGTCCCAGGGCTGGCCCTCGGAAGAGGTCCTGTGAGACAAGGTGGCTGTTGTTGAAGGGCCTCTCTGCCGATTCTGAGAGCCTTTGACCCAAGTAAGGCATCTGGGAAAACTTAAGATCGTAGAATCTGACATTTCTCCTCCACGTTCCTTCCCTTTTCCTTTCGCTGATTTAAAGTCAACTGCACCCTCTGCTCCCTCCCCCTGCCTTCCAGCCCTGGAGAAAGGGCTGCTTGACTTGTGGGGGGCTGGGGTGTGGATGCTGGGAGGGGCGGGCTGGCCTCCAGCCTTGGGAGGAGGACCGTCTCACAGGTGGTCATGGTAGCCGGTGGGGTGACCATGTCACTGGTCAGGGCCTTTTTCTGGGCAGATGCTCGTTTATCATCCATTGCTTGCCCACAATCGAGCCGGCACGCTGAGCCAGCACACTGAGCCAGCACCTTCTACCCGACTGTGAGTCATCATTATCATGACAGAGATGTCTGACTATAGGCCTTGGGGGCTGGAGAGCAAATGGCAAGAACGCTGCAGCAGCCGCTCAGCCTTGGAGGAGGGGTGGGGCGGGCAGGGGCGGCCTTGGACTGAGTGAGGGGCTGTGTTGCTGTCTCAGGGAGAAATCTGTGCCTGGCCCTTCCCATGTCTTCTCTGGGCCTGCAGGGCTGGCAGCAGCTCTGGTGGGGATAGTAACAATGAGTCCGTATTACTTGGAGGCGGCATCATGCTGGCTCACCCTCCCTGGGTGTCAGGCCCCATGCTGAGTGCTTTATGAGCATTTGCTGGTTTAATCCTCCAAACAACCCTTTGAGGTGGGTATCGATGATTATTCCTATATTGCAAATGAGAAAAACTGTCTCGGTAGTTCTGAGGAGGGTGTCTTGAGGGAGGAGGATGCTGTTATTTTGTTTAGGAGAGATTATGCTTTCTTCTAAGTCTAAAGCAGAGGTTCTCAACTGGGGCCATCTTATCTTCCAGGGGACATTTGGCAATGTCAGGAGATAGTTTGGTTGCCATGGTTTCGGTTTGCTACTGTCCTCTTGTGGGTAGAGGCCAGGGATGCTGCTAAACATCCTGCAATGCACAGGACAGCCCCTCAAACATAGAATTGTCCAACCCAAATGCCAATAGTGGGAGACTGAGAAACAGACCTAAAGAGAGTTAGAAACGGTCAGTATTCAGCCTTTCACCCAGTTTGATATCATTAACTTCTTTTTTAAAAAAATTAATTTGTCAGCGAGAGAGAGGGAGAGAGAGCAGGAGCAGGGGGATCAGTAGGCAGAGGGAGAAGCAGGCTCCTCGCTGAGCAAGGAGCCCAACGCAGGGCTCGATCCCAGGACCCTGGGATCATGATCTGAGCCAAAGGCAGACGCTTAACGGACTGAGCCACCCAGGCGCCCCTGATATCATTAACTTCTGCTCGAACCCTGCTTGCGGTCACTGGTACAGTTCACCATCTACTTCTGGTCATCCCACTGAACACGAGGTAGGATCGCACCTGCTGCCTTCGTAGAGCTGGGTGGAGATATGACTTATGTTGGCCAATAACACGTAAGCAGGAAGTAACGTGACATTTCAGAGTGGAAAACTTCAGGAGCTCAGGTGCAATTTGCCACATTGCTTCCTCCTTACTGTGGCAACCATCAGAGCTCCCAGATGGTGGAGGTGCCTGCAGCCCGCCTCCTGGACTAAGGAGGACCAGGGTAGAGCTCTTGGTCAACTCTGTGCATGTACAGTGTGAATGAGAGCTAACCTTTGTCATTTACACCACTAAGATTTCACGGCATAGCCTATCTGATGCTGACCGGTGTAGTCTCAATAGAACAAGAAGAAGCTAGGATTTGGATTAGGCTGGTGGCATGTGTTTTCCATCTGTCTGGATACTGTGGACAAAGGCTCAAGTATCCAGTATTGGAGGATTGCATACTCTGAAGATGTTGTGCTCAACCCATGGGAGGTTTAGGGATGCTGGCAGATTGCTTCATAGAAGAAATGGGAGTTTAGAAGATCTGTCAGGCCCATCCGGACCTTTCTGAGGTCTAAAGAGCTCAAGTGACGTTGCCAACCATCTGTGAGTCCCTGGCTGAAATGCTCACCCAACTCGGGGAGGGATCTTGTCAGTTCCTGGCCTGGGAATGCTCCAAGGGCAAAGTCCATCTTTACCTGCCTGGGGCTTCTTGCAGCATCTGGCACAGTATTGTTTGTCAAGTGAGTTGGGTGGGGGGACAGGGTAGAAAGTGCCAGATGGTGTGCAGCTGGAGGTCTTGGAGGGTTCTGGGGGAAGAGGTGACCTGAGGGTCCACAGCGCCGGCTTTCAGGGGTGGGGCATGGGCTGGGTGTGTCTCACTTTCTCTGGGTTTCAGAAGTGCAGGAAACACCCCAACCTCAGGGTCTCCGTGAAAAAGGGATACTGCAGGGTGGGGTGTCCTCCTGCAGCTGGCCCTGGAGAGGACCTCTGGCGTTGCCCAAGCAGGTACTGCCTTACCTGACCAGCGCACATGGCCTTGGAGAGGGTGTCACTGTACAGGAATTGCTCTAGAGGCTCCTTAGTGGTGCTCATCTCCCTCAGAGGCTCGGGCAGTGATCGTGTAGTGCCAGGAGCAGGCTTCTCCTGGAACAGAGCCAGCGCCCTTCCCAGCCGCGCAGAACAAAGTCAGCTTGACTCCTGCTCCCAGGTGCCTCACTCTTCCCACCGACAGAAGGGGCCTGATCAGGAGAGCCTGCCCCGTCCGCCTTCACCGAAGTGGCCCTGGAAAGCCAGGGACAGAGGTCCTTACAAGTCAGAAAGGGAGGAACGACATATTAAGTCTCTTGCCATTCTGTTCATGTCTTCAGAGGAACTCTTACCCTGGGGGACAGGATGGGAGCCTGGGGACGGCTCTGACGGTGCTGCCCAGTGGGTACCTGCTGGCTGTGGACAGGGTCTGAGCTGGGAACACTCGTCAGTGGGACTGTCTGTTTAAATCCTCAGGTTGCTGGCTGGAGGGGTCTAGTGTTGCCCCCTGCAGCCCCGGCCTCCCCATTCCAGGCGCTCCTCGCTTCAGGAGTTGGTTCTCACTGTGTGGCCTCCATAGTGCACCCCCCTTGCCCAGCAAGACTGCCTTTCCCACAAGCCTGCAGGCCTGCAGGTGCATGGGTGTGCTTCCTGTAAGTCTGCTCCTTTCCCCTCGCGCTACGTTCATTCATCCAGGAGGGACTGGTTCTTAATCCAAGAAGGTGCCAGCAGTGTCCACCTCAGCTGGGTGATTCATTCGGATCCGGACAGCAGAGGTTTAGTGTTGTTATGACAGGTAACATGGCATAGAGGCCAGGAGCCCTGCTCTGGAGCCCGACTGCCTGGGTATGAATCCCAGCCTTGCCATATGCCCTAGCTGTGTGACCTTGAGTGAGTCATTGATCTGCCCGTGACTCAGTTGCCTAATTGGCAAAACAGGAGTGATCACAGTACTTAACCTCCGTAGCGTGGTGGTGCAGTTCGGATGAGCCAGTGTATTTAGTGTGGGCGAAATGCTTACAGCCGTGCCCATACACCCTAAACAAGGCAGCGGTTCACATTTTTTTATTGCTCTTTCCCTCATTTTGTAGCCAGGTCGTGACGTGATCAACAGGTTGCCGTCAGCCATGCTTCTCCCCAGTTCTTTGATGTAACCATTGTGTTCTTACTCTCGCTGGAAGCACCAAGCAAACATAGTTCAAGTCTTAGCCCCCCCCCCCCCCGCCCCATGCGGGGTGTAGGACTCCAGACCTTGGGGACAGCTTTGTGTACGCTTGGTTTTCTTGGTATTTCTCTCAGTTTTTCTCTTCCCAGAAGATAGCCGCCTTTAAAAAATGATGCGTTGCATAAACAGCGTTACGATTTTTAAAAAATTGGCTTACTGCCCCTGACCTAACTGAAGCTGTGTTACCTCCATGCCTCCTCCCTGTCCTCGTCGCAGGCAGATAGGCATCTAGTAAGGAAAGAGCAGACACACGTTGGACAGTGCTGTCTCCCCCACCGCCCCAAATATAACACACCAGAAGGTGGTAGAAGAGTAGTGAATTTGAGGTCTGGGGTCTGGTGGGCTTTGGCTCAGGGTGGCCTTAACCCTTGCTGGCCGGGCCTTCTTGGGCAAGTTCATTGGACTGTGTGGAGCCTTGCTCTCTCCCTCACATAGCTTGGGAAGAAGACTATCATAACTCCTGGCTTTGTAATAATAAAAAGAGGTAGTATAGGTAAATATTCTAGTTTAGTGTGGTTATTGAACAAAGCATACTCTTTTTTTTTTTTTTTTTTTTTTTTAAGTAGGCTCCATGCCCAGCGTGGAGCCCAACCCTGCACTTGAACTCACAACCCTGAGATCAAGACCTGAGCTGAGATCAGGAGTCGGACACTTAACTGTCTAAGCCGCCCAAGGTGCCCCCAAAGCGTACTCTTTATTAGAAAAGCTGTGCATGTTTACCATAGAGGTTTTACTGGTTGCCTGATACTTGGTCGCATGCATCTAGCCAGATTTTTCCAATCCGTGTGTGGGGTTGGACATTATTTCCCTTTTGATTGTATTTTTCTGGAAGCAGCCGTCTCAGGGGCTGACAAGCTGCGAGCCCCTGGAGTCAAACTTTACCCTTTGAAGTTGGTTAACTTGGTGTTCTTTGGGATTTGCTTAGCTGAGAGGCTGCCCAGAGGCCCCGCTGAGGGTCAGCTTTTATCTCTTGTCGTGGGGGCCGGGGTGGGGGGTTCCCCTAGGCTGAATTTTTCTCTCATGTGGTCTGGGTATAGGTTCAACTCCCTGGGGGACGGTGCTGCTTCGTGCTTTGGGTTCTGCAGGTGTCATGGAAACCCCCCCCAGCCGTGCCCAAGCCCGAGGAAGAAGGAGGGGAAAACTTTTTCACAGCGGACAAACAGGTATTTCCTGTCGGCCCCCAGCTGTCAGAGAAATCAGCCCCCTTGGTAATTCAGAAAGAGGAGCCCCACCCATGCCACTCCCCACCTGCCGAGGGTCAGAAACTCCCAGGATTTAATGAACGGGACAGCTGCCCTGTGTGATGGAACTTTATGTAATAGTGGAAATGTTCATTCTGCTCTTTCCTGTATGGCAGCCATTAGCCACACGTGGCTATTGAGCCCCTAAAAATGTGGCTGGTCCATCCGGGGACGTGCTCTAGCTGTAAAAATGCATGCAGATTTAGAAGACAATGTGAACCAAAGAATGTCCAAGATCTCCTTACTTTTTAATATTTTGTATGTTTTTTATTACGCATTGGAGTGATTTGGGGGGATATGATTGGTTAAATGTCATTGCAATTGATATCTTCTGTTTCTTTTTATAACGTGGCTACTAGCAAATCTGAAGATCCATGGGAGCTAACATTACACTTTTGTTGGGCAGCGCCGTTCTGGAGCGTAGGCTGGTAGCTACTGTCCTGCCCCACGAGGGGTTGACTTGCCTTGGAGAGGGGAGAAGTGAAACCCACCTGGGCACCCCCGTAATCCCTCCCTGTGCCCCAGTACCTCCTGCTTCCAGCCCTGCCCCAGGGCAGAGTATGCACAGAGACAGCTACCCTGGTAATACCTCTGGGGTCTTGGGCACAGAAGTCAGGTCACGGAGGGAACTTCTCGCAGAGTGGAATGGCTTAGGGTGGACTTTGCGGGGGGGTTGGGCCTGGAAGTGGGCTCAAGGGTGTCCTACTGGACCTGATTTCATGAGCCCTGGCTGGGATCCTGGCTCTGAGCAGTTAGAATAATGGCTAACATTGATTGGGTGCCTGTGACAACCCCAAGCCCTGTGCCTCATCCCTCTGAATCCTCCCACCGGTTGGGAGGGTCCATGATGCCCATTTTGCAGATGAGAATCACAGGGACCAAGCCGTAGTGTATTGGCCCAAAGTCCTGCTGTCTGGTAAGTGCCAGAGCTGATGGTGAAACCTGTCTGACTCGGGCTCTTTACCCCACTCCGCTCCGCTCTCTGGGCTCAGTCCCTCTTTTCCCTCCGAATCTCCGTGTCCTGCTGAAAACAGAGGAGCTGGACACTTGCTCATAGGAGGTGCAGGAAGGGGAGGGGGTACCACACAGGCTTCAGACCAGGGAGCCCGTCCTGGAGAGAAAACAGGTGCACTTGTCTCCATTGGGCTCTTCTTTCTGTGTTAACTGAGAGTTGGCCTGGATTTTGAACAGCCCCATCAGAGAACCCAGGCATCCAGAGGTCGGGTGGCCAATCCTGATGCCCCAGCAGATACTCTGCAGAGCTAGGCAGGGTGAAGCCCAGGTTTCCGTGTTCCTGGCATTAGGGTACGACCCTGCTTTCCAGGCCACATGCCTTTTAAACATTGGATAAATATTGGTTAAAGAAGCCAGAGCCCTCTATTAGGTGTGTGTTGGGGAGGCCCTGGGTTCCACCCCCTTGTCCAGGGGCCAGGGTGGGGGGCAGATTTAGTTCACACATAGTGGGGGGGGGTCACTGTATAATCCTAACTTGGGAGCCTGAGGTACAGCCCCCCTCACCCCCGACCTCCCCACCCCCACCCAAAGTGTCCAGGGCATTGGCCAGTCCCTATCTCCACCCAAATCCACCTGGGCCACTTCCTCACTGTTTGCTCCGCCCTGACCTGAGATAACACGGTGGTTTTCTCTTTTTCCACGTTCGTTCCTTCTGAGGTCCTTCTGAGGGCCGTGAGTCGTGGCAGAGCCGAGTCGGGAACCGCCGTCCCTGACTAGCCTTGTGCAGGTGGCAGGGGTTGTGCTCTCCCCATGCTCTGGGTCTCACTGGGTCTCAGTGACCTCATGCAAGTCACTTTGCCTCCCTGAGCCTCCATTTCCTCATCTGTAGAAGGGGAATGTTGGTTATGAGAAAACACACCCTGAAGAGAAGTGAAGGTTGAGAACATGTCAGAGGACTTGGTGAAGCGTGTGGTACCACCATGAGTGGTCATTTTATCAGTCGGTGGCCATTTTGCAGACAGGAAGGAATTGGAAAGAACACCAGAGCTAGAGGGGCACCTGGGTGGCTCAGTTGGTTAAGCGTCTGCCTTGGGCTCAGGTAATGATCCCAGGGTCCTGGGATCGAGTCCCGTATCCAGCTCCCGGCTCAGTGCAGAGCCTGCTTCTCCCTCTCCCTCTGCTTGCCGCTCCCCCTGCTTTGTACTCGCTCGTGCTCTCTCTGTCAAACACATAAATAAAATCTTAAAAAAAAAAAAACAAAAAAAACCCAGCAGAGCTAGAGAAATCCGAGCCCTGACACCGAATAGCTGAGGAGCCTTAGATTTGGGTATCCCAGGGAATGTGGCCTCCCAAGCCTCAGTGGCCTGGTCTGCAAAGTGGGGTTTCTGCAGAGGGTTTAAAGGAGACTTCATGTGCCTGGCTTGTGCGTAGTAGATGCTTAGCCGCCTCTCTTCTCCCGAATGCTCGGGCCGTGCTATGGTCTGCTGAGCCGAAGGCTGTCAGGGGAGTGCTTGTCTAGCTCCTTTTTAAAGTGTACAAATACCACTTCCTGGCTCGGTTCTCGGCAGTGGAGGAGTTTCATCCTTGAGCATCCTGCAGCCTCCCAGGCAGACTTCTGGGCCGGCATTATCTCGGTACTGGCAGCGCTCTGCTCCAGTAACAATGTGGCATCTTAGCAAATCATGGAGTGCCTTCCTGTCCCCCATCCTCACAGCTTTCCCTGCAGCGGGCTGGATGGCCATCGTCCCATCTTAGAAGACAGGTTCTCAGCAGGTGGGGTGAGCATACCTGTGCACATAGTCCTTGGAAGAACAATCTTGAAACTCCAAAAGAAGCCCTTGCTATCAGATTCTTTGCTGTTCACTTCTTTCTTGGAAAAATAGTTAGGAGGGTGGGATAGAGATTTTATGGTCCATGTTGCTCTTGCAGAACGGTTGCCTGGGAAGAGTGGACAACCGGCGTGTGGTGGGGGCAGCTGGCTGGCCGGAAACTCGCCATTGCTAAATCCCCTGCCACCTGTAGGGAGCTGACTGTTGGGTGTAGATACCATCGTGATGACTTAGAGCCAGGAAGGGTCTCTGCTTTTATTTTCCTCCTGGCCTGAGTGCTTTGGGGATTCCAGGCTGGTAAAGTGAGCACCCGGGAGTAGTTTTGCTCGCCTGGGGGTGAGGGGGGGTGCAGGCTGCCTGTAGTCTGCTGGGAAGAGGTTTTAACACCCATGAATGGGTGGGGGCATCGGTGGGCACTTGGGGACTAGAACTCAGAATGGAAGGACAACAGCCTGCCCTCCCGATCTGTCAGGTTCTACTCATGAGGGACCTGTGGACGGTTGGCTGGTTTCCTGCAGGACCCTGGCGGAGTGCTGGGCTGGCAGGACTTGGCCGTGGCTTGGTTGGGGCATCTCTGTAGAGAGAATGTGTGCTTTAAAGGCGGCTTTGGTCAGCCATGAAGGCTTAGGGCAGGGGAGGGTTCCTGAGTGAGCCTTGGGCAGTACCCAAGCAAAGTTGCCCAGGGAATAGGGCACCCCAGCCAGCCATTAACCTGTGTCTTCCATCACTGTGGTTAGCTGCAAGCTTCCAGGTTTCTTTGTTTGTTTTTGTTGTTTCTTTTTTCTTCAATGCCCCCAAACGTGGCAGTTTTCAAACTAGGTGTTAGGTAAGGAAGGACAAGCTCAAGCTCACCAAGCAAACACCTGCTCACCGGGGAGGTGGGGGGGGGGGGGTGCGGAATATGTGGATTTATACAGCCTTTGTAGGAGAGCAGAACCCGAGACAGCAATTTTTCAGCATAAAACAGTAAAGTGGCTCTGTGCAGTCTCTCGCTGTCTTGTGTGTGTTCAGTTAGCTTGGGCCCATTCTCAGGGCTGGGAGCAGGTTAGACCCTAGACCCACTGTCTCCTCATAGAGGTCCTGGCTGTGGACCGGGCTCTCAGCTTTTTGCTCCGAAAGCCCAGCAAAACATCCACCTCTTTCTGCCATACTGACTTTTCTAGTGCTTTCTGAGCTTCTCCTATTTTAGGTCTTTGTCACTAATCTGTGGAGTAAATGTGTATGTCCCAAACTATTTCCTTCCTCCAAGGAGCTTACAATTCTGGTTGTGGGAGATAAGAGACGAATATACTTGAAGCCTCTAAGGAAGAATGTAATGCGCTACCTTGGCCAGTTTCTGGCTGAACACAAATGTGAACATCACCCCCGCCCCCGCCACTTCTCTGAAGAGAAGGGTGTGGGGCACCCTGGCTGGGGTGGGGGTGGGATGGTAATACGGTAGCAGGAGATTCAGGTTCAGTTCAGATATATTGAGTACCCACAGTGGGCTGGGTTTGTTATCCGGACCTCATTCTTCTTAATTTTTTATTTTTAACTGTTTCTATTTTAAGATACAACAGAGTCAGAAAAGTACACAAGGCATAATGGTACAGCACCGTGCATGATCACAGAGTGAGCACCCTTATAACTACTGTTCAGATCAAGAAATGCAACCTTGCCAGCACCCCAGAGGTCTCCCTGATCACGACCCCTTCCTCTTAACAACCCAAAGTAACATTGGCCTGACTTTCATAGTCGTCGCTTCCCTTGCTTCTGAAAACGATTACATTATCATCCATAGGCATCCCTAAACACCGCCATTTAGTTTGGCCTGCTTTTTGGACTTTCTGTAGGGAGAACCAGACTGTAGGTATTCTTTAGTATTTGGCTTTTTTTTTTGCTCAGCATTGCATTTGTGAAATGTAGGCATTTTTTTGTTGCATGTACCTGTTACCCATTTCACTGCAGTGTACTATTCCATCGAGTGATTAGCACAGTTTCTGTTCTCCTGTTGATGGACATTTGGTTTGTTTACAGTTTGGGAACGTGACCCCCCCCAGTCCTGCTATGATCATTGTTGCACGTACCTTTTGGACGCGCCTGTGTGTACACACGTGTGTGTGCATGTCCTCCTGCTTTCTGTGGGGTGTACCTGGTGGTATAACCGTGTCATCTTGTTTCTTCTTTACATCGGCCCCTGTCAGCAGGTTGGGGAGGGTTGGCTTGGCTCAGCAAGTGGGCATCTTGGCTACTGTCCTGCCTCTATACTCCTTGGGTTTTCTCTGAGCACCTAGTGGGGCCATATCACCTTTCCCGCTTGTAAAGCCTGAGTTCGGTGCCTGGGTAACTCTGCAGGTGGACTGAGTATCATGTGACAGACTGGTCAGGAGGGGGAGTGGACAGTGCCGGGGGTGCAGCCTGTCCGTCACAGTCCTCCAGGGGGACCCGAATGCCCAGCCCCTTGAAGCTTCGGTGTCTGTCCCCAGTGTTTCCTCCTGACTGGTGTTGGCACCCCTCCAGCATCCCCAGTGGAGAATAGTCAGGAAGGCCCAGACCTCAACTGAGTCTCCTCTCCTGCTTGCAGTGCAGCTAAGCTCTTAATGTGTTTTCATCAAAGCAGAAAGGTCCTATTGTGGCACTGACGCCTTTGCCATAAAGCGCTTTTTGTTTCCTAACAAAATTCCAAGTTGCAAAAGCAAGTCAGCTTAGCAAAGACACAGTGCTAGTGAATGGCCACTTGCCACTCGCGGCAGCGAGGCAAAGCTCCTGATAGATCACGGGGGTGGGGAGCAGCCTCTGGTTTACTGAGGCACCCCAAAGACACCAAGATACTTTGCAGGCTTACTTGGAGTAAGATATTTAGGAATCGTTCTGTTCGTCCTGGAATTACAATCTGATACTAATGTGTCAGGGTTCACTTGGATCCGTGTTTAGAAAATCCGGATAACACTGGGTTAAACAAGTAAGGGGGTTAGTTTTCTCATGAAACAAGAAGTCCAAAGGCAGGCAGTCATAGGGCTTCCTGTTGACTCCTTGTGTCCTTTTGCTGTATCATTCTTAGTGCATAGCCTTTTCCCTCAGGCTCAAGATGGCTGCTGCAGCTCTGGGCTTCACAGCTGCATTCCAGGCAGAAAGAAGGCGAGAGAGAGGGTGGAAGCCGGTTTTTGCCAACTGACTCTTACTCATTTGAATGAGGAAAACAAGCTTCCCAGAAGTACCAAGCAGTAGGCTTCCCTTTACGTTTCAGTGGCTAGACCTGGGTCATGTGGCAACCACCACATGGGAGCCCGGGGCGGGGGGCGGGGTAGGGCATGCTCTCTATACAAAATTAAGGGGCCCTGAAGTTCTGGAAGAGGGGAGGGTGGATACGGGAAGGCCGCTAGCTGCAGGTGCTGTGATGTGCGGGATGGCGTAGGAAACAAGTTCACGTGTCGGGAAGTCCACTTCCTTGGTAACACACTTACTCCTGTGAGCACCGAAATGTGTTTTGATCATTTAAAACGGTTCCAGAAGGTGCGGACATGGTTAACGGCATCAGATTTTTCACCGTGGCTGGGGAGCCTCCATCCCTCTCTTGGGGTGTGGTCCGAAGGGCTGCTTGGCCCACGGCAAGTCTGCGTTTTGAATCTTGGGGCTGCTTTGTGGCTTCTCCCACTTGTTCCGTCATTGCTGTCACATCTTGTGGTCTCTGTGCAGCACTTGCCTCTAGATGCTTTGGTTCTTTTCACCTTCAGATTGCCTGCTTTCTGTATTTTGTGGACGGGAGACCCCGGGTACCAGATGCGACAGAAGCACGCGCAGATGGAGGGTGGCTCTGGGGAGAGCGGGAAGGACAGGTTAGCTCCAGCCTTCAAGCACAGGCTCGGGATAGTCCGCTCAGAGGCCTTTGCTTTCTTCTGGCCAACGAGATAAGAGAATTAATGATTATACTTTAAAACAAAAACAAAAACAAACTAAGGACAGTTTCCAGTCCTATCCTCCCATCAAGGTGATACTAGGTAATGGGATTTATGTGGCTAACTAAGTGCTGGTTTTCTCATCACCACTCAACTAACTTCCTCCTTGCCTCCTCTGTCTCTCGGAATGTAAAACCCCATTTTATAAGCACAACCTCTGTAAAACGTATTTTTTTTTCCCCTGACTGAGAGACCTATCCCATTCAGGCAATAAACAAAGGAGAAAATCAAGAAGATGTGGCTGTGTGACTTTAGACAGGTTACCCAGTCCCTCTGGGTCTATTTCCTTACCTGTAAAAGGAGGATAAATATTAATTGCTTTGGCGTCATTTAAAGAAGTAAATTAGAATGAGTTAAAAAATGGAATCGTTGGCTAGCACATAGTAAGTGCGCAATAAAAACTGTTACTGACATTGTTGTCATTATTATAGAAGGGGTGTGTTCAGTGTGGGATCAGGCTGCCCAGGGAAAGTATCTGGACAGACAGCAAGCTGAGCCATATTTACCCGATGACAGAGATAAATCCATTGTTTGGACAACACTAGGGACCCAACAATGGATATCTTAGTGTGTCTTTGCCCCCTTCCCGTGACAGTGCAGAGTGGAGTTTCTTTTTCTTCCTTCCTTCCAATAATTTTATATCTGGCTATAAAACTAGGTATGTGTTCCTTGTGGAGAATTTGAGAAATGTAAAAACATAAAAGGGAATTTTAAGATCCCTCTTAAAACACATGTACCTATGTGTGTGCATGTGTGTGTGGAGACAGAGAGAGACAGAACTTTATTTTTTTAAATATTTTATTTCTTTATTTGACACACACACAGAGAGAGAGAGAGAGAGAGAGAGCAAGCACAAGCAGTGGGAGGGGCAGAGGCGAGGGAGAAGCAGGCTCCCCGCTGAGCAAAGAGCCCGATGTGGGACTCCATCCCAGGACCCCGGGATCATGACCTGAACTGAAGGCAGATGCTTAACTGACTGAGGCACCCAGGCGCCCAGACAGAACTTTAAAAAGGTTCTGGAGGTGTGGAACAGCTTGGATGGATTAGCTTAGCAGCAAGGTGAGGCAACAGCTCTTACCTTTTCATTTCTAAAGCATTTCATGCTGGGCGGGGAAGCTGCACTTGTGAAATTTGGCATGAACTTTAATATTCTTAAAGTGAAAAGGCTGAAGGTACTTGCTTTGAAAGCACTCTCTCTGGGAAGTGTAGACGTTACTCAGAATAGCATAGAAGTTTCTAGTAATCCTGGTGTTTGCAGTCCGCCCACCTGTCCATCTGCCTTCTGAGTGCCTACTCCCTACAGGCACGGTGTGCCCTTGCCGGGCCCCCACGGCGTGTCGAGGGAGGAGACATCTGCGTTAATCACTGAGGTTCTGTGCTGACAAGTCTTGTGGGAAAACGGAAGTGGGAGCAGGAACCTGTTGGCAAGGGTGGGGAGAGATTAAGACTGTGATTTAAAACGGGAGAGAAGGTGTATCAGGCCTCCACCAGGCAAGGGACACGGTCTCACCGGGAAGGTTCCACATCCTTTGGTTGTGGCTGCGGTGGCCAAAAGACTGGAAAGAGCCTTCAGGGGAGCAGACGTTCACTGGTGCCTGCTCTGGCTGGCGTCTGTGGTAGGACACATGAATCAGTAACCCTGTGTCATGTTTTAGAGCTTTAGATACAGCCATTGGGTGATTCCGCCCAGGTCACGCTGCCCCGAGGTGGCAGGGCTGGCCTCAGCCCCAGGCTGGCTTGACCCTGAAGCCCTGGACTGCAGAACTCCCCTCTGGGCCTTGCAGACTGCTGCTGCTGGTGGGCAGGGTAACGGCTGACCAGAGGCGTCCATAAATAGTGGCTTGTGGCCATCAGCAGATGGAAAGCCTGGTCGTGGTTCCCCTGCAGAGGGGTGGTCCTACTCAGAACTGAGGCTTTGGACTAATCATAATAGTAAATGACCTGGGCGGCCCCCACCCCTTAACAACCCCCAGGGACTCCATAGCCCTCAGATGTGGGAGACCTGGGAACCCCTGCCTGTCTCTGCGCCTTGGGTGCCCACTGTCCAAACGTGGGTCCCGGCCTGCCCTGGGGCTCAAGTGTGGGGCACTGTTGGGGGTCAGCTCCCAGAGGCAGGAGGACAGGAAGTCCCTTCAGGGTTGTTCAGTTCAGCAACACTCTTCCCCATGCCCATTTTACAGCGGAGGAAATTGAGGCTTGCTGAACCCCCAGCATTTTGGTGCCTCTGTGGGCATCAGCGCGGTTCTCTCTCTGACTTCCTGGCCAAGGGAGGTTTGATGCCAGGAACAAGGAGCCAGATAGTGATGGCTGGTCTGTGCCATGCTGAGAGTCACGGGACTCCAGCTGTCCCTGGAGTGAGATGTCCCCTCACTGTACCCGACTGAGGCCAGAATGGAGGGCCCTTCTCTGTGGGGTCGGCAATGTGAGCACCTCGCGCGGCCAGGTTGTTGTGGGGAGACTGGGGGATGGCTAGACCAAATGAAAAAGCAGAAGGGCCACTGAGCTTTATGATTGTTCAAATCCTGGACATGGGTGGGGGGTTACGGCAGAGGTGAGGGACCTGAGCCAGCACCGCAGGAGAGCCCGTGGTACAAGCTTTGAACCTGGGCCCCGGTGATGGGGAAATCTCTCGGGCTGCCTCCAGATACTGGGTAGAGGGAGGTCTCAGGAACCGGACCGATGGTGCTTTGCAGATGGCGATGTCAGGCGCTCTGCGGAGCTCCTTGTATCTAATTATTTCATGTCACCCCAGCACTCCTCTGAGGTAGGCAGCACTGTCCCCATTTTACATACGTGGAGACAAGGTTCTGGGGAGTTACGGACCTTGGCCAAGTTCATGGAGCACATAGAGTTTGACTTCCAAATTCTTCCTACCTCGCCATGACAAAATGCCCATCGTATTCGGGATGCACTCCTAGATCCAGGTGGTGTCTGGTGCTTACCACCGGCTGGGCAGAGAAGCAGAGCTCAGGGAGGTAGACACCACCCTTAGGTAATGGTTCGGGCACCCCTGCAGGAGGGAGGGTTATGTTTCTCTCCTCCCGGAGCAGGAGCTTTGGAAAGCTTAAACCTCTGAATTTGTGGCCTGGAAGCAGAACAAGTTAATATTTGGAAGGGCTTTGTTTGAACTATTCCTTGCACTTGCTGAGTGCTTTGCCCACCAAGTGTTTGTTAACTAAAATGAAGGTATATAAATAAATAAAATGCTAATAACACCCCCACTGGCCCGGAAGTCTCCTTGTCTCCTTGTCTCGGCTGGCTTCTCCATGCAGAGCTTGCACAATGGAGCTTTGTTCTTCTGCCCCTTTTTCTGCAAGAGGCCTCTGCGTGGCTGACTCACAGGCAGGAGGCCCGGCTGTGCTTGCTCGAGTTTCCCAGGCCGCTGCTGTTTCCCTCCAGGGGCTCCCGGACTGGGAGGTGACCCTCCGTTCCGTGGATGGCGGGGGATGCCGCCTTCAGCCTGTGGTTCCCTGTTTCCCCAACAGGCAGGAGAGGGTGAGACCCGCCCCCACGAGGGGACACCCAGCTGGCTGAGAGCAGGTCGAGAGAAGGTGAGCTCTGGAGGTGGTGTGATATTTTCCATTTGCCTGTCTTCTAAGTCACTACATCGCTGTGAGAAGGGAGCTGGTCCGGAGGTGCTGTTGGACCGTCTGCTTTGGGACTTGGGAAGTTCCGTGGACAAGTCGGTCTTGTGAAGTGGGATTCCCAGCCTTCCAGCACCAGTGGCTGCCACCGCCCCCAACAGTGCTCACCACAGCGGTTCTTAACCCTGTCTGCACATCACCTCGGCTGCTTTTATTTTGTTTTGTTTTGTTTTTTAAAAGATTCTATTTATTTATTTTAGGCGGGGAGGAGGGCAGAGGGAAAAACCCAAGCGGACTCTGTCCTCAGGGTGGAGCCCGACTCGGGGGCTTGTTCACACGACCCAGAGATCATGACCTGAGCCAAAATCAAGAGTCAGATGCTTAACCGACTGAGCCGCCCAGGCATCCCTCCTGGGATGCTTTGAAAACATACTGATGTTGGGGGCGCAGCCCCAGCCCAATTGACTTCGTACCTCTGAGGTGGGTCCCAGGCACCCCATCCCTATACTCTCTCCCAGTGATCCTATACACGATGAGGGGCCGGAACACCCGTTAGAATGCTAGAGCTGAAAAGACCGTTCCAGTCGCTTGTCCCTCCCTCGGGTTTACCCCCAAGAAGGACAGTGAGTTGGCGAAGGCTACTCTGGTAGGGTCAGACTGGGTTAGAACCGGGTCTCCACTGTGGGACTCGGGCTTTCCCCCAAGCGCTGACTGCTGCCTCATTACTCCTCATGCCTCTGGTTATGGGAAAGGCGGGCAGTCGTTTGGCATGATGTTGTTAATAAATTGTCTGCTTGTCACCCATGCTGGTAGGGAGACCAGGCTTAGCGTCGCATTGTCCAGGAAAGCTTGCCAGTGGCTCCCAGCTAGTGTTTAGTCTTCCCATCCTTCTCTGCTCCCTTTATCTCGCGTATTGTTGACATTGCATCCTTTCACGTAGCATTACAGTTACTTATGTTCTGGGCTGTGAGCCTCCCGGGGTTCTCGCCATCGTTATAAACCCGTGCCTGGACAGAGCAGGCATTCAGGAAGTGTTGATGGGGTGCGAGGGTGGATACCTATCCAGGAGCATTCCATCGTTCTTCTGACCCACTGGGTTCAGTGGGTCAAGGCATTTACCCTTCTGCATCTGAATTGCGTCCAGATGAAAAATGCATGGCCAGGCAGAGTCAGGAAAAACAAGACTGGGAAGGGGCTGTGTACTTGATCACAGGAAGATTGGCTTACCTAAAATAACAACCGTGGCTCCTCCCCAGCCCTCCCTCCCCCTGGCCCTCCTGCCCAGTGCTCTTTCTCAGTGGGCAGATCTAGTGTAAGTGTCGCAGCTGGAGTCCCTGGCTTGTGTTTGGAAATAAACAAGTTGGCCCCTCCCTCTGTCTGGGACTTTCCTTTATCAGGAGATATTCACAAGCCATCACCCAGGATGCAAGGTTTCTTTCCAGCAGCTGGAGAACTCTGGGGAAAACAGGGAGGGCTTGTGATGGGTCAGATACCCCCAAACTGTCCTCCTCTGTGTTCTTGGTGGTTTTTGGGGAGGCTTGAGGGGATGTGGATGCAGAGGACTCCCCCTACCCGCCTCCCTTTTGCAGGGTGGCCTGTCTCCACATAGCAGCCAGGCAGCCTTCTGGGGAGAGGAGCTCAGGCTGAGGATATTCCTCTGTGTCTGCTGTAGCTGATTCAGAGTATTCAGGGGCATGTGCATGCTGGGTGGGGGGATGGATGTGGAGGCCGATGACATCAGCAAAGTAAAATAACAGTGATTCAAACAAGTTAATTTTTCTTACACATAAAAGAGGTCTTGAGGTAGGTAGCCCTGGGTTGGTGTAGTGGATCTGCAAAGACATAGGGAAGTCACATTCCTTCCAGTTCACCCCCTCTGCCATTCCTTTGCCTCATGTTCCAGGATAGCTGCTAGAGCTCCAGCTATCAAATCATCTTTCCAGGCAGTGGGATGGATGAGGGACTGGGGGGAAGGGATGTGTTCTTTAAATATTCTTTTTGAGATTGCCATATGACACTTGCATTGACATGTCATTGGCCAGACATCAGTCATACAGTTACACCTAACTACAAGAGAGGATGGAAATGAAATGAGCCAAGTAAAAATCAGCATTCTGTTAGGAAGAGTGGAGAGTGAGAAGTGGGAGACAACTAGATGATAGAATAAGGTTCGCTCAGACCTGCTGAGTTTGAGGTGCGTCTGTGCCTTGCAGGCAAGCCATCCCTTTGGGAGTTGCACAGATGGGTCTGGAGTTTGAGAGAGGGGTGGGGCCCAGAGTTTCTGGTTAAGGAGGTGTCAATATATACAGGTGGTGGTGGGGGTCCTGGGGAGGAGGGTCCTGTGCCTTCAGAAGCAGAAGGACAACAGGAAGCCAGGAGCAGGCAGGCAGGAGGAGAGGCTCGCTGTGCTACCTGTCCTAGTGAGGTCAAGCAGATGCACGTGGAAATAAGACTAAGTCTGTGGGCTTCTGCAAGAGCAGTCCCAGTGAAGTGGAGAAACTGAGACCTTTGGGCCTGAAGGAAGAGTAGGGAAGGTGGACGTTGGAGGGAACGTGTTTTCTTAAGGTCAGAAAGACTTGAGTGAGGGTTTAGAGGCTGCAGGACAGCTCGACCCCGCTTCTCTAACCCCCCACTGCCTTCAGAGGGAAGGAGGTGATGAGTTCCAAGGCGCAAGGAGAGGCACGCTGAGGGAGTTCCAGGCCAGACCGTCTGTGCGCGGGTCAGCTCTTCTGGCTTGAAGCAGGAAGACCCGGGAACTGGGAAAGAACGAGCGGTTAGGTAGAAGCAGGGTGAAAGAACTGCTAAGCCACAGGAAGGAGGTTCAAACCCACACCTCTGAGGGGATTCAACCCACCTGCATATTTAGTTTTCTCCAGTAGCAATTAAAGAAGCAGAGCAGGATCTGTTCCCCAGGATTAGGAGGCACAGGCCGGGTGTCAGGAAAAGGCAGGAGGCTGCGGGGTCCTGGGCGGGGGTGATGGTGGAGTTCAGGCAAGGTTCAGTTGTATTCGGTGCTCGCTTTTCTAAGCGGCAGAGAAGGATGGGACTTGTTTTAGAACTATTCCCATTAGAAATGGTGAAAAAGCTAAAAAGTCTCAGCCCGTGAAGTTGTAAATGTCAGGGCATTTTCCTGTCATTGCTGAGAATCTGATCATCCTTGATAGGCAGAATTGAGTGCTCTCAGTCACCCAAATCAGTGATTCAGAAATCTTGGCTTGCATTAATTTGTAGGCCATTTATTTAATATCAAACTGTACCCACTTGTTACTTTGGATGGGGCAGCGTATCGTCAAGCAGGTTGTGGACTGCACAAGGGGCTGAGAGATGCTGAAATCCACACTGCCCCCATTTGCCAGGCATGTGCCCTGTGCATGACTGTGCTTCGTCGCCATAAAGGGAGGGGCACCCTCTTTCGACTTAGATCCAGGGCTAGTTCTCTGGCCCTGACCTTGGGTTACTTAACCTCTCCATGCATATTTCTTCTGTGGCGAGGACAAATAAGTTACTACAGGTAAAGTGCCCAGAACTGTGCCTGGCACTTGTT
Source organism: Zalophus californianus (assembly GCF_009762305.2). Taxonomy (NCBI): domain Eukaryota; kingdom Metazoa; phylum Chordata; class Mammalia; order Carnivora; family Otariidae; genus Zalophus; species Zalophus californianus. The sequence continues at coordinate 18,989,790 of NC_045610.1, read as the reverse complement.
AGGCACCGTGTAAGGATTGGCTGCTGTGATTATATTTAATTGGGGAGTGATTTGAGCCTCCTGGCTCTCCTTTTCTGAAGGCGTATCTTGTTGGGTTTGTCAAAGCCTGGCATTTAGAAGGGGTTTGGGGGGGCGCCTGGGTGGCTCAGATGGTTAAGCGTCTGCCTTCGGCTCAGGTCATGATCCCAGGGTCCTGGGATCGAGTCCCGCATCGGGCTCCCTGCTCCTTGGGAGCCTGCTTCTCCCTCTGCCTCTCTCTCTCTCTCTCTCTCTCTCTGTCTCTCATGAATAAAAAAAAAAAAAAAAAGTTTTAGAAGGGGTTTGGGGCCCTTAATTGCTTACAGTTTGGTCACTGAGCTTGCATTTCCCTTCAAGGATTCTTTCCAAACCGTAAGCTTTCCCAGAGTGCATCTGCTTACTCTTATGGCAGCTGACCTTGGCATTGCTGGCACCTTCTTCATCTGAGAGATGATGTAGTGGTTGCGGCCAAGGACACACCCCAGGTAGGCTGGCAGAACTCGCTGTGCTGAATTTTGCCTAAATTGTCTTCTGAAATGTAAGACTGGAGAGCTAGAGGCAGGTTCCAAGGAGAATGATAGCAGCGCTCTCCAATCCAGAACTGTCTCTGCAGAGGGGGGGGGCCTCAACCCTGCAGTATCCAGGTCTGCCTTGGAACTGGAAGCTGACTTCTGGTCCATTTCCTCATTTTGGACACAAATCAGACCACACAAGATGCATGAGAACAACATTAATGTCTTGGGCTGTGACCAACAGCCTAATCCTGGTCATCACCATCTTTAGGAGAAATTTTCATGTTTTCTAGATTTTAGGACAGATACCTTTTCAGAGTGTAATCTTTCTGAAATTGAGATGCGTTGTACACTGGTCTAATGCGACACTTTGTTTTCTGCAAATTCTCTTATTTTATCGGCGGTGTATTTTGTAAATGTTTTACAAATTCCTGCCTCACCTGAGTGCATCCAGAATGAATTTTACACTTGGTCCATAGAGAGGGATCTGATTTTGTTGACTTCTGAGAGAGAGCTGATGGGGGCCACCCCTGCCGGTGTATCAAGTGGGTGCTTGGTGTAAGTGAGCACAGTTAGTCTTTGAAGGGACCTGAAGCTTCAGAGTGGTTCAGTCACTTGTTAAAGGTCACATATCTGGAAAAGAATGGGTCCAGGATTTGAGCTCAGCTCTGTCTGACGTGTGGCCCTTTGTCCTCTGCAGACACATCTGTTCTTCTTCTGCCTTGTGCTTTCTGTCTGCAATGCCCCCTTCTCCCACTGAAAACCCACCTATTACTCTTTCATTTTGGATCACGTTATGTGTTTATAAAGAGAACACATGTTCTTAGAAGAAGTACAAAAAGCCTCAAAATGAGATACGGTATTTCCAGTGTTTACATTTTCATATATTTATTTTGCTATAAACTATACATTGACCTCAGCGAAGCTGAAAAAAGAAAAATCATGCTTTAAAAATTGCTTAAGGATCAATTGGGATTATATTGTAAATGTAGTTTCCTTACCTTGAGCTGTTACCTTGCTGTAATATCGTGGGCATCGCCCATGTCATTAAATATTCTTTGAAAATGGGATTCATTTTTTTAGTTGCTGCAGCTTTCTGCTACATAAACACACCGAAGTGTAGTTACCCACTTCCCCATGGTTGGCTATTTTAAGTTGCACTTCCGTGAATAGCCCTCCGCGCATGCTTAATTGTTTCTGTAGGATGTATTCCTAGAAGTGGAATCGCTAGCACAAAGTGTGTGCGCCCCTGAGTAAGGCCACTGCCTGGTTCTCAGCAACCCCCCGCCACGCCAGGAAGGCTGGCCGTGCTGCTCAGCGCTCCCACCGCAGCCCACACCCGGGACCGTTTGGAGTGGCTCTGAGGCATTGCGGCAACCCCATTTGCTTTCCTTTTGCATTTCCTCACTTATGATTAAGGTGGAAGGGTTTGTTACAGTTGTGCGGGTCTGCAACTTTCTTTTGAGATGCGCGTGCATGTTTCCTTAGCCTATTTTACTGACTCTGTCATGGGCTGCTCCTTGTTCTTCGAGACCCAATTCAAAGCCCACCTCTTTCATGACCCCTTTCCTGCTACCTGCCATTTCTCTGAAGCTGAAACTTTCTTTTCTTTTTGAAAGTTTTATTTATTTATTTGAGAAAGAGAGAGAGTATGAGTGGGAGGGGCAGAGGGAGAGAGAATCCCAAGCTGAGTGCAGGGCTCCATCTCACGACCCTGAGATCAAGACCTGAGCTGAAACCAAGAGTCAGATGCTCAACCCACTGTACCACCCAGGCGCCCCTGGAAGTTACTTTTATTTTCACCTCTGAATGCTCATAGCAGCTTGTATCTTGAAACAACTTGTCAAATACCCCTTTGCATTATAACTTGATATCTTTGGCCCCTACTAGATACCTTTGGTCCTTATTTGAGGGTGCGAAATGGGTCTTACTCATTTCTGTATTACTTAAGAGGGCCTGGACAGTGCTAGGTAACTAGCAGATGCTCGATATTCTTAAATGGATGGAGGGAGGGAGGGAGGGAGGGATACATACAGTTCTTAAAAATTTAAAAAAGGGGGGGCTGGCTCCACTGGTAAAATCTTTTTTAAAAAAAAAGATTTTATTTATGTATGTATTTATTTATTTATTTAAGAGCGAGAGAGCATGAGTGGGATGAGGGGCTGAGGGAGAACAGACTCCCCACTGGGGATGCAGGATGCGGGACTCGATCCCAGGACCCTGGGATCATGACTGGAGCCGAAGGCAGACGCTTAACGGACTGAGCCACCCAGGCGCCCCCGGAGCATGTGACTCTTGATCTCAGGGTTGTGAGTTTGAGCCCTATGTTGGGTGTAGGGATGACTTAAAAATAAAAAGTCTTGAAAAAAAATTTCAGCAAAATGAATCTAATGCCATCTTATCACAGTGTATTCTTCCTTTCTTCCTCTTTCCTTTCTGCATCAGTGAGGTTTTGTTCCATCTGATACCTGTAGGGCTTCTGAGAGAAGGCCGGGCATGGCCGCCCCCACAGGGCTCTGCATCAAGTAGGACGCCGACGGTTGGCTGCCCACCCAGAGTTTTCTCCCCATCAGCTTCTGTTTTCCTCTCTTGACAATTTAAAATGTAATATTCTCACAAATCAGCTTACACCATCCGCGCATGGTAATTCTAGAACATTTGGAAAACGGAAAAGTAGAAGGGAGAAAGTGATTACCTGTGGCCTTCCCACCCAGACTCGGCAGGCGTGTTGTTGACGTCTCTGCCATGTTTTCTGTGAGCTGCAGTTTCCAGGTACACGTGCTGTAGTCATCTGTCAGGCAGGAGAGTCGCACAAGAAGACTCCCTGTGTTTTTGTAAAATTGTTCAGCGGTTTTGTACTATTTTAAGTGGTTTTACCATCACCTCTTCAGGCCCTGCTTCTGTTGGTGGGTCTTTGGATTGTTCCCACTGTGTCCCCCTCGTGAACAGGGTGCCTCATTGCTGCTTCAGCTGCGCCGCCAGGGGGACAGTACCGGCCCTTCCCCTCACTCTCCTCCCTTTGTGGCTGGTGCCCCATGTGCCTCTCGGTTTGTGTTTCTCAGTACCCGTGTGTAGCAACATATTGAGAAATGGCTTCCTTTTCAGGGGGAAAACTCAAGTGCTTGAGCCTCGAGGAGGCCACACGGGAGTGCAGAATCATGGCCTGCGGGTGTTGGGGCCTTGGTGTCGCATAGCCAGCCCCTCCTGCCCGCCAAGGCTTAGGGGTGCAGAGGATGCAGCAGGGAGGGAAGGCTTAGTTTTTGGCGGGGCCATAGGCCTGGCAAAGCTGCTGTCCCCGATAATAAGCTCTGGTCACTCTCCCAGATCCCCCTAGGAGTTTATAGTGAACACCCGGGTCCATTTTCAGATCAGTCCTGGGTGAGTCCTAGGAAGCTGCTGGGATGGGAGCAGTTCTGGAATGATCTTCAGCCCCGCTCCTCTGAAGAGCTATTCAGGGCATGCCTCGGAGCTGCATGGGGCCCTGCTGAGGGGCTGCAGTCACAAAGGTAATGTGGCTCAAAAGTTCAGGGCTTGGGCTCTGCCTAGTTTCACACCCCACCTGACAGTTACTTTATCTCTGTGTCGTACTTTCACCCCACGTGGATAGAATAACACCTCCTCCAATGAAATCAGTTAGCACTTACAAACTTTAAATAGTCCCTAACTTGCTAAGTAAAAATAGGGCACCAGAGGCCTGGCTAAGCTTCTTGCTCTAGCAGCAGGTGAAACTCATAACTTCTGTCTTCCAGCATCGAGGGAAGAGCACTGGACAGGAGACCACGGAGTCTGTCCTGGCACCTGCCTTTTGACTTTCTATGTGACTAGGTCATGGCCCCGTAGGAGATGACCTTGAAGGCCTTTCTCATCTTAGAACACTCCAGGATTTTGTGGTTGAACAGATATCTCAAGAAGGGGCCAGTCCTACCAACAGCCCCTCCTGGTTGGTGTGGTCCTCGGTCAGGCCCAACTGCAAAGACTGGTGGCCAGGAAGAGATCCAGGACCGTTTGGGGTTTGCCTGGAGTTTTCTCTGCATAGGCGAGGTCGCCTCCATGTGGAGGGTGAATTTAAGTGTTTGGGTCACCGGGGCAGGGGTCATGGGAGAACCAGCCTCCTTGGGGATGTGGGGCAGGTGCTGTCCTGCCTGCGGAGTGGGGCTGAGGTGTGGGCTACCCACGCCTCTGCTCTCTGGGGCTGCAGTGCACCCCTGCTCGCAGAGCTCACTGCTTGCCCTGAGGTCTGTGTGTGAGCGAAATCGCGTCTTATGCAAGAGCTGGTGTGTATCTCTCTGCCTTGAGCTGTGCTGTCGTAGAAGAGCTCTCACGCTCTGGGCACCAGCAGGAGGCTCTTGCTCTGTCTCTTTCTGCGGACAGGTAGGAAGGAATAAGATGTGGATTGCAGGCCCCTGAGGAGGAGAGGACTGTGTACTCTTCCAGGCTCCACTGGTCCTCCAGGCCTTCTAGAAGTTTCTGGCCCCCTACCGGGAGCCTCACCTGGGTTTGTGCACCGTGTAAGTGATGTGTCTGCCCCAGTGCTGGTGGAGCACAGTGGGTAGGGTTTGGTGTGGGGTGGCCTAAAATAAGATGAAATGCAGTGCATTGAGTCAGGAGGGGCGGCTTGGGGCATTAGGGCCTCCTGGGTTTAAGTTGGCTCTCAACCCAAGACCTTGAGTTGGTCATCTGAACCTCTGAGTCCCTGTTGATAAATGAGGATCCTCACGCCGAGATGCCCAGCCCTGGCCTGGTTCGCAGTAGGTGCCCCTAACACCTGGCAATCGAGGTCATCTAGTCTGTGCTTAGAGCACGGACTCAGCAGTTCAACTGCCTGGGTTTAGATTTTCATTCTGCCACTCAATAGCCTTGTGACTTGGGACTGCTCCTTGGCCTCAGTTTACCCGTCTGTGAAGTGGGGATAGTGTTAGGGCCTCTCTCATAGGCTTGTTATGAGGCATCAGTGACTTAATATATATGAAGTACTTAAAGTGGTGCCTGGCTCCTAATTAGCACCTAGTCAGTGTTATGATCTAATTTCTTCAATTAGTTGTGGTCTATTGATTTTGGGGAGGGAGGTTGGCAGCGCACTTGCTCTGCTTGTTTGGAAATGGGTCCTCTCTCTGTTCAGCTGGAGCTTGTCCAGGGTGGCGGGTGCACATGTGTGCATGCATTCTTGTGTGTCTTTGTCTTTGACTGTGTCAGAGAACAGCCCCTGTTAACAGCCTGTGTGCCAGGCCCGGTGGCTGCTCTGCCCGCCCCTCCCATGCGCTCCTCAGCTTGCTTCCTCAGGTTGTATGCATCTTTAAAAAAAAAAAAAAAGACTTAATTTTTAAATTAAAAAAAATTTCTTTAAAAGATTTTATTTATTTATTTGACAGAGACACAGCGAGAGCAGGAACACAAGCAGGGGGAGTGTGAGAGGGAGAAGCAGGCTTCCTGTCGAGCAGGGAGCCCGATGTGGGGCTCGATCCCAGCATGACCTGAGCTGAAGGCAGACGCTTAACGACTGAACCACCCAGGCGCCCCTTAATTTTTAAACTTTTTTTTAAAGTTTTATTTATTTATTCATGAGAGACAGAGGGAGGAGAGAGAGAGAGAGAAGCAGGGAGAAGCAGGCTTCCCGCGGAGCAGGGAGCCCGATGCGGGACTCGATCCCAGGACCCTGGGATCGTGACCTGAGCCGAAGGCAGACGCTTAACCATCTGAGCCACCCAGGTGCCCAATTTTTAAACTTTTTAAAAGTAATCTCTACACCCGGTGTGGGGCTCAAACTCACGACCCTGAGATCAAGAGTCGCGTGCTCCACCGACTGAGCCAGCCGGTTTGCCTTGTTCTTCTGCTCAGTCCACTTGCAGGGGTTACATAGCACAGTCTGGCTTGTGTTGACCTGCTCTTGACCTGGAAATCAGGTGAGGGTGAGGAAGGCCATCCTCTGTGCTCAGTGTATTCTCGCCTCACCTGGCCTTGTCTTCGTCTGCCCCCTTCGAGGCACACATGGGAGTAGCTTGGGATTTGCCGTGTAAATGGACTCATTCAGGAACACTTTTAAGAATCTTAAAGCAATAAACATGTCAGAATTTAACTGCCTTCAAAGATAGTAAGATACTGAAATTTTTTTTTTTAAGATTTTATTTATTTGAGAGAGAGAGTGTGTGTGCGCATGAGCAGGGGGGAGGGGCAGAGGCAGAGGGAGAATCAGACTCCCCGCTGAGCAGAGAGCCCTGATGCGGGGCTCAATCCCAGGACCCTGAGATCATGACCTGAGCTGAAGGCAGACGCTTAACCGACTGAGCCACCCAGGCTCCCCGAGGTACTGGAATTTTTATGATAAAGATGATGGGAGCTGAGCTTAGGGCTAAGCACTTTACATTTCCCTCCCATGAAGATAGTGCTGTTATTCCCCCATTTTACAGATAAGAGAACTGAGGCATAGAAAGGTTCACTTAAGTTGCCCGTGGTAAGGCAACTGGACAGCAGGTAGAAGTGGGATTTGAACTCAGGTCTGTCAGGTTCTAAGCCCAAGCACTTGACCAGCGTCATCATACTGCCTCTGGCTGGCATTCCTGGGATGACTCCATAGTGACTTTCTGTTATCTGAGCCCTTTCTCACTCTCTGCTAGTGATCATGTGGATGATGTGAGCCCAGTTAGCGCTGTGTCCGCTGAGGCGTGCAGGGCTCAGGGGAGAAATTCGGTCGTCTTTGGCCGTTGTTTGTTGGAGAGGGTGGTCTTCTGCTGCTCCTGTCTCCCAGAGCTTACGTCACCTCAGCCCCCCTGCAGTTTCATCCCAAACCCTATATATATATATATCATGTATATGATATATATGTGTATGATATATATATGATATATATATAGACATAATATCTCTGAGCCTTTATTTCCTATTGTAAATGAATGTGTGTGTGTGTGTGTGTGTGTGTGTGTGTGTGTATTTTTAACCTTCTTCTGCCTAGATAAAATGAGAGCTATGAAGATTTTATAATGAGGAATGCCGTGGGTAATTGAATGGCCATCACAGATCCCTTATGGAAAGAGGTGTGGGTGACGTGGTCAAGCTGCCCCCCCCAGACTCCCTTCCCTACTGGGCATCTGAGGAGTGATCCCAGCAAAACTCAGTGTTGCAGGAGTGCTTGGTTTTTATCTATTAACTTAAAGTCCTACTGTTCCCTCTGGAGGCTGGGGCTGGAGGAGACTACTTCGCGCTCGGAACTATTTGTTTCTATAGCTGGTCATTCTCCTTGCTCCATGGGGAGACTGCAGATGTGTCAATAGATCAATAATCGACACCTGCATTGGGACACTTGCCTTTTGAGGTTCCCCCAACCCCCTGTCCCAGTCTGCCTGTCAGCTGTCAAAGCCCAGCCTTTTCCACCATTAAGGTTACAGAGAAGGGAGATGGGGACAAATATTTGCTGTTCGCTTATAGCACACCAGCTGCTGGACATGTATTATATTGTTTTTGTCTTCACAGCCATGTTTTGAGGCCCCCCCCCCCGCCCCTGTCCCACCACCTCATTTACAACAGGAAATAAAGGCTCAGAGACATTGTGTCAGTTGCTCATGTTCCCTTAGCTGGTAGGTCCCTTAGCTTAGCGTGGGGGTGAGATTTTTTTTTTTTAAGATTTTCTTTATTTATTTGACAGAGACACAGCAAGAGAGGGAACACAAGCAAGGGGAGTGGGAGAGGGAGAAGCAGGCTTCCCCCTGAGCAGGGAGCCCGATGCAGGGCTTGATCCCCGGACCCTGCGATCATGACCTGAGCTGAAGGCAGACGCTTAATGACTGAGCCACGCAGGCGCCCCTGGGCCCACTCTCCTTAACAGGGTGGCATGTTTCTGCACAGACGTGTTGGAGAGGACCAGACAGAGCCAGCAGCCCTAAGCTGGCTGGTTAGGGCTTCTCTTGGGTCTGGCCGCTCTGGCGAATGCAGCCCCTCATCTAGCCCCTGTCTGTCTGACCCACTCCCGGAGGCTGTGGGGAAGCTGGAGATGAACTGTTACAGGAGTGGGCTTTTGTTCTCAGTAGGTACAGGGTCCCCCTCTGCCTGAGAGGAGGGGAAGAGGAAGAGCTCAGGAGTTGGGAGATAGCTGGGAAGGAGCTGCCTACGGCCCGAGGTGGCTTTGCAGAGCCGGACATTTGGGGAAGGCCCGGACAGGTAGCAGGCCCTCTCCCCCGCGAAGCACCCAGTGAATCAAACAAATGGGTGCTCTGCTCTCTTGGCTCTCCTGCTGGAGGAACTCAGCTCTTCAGTTTCCTGCATACCACGGGGTTGGTGTGCCAGACATTCCCTGGACAAGCAATCAGGGAAGTCTTGTCTTTAGAGTAAAACTGCTAATAAACCATCTCTAAAATCTGCTCCTTCCTCTACACCCACGATGCCACTAACGAAATTACCTTTTGTTCTTGTCATTTGCTGAATTGCGGTGGCTTTTTAATTGATTTTCCTGCCTCTCTGGTTTCCCCACACCCACTTCAATCTGTCCTCCACATGGTTTCCAGAATGATGATCATTCAGGAATGCAAATCTGATTACGTGTTTTCCTTTGCTTCCCTCTCCATGCCTGTGAGAGCGAGTATAGATGCTTTAGTGTGACCTTCCGGGACCTTCCAGAACCTTCCTGGATCTGCATGTGTGGGCCCTGCCCCCTGGCTGACTTTCCTCTCCTGCTCTTTCCCATCCTGTCTACTCTTTGGCTCTTGGCTCTATCTTTTCTTTTTAAAAAAAGTTTCTGTCAGGCGCCTTGGTGGTTCAGTTGGTTAAGCGTCCGACTCTCAATTTCAGCTCAGGTCATGGTCTCAGGGTCATGAGATTGAGCCCCCCCATCAGGCTTGGCAGTGGGCGTGGAGCCTTCTTAGGATTCTTTCTCCCTCCCCCCACCAAAAAGAAAAAGTTTCTGTCATCACTCTGGTCTTTGCTCATACTGTGCCCCCCACCCGATGTGCCGTCTCTGTCCCTTACCCTGTGTGCCATGCCTCATGGCCCACCCCAACCTGTTGATGCCTTCCCAGGATCATAGCACCACAACCCATACTTAGACCCAGTCTCCTTGGGATCCCACAGCCAGTACCTAAACCTCTCTTGTAGCAGAGGTGGCACACTCCACGTGACATCAGCTGTCCCGGACTGGTGGGTCCAAGAAGCCCCTATCATAGTCCCAATCAGAGGTTTCACGTGACTGGCGGATGAGACAATATACATAAAATACATAGTACAGAGCCTGGCACGTAGGACTATCCGATTTAAAAATCAGTGCAGGGTTATAGTAAAAACAATCTTGGGATACAAAAAAATTACTTCAAATTTTATAGATCATAGACCGACCTAAACAGAGATTAAACTATAAAACTTACAGAGCATAGGGGAGAACATCTTTGTGTATGTGGGCTTGGCAAAAATTGCCCAGGAAATGAAAAGCACAAACCAAAAAAAGAAAAAGAAAAACGGGCAAATTGGACTTCAGGAAAACATAGCTGCTCTTTGAAATTTGGAAGGACTTTTGGAGGGATGCCTTTGGATAGCATGTGGTCCCAAGAAGAATGAAGGGATACTTTTTCCTTTTGTAGGTTTTCTGGAAGCCAACAGGAAGCCTTCGGCTTAGAAACATTAAATTAGAAGCTTTAGAAGGAGGTTTGAAATAGCGTGGGCTTAATAAGCATAAGCAGCAAGGACCACGTTCCTTTGCAAGTAACAGAAAATGTGACTTCAACAAATAGGCCGTTAGGTTTCTTCTATAGTGAGAAGGTTGGGGTTAAGTGGCTTATGTGTTGACAGCAGCTGAACAGTGCTGCTATCTCTGGTTCTCTGGACAGCTCTTAGCAATCAGACCTTTAAAGCAGGAAGGAGGTGGTGGACAGCCCCAGAGAATGCCCCCCTTGTGAGGCAAGCAGACCCTTCCCAGCAGTCCAGTGGATGGGTCCTCTCGTCCCAGTGACCAGAACTGTCACACATAGCTACAAGGGAGGCTGGACGTGGCTCATCACCACAGCCATGCTGGGACCCCCATCCCATGGGAATCTAGGCTGGGGCTCGTGCTAGTGTGATGTGAAGTCAGCGTAGAGAAACACTGACTCAGACCAGTTCATCACTGGGCACGGTGACAAAACTCAATCAGTCTGTGAGTGAGGAGCAAGTCAGGAATGGGCATTAGGTAGGTCATGAGCAACGCGTGAGGCAGAGGCTGTCATCATTTGGGGGAGCTTGCCATCCCATTAGTTGACCTCTGGTTGTCCGTGGCACTCACCTGCTCTTGACCCTTGCTCCCTCCATAATAGCCCTTTATCCTTTTCTGTGGTGACCGAGTTGCTAGGCAAAACAACCTTCTCCTGCAAGAAAAACCTTCTATATCCCCAGCATATGGCACAGTATCCTACACACAGCAGATCAGAATCTGAAGTGCCTCACCCTCCCCTGTCCCTTCCTTCTAGAAGCTTCCAGGGGACCAGGTCTTCAGGATAGTTGAGGGGGTGGTCCCATTGGCAGGACTTCACCTTTGCATTAGGTTGTGCCCTCTGCCTTTTTTTCTAGGTCCCAGTTTAGTAATTCACACCCATGTCCCCTCCAGTATTAATGCCAGGACTTTTCTGGGATTACCTTTTGTCCTTGAGGGGTTATGGACTAAGCCATGCTCTGTGGGCCTGGTGAGCTTCAGTCAGGCAGATGGAGTTGGGTGTTTGAACCGAGACAAAGGCTGCGTCATTTAGGAATCTGGTTTGTGGGCAACACCTGTACTTGCCCTCCCCTCGATTTCCCAGCAGAAGCACCCAGCATTGAGACTGTAGGGGTGATGCTTACGGGTGGACACATCTGCTCTCAGTTCTCTGGTGAGACCTGTTCATGGATAAGTCTGTTGCCTGCACTAGGTGACTTGGCATTGTGTCACAGTGCCTGGCATTGGGAAGAAGTCTCCTGGCCACTTGTTGCACAATTATAGATAGAGGTTTATATTATATATAGAAGATTATAGATAGAGGTTCTCCTTCCCTTCCCTTGTGCAATCACTTGAGGCCCAGGGCAGTTAGGGGAAGCAGGTGTCTTGCTTTCTCATGATTTAGTCCAGTTTGTCCGACAGCCCCCCCCTCTCCGCCCGGGACTGCCTGTTCGAAAACACACAGAGTCCTGGGGGCTTACAGGATTGAATTGGGGCACAAAGCAAAACTGGAAAGATCGCCCCGAGACACCTGCTTCACTAGCTTTCCAAGCAAAAGGTTGCTTTCTGAAGAGCGCATGTATTTGATGCCCCCATGGCTTCTCAGGTGGAGGCTGTCTGAGGATATTTAGGTCAGGGAACTGCCTTCCTCTTGAAACTCTTTCTTGTCAAGTCTCATGACCGCAGTGGAGCCTGCAATGGAAGAGGGGGTGTTGCTGAGAAAACCCCCGTCTGGAGCCATCCATGGCCTGGCTCCAGCTCCGTCTTTCCCAGGAAGCTTTGTGCATGCCTCCTAGTCACATCCGTCTCTCCTTTCCCTGCATACTCAGTACCAGGGCAGTGACAGCCGGTGATGTTATCCAAGGGGCTGCTGATTGCGCGTGCTTCTGGACGGGGTCACTGGCCCCCACTGCTGTGCCGGCCCCAGACGGGTACTCACGTCCGTCACCAAGGCCGAGGACAGATCCCATTTGGTCTCAGCCTGGGCCTGAGGCTCCCATCTGCAGCCTGTTGTCAGGCCGTGGAGTCAAGGAAGGGCAGGGAGCCCTGAGTTCCCAGCTGTGGCCCTCTCTGGCCTCCTTGGGAACGGCTCCAGTTGTGGTCTGGGGCAGACTTGTTTGTTTGTATTTGAAGTTCCCTGACTCTGAGTTTGACGTCAGGGCAGGGTTGCTAGTGGGAGGCTTGGCGGGGAAATTGTCTCTGCACAAATGCACACGGCTGGCAGCTTCCCCGGGAGAGCACAGGCACGGGACAGAGCCGGGTGGAGGATGGCTGGTTGCAAAATGCCCAGGCTGGGGATTGAGGTCACTTTCTCTTCTCCTCACCCTGCTGGCTTGGCACTCTTGCTTTTTCTTCCCCTTGCTGGCCAAGAACAGCCCCACTGGGTCCCCTCGAGGGCTCCGGGAGGCTCAGCAGTGCTGGGGACCCAGGGCTGCCCCTGGTGCTCTTGCAGCTGAGGGCCGTGGTCGGCCCGGGCCTGTGTGTGGAGCTGTCAGCTGCGTGACGACCTCCAGAGGCCTCCTTACATTCTCAGAAATCATTTTGCAACATATTGGCCATGGTAGACAGAGCAGACGGCTTAGCTGGCTGGGCTGGCAGGAAGTCTCCAGAAGTGCCCTCCAGCTTTGGGGAGGGGGTGGGAAAAGTAGGAGGACTCTGGGCATGGCCAGAGGTGCCTGGGAAGGAGCAGCAGTTTCAGGAACCATCTAGGGAAGATGGGAGTAAGTTTCAAGAGCTTTAGCAACTCCCTGAAGTTTGGGATGGGGTGGACAGGGGCTTGGCACTAGCCAAGCCTGCTGTCAACATCTTCTTAAAGAGTACGGTGTTGCCCACCTGGAGGAGGGAGTCAGGGTCCCATAGGTGTTAGCAGGCTGGAGGCTGGTCCAAAGTGGCCATACCAGGTGCTTCTCACCTCACTCTGCAGAGATGCTGGGATATCCGTGAAAGGGGTGGCTCTAGGTTACTGGGCAGGGTGGTGGCTAGTTTTAATGAATTCAGAGCTGGTGTGGGGCCGGGGAGCGGGTGTAGCCCAGATGACAGGTTTTGCAAATTAGGATCAGAGGTGGTGGCCCGCTTGGGTGATTGGAACACATTTGGAGAGTGGGGAAGGCTGTGGCTTTTATTCAGAGGATTCAGTGCCTGCTGCGGGCTGGGCATTGCTGGATTTGGGGCTTCTGACCACAAGAGAGGTAGGTCCTGCCCACCGGCATCTCGCTTATGCTGGCCAGGACTGCTTGATGAGCTAAGGGGGTGGGTCGCGGGACTCATTATTTTGGGAGATGGTATGGTACAGCATTGGGTTGAGCTCTGAATACCTTCTCTAACCATGGGATTCAGGAAAGTTGCAAAGGTCTTGGTGCCCCAGTTCCTCATTTGTAAGATGGGAATAATGAAATGCACCTGGAAGGCTCATGGGTTTAGCATATATGGTTTGACTATTTGTGAGTGACCCTAAGTGATGGGCCATACTTGCCAGCGTGCAGAGGTTGGGCTCAGAACTGCACACTGCTCTTTGCAGGGTGGGCGGGTGTCCCTCAGTCAGCGAGTGAGCCAAGCAGGCTGCCCAGCATCCACGTCTTGACCCAGCTCTGTTTTTCTCGACTTGATGTCGAGTACACAGTACTTCCTACCAAGAGTCCAGAAGGGTCCACGGTGTCTTCATTTATGCTTGACTGGGGTTTTTGGGGAGAATGATAGATGCTGAGAGACATTGCAGCTTTGGGGTCACGTGAAGGTTGGGATTATGTGTCAGTCCTGTGCATTCAGGGGTCTCCTGCAATTCCCACCTCCTGGAATTTTCAGTGAGAATCCAGGGAGAGGAAGTGATAAGTTACTACATAAATAGAAGAGATCATTCTGATTACTAGGGCTGATAATTGAATAATGACATGATATGCATAATTGAGGGAGCCCGTTGCTGTACATGGGAATCTGGCGTCCATGCCTGTCGGTGCCTGGGATTCATGTGTCCATTTATCTTTAATTATATTCAGTTATCATTTAGCCTCTGTCACATCTGTCCCCATAGACTGAACCACCTGCCCTGCTTGAGCCCTGAAAACCTGGCGATACTGAGAAGGGCGAGTGTCTGCTCCAGTGGCCAATGCCTGAGTCAGAGTTAGGGTTACAAAGGTCCTGGCATCGGGCTGCTTCCATAGCCTGGATCACAGATTTGGTGTCGACCAAATGGGGTCCTCCCCATCCCAGGCCCTGCAGGGTCCGGTGGATTTTGTTTTGCAAAGTTAGTTGTCTGCAAAGCCTTGTTTAATGCAAAGGTTCAAAAGCCTGCGTAAAGAGCAATCCAGATGGCACTGGCCAAAAGTCTTGACACTCCTCCTCCTCAAGGCTGTGCTTGTAGGCTGAGCCGGGCTGATGCTAAGAGCATCCTATTTAGTGAGCACTTCATGTGTTCTGGCCGTTGGCCTAACCACCTTGCATGCATGAATCCCGCCGTGAGTTTTCAGCGGTGCTGTGGAACATGCGCTGTTTCCTCCAGCCTACAGGTGAGGAAACTAAGATGAAGTAAACTAGTCACGGCCGCACTGCTGGTAAGTGGTGATACCAGGCTGCTACATGGGAGGCGTGGCTCCCGGCCAGTTAGAACAGGTGCCGGTGGTACACAGTAGGCGTGGGTGCATGTGTGACCCCGGGTAGGATGTTTGCCTGGTCATTACCAGCGCACCACCCAGCCAGTCAGGCACAATGGCTGGCCCCCGTCCCACTGCCCTGTGGAGCCTGTGAGAGATTTCTGCTGGGACCACCATTTCAGCCGGGCTTGCCCTCTCTCTTTTAGAGGTGGGGCAGCTACCAGCCCACCCCACTGTGGCTGCTTCCGAGGGATGTTGGGACTCTGGCTGCAGAGGAGTGCGTGTCCCAGATCAGCCGGGCTCGGGTTGCCTGTGACAGCTGGGATGCTCTCGGAAGGGTGAGCTTGGGAGTGGGGGATGCCTACACAGAGGCACGTTTGGATGAGCTTTGAGCAGAGCAGACATGGAAGGCCTCTCAGGTTCCTGGGCCCCTTGCAGTTCTGGGAGCAGCTTCCTGTTCCTGCTGTCCTGGTAGCATGTGCTTTGGGAGCTCTGACAGGTGTCTGCTCTCCAGGGATGTCTGACAGCCCCCCACCACCACCCCCACAGAAGCCAGGCTTACGGCAACCTCCGTTTGGGGGGCCTGTGTCGGGGTCACGCTAGAGCAGCTAGAGGGGCGGATTCTGTTATATTTGTGGTTGATCGGGATGCCAGATGATGCAAGGGGCACTCTGGAATTGATGCTGCCCCACTCAGGCCACGCCTTCTGTTGCTGCCACGGATGTGTGAGCGCTCGAGGAGAGGGAGGGCTCGTGTGCGCTGGAGTCAACATGTGAGCCAAGTCCTGGCCCTCTTGCCTTTAAAATAAATGTACTGGGTCTGTGAGTTCCACCAGTGTTGTGAGGATCAGTGCCAACCTTCAGGGTCTTCTTTAACCCCGGTCTCTGAAGTGGGTAAAATCCTACCCACATCTGCCCTATTGCCCAGAGAGGTCTTAAGAGAAGCCGAAGGCTTGGCTTGGCGAGGATGCCGCCCACGGAGCTCGTGCTTTCCTTCTTCCACATGATTTGCTGAACGTTTTACCTCCCTGTTTTCTCATGCAGATCTCTACAACAGCCTCTTGAGGTAGATCAGTCCCATTTTACAGGAGGTAAAACTAAGGCTGACAGGCTAGATTTTCGTCCACTCACAGAGGGAGTGTGGTGGCAAGGGGCTGAGAGGCTAAGCCCATCTGTCTTGAGCCAGAGTGCTGCCTGCCTCTTGGATATGGTTGGAGTAACCAACAGTAATGTAGCAGAACCTGTCTTTTTTTTTTTTTAATTTTTTATTGTTATGTTAATCACCATACATTACATCATTAGTTCTTGATGTAGTGTTCCATGATTCATTGTTTGTGCATAACACCCAGCGCTCCACGCAGAATGTGCCCTCTTTAATACCCATCACCAGCCTAACCCATCCCCCCACCTTCCTCCCCTCTAGAACCCTCAGTTTGTTTCTCAGGGTCCATAGTCTCTCATGGTTCGTCTCCCCCTCCGACTTACTCCCCTTTATTCTTCCCCTCCTGTTATCTTCTTCTTTTTCTTGACTTATTATGATACATGTCTTTCTCTGATTTACTTATTTCACTCAGCATAACACCCTCCAGTTCCATCCACGTCGTTGCAAATGGCAAGATCTCATTCTTTTTGATGGCTGCGTAATATTCCATTGTGTATATATACCACATCTTCTTATCCATTCATCTGTCGATGGACATCTTGGCTCTTTCCACAGTTTGGCTATTGTGGACATTGCTGCTATAAACATTGGGGTGCACGTACCCCTTTGGATCCCTACATTTGTATCTTTGGGGTAAATACCCAGTAATGCAATTGCTGGATCGTATGGTAGTTCTATTTTCAACTGTTTGAGGAACCTCCATACTGTCTTCCAGAGTGGCTGCACCAGCTTGCATTCCCACCAAGAGTGTAGGAGGGTTCCCCTTTCTCCGCATCCTTGCCAACATCTGTCGTTTCCTGACTTGTTAATTTTAGCCATTCTGACGGGTGGGAGGTGGTATCTCATTGAGGTTTTGATTTGGATTTCCCTGATGCCGAGCGATGTTGAGCACTTTTTCATGTGTCTGTTGGCCATTTGGATGTCTTCTTTGGAAAAATGTCTGTTCATGTCTTCTGCCCATTTCTTGATTGGATTATTTGTTCTTTGGGTGTTGAGTTTGATAAGTTCTTTATAGATTTTGGATACTAGCCCTTTATCTGATAAGTCATTTGCAAATATTTTCTCCCATTCTGTCGGTTGTCTTTTGGTTTTGTGGACTGTTTGTTTTGCTGTGCAAAGGCTTTTTATCTTGATGAAATCCCAATAGTTCATTTTTGCCCTGGCTTCCCTTGCCTTTGGCGATGTTTCTAGGAAGAAGTTGCTGCGGCTGAGGTCGAAGAGGTTGCTACCTGTGCTCTCCTTTAGGATTTTGATGGACTCCTGTCTCACGTTTAGGTCTTTCAACCATGTGGAGTCTATTTTTGTGTGTGGTGTAAGGAAATGGTCCAGTTTCATTCTTCTGCATGTGGCTGTCCAATTTTCCCAACACCATTTGTTGAAGCGACTGTCTTTTTCCCATTGGACATTCTTGCCTGCTTTGTCAAAGATGAGTGGACCATAGAGTTGAGGGTCCATTTCTGGGCTCTCGATTCTGTTCCATTGATCTATGTGTCTGTTTTTGTGCCAGTACCATACTGTCTTGATGATGACAGCTTTGTAATAGAGGTGGAAGTCCGGAATTGTGATGCCGCCAGCTTTGCTTTTCTTTTTCAACATTCCTTTGGCTGTTCGGGGTCTCTACTGGTTCCATACAAATTTTAGGATTATTTGTCCCATTTCTTTGAAAAAAGTGGATGGTATTTTGATGGGGATTGCATTGAATGTGTAGATTGCTCTAGGTAGCATTGACATCTTCACAATGTTTGTTCTTCCAGTCCATGAGCATGGAACGTTTTTCCATTTCTTTGTGTCTTCCTCAATTTCTTTCATGAGTATAGTTTTCTGAGTACAGATCCTTTGCCTCTTTGGTTAGATTTATTCCTAGGTATCTTATGGTTTTGGGTGCAGTTGTAAATGGGATTGACTCCTTGATTTGTCTCTCTTCTGTCTTGTTGTTGGTGTATAGGAATGCCACTGATTTCTGTGCATTGATTTTATATCCTGCTACTTTACTGAATTCCTGTATGAATTCTAGCAGTTTTGGGGTAGAGTCTTTTGGGTTTTCCACATACAGTATCATATCATCTGCAAAGAGTGAGAGTTTGACTTCCTCTTTGCCGATTTGGATGCCTTTGATTTCTTTTTGTTGTCTGATTGCTGTGGCTAGGACTTTTAATACTATGTTGAATAGCAGTGGTGATAGTGGACATCCCTGCCGCGTCCCTGACCTTAGGGGGAAAGCTCTCAGCTTTTCCCCATTGAGAATGATATTCGCTGTAGGTTTTTCATAGACGGCTTTTATGATATTGAGGTATGTACCCTCTATGCCTATACTCTGAAGAGTTTTGATCAAGAAAGGGTGCTGTACTTTGTCAAATGCTTTTTCTGCATCTATTGAGAGGATCCTATGATTCTTGTTCTTTCTTTTGTTAATGTATTGTATCACGTTGATTGATTTGCGGATGTTGAACCAGCCTTGCAGCCCAGGGATAAATCCCACTTGGTCATGGTGAATAATCCTTTTAATGTACTGTTGGATCCTCTTGGCTAGTATTTTGGTGAGAATTTTTGCATCGATGTTCATCAAGGATATTGGTCTGTAATTCTCCTCTTTGATGGGGTCTTTGTTTTAGGGATCAAGGTAATGGTGGCCTCATAAAATGAGTTTGGAAGTTTTCCTTCCATTTCTATTTTTTGGAACAGTTTCAGGAGAATAGGTATTAATTCTTCTTGAAATGTCTGATAGAATTCCCCTGGGAAGCCATCTGGCCCTGGGCTTTTGTTTGTTGGGAGATTTTTGATGACTGCTTCAATTTCCTTAGTGGTTATAGGTCTGTTCAGGTGTTCTATTTCTTCCTGGTTCAGTTTTGGTAGTTGATACATGTCTAGGAAAGCACCCATTTCTTCCAGGTTATCTAATTTGCTGGCATAGAGTTGCTCATAATAATTTTTTTTTTCTTATTACAAGCAGTTTTATATATGGTGACTCACTTGACCCCCACTTGCATAAAATGATACCCTTTTTATAGGTGGTGAGATTGAAGCTGAACTAAGGGGGATTTCCCCCAAGATCCTTGATCTGGGGGGGGGACACTTAGTGAGCACCTCCTTTGTACCCTTGTGGCTGGTACTACCTACCAGCTGTTAAGCCCATTGGGGGCGGGAGTTGAGACTTCACTTCCAGCCCAGGGTCCTCCCTGGCGGCCGGAGAGCCCATGACTCTTTTCCTCTTGCTGCTGGTCCCGTTGCTGAAACCCCAGGTGCTTTTCTATTCGGGAAAATTTATATCTTGCGGTTTTGTGGTTAAGAAAAAATGACATCGCTCCTGAACGGTCCCCTTGTTGGCTCCTGGGGCTGGGCTGGCAGGCCCCCCACTGCGGTTTGTCTGGGAGAGTAGTCCCCCCGAGTGCTTCTGCGACTGTGACCAACTTTCCAAAAAGTGAGGCCGACTTGTCTTCGCTCAGCCGGAAGCTGCTGCACACCGGCTCCCTACGTCCTTTGTGAACGAGAATAGCTTGGCGACTTGAGCAGAAACCAAACCTGTAGGTGTCGTTTTCTTTACGAGCTCCGGGAGAGAGCAGCCGCCGGGACATCAGACCTGCTGGCAAGTGGGTCACCACGCTCTGGGTGTCTTCCGCTTGCCTTGTCTCAGCACAGCCAGCCAGGCGTATGGGTGGCTAACTGGGTGCAGTGAGGAGTCCCTTCAAGTTCTGCATCGTCATACCCAGGGGACTGCCTGGTGCCGTCTAGCGGGGATCTCTAGTAGCCTTGAAGAACAGAAGCTGCTCATTCCTCTTCAGGGGGACTTGCTTTGCTTTTTGAGACTCTCAAGCTCCTGAGTGACCCCTTGTGCAGTTGGCCTTTGTTTTCTGCGATCGTTCTGGTAAACAGGCATGCCTGTCAGGACTGCAGTATGTATCGTGCGTTCATGTGTCCATTCATCCAGCAGAGGCTTTCCAGGGGCCAGCCTTGTGCCCCAGGAGCTCTGCTGGTTCCTAGTGGGGGCCCAGAACACAGACCAGGCACCTGACCTCGTGGAGTGTGCAGGCTAAGGAGGGAAACGGCTCTCGTCGGGGAGGCGGGCAGGGGGCTGAGGAGCAGGGCTCCCTGCAGGAATGGAGTTCTAAGCTGAGCTATGGCCCAGGGGTCACGGGGACGAGCCTTCTGGGCAGAGGGCCTTGAGGCCGAAAGGGGCTGGATATGTGGGAGGGGGCTGAAGTCGAGAAAGCCCCAACCCTGGCTCATTGCTGAGGTGGGGTTGGCCAATCTTCATGTTGACTTGTGACGGCCAAAGTCATCTGTAGAGTGGACGTGTTCTTAATTGGCTCCCAGGGGTCCGGTCCTCAGTTCTCACGCCAGTGGCAAATGGCCTTCCCAGCTGCTGCCGTGAGGGCCTGCTGCCCGACCTCTGGGACTCTGTCTACTTATTTGATGTTTGGCCCTGTCTTGGGTCAGCTCTTTGAAGCTTGAGGTTGGAGAGCAGCTTGGATGGAGGGAAGGAGCGGCTGTGAAGAGCGCTTCAACGCGGGGATGAGGCCACGTGTGTCCTTGCCTCCTTCCTTCCTCAGGCTGTTGTAAGCAAGCGTTGTGTGTCGTAATAGGCGTGTGGGGACAGTCCCAAATGAAGTGGACACCGTCCCTGCCCCAGTAGGTACTGATCTGGGGACTTATGTAGCCTCGGGTGTTTTCTGTACGGTAATTCAACCCCCCCAGCAGACCACGGGCTCGAAGTCACCACACCTGTTGTAGGGAGGAGAGAACCACAACTCAGAAAAATGAACCGACTTCCCCAAGGTCACATAACTGTTAAGTGGCAGAACCTACATTTGAACCCCAATGTGGTTCAACTCCGGAGCCTGGTGCTCTGTCTGCTGCCCTGGGAACTCACGTCTGTTGGGGGCGACCGGGTCAGAAGCGTGAGTATGAGGCCACCGTGATAGGGGCTGCTGTTGCGGTGTAGACCCCACGTGTGCAAGGGGAGATGGGGATTGTGAGTAGGCCTGGGAGGTCTCGCCCAGCCCGAGGACACTGTGGCCGGAGGAGGAGGGGACTCGTAGCCACTGCAGGCAGTTGGAGCAGAGGCCCAGGGGTAGGAAAGTACTAGAAGTCTTTGAGAAGTCGCTCCTAGGTGAGTGTGCGCCTGCCCGGCAGGGTGAGCCAGGGGTGGTGTGGAGTGATGAGCCTGGGAAGGAAGGTTGGGGGCCCTGATTTTGGAACTGGCCTCTGGTCACTCTGGGAGGGATGGATCGTTATGGGGGGAGGCTGGACGAAGGACCTGAGTGCCTTTGCTTGACCCTAGAGGATAAAAGCGGCATTCACATCTTCTTGTTTGTTAACCGTGCTCTGAAGATGTTCCTGGGGGCTCAGTTCCACGATGGGACAACGGATGCACTTCTTGCGTGGTGACCCGGGGTTGTCAGGCTCAGCAGAGAGTGTTCCATTAGCAGTGGCACTCGGAGGTGTAAAGAACGTTTGATTAGCCATGTTAGCTTGGGGTATCTGCAAGGTGTGTGGTGCAGGAAGGCCGGGGTTTGCCTCCG
This sequence comes from Zalophus californianus, assembly GCF_009762305.2. Lineage (NCBI taxonomy): Eukaryota > Metazoa > Chordata > Mammalia > Carnivora > Otariidae > Zalophus > Zalophus californianus. Next base: position 18,968,354 of record NC_045610.1, on the reverse strand, counting down.
TGGAGGTTTCTCTAAATATTGAAACTGGGAATTGAGTGGAATTATTTTGTTCGGACTCAGTGTTCCCTCCCTGGCCATTGTGCCCACTTGCCACTGAGCCACTGAGCCACTGAGCCCTCAGAAGGTGGCAGGACTTGGCAGCTCCCTGGTCCTCCTCTTGAGGCTGTGAGCTCATTTCTGTCTGTTCTGCTCACCCTTCTTTTAATCAGGCCCGAGCTGTACTGAGGTTCTCAGCCTCTCTGAGAGGGAGGTTCTGTTGTCATCCCATTTTCTGGAGGAGGAAACTGAGGCTTTTCTGGGCGTGGGGGCTCAGTAACTCATCCAAGGTCACAGGGCTAGGGGGTGCCTGAGCCCCCGGATCCCAACCCAGGCAGTCTGATTCTAGGCTGGAAGCCTCCTAAGTGGAAGGTGACTCATTCTCCATAAACCCCCACATCTTCCGTAGCCTAATGTACTGACCCTTCCCCCACCTCTCCCTAGGCAGGAAGCCCTTCTTCTTCTTCTTCTTCTTCTTTTTTAATAAAGGTTATTTATTTATTTATTTGACAGAGAGAGAGAGAGATAGCGAGAGAGAGAGCACAAGCAGGGGGAGCGTCAGGCAGAGGGGGAGGGAGAAGCAGGCTCCCCACTGAGCAGGGAGCCCAACGCAGGGCTGGATCCCAGGACCTTGGGATCACGACCTGGGCCGAAGGCAGACGCTTTACTGGCTGAGCCACCCAGGGGTGCCCCCAGGAAGCCCTTCTTATATCTTAACCCCATTCTCTGTCCTGACCAGTGTTGCCCATTGCCCTCTGGGGATCATAGTCCTTGGGGTGAGGCAGTGTCACCTTGGGGTGAGGAGGGGGTCATGGGCGGCTCTCCAGCTCTTCTGTTGGCTTTGTCAGATGCTTCTCCTCTCCTCTACCCTCCATTTCCTACTTCACTGGTGTTTGAATGACGGCAGTGGGGGCGGGGGGGGGCATCCAGCAGGCTCCTGGGTAGAATGCTTGGGGCGGCCTGAATGACCCAGCCTTTTCTTCCCTGGGCTCTCACAGGCGAAGCTGGTCCGCTACATCTGCAAGCAGCAGCAGTGCAGGCTGAGTGTGGCTCCTGGTGAGAGGACCTCGGAGCTCAACAGCTACCCTCGCGTCAGTGACTGGCTGTGCACCTTCAATGTGAGGCCGGCGGTGGTGCAGGTAAGCGGCTTGTGGCAACTGTGTAACTGTGGTTGGGAGAGGGGGGAATGGTTGGGTGGGGGGTGTCAAGCAGGGGGACCATACACAAACCCAGGGACTAGCTCCATTGGGACTGTGACCGCAAGGCCATGCTCTCTACTCTCCAGAGGGGACCTGGGAGGACAGCGGTCGTGGGAGGGACCCAGGGTAAGGGTGGCTCTAGCCTGTGTCCTGGTGCCACTGCTTAATGAGCTGGACAGCCTGACCACACTGATGGTTCATTGATTCTCCATAAGGACAGCCTGCCAACATTTCTGGAAACATTGGCTCTGTGACAGGCACTGTGCTAAACACTTTGTCTAGATAATCTCACTTAATTCTCTCAAAACCCCGTGAAGGAATTACTGTCATTATTGCTATTTCATACCTGAGGAAATGAAAGCACAGAATGGGTACGTGACTTGTTTGAAGTCATACATATGACTTCAGCAAGTGATCGCTTTGGGATTTGGAAACAAGAGTCGGAGTTTAGTTTTCTCTGGTATCTGCTGTAATGTACTGTTTTCGCTGCTCGGTACCCACTTCCCATCCATCCAGCCTCCCTCCCCTCCCCCCCAACCAAATAACTATAATCAGCCAGTGAGCATGGAGAAGTGTATCCTACGGCAGGTGTCAGGGGCACAGGGCCCTCTTGTGAGGCATCAGTAAATCAGTGTGTAGCAGGTGTAGTTCACCCAGTGAGGTCTTTTAAATCCCTTTGATTCTAAAATTAAACGTTGTCTCTTGCTATTATTTTAAAAGCAATATGAATTGATTATTTATAGACACTTTGGAAAACAGAGGAAGAAAAAAAATCACATATATATTCCTATGACTCAGCGAAAGTCCGTGATCATTAAGATATAAGATCATTTTGATATTTCCTTCTAGTTTTCTTCCCCCACTAATACTTAAGTCTTTTTTAAATTTCTAAGGGGTCAGACCCGTGCTGTAAGGTAGTTACTAGCCAACGTGGCTACTATGTACTTGGAACACGGCAAATCCACATTGAGACGTGCTATAATTTCAAAGATAGAAATCCAAAGAGGCGTTGAATTCTGAAGACTTTGTGTAGAAAAAAGTAATATATTAATAACTTTTCATATTTAGTATACATTGAAGATGACACTCTTTTGGATATAGTAAGCTAAATAAAATGTTGCTAAAAATGAATTTCATATAGACTCACTTTTTAAAATGTGGCGACTCAAAAATTTAAGTATGTGGCTTGCAATGTATTTCTCTTGGGCAACACTGGTTTAAACCATCCTGAATAAACAGTTTTGTTTTGCTGTTATCATTTGCTGTTGCTAACCAGCATGTTTTCTTTGTACTTTCACACTTAATAACCCCTCTTTTAAAGTAGCTGCATAATGTTTGATGGTGTGTATGGGATGTGGTTTATCAGGCAGAGGTTCATCCCAGTCCTTGGCTATTATATATAACACAGTGGTTAATATGATTTATGCATCTCTTTGTATATTTAGGAATTTTCCCTAGGAGAGATTTCCTGGACAGGAAGTGACGTGATCATAAAAGGTCCTGTCATGAGGAGGAGTGGGAGTACATGGGGGTAAACGGGGGGACCCACGGGGTGCTCTTAACACGTCACAAGTGCCTGGCCTGGCCTGGCCCCGGCAACCCTCATATTTGTGGTGCACACCAGCAGTTACAGAGCTGGCAGGAAGGGGCTCTTGGGCGGCTCAGCCATTGGGCATCTGCCTTCGGCTCAGGTCGTGATCCCGGGGTCCTGGGATCGAGCCCCGCGTCGGGCTCCCTGCTCCGCGGGAAGCCTGCTTCTCCCTCTCCCACTCCCGCTGCTTGTGTCCCCTCTCTCGCTGTGTCTCTCTCTGTCAAATAAATAAATACAATCTTTAAAAAACAAAACAAAACACAAAGCTGGCAGGAAGGAGCTGGTCTTTGTGAAGGTTGAGTTTCCTGGGGCTTTATTAACACTTACGCATGCACATGTGTGTGAGGAGCCACGTCTCCCCACCTGCCAGTCTCACAGCTTTCTGCCACACAGGAAGGAGATCTCAACAACACATAATGGTTGTCCATGGTGATGTGTTTAAGATCATGGACTTGGGAGCCAGGGAGAGTTGAACGGTCGCCCCTGCCCCCCAGCCAAGCCCAACCTGTACCCCACCCCTCCCCCAGTCCCAGAGACGGAAAGGAGCCTCTCCTCACACCTGGAGGGTGCCGGGGCCCCACAGAGGTAGTGACTTGCTCAGCGTCTCGCCAGCATCATCCCTTACTTGACAGACAAGGACCACAGGTTTGGAGAGGCCGAAGGGCTCTGTGATGCTCTCGAGGTTCAGACCCGGGCCTGCTGGACTCCAAACTGTGCCTTCTAACTTCCTTTCTAGGGCCTGAGCCACCTCTGGCAGAAGGCTTAGCTCCTGAAGGCATTTTCCTTGGAGCTGCAGAGATCTGGAGTGTGCCGGACACCCAGTTCTGCCCATGTCCGTCTGTGAGAGAGGAGCCAGGCGTGCCCAGTGCAGAAGCCGGCACCATGGAGGCTGGCTGCAGGGGCGTTGAGGCTCCTAGAGAGCCCCGTGGGGGCAGCTGGGACAGGGGTCTTGCAGCCAGGCCCAGAGGTGTAGCAGATACTGCGCTAGGTGGTGTCTGAGTCAGGAGGTCGTGAGTGATGCAGCAGAGCTAGTGGAAAATGATGGGCTGGCTCATTTGAAGGCGGGGGCAGTCAGGCAGGCGGGAGAGCCCAGGCGCCAGATGTGGTTTGGGAATCAGGCTGCTACCCGGCCTGGGGGACTGGGGTAGAGTGTGAGCAGAGAGCTCGGTGGGAATGACGGGGTCGCGGTGAGAGGGCAAGAGCGTCTCCAGCTGCCCAGTGACCTTCCCCGGTGACCTGGAGATCACGAGGCGGCTCCGAAACGTTTCATGCCGAGCTCTTGTTCTTCCCCTTCCATTCATAGAGACATGTTTTCTTCCCACCTCTGCCCACCTCAGAGAACGGTAGCACCATCCCCCTAGCTGCCCAAGAGGCCGCCCCTGAGTCTTCCCGTGCCCTCCCTCACATGTTCAGGCCCTTAGCCAGCCCTGTGGGTTCTACCCCTGCCCCCTCCCCCCGATCTGCAGACCTGATCCCCTCTCTCCATCCCCAGTGCCAGCCCCGCGGTCAAGGCCAGCATTCTCTCTTCCCCAAACTCCTGTAGCGGCCCCTTAACTGTCTCCCTACTTGATCATCCATCCGCTCCGTTCCACTTCCACACAGCAGCCAGTGTCCACAGAAACATGAATTGGATCATGTCATTTTTCAGTGCTTCCCATTTCTTTCTGAATAAATGCCCGATTCCTCACCCACTTGGGCCTCTGCTGGCCCCCCTGACCTGATCTTGCTCACTCTCTCCTCTTTGCTCCCTCTGGTCTGACCTTTGCACTCCCTCTTCCTCCCCCTGAGTGCTTTCTCCTTGGCTCACCCTGTGGACATTACCATAGTATCCAGTCCCTTGTCACCTCCTCTGAGCAGTCTTCCCTGATAACCTGATCTAAAGATCACTCCTACCCTTTGTTTTCTACCAGTGCATCTTGGCTGATTTTTCTCGACGACACCGACCGCTTCCTGGAGTGTATCTAACTTATTTGTTGTATGTGGTCTGTCTGCTGTCTCCCACTGGAATACAAGCTCTGTAACAACCCAGCGAGCGTTGGGCTTGATGTGACAATCGAGAGGGAGGAAGGGTGAATCTCATTATTACGTGGTGGGTGTCCCAGGAGTCGAGGGTTTGGTCCTGAGTGGGTGGAGACGCAGGTTACTCCAGGGTTTGGCTTTTCATGCCCTGCAAGAGAAGCCACTCTAGAATCATAGCCCCAAAGATGCACCTTCCCAGCTCTGCCCAGCTACCCACGAGTCAGCCTCTAGGAAGAGCCCCGGGAAGGTTGGTGCCCTCGGGAAGGCTGGGACAGGCCAGTGCCCCAAGGAGTCCTTGGGCCTCTCTGGCACTCCTGACCATACCAACACACTTCACTCATTAAGGGGTTGTGCTTCCGGAAGCCTGGCTAGCCCCTCGCTGCGAGGCCTCTGTAGTCTGTACGGGGCTGCGCCATGACCTACGTGCCTCTTGTGCTCCGAAGCACTTGCTTGTGAAGGTCAAGTGCTTAGAGAGGCACAGTGGTGTTCACTGGGGTGGAGGAGAGAAAATTTAGGCAGTTCCTCACCTGCTGTTACTCCTGAGTGAGAACCAGCCCCACAGAGACTGCTGGAGGTTTGCACACAGGTAGGTGGAAATAGCCATCTGCTGAGTGAAAAGCAGCAGGGAGTCAAAGGAAGGCTGGGAGAGCAGGGGCTGGTTGGAGGCAGTTTTCTGAATCAAGCGGCCGGGGGAGTCAGCTCAAGGCCTAGGAAGGGCAGCAGGAGGACAAAAGCTGGGCCCCGGTCTGCCTCCCACCCCCTTGCCGGTGGCAAAGCTCACTCACGGGCCTCCTCACCAGGAGGTTGGTGGAACTGAGGCCAAGGACATGGGAGCCGGAGGGTGGGCCGGGCCGGGCTGCCTGAGAGTACCTGGGGCATGGGCCAGCAGCTTTCTGCATGGGTTTTAAGAATCACAAAGAACCATTGGCTGGGAATCCATATGGTTTCCCCAAACTCTCCAGACCCCTTTTCTCAAGATTATTCTATTTCTTGCCTGCAAATCTCAGGTTGGTTCTTAGGCCCAGGCCAGAGTATGCTGAAGGTTGGGAAAAAGGGCTGTTTACCTGAGTAACCCCAGCCCCTGCTGATCAGAGAGGGGGCCTGCCTCCACTTGGCTCTGCTCCTGGAGTCTCTCCTTGTACTTGGCGGGGGGCACAGTGCTGGGGGCCCAGAGTTAGAGCAGTGTCCTGGCACAAGACTCTGACACCCACCCTACCCTGCTCACCCTAGACCCTGATGGGTCTTGTGTGCTTGTAGCCGGAATTGGTTTTAAAACTTCCACCCATCAAAGATAGGTACAAATCTCAGAAACCAAAGCTCCAAACAGCATAAAAACCCATGCTTTGCCCAAAAAAAAAAAAAAAAAAAAAAAAAAAAAAAAAAGCATGATCTCAGAGATAGAACCCTTTCACTTCTGAATGGTATCTGAACATTGCTTGTTTTCTTAAATAAACGTTTTATTTTGGAATAGTTTTAGATTTACAGAAAAATTGCGATGGTTGTACGGAATTCCTGTATATGGCCTTCACCCAGATTCCCCCATCGTTAACGTCGTACTTTACCGTAGCGCGTTTGTCAAAACTAAGAACACAATGTTGGTACATCACTGTTAACTAAATTCCAGACTCTCTTTGGATTTCACCAGTGTTTCCATTAGTGGCTTCTTTCAGTTCTAGGAGCCAATCCAGGATAGCACATTGTTCTTATTTACATACAAATTTGTTTCCTTTTTTTAATTTTTTATCATTGCTAAAATGGGCTCGTACGGTATTTTTTTAAGTCTTAATCTCATCTCTGTTAGCCATACAAATCCATCTCATTCCTCTTTAACAGAGACTAGTTACCAGGAAAGATTTCCTCAAGCCAGCTTAGCAATGACTGTGTGAGGGGTGCCCATCTGCACACATAGAGGCACACGCAGAAGGCTTCAGCCTGTGCCCAGAAGAGTCCACGTGCCCAGCTGCACGGCGCCTGGCCTATGGGAAGCCCTTGGCAAATTATGTGCTGGGTGTGAGGGAGTGACCGAGGGGGGAATGAAAGTCATCGTAGCATGGAGGCTGGAGATGGAGACTTTAAAACAGGGTCTTATCTATGTGTCCTTTTTTTTTTTGGTTGGTTTGTTTGGTTTTTAGGATAAAGGATCTGAATCATGAAGTCTGGCAGTTAACTTTGCTGTGCTATCGGTCCTGAAGGGCCCCAGCACTGGTATAGCCCATGGTGGTCGGAGGTGTCCCTTTGGCCTCTGCGTTCTCTGCTTATCTTGACCTTCCTGGGAAATCGTGCCTTTTTGCTACATGAAGAGAGGGACTGGATGCAGACGTGGCCCCAGGCTGGTAGTGGCCCTTCCTGGTTTCTGGTGTGGATGAAGGGCCTCTGCTCTCCTCCTTCCCTTTCTGAGTTAGATCTCAGCCCCCTGCAGCTCCAGAGCCCGAGGTGGGTGCTTCTGACATACATGACCTTTGATTCTAACTCCTTTGGAGACAAGACAGCTTGGGAGACACCTTTGTATGTTTACCCAAAACCATCAGATCTTCCTCTAGAGCAACACTGTCTAGCAGCATTCTGTACTGCCCTACCCAACCTGGTAGTCACCAACCACACGTGGCCACGGAGCACTTGAAATATGAGTGCGACGGGGAGGCCAGAATTTAAATTTTGTTTTACTGTAATGAATTTTCACGTAAAGAGACATATGGCCCTTGCTGGTGCTGGGCAGTGCAGGTGTGGAGCCTGCCCTGGCGGGACCCCATGCTCACAGCTGAGATGCTAGAGACGCCCCACCCCCGCCAGCCCCAGGAGCTCACAGGCTGCGGTGGGACTTGCCCAGAGCCGACACCAAGCGCCCTGATGGAAGGCAGCCTGGGATGGGGTGGGGGGAGCAAGCCGGCAAACCCACCCTGGGAGATGGGAGAAGGACCAAGAGCGGGGAGGGCTTCCCTCAGAGCTGGGACCTAGGCCGTCGGGAAGGGCAAGAGGGCGGGATTGGTCCCAGCAGAGACCCTGAGGGCTGAGGGCGCTGGTTGGGCCTCACAGGAAGTGCTCACAAAGGGCTTGGCCTGGGGAGAGACTGGCCAGCAAACGGTCAGCTCATGGAGATCTTCGTGTGGGGGGATTTGTCTGGAGACCAGTGCAGTGCCTGTGTTTGGACGAGAGGGAGAGAGAGAGAGAGAGAGAGAGAGAGAGCACTAGAATTCTTTTAGGGAAACTAAAAACCCCTGCCCGTGAGAAGGCTGGGTTCATCACGAGGACAGTGCAGGGGCACCGCGTGGGGAGGGTTCCCCGAGCAGGAGAGCGCCTTCGCCCTCCGCCCTCCCCAGACACCTAGAGTCACACACTGTGACTCCTTCCACCCTCACCCCCCAGACCTTCCACAGGTGAGAAATCGCAGCTTCATGGTCTGGCTGCAGCTGGGGGGGAAATGATTTCAGAGCCTACTGGTGCGGGGCCATCTCCCCCCCCCCCCCCGCCGCAGTTTCCCTGCTGGAAGTTGTTAGAGGAAGTGGTTAGCGCTGGCTGGGATCAGTCCTAGCAGAGAGAGGTGGGCGCTTCAGAGGCTGGGATTCCAGGGCCTAAGCCACGGGCCACAGGCTCCCCGGGGGAAGGTCTTGCTGGTGGCATTTTCTGAACGGAAGATGCAGGCAAGTCCGGTAAGGGGTTTTTGTTAAGGCCCGGACTGGGCAAGTTTCTCTCTCCCTTTTCCTCTACTGCCCTCGCACTCACTCCCATGTTTAAAATCAGGCCTTCTCTTGGGGACGGGGAAGAAAGCTACCTGAGGTCTGCCACCATCTTGGTTTCCCATTGGCTGGGAGTGGCCATAGCTCCGTGTGGGCCCTGGCGGGTGGGCTGTGTGAAGCCACAAGCTGTGGAAGATTAAACCGGAAAAGTGAGCTGGTATTTGGCTCCTGGGTTCAGCTTTAATGCACATGAATCCTGCTGCCCTTCTGCCCAGCCTTCCCTCATGTCCGTCTTCCCAGCATCCTCACCCTCTCCCCCTGGGGGGCCAGAGGCCTTGCTCTTGGCAGCTGGGAGCGGCCTCCGAATGCAGCCCGCACTCTCACTGGATCTGCACCGGCTCTGACTGCCTTGCAACTGAGGATCTGAGGTGTCAGTCCCGGCCCAGCGGGATGGGGAGACGGAGGCCTGGGGGGGTGGGCTGGTGTGCCCACGTCACCCAACCAGTCAGGAGAAGAGCTGGAGATGGGATATGGAAGGAAGGAGGCATTTTGTGTATATATCATCCTGTTTAATCCTTACACCCAGGGGAGCGGGGGGAGACAGCTTGGTCCCCATTTTGTAGCTGAGCCAACTGAGGGTCAGAGAGGTTGAGTGACCTGTCGGTGCCATACAGTGACATGATAGCTGGGTCAGGATTTAAACTCAGGTCCCTGTGATTCCAAAGCCAGTCTCCCTTCCTTGACTCAGCTTCTTACTTAGATTAGCCCAGCCGGGGGTTACTGTATGCAATTGTACGATTGAATTAAACTCTTTCAGGGCGCCCGGGTGGCTCAGTCGGTTAAGCATCTGTCTTCGGCTCAGGTCATGATCCCGGGCTCCTGGGATCGAGCCCCATATTGGGCTCCTTGCTCGGTGGGGAGCCTGCTTCTCCCTCTGCCACTCCCTCTGTTTGTGCTTTCTCTCTCTGACAAATAAATAAAATCTTTAAAAAGAAAATGAATCGATCTCTGTCTCTCTCTCTCTCTCCCCCTTCCTTCCTGCCTTGCTCTGAGATTTCTTCCTCTCCTCCTCCCCCTCTTTTCTTAATATCCATTCATTCGACATCCATTGGTCACTTACTTAATTACCACAGGGGATTAATTGATGAACAAAATACAGTCTTCTCTGGGGGCTTATTGGGGGGTGGGATGTACACATCTACAAATAACCACCATGGAAACAGGCTGACGGGCCCCAAGGGAGGAAGGGCTGAGACGGGGCCCCATACAGAGCTGAGGGCCTTCCTGTGTCGTCTCCTGTTCACCCAGCCATGCACTCGTTTGGTGTATACTTAGCTTCTATTAAGTGCCAGGCCCTGTTCTGGGTGCTGTGCGTGAGTTCTTATCCTTACTGAACTTGCATACATCCCTCTTTCCAATAGATGAAGTGCTTTCTTTTCTGGTTCTGAGCCAGAGTGCCCTCTTTTAAGCTTTGAGTGTGAAATTGCCCCCGGTTTCTAGAAACCTGAAAAAAACTGGAGCGTGACTGTTCTGGTTAGCCCTGTGCTGGTCGGCATTTATGAATAGTGAGCCCATCTCCTCAATCCTCTGGATTTCTGGGCTGTTGAGTTCAGTGAAAACCGACTAGACTGGATCCCGCTCCATGCAGGCAGGACTCTGGCTATTTTGTTCGCTCTGTCCCTGCTGCCTTGTGTCCTTGTTGAATGAATGACTTCAGATCAGATCATCCAACGAGTTTTGGTCCCTTGGGCTGAGGGGTCTCAGGAGCATTCTCACCTGGGCTCGTTGAGGGTTGTATTGCAGGGGCCATGAGGGGAGGTGTCTGGGGGCTGCCAAGGGTGGCTGAGGTCGGGGTTCCTGAGCTGGCTCTGCTCTGTTTGTTGAGGGGCCGGACTTGGCATGACTGTATGCCTATAGCCCTGCTGTGGGATGACTTTGGCTTAGAGGGTGCCTGAGCTGCCTCCGGGGCCACCCAGCTCCTGCTGTCAGTTTCTGTTCGGTGTCCCCTCCTCCGGGATTGGCCTCAAAGGCAAGATTGCTCTAGAACACATCTAACCAGCCAGATGTATCATTGGGAAATTCTTGTGTCACACTGTTTTAATTATTGTAAACAAAAGCCCCTTATTACCCTTCTTTGGAAAGAAAATCAATATATGCATTTTGGTGGCTCGGTTCTCATCTGGACGCTTTTGGGCAGGTGGCAAGATTGGGGAAATAGACAGCCCAGAACCTGGTGTTGGGAGGCGGACAGAAAACTTGATTTTGCCAGTAGCTCATGGACAAGTCCCTTACCTCTCAGCCTGTTAACTCGTCTGTCGGTTCTCTAGCTAGAAACTGAGCAGTCATTTCTCATTCCTTCTGCTTCCTTACCTCCACATTTGATTAACTAGCAAAGCCTGCTGGCTCTATTTCCAAATCCATATCCCAAGCCCACCTATATCTCTTTTTCACTACTGCTCCCCCCTCCCCCGCCCCAGGCCTAGCTACTGCACGGATTTGTGCAGTAGCACCTACATCACTCTATCTACTCTTGCCCTCTCCTTCATTTCATTTTCCATAAGCCAAGAGTGATTTTTCTTAAAAGCCAGATCCGATCATCTCACTTTTCTGAGTACAGTCCTTCGTTTAGTGTCTTGCCTTCAGCATAAAATCCAAGCCCCTTCACCATTACCTGCAAGGCCCTGAAGTATTTGGCATCTGCCTCCTTCTTCCACGCTATTCCCTGCCCCCCTACTCTTTGCCTTGTGTTAGAACACGTCAGGTTTCCTGTCATAGCCCAGGGCCTTTGTATGTTCTGTTTCCTCTGCCTGGAAATTTCTGTACTCTCATGGCTAGGATCTTTAGAAGTCGGCTCTTCAGAGAGGCCACCCGGGCTAATATTAGATGCCCCCCATGTCTCAGCATGCTCTTTCCTTTTTAGCATTTATTCACAAATTTCAGTATTATTATATGTATTAGTTATTACTAACTGATATATTACATACTTTAGTTTTTTTTTTTATTCTGTGTTTCCTACTAGGATGTAAGCTCCCTAAAGAAAAGGAGTACGTATTTTGTTGGCTGTTGTGTTCCTAGCCTGGAATAAAGTGCCTGGCACGGAGTTGGTATTCAGTAGCTGTCTGTCGATGAGATGAATGAAGGGGAGGGATAAATAGATGGAGGAATTCATGCTACGAGGGCACATAGTAAGTACTAAGTACAAGCTGTTATATTCTCCTACTAGTTAGAACGTTTGCGTAGCAAGTTCCAATGCCGACTGGCTTACACTAAAAACTTTTGTCAGCATAGGTAATAGAAGTCCAGGGAGGTCTGGATGCAGAGGCTCAGGTGATGCTGTTAAGAGTATACTTCTCAGCCAGGCCTAACCCACGTGGCAGGCACCAAGGGTACCAGCAGCTAAGCCTCACTTTCTTCCTGCATGGTGGTGGTGCTTGCCTGTGATCCTAGAACTGTAGCTGAAAAATCCCACAGAAGGCTGTGCATGGCCTGCCTTTGGTCATGTGTTATACCAGAGCCAAGCACAGGGCTAGGAAGCTGAAAAACTCCAGTTAGCCCACACTGGGCATGGCTTAGCCCTTGAGCAGCATGGCGGAGAGTGCGCGGGCTCTGAAGGGTCGGTTTCACCTGCGCTCCGGAAGTGGATTCCTGGAGGAAAAACAGTTCTGCTGATGGAAGAAGAGACGTGCATTAACATACTCACACCCCCAGATGGCAAGAAAGGTTTTACTGCAGCTGCTGTGGTCCCCACCCTCACCAGAGGCTCTCCGTGGGGCTTCACAGAGCTAATCATTGCTTCTTGGCTTTTTACCTTTCTTTTTTTATTAATATCCAGTAATTTACCTGGATGTGCATTTTCAAAATGTGAAAAGTATATAAATTAAAACAATAATTCTACCATTTATTGAAGATTTACATGATCTTACTACTCTGAGGAAATGCTATAAACATTTTGGTGCACTTCCAGTCAGCCTTCATTTTTGGCTTTTCTTTTCTTTTTCTTCCTTTTTTTAAATGAAGTTTATTCATGAATTTATGCTATAAATTCTTTTTTTTTTTTAAAGATTTTATTTATTTATTTGACAGAGAGACAGTGAGAGAGGGAACACAAACGGGGGAGTGGGAGAGGGAGAAGCAGGCTTCCTGCGGAGCAGGGAGCCCGATGCGGGGCTCGATCCCAGGACCCTGGGATCATGACCAGAGCCGAAGGCAGACGCTTAACGACTGAGCCACCCAGGCGCCCCAAATTCTTTTTTTTTTAAAGATTGTTTTATTTTTAAATAATTCCTACACCCAGCATGGGGCTTGAACCCACAACCCTGAGACGCATGGTCGCACGCTCCACTGACTGAGCCAGCCAGTGCTATATAGCCTCTGTGCTATATAGCCAGCCAGCCAAGTATAGCCTCTGTGCTATACTTCTTTAGTGAGTGTTCCCAACATGCCTGGGGCTGAGCTGTGAGCTTTACGTGAAGTGTCTCTCATTCGATCCTCCGAGTAACCTTATGAGATGATGTCTTACTCCATCTGGGCTGCCATAACAAAATACCATAGACTGGGGGCTTATAAGCAACAGAAATTTATTTCTCATAGTTCTGGAAGCTGGGAAGTCCAAGATCAAGGTGCCGGCAGATTCAGTGTCTGGTGAGAACCCACTTCCTGATTCATAGACTGTGGTCTTTCTGCTTTGTCTTCACATGGTGGGCGGGGCCAGGCAGCTCTCTGGGTTCTCTTTTATAGAAGGGCACGAATCCCATCATGAGGGCTCCACCCTTATAACCTGATCACTTCCCAAAGGCCCTACCCCCAATACCATCACCCTGGGGATTAGGTGTTGAGGTGGGGGCATGAATATTTAATCTATAGCAGGAGGCAATGCTTTATGCCCAATACGCAACTAACAGTGTCACTTACCTGAGGTCCCCTAGACGGTACATGGTGTGACCAGGATTCATATCGAGGACATCTGGCTCCAAAGCAGGGGTCACAAAATACACACCCAGAGACACACACACATTTTAAATTCTCATAGATAGAACCATGTGGTACATTCGCTCTGTGATGCCTGAACACTTTGCCTTTTTCAGAATTTTATTTCAAAGCAACATTTTCTAAATCTAATTACAAGCGTCCATTATAAGAAAATTTGAAAATAAAAAGGCTCAGAAAAGCAAACAAAATCCCCCCCACAACTCCACCAGCCACTGATAGCCAGCCCCTTCTTTTACATTTCTTTTCCCATTGTACATCAAGTAAAGTTCACTGTTCTCGGTGTATCGTTCTAAGAGCTTTGACAGCTGAGCCTCATTTTTCATGGTTGTCTTGGGTGCCATCTAGGGCATTCGCTGTAGTTCATAGGACTCCTCCGTGGTTGTCCAAACCACCCAGCCCCAAATGTGTGAGAGCTCCAGGAGGGTTAGGGGTAGTTGGAGTTCATGTGGGGGTGGGGGTTCCCCAAATGATTCACCGGGAGGAGGGAAATGATCGTGTTCCTTGCTGACTCAGGTCAGACTTTCTGGAGGTGAGCAGCAAGGCGGAGAACACCTCTCTGTCTGTGGCCTGGTATCCCGGGTATCTGGGTCCCCAGGTCCCCAGGCCCCTGCAGTGAGGCCCGCCAGAGCCTGAGTGTCTCACAACCAGCACCTGCTCCGGGAGGTATGTGCTGACTCCCCAGCTCCCAGGCACAAACTATTTTTGGCTACGGTGACTGTTCACTGCAGTCATGAAAACAGAAACTCCTCTCCCTGCCTTGTCCTTCTCTGAGACGCTGCACCCGGGGCTGTGGCTGCCGGGGACCCAGGGCTTGGGCCCCTCACCATGCATTGCCTGTGGAGCTGGGTGATGGCCAAGGCTGCAAGGGGCACGGGGACCCCACCACCTGTGGTCCTGCAAGAAACAGGAAGCCTGGACCAGCCCAGGCTGGAGGGTTGCAAGGTAGGTGCTGGGGTCCAGGATCAGGTGGCCCTTGTACAAGTCCCCTGAATGAGTACATTTCGCTGGTCTCCAAGTTCTTACGTTGCTTACTGTCTATAGAGTATGTCTGGAGAGATCTAGATTGTGATTTCCATTTCATTGTTTCATTCCCTGACTTTCTTGTGGTACGTGGCTGGGGAACCATCAGGATCTTACTGGAATAGATCTTCCCGATCCTTCTAGTGAGTGAATGACTTTTGGCTTGTTCGTGCTTTGGGTTTGAACAGGATACATACTTGTTCTGAGCCTGCTCCTTCTGTAGGGAGCTTAAGGAACTGAACTTGTACAGGCAGCCCAGCCCTGCCTGTCAGTGCTTCTGGTCACCCAGGCCAGCGAGGCCGAAGGGTGTAGAGGGTGTTGAGTGCTAGCTTTGGAGTTACATGGACCAGGGTCCAGTCCGGGCTCCGGCGCTCCCTGGCTGTGTCTTGAGTAACTTAATCTCTCTGAGCCTCACTTTCCTTAGCCACCAAGCAGCTGCGCACAGGCCCCTTCATGAGCAGTGACAGTACTAGTGGTGGTTATTTTTATGACTAGACTGTTTGTGGAAAGAGGAAGCAGAGCAGCTGAGTAAGAATTGGCGTGCCTCCGCCTGGGGCAGGTCTTAGGCTGCATCGTAGGACCTGGGTGTTTGGGTGTAGTTGGTGATGTGGGGCTTGCTGCTGCTTTTCTAAAAGAAGGAAAGGGGTGCACTGTCATCAGTGGGCATGGGTAGGGGTGGACAAGAACATGGAGTTGGGAATTTCTGCCCACTTGCTATCTTTTAAGCCACCAAGACATAAGGGACTTGCAAGGCTCTGGTGAGGCCCTGAGCCCAGAAGCCCATTGCTTCTGGATTCCGTGGGGCTCTGGGCTCACGAGGCAGGCACCTGGCTTGGCATCCCTCAGGCTAGTACCTTTGGAGGTGATTCTCAGGGTAGTCCTTAACTACCTCTTAGAATCTGGCAGGAATGCAACCTTTACATCTGGGTGGGGAATGCTCATAATGAACAACAGTGAGCTCTCCCAGGGGCCCGGGTTAGCCTGGTGCTGGACGCTGGCAGGGGTGTCAGGAAATCTGGGCCCTGGTCTTGGTGCTGTTGTTCAGGGTGACCCAGGCAGGTCCCCTCTTCTCTGTGGTCCTCTGTTTTCTCCTCCATAAAATAAGTGTTGGACTAAATTGTCTCTAAGGTCCCTTTTAAACCCTGCCCTTTGACCTTGGCAGAGGAAGGATTTATCCTCTCCTCAACCTCATGAATATCCATTAGGCCCTTTCATGCCCTCAACCCCTTGGGTGGCACCAGCAATGGCCTCCTTGGCTTGAGTCTTGGCCATCCACTTGGGCTGCACTGGGTTCCCCTACTTGGAGGCCCATTCTTGCTGTGGGGCAGGAGTTGTTTACAGGGTTTCTGGAAAACTACAGAGATCTCCTGAAAGATCTTGGTCTCCCGGTTGGATGCCCATGGGGTAGCATGGAAACAATGCAGCCCCTCTTTTCAGGTGGAGCGGCATGGTTCTCAGGTCTCCGGCCTGGGCGCACTTTCTGTGGCCCAGC
This sequence comes from Zalophus californianus, assembly GCF_009762305.2. Lineage (NCBI taxonomy): Eukaryota > Metazoa > Chordata > Mammalia > Carnivora > Otariidae > Zalophus > Zalophus californianus. The sequence goes on along the minus strand of NC_045610.1, from coordinate 18,952,334 downwards.
GTAACCCCCACCCAGACAGATAGACAACCCCAAAGGACAGACTGCATAATTGCACGTTAGCACGTGTCCCTCTGGTAGAGGGGTCTGTGATTTGGCTCTTGGCCCCCAGCTGGGGCCAGGCACGTGCCAGGGCCCTAAGCAAAGCTGACGCGGCCTGAGGCCTCTCCGCCAGTCTGGGTGTGCTCTGGCGTGGTGGGCCTCGCTGGCTGAACTCAGCTCCCGCCCTGCGGGTTTGGAGGAGGAGGAAGTTGAAGACTGGCAGACCTGTCTGGGAACCCTCTTTTTAATGGTGTGTTTGGATGGGGAGAGCTGAAGGGGGCACCAGCCAGCAGTAAAGATGACCGCAGGCGTGCCCACGCCCAAGAGCCCCTGTCCGTCCCTTTGCCCGCAGGAGAGCTGGGGTTTCCCATGGGGAGATCCATTTCAAACCAGACCCTGCTCCCTGCACCCTCTGCGTGGGATTAGCAGGCATCCCAGTTTGCCAGGTACAGTCCCAGTTTAGGGCTATTGTCCCCGGACGGTTACAACACGCCCCCCTCCCCCTCTGAGGTGTCCCTGTGGGGAGGGTCCCTCATACACCCACCCTTACTCAGTAGCCTCTCGCCATGCAGCTGCTGGCCTGGCTCACATCCCCATTGCCACCCTGCTTGTCGTGCTCTGACCTCCTTTGTCAACCAAGGATGCCAGGGAGGGCCTGCAGCCCTGGGGAAGCTGTGCGCCCCCCCGCCCTGCCCTACTTGTGCATTAAGGGACTTTCCTGTTTGCCAGTTCCCCAGAAGTAAAGCGTCACCCAAGGGTTCATGTAGCCCTCTGGCTGCTAGCAAGCCCTCCCCCTGTCCCACTTGGACTCCAATCTTACCTTTGAATGTTCTCGTTTTTGTTTGTTTTAGAGTATTCCATTTCTGACTTGAGGTTTACTCTGGAGTCTCGAGGACAATAGGCCTTTTTTTCCCTCATAATCAGCAAACATCCTGGGTGTAGAGGACCGCCCCTGTAGATGCCCACGTGTCTCCTGTCTCCATTTTGGAAGTAGCGTGTGCGGAGGGGTAAGCGTACAGCCCCAAAGCTGTGTGTGTGTGTGTGTGTGTGTGTGTGTGTGTGTGTGTGTGTGTGTGTGTGTGTGTGTGTGTGTGCGCGCGCGCGCGTTCCTAACGCTGGACACGTCTGGCTGTTTTCAAACCACAGCCAAGGAGGAGCAGTTTTGGGAATGTGTGTCGATGATATAGAGGAAAGTGACAAAATGCAGGTGGCCTAGATGGCAGGTGTGTGGGCCTCCCTGGGAGCCTCTCCTCTGTGTCCCCTTCTGTACCTTGTGTGCTGGGGGGCTGGAGGGGGAGAAGACCTGTCAGTCGGCACAGAGGGAGGTGGGAGGGAAGGAGCAGCGAGGCTCAGGGCCACGAGGAGATGGAGCCCAATAGAGCTGGTATGTGTTTGTTGAGTGGCTGGATGACCCCCTGGGACCAGGGGTTGCCACACTGTGCCCCATGGGCCAAGTTCAGCCCACCACTGTTTTTTGTACAGCCTTGTAAACGAAGAATGGTTTTCACATTTTTAACTGCTAGAAAAAAGAAGAAGACTGTTTCGTGACACGTGAGAATGATAGGACATTCAAGTTTCAGTGTCCATACTTTTATTGGAATGCGGCCTCACCCATTTGTTGACGTATTGTCCAGGGCTGTTTTGGCGCTCTGATGGCAGGGTTGAATAGTTGTGACGGAGACCAGATGGCCTGCAGAGCTGAAGATCATTCCCTCTCTGTTCAGGAAAAGCCTGACAATCCCTGTTCTAGGTACCTCGGGGCTCCCGGGAGACACAAGACAAGCTCTCCAGGAAGGTGGGGCCAGCCCCTGGCGTGACAGCACATGCCACCAGAAGCTGGAGATCTGGTCCCAGGCAGAGTTAGGAAGCACTGGTGTCCTCCAGAAGGCGCGAGGAGAACGTAGGGCCTAGAAAAGGAACGTGGGGGAGAAGACCCTGGGAGGCCACCTGCAGCCAGAGCTCAACCTAGCTCGGCACAGGGGTAGGGCCGGGTGTGGAGCCAGGAAAACCGGATGTGACCTGTGATGCCAAGTAAACTCTGCCCTGGGCAAAAGGGCTCACTTGATAGAGCAAGCCCTGGCTGGGACTAGGAAGAGGTGGTCATGCCTCAGCCTTCCCAATCAGACTGGGTGGTCTTGGGCAAGTTACCTACCCTCTCTGAACCTTATCACCCATCTCAGGATGTTATGAGGACTGTTAAGTGCTGGCCTCTGCAGTTCATCTAGCAGAGCCCCTGGCCCATAGGAGATGCATAATAAATGCTCATCACTTGCCCTTTCTTCACCTCCTCAACTTCTCTCCTTTGACCTGTATTCCTCCACCTCTACATCTTACCTACCCGACCGCTGACCCATCTTTCTGAGGCTTTTAAGCCCAGACATACCAATGCATAGGCCAGAGACAGCCACTTCTTGGAGATTCCAGCCTGGCTCCCCACTCTGAAAGCCCCCACACTGTCTTGTGGGAGGAAGGGAGGCAGGTCCAGACTTCTCCTGGGACATCTGGGAGCTTGGGCTAGGCTGGGGTTGAGCTGAAGGAGTGTGGGCCTCATGGGAAGACAGGCAGGGGTCAACCCCAGGGTGCAGCCCTGCCCTACCCCAGCCAGACTTACCTTCTGGGCATTCTCGGACACTTTCTGCCCTGGGCTACTTTAGCCAGACTGTCTACCCTGCAGCCTGTCTTCTCTCCTGGTCCCCAGCCTGAGAAATTCTGATTTGATTGGTCTCAGGTGAAATGTGAGCGTCAGGATCCTTTAAAAGTCCCCCCGCCCCCAAACCAGGTAATGCCAGGGTGAGGCCAGGGTTGAGAGCCACTGATCTAATTCAGCCAAACCCACTCATTTTATAAATGATGAAACCAGACCCCAAGAGAGGGGTAGGGACTGGCCCAAGGCCATGGGGCTTCCAGGGAGCAGGTCTGGCCCTTCCTTCACTACGTTGTCCGGCTGGGAGGAGGTGGAGAGAAGCCTTCCAGAAAGTGGCTGGCTTCTCCTGGGAGGAGGTTTTTCTCATTTCCCAGCGCTGAGATAGGAGGAGATGAGCCCAGGACTGGCCTGTAGACCAAGCCGGTACCCCGTGGACAAAGCTGTCTGTTGATCTCCATGGAAACCCCAGAAGGCTGCCCATTCCAGGCCCTCACTGTCTCAGCCCCACCTGTGCCTCCCAGAATTCCCAGCTGTTGCCACCTAAGTCTCACTGTCCCTCTCCCTCAGCCCCAGCCGTGCGCAGAGGAACATCTGGCAGGTGTTGCCTTGTCAACTGTAGGCACGTAGACTCCCCACCTGGGCTGCCAGAGAAACTCCCTTGCTCTTCCCCCTCTCTTTCCCCAGCTGCCCCGCTGGCCTCAGAGGGGTGTGCAGGGGTCTGCATCACCACCCACAGGGCTCTGGGGGTCCACCTCTGGCCTCTCTGGTGTGACCAGTCCCAGGGGAACATCTGTGGTAAAGGTTCCTGGCCCTTTCTTTAACCTGCAGCCAGGGAAGTTGGTGGGGGGGTCGGGGGGACGCCCCTGCACCCACACACCAGAAATCTGGGTTCTGCAAATGGACCTGGAGAGCTAGCAGCACTGACCCATCCTGCGCTCTGGGACCAGAAGGCTAGCTAGAAACACAAAGTGTAGGTTTGCTTCTCGGCCTTCCTTTAACCCAGGCCTTCACCGGAATTCTGCCTGGAGCTGCCCAAGGTTCTTGTATGTGGCCCACAAAGAGGCGTTGGAGCCCCTGGCATTTCCCTTCCTGACTGACCATGGCGAGTGTGGCCCACTCTCTGTGTCCGCCAGCACAGGTTTCTAAGTATAGACCCCAGGCAGCCCCGTGGCTGCTGGTAAGTCCCAGGATGCCATCTGATACTCATCCTGGCCCCTGACATGACCTGCTGCCAGTTGCTGAGGGGAGGGGACAGCTGTGTTTGGCCCGGCCCATCCCCGCAGCCTGCTCTAGAGAACAGAACCGGCAGGTGAATTACCATAGACCAGGAGTGACCTCAGCCCTCTACCAACCCTGCTGTCTAATGATCATCAGGAAGAATAACTTCCCATCACCTACTGGAGGACATAGACTGGGACTTGAAGGAACTGGCCAAGGCCGGGAGCCAGTGTTCTCTGGAGCTCTTGCTCTGTCCCAGGTTCTCACCGCCACTTCTGTGCTCAGGTGCAAACTGGAGCCTTGCCGGAGCCGGGGCTTGGAGTCCCCTGCACTGCCCGGGCAGCCCTGTCTTCCCTTCTTGGTTTCTAGTTCCTGGTTTCTTTTTAAACAGAACCTGGGATGGGGTGGGCAGGAATTCTCCTCGAGGCAATATGGACTCTCAGTCTTCACCCCCTCCCGAGAGCCTCAGTCCGGGTCCTTGGCTTTGAGACAACTTGTCATCTTCCCCATGCCTCCAGGCAGGTGGGAGACCCTCTGAGGACTGTGGGGCCTCTCAGGCTTGAGGGGGCTTCAGAGCAGCTTCACCTGCCCGTTTGTTGGCGGGCATGTGAGGTCACCTGCAGCAGTTGGTGAAACTCATTCCCTAATGTGCTTTCCATGTAGAGGTGATCCAGAGAAGTTGCGCGTGGTCTAAAAGACCTTCTTAACTCAAACTCGTCCATGCCTGTCGCTGCGGGTGGGCAGATCACATCCATATGTGAGGTTTGGGGGTGCCGAGTTATGGAGGGCCACAGCTGGAGGAGATACCAGGGCAGAGGGAGAGGGAGACTCCCCACTAAGCAGGGAGCCTGACGTGGGGCTCGATCCTGGGACCCCGAGATAATGACCTGAGCTAAAGTGAGACAGTTAACCGACTGAGCCACCCAGGTGCCCCCAAATCAGCTATTTTAAAATAAAGATCCAGTTTGTTTGTTGTTTTATTTTCTTCTTTTTCTTCCTTTTTTTTTTAGAGTAGGGGAAACAAGTGGGGGAGGGGCAGAGGGAGGGAGAGACTCTTAAGCAGGCTCCACGCCCCGCCCAGCAGAGCCTGACTCCGGCTCAATCTCTCACAACCCTGAGATCAAGACCTGAGCTGAAATCAAGAGCCGGAGGCCTAATCCACTTTGCCACGCAGATGCCCCCAGATTTCCCTATAGTAAGATCTGGTAACCCTCCCATTGCCTCCCCTCAGACCCCAACACTGAATGAAGGCAGAGGGTGGGGTTCTGATTAGCATTGTCCTTGCTGCTGTTGGGTTTCTTGTCCGGTAAAGAAGAGAAGTGTCCTTACTAATAAAAGATAAATCAAGAGGGCCACATCCCCGCTGGTCTCATTTCTTCCCACGGCCTGGCCCTGAGGCTTGTGTATTTGAGACCCTTACTCTACCAGGTAACTTGCTGACTGGTGGATAGCTTTTTTTGGCCGCAGCTTTTAGGGGAGAGTTCAGTGATCCAACCCTGGACGGGGGGAGGGGTTAGGGAATGGAAGGAGCAGTCAGAAATGATGACCCATGACCATGTGCTAGCACTTTTCATTTCATGGATGGACATGCACAGTTCACACCCTGGGAAGCTAGCTTTAGTAGAAGTTGCTGATCAGACAGAGGCAGGAGCAGCTCCAGTTTTAAGTGGGCCCCTTGGATTGGCTCTTCTGTCCCAGTCCCCGCCCCCCCCAATTTGTCTTCCCAACCCCTGGTTTGAATTGGAGCCTAAAGAGAGGGCAGAGGAGGAGGAGGGTGGTCTCTGCTGCCTCGGTCCTATGTGGTGGGGCTAATCCATGAAGCCTCATGGCAGTGGGAGAAACTTTCCAGCTAATTTGAAACTTTAAGGGAATAGCTTTTTTCTTCTTCTTCTTCTTCTTCTTTTTAAGGGAATGGATTTGAACATATTCTTTCTCTTTCCTGGGGGGGGGTCACTTCACTTTGATAAAGAACAAAGAATTTCCATTTCACAGTATAGTTGTGGTTTTTCTTTTTTTCCAGAAAGCGGGTAGAAATTAATTCCTTTAATTTACTTTGAAAAAAATTATTTCCCTCAAGCTAGCTGTTGCCTCCCAAGGCTTTGCCAGGTTGAGGAATGACAGCAGGGGAATAGTTGAAGGAACTTGGGATCCCACACACATGGATTTGGCCATTCCTTAGGTTGCCCTGCCTGAGGTCTCTGGGGCTCGGGCAGGTGCACCTCACTGCCCATCCTTGCTGAATTGTGCTGAGCCGAGAGAGTATACAAAGCACTGGGCACACTGTCCTGGCAGATGGTTTGTCATAATAAACGTACTTACTATGTTTGAGAACTGGAAACTTGGTGTGGGTTGGGAGGAGAGGAATAGAAAGGAAGAAAATCCCTATTTGCATGATAATTAGATTGGGGATTGGGTTTCTAGGCTGGTTTCTGAATCTCTGTTCTGGAGAACTGCTGAGTCATCACAGCCTGGGGGGAATACACATTTGGGGAGCGCGGAGAACACTCCGGGGGAGGGTGGTGGGTGGTTTTGTGCAGTTGTGTGAAGCTCCGTGTCACCGCCATTCGTTCTTGACAATATTGCCCAGTTGGCTTTCATAGTAGAGGGAGGGGAAAGATGTCGAAACTGCATTTTGATGAAGAGCCTCTTAGAGGCCAATAAAGACACATGGATTAAACAAAGCTGAGGCCTGGGGACGTTTATCTGACCAGGCTCCTGCCTGTGCTGTTATCAGCAGTTTCCTATGACGCTCTTGTTATATCATCTGGAGGGATTTCTGACAACCAAGGGTTTGTCCAGCCAGTGATGAGCTTCTTGGTGCTTTTTTCACATCTGTTTTTCCAAATTTCAGTGTGAATCACTCTAAAGAGCTATGAGATTCTTGTCCACAGTCCTGGAGATTGAAGAATATACTGATAAGACGAAAAGGTTGTGGGGGTGGGGGTGGGACATGGCCAGAGCCCAGGCCTCAGCGGTGGCCCGCACCACCAGCATCGCAAAAAAAAAAAACCCAGATCATTGCTCTAAGGACTCACAGCCAGTATCTCCGTCAGGTTCAGGTTCGACAGCTAAGTCTATGATTTACAGCCACGTGAATGGACAGTAACTCTTTCTAAAAGAAAATTACACAGCGAACTGACATCAGTGAAAATCAGCTTAGGTTCTGAAGAACTACAAGCTTTATATGAATCATTTGCTGTGGGATGTGGCCTCCCCTCACATTGGAAATCTGGAAAATAACGAAAGGGGCCAAAGAAGAAGAAGAAATACCCTGATCCCTAGCCCCACCCCTCCTTCCCTGCCCCCCCCATCAGGTAGCTCTTTGAGCTTTCTCTGTGCTAGGCCATATTATATTGCTTTGCAGTGACTTGGTTTTTTATGTCAGTTACCTGCAAGCCCCTGGAGGCCACAGACATGTGCTTCTGTCTGCTCCGAACTGGGTGTCACATATGGCTCAAAGCAGTCAGAACCGGAGGGGTTTTCTCCCTTCTTGATGAGAAGAGCGAGCACAAGCTTTGAAGTCAGGCCTTGATTCCAATATTCACTCTCTGTATTAGTTTTCTGTTGCTGTATAACAAATAACCACAAACACAGCAGTTTAAAGCATCCCCCATTTCTTAGCTCACAGTTCGGCAGGAGGAGAACAGGATGAAGGATCTCACCAGGCCCAAGAACTTAAGGTGTCAGCAGGGCTGGCCTTTTACCTGGAAGCTTTGGGAAGGAGCCATGTCTAGGTGCATTCAGGTTGTTGGCAGAAGCCAGTTCCTTCTGGCTGTAGGTCTGAGGCTCCCTTTTCCGTGCTGGTCCGCCAGGCGCCACTCTCTCCGAGAAGCCCCCCTGCGTCCCTTCCCATCTGGCCCCTCCATCCTTAGAGGCCACAGGGAGTCCTTGCCGCACCTGAGTCTCGCCTTTCCTCCCTGCTACCTTGAATCCTTGAGAGGTTTTGACTGAGAATTAAGTAAGGCGAGGTAGTAAGGTCCTAGACGGTTAATTCTTTTTAACCCTTCTCTCGTTAAGCCAGTTTTATTTGGAATCTATCTTGTCTAATTCCGATACAGCAAAATTGCAAAGGGCCATCTTTATCTGAAGTTCTTGTCATTCTAAGAAGTTGTCATGATTCATCATTTTTCTGTGCAGAGGCATAAAAAGAAACAAGCGGGCAACGTGCCCTCATCATAACTTTGGTTTTTTTTCTGTTCTTCCCCCACCCCAGCCCTGAAGCTTTGGTGTCTCAACCTCAGCTGCTGTCTCTGGGAGTGCTGGGGGTGGGGGCGAGAGCTAGCTGCCTGTGTCCTCTGACAGGTGGTGGCTTCTGGTCCCGAGGCCGGCCTGCCAGCACCTGGCCCCTGCCACTCAGCGGGGGAGCCCAGCCCAGGCCGGCCTGACTGCTCACCAGCTCCCTGCCTCTCCCTTCTGTGCTTCCTCAGGAGATCCTCAGCGAGCTCACGCTGGATGCCCTGCTGGACATGAACGAGGTCAAGGTGAAGGAGACGCTTCGGCGCTACGGGGCCAATGCCGAGGAGTGTAGCCGCCTGCAGTACGCCCTTGCCTGCCTGCGGAAAGTGACAGGTCTGGGTAGGTAGGACTGGCCTCCCCAGTGCTGAGGCCAGCCCCATCGGCTCCCTGTCCCTCCAGCGGGGCTGAAATAGCAGGTTTCTCTCTCCAGGTCTGTCCTGCTTCCCTGGGGCCACTGACTCGGGTGGGGCAAGTATGGCCCAGGGTTTCTGGGGCAGCTTGGAAAGGGCAGAGAGTGTGTGATCTGAGATGGAGGGTTTGCATCCCGACTGCTCTGGCTAGGATAAACCCAGGGAAGCTTCTGCCATCGCCAGAGACCCCAGTCCAGCCCACTGGGTGGGCCCTGTGTGATTACCCGTTTTGAGCACATCTGTTGGGCTCTGAACCCTCCCTCGGCTCCCTGCATTCCAACCCCCTCCCCAGCCCGGCTCACCCCCAGCCTGCTTCCTACCTTCTCCTGTCCCCATTGGCTGCTGGGCTGTGTGCTCAGAAGGCAGAAGCATGATGAGAGAAATTGTGTGGTATTTCAGCTGTGAGTGTGTACATGGCCGCCCCAGGCAAAGTGTGTCCTCCTGGCATTACGAGGAGTTCCTTGGGAATTATTTACAGGCTTTTTAAATCTTGCCTTGGAAACGGCTTTAAACGCCGTGATTTCACATTCCCAATACCATACCGATAAGGCTTTACAGTGAGCCTAATGAATGGAATTAGTCCCATTTTTAATGATTGGAGCCACCTGTCTTATTTCTGGCTGACTGAGGCTTAAGGAAGCTACTGGGTTTATAGTCTGCTTGATCCCTTCCCCCCCCCCCCCCCAGAGGTGATTGGGCTTGATTTCTTCCTGGACCCCCTTGTCCCAAGTCCTCCTCTGAACACAGAGCCCAGCATGGAGAGCTTCACTCAGTTCTGAAGACCTCGACAGGCCAGGCCTCCCAGCAGGGGCCACAGAATAAACGTGAGAGAGACATAGTCCACATTCTCATTCCCACATTTTACAGAGGAGATGGGGCCCAAAGAGGGGAAAGGGCTTCGCTGAGGACACCCAGCAGTGGGTGACAGAGCTAGGATTCCGGCCTCAATCTTTGTGGGTGGCTAGCTTGTTTCCACATTGTGGAAATTTAGAAGTACTTGCCACCCAAGCTGCGACTGGGGTGGGTAACTTGTCAGCCTTCCCTCCTTATGCCTGAATTGTAAAGAACTGTGGAGGAGCCAGCAGTCGAAGAGGGGAGGTGACCTATTTGTGTTGGGAAGGTGACTGCCCGTCCTAGGTGCCAAGCTAGGGGCATCACCAACTCATTAATCCGAATTTATGAAGCCAGGCACTTGACATGTGTGTAGCAGCACCTTTTTTTTTTTTTAAGATTTTATTTACTTATTTGAGAGAGAGAGAATGAGAGAGAGAGAGCATGAGAGGGAGGAGGGTCAGAGGGAGAAGCAGACTCCCTGCAGGAAGGCCGATGCAGGCCTCGATCACAGGACTCCAGGATCATGACCTGAGCTGAAGGCAGTCGCTTACCCAACTGAGCCACCCAGCCTCCCCCAGTGGCAACACCTTTTTAAGTGGTGGTGGGGAGAACCTCTTGTAGCTAGAGCATCAGCGGCATTGGGTGAGTTATCTGGGGTCCCACACTTGGCATGCCCCAGAGCTGGGTTTCTTCCTCAGAGGGGGCTTTTCTACTATGCCCCAGAGGAGGGCTCTGGGGAGGACAGGGTCTTTTCCACATCCTTCTCATCTGGTCTCAGCTTGTGGTACCTCTACGTCCGCAAGAGGGTCCTGGCCACACCTCACCCAAATGGGTCTGCCCAGTGGTGACCATACTCCTGGTGCACCTGCTGGGGACCGGGTGGGGACTGTGATCGCCCTGCCTCTCAGATCATGTGGTCATAGTCTTTATTGCAACTAACTGGGCTTGGTGAGAGCAGTCTTAATTGCAGTAAAGATGGACCGTGGAATCCATCTGTCTCGGCCCAGCACTCCTAGAATCTGTGGGACCTTGGTCTGTGACTTAACCCCACCATGCTTCAGTTTCCTCATCTGTACGTTGGAGGTCATAACACCATTCTCTCATTGTGTTGTTGTAAGGATGAAATGAGTGACCATCAAGTACTTAGACCAGAGCCTGGCGTATATTAGTGCTCTTTTCAGTATTAGGTTTGCGGGGTCCTGGAAAATGTTGAACACATTTGCCTTGTGGCCCCTGGTCTTACTTAAGAAAGGTGAGTGAAGGATGGTTCTCCATGCCAGTGGCCAGTGAACAAGGGAGATCATTTCTGCTGATGCTTTAGTCCCTAATCCATAGCACACGTCTCTAATCACTCCCCAGCTCTTCCTATTGAGTGACTCCAGAGTCATTCTCAAGAGCCACTGCCGGTTAACTGGTGTTGGCATGCGTGTTGAGACCCATGTGCCATCCCTGGGCGGCTCAAAGCAGCGGAGATTAAATGGGCAGTCTGAAGCGTTTGGGACTTGTTTCCTTGGGTGGCGGACTTGCGCGTGGATCATGGAACTCGCTCTTCCATCCCCTCAGGAAGAGATAGGCCAGAGCCTCCTGGAGGCCAGGCTCTAAGTTACAGTTGTGGCTGCAGGTTCTGTAAGAGCAAACAAAAGGAACACACGGACTGAGTCACTCACTCCATGGAGTGGATTCCTGAGAAGAAAGTCTTGAGGCAGTGAAGTAGGGGAAAAGGTCCTTGAGGAGGGGGGACATGTACAAAGAGCCCTTGAGCATTGTGAAGGCCAGTTTCTCTCCACCATCCCTGATCAATGCCTGTCCGGGCTGGGCTGGAGCACCTCTGATGACAGAGAGCTCTTTGGCTCATGAGGCTGAGCTGTATTTGTAGGCCATTCAGGCTGGACAGCCTGTCGGAGGAGGCCTAGTGCTGTGGTCGGGACCGAGGGCGCTGTCCCACCTCGCGCGTCGCCACCTGACCTTGTCAGCGTTCCTGGCCTCCCTGACGTGCTGGGAAGACTGAGCGATACAGGGCAGAAAGCACAGAGGTGGAATAACTCCAGTGTGGAAGTTCGTTTTGTCTTGAGTCAACGTCGACCTTCCCGTACTTTCCCCTCACTGGTAAAATGAGGAGGGAGGTGTCTTTTCCTTCCCCGCATTGGGGTCTCTGTAGACAGGCTCCTTTCTCGCTGCCCCCAAACCTTTGGTATCTCTCCATCCCATATAAGCTCCAACCTAAAGTCCTTGGCGAGGCCTCCGAGATCCCTCCTGAGCTGGCCTCTTGCAGCTCTCTAGCTTGTCCTGACCTCTCCGGGCACGAGGAACTCCTCGTAGTCACCAGAAGGTGGGCTCCCTGCCTTTGCATGTACTGTTTCCTCTGCCTGGTGCACCTGCTTCACCTTCTCCAGCTGGCTCAGCCCAAACGCCGCCACCTCTGGGAAGACCCCGACTTCCAGGCTAGTTAGGGTCCCCCTTCTCCATGCTCCCTCAGGGCCTGGGCGTCTCTGTCTCAGCACGCTGCTGTCCTGCTGTTTGGACTCTCAGAGCACAGTGGATGTCTTTTTTCATGGCCTGACACCCGGCATCCAGCATATGCTCGAATGAATGGACAGACTGGGCCGTTGAGTTGGAACTGCCCAGAGCCTCAAGGTCTCGGGGGTCCGCTGTGTGGGCAGCGAAAAGTCACGGGTGCCTCTCAGAAGGAATTGGCTATTGATCCTCTTCTAACCGGATTTCTGTCCTATAGTAAATTCCCAGGGCAGATTACTACTGAAGGTTGGTACGCCCCTTTCCTGGTGTTTGAATTTTCTTGACATGGAGTTATTCCCTTTGAGCACCCCAGCTTCTCCTTCTTGACTCTTAAAGATCAGTTACCACTTCCCTCTCTGAGGTCACCCATTTTGGGGTTGGGTTTCCCGGCTTGCTCCCCACAGACCTGCCAGCAAGAATCCTAGACGAGCCATTCTGTCTCTGGGCCTCATTTCCCTTCTATAAAATGGGGACAGTAATATCTTAACCGGATGGCCTCAACAGTCACAGACGACACGTGTGGTGATGTGTGTGCGCGAGAGGCCCATATAAAGGCTGCGAGTTGAAGCCTGCCGAGAAGGGACCGTGCAGCCCTGGGCAAGGTGTTAACCTTGGGGCCCTGGCCACCAGTAAGTCCCTCTAGCTCTGACCATCTGTGACCCCACTTCTTGGCCCACAGGAGGAGAGCACAAAGAGGACTTGGGCTGGAGTTCACTGGATGCCCGGCGGGAAAGTGGCTCAGGGCCTTCCGCGGATGCCCTCTCACCGGCCAGCCTGGCTTGGCCCCCAGGGGGCGCCCAGCTGGGCAGAATGGGCGGCAGCACCCAGGGCCCACGCTCCGTGTCTGTGTCCGCTCTGCCCACCTCAGACTCCCCGATCCCTGGCCCCTGTGAGGGCCTCTCGGACACCTGTATCCTCCTGCACACCAGTGGCCGGCTGACCCCCCGGGCCCTGCACAGCTTCATCACCCCTCCGACCACACCCCAGCTGCGAAGGCACACCAAGCTGAAACCGCCGCGGACGCCGCCCCCGCCCAGCCGCAAGGTTTTTCAGCTGCTGCCCAGCTTCCCCACGCTCACCCGGAGCAAGTCCCATGAGTCTCAGCTGGGGAACCGCATTGACGAGGTCTCCCCGATGAGGTGAGTGTTCCCGCCAGGCTGGTGCTCAGTGTGCCATCCACTGAAAGTTCTGTCTACGGTTTTCTCATCATAAAGGGAATATGGGCTTTATTTTCAAAGGACAAATAAAATCAACCGACCTAGAAGGGTGCAAAGTGTAAAGTGCCTCTGTGTCTCAGTCCACTCTCCGGGCTTCGTTAGCAGTTTGGACCGAATCTTGCCCACTAGGTTCTTTTCTGGACATGTGCGTGCACGCGCCGTCGCGCACACACACACAGAATGGTACCGTGCATCAGTAAGGATAGACTGGGTTCTGCTGCAGTAACCCCTAGTTCTCTGGGTCTTAAAATGACAAAGATCTGGGCGCCTGGGTGGCTCAGTTGGTTGAGCGACTGCCTTCGGCTCAGGTCATGATCCTGGAGTCCCTGGATCGAGTCCCACGTCGGGCTCCCTGCTCAGCGGGGAGTCTGCTTCTCCCTCTGACCTTCCCCCCTCTCGTGTGCTCACTCTCTCTCTCAAATAAATAAATAAAATTTTTAAAAAAAAAAATGACAAAGATCTATTTTTTTGCTCATGCCACTGTCCACTGTGGGTCGGCCTCATTCCAGGTCCCAGGCTGACAGAACAGCCACTTTCTGGAACACTGTCTGGAACATTCCACTAAGGCAGAGGGAAAAAGAATTTTAGCTGTACACACTAGTAATTACATGCTCTTTCCTGCAAGTTCCACTCACCATTCATGGCTCCACCCAAACAAAGGAACCAAGAAATGTAATTCTCTCATGTGCCCAGGTAGGGAGAACTGGAATATTTGGCTGAAACCTCTAATGATTATCAAATACCATGTACTCTATTCTAGAACCTATTTTTTTTTCCTCCAAAGGTTTATTCATTTATTTGAGAGAGAGAGAGAGCATGCAGACACGAGCTGGGGGAGGGCCAGAGGGAGAGGGAGAGAGAATCTCCAGCAGACTCCCACTGAGCACAGAGCCCGACGTGGGGCTCGATCTCACAACCTGAGCTGAAACCAAGAGTCGGATGCTTAACCAACTGAGCCACCCAGGTGCCCCTAACCTATTTTTTTCCACTTACCTTGATATCTGAGAACTTCACGTCCATACATCTTAAAATATATTACTCTTTTATGTAAAAAATGTTGTTAACCTATATACTTAAATAGGTACTAATGGTGACATAGTGCAAGACGCAGAAGCTTCCTAGCTCCTGTAGGTTGCAGGGGCTGACGGTGTGCGGTTCCCCCACCATTTTTCCTCCCTGTTCGCCCTGCAGAGCCAACCAGGTTACCGGTTTTGCATATACCTATGATTATTCAAACTACCTAATCTTTTTGACTTCATATCATTGCAGCGTATAGTGTTAACTATCTTCTCTCAGGTCACTGTCGGTTCTGCTACTGTAAGAATTGCCCTCATCAGTGTACTCTTGTGGGCAGGGCAGAGGGGAAGGAAGGAGTTTTCTTTTTTCTTTTTCTTTTTTTTAAAGGTTTTATTTATTTATTTGACAGAGAGAGACACAGCGAGAGAGGGAACACAAGCAGGGGGAGTGGGGGAGGGAGAAGCAGGCTTCCCGCCAAGCAAGGAGCCCGATGCGGGGCTCGATCCCAGGACCCTGGGACCATGACCCGAGCCGAAGGCAGACACTTAACAAGCCACCCAGGTGCCCCAGGAAGGAGTTTTCTTTGGGTGCTTCCTACCTTCTTGTACCTCTGAGGGTTGAGGACTCGGCTTTTCTCCTGACACGGGCTCTCCTTCTCTGGTCTTGGGTAGGCTTGCTCCCCGTGTCCCAGTGTAGGCTGTCCTGGGTCCCTCATGGGATGGGCCCTGGACATCTCTGATGGTTTTGAGTATGTCACCCAAGGAGAGAAATCCATGCTGTGACCTGCCCTGCCACTCCTCCTCAGGCTGTCCTGCTGGGGCCCGGTCCTCCCCCACATCCCCCAGAAGGGACTGCAGCCTTCCTCCCCCTTCTGGATCCTCCTCTCCCAGAGAGTATAACTACCATGGGGACACATGGATGTGGGTCATCAGAGGGCATCTCAGTGGGTAAACCCAATGCGTCTGTTTCTCATCTTCCCCCTAAGAAGAGCATCAGAAGGACTCTGGTCTCCTTCTGGGCTCTGGGCGGAGCATCAGGCAGATGCCTCCACGTCCTCAGATCCCACAGCTGGTGAGCTGGGCCTCACCCTGGGATTCTGAGTCGGGTCCACACAGAGCCACTAGAACTAGCCCTGACATGGACACTCAGGTCACCTTGTTGCTCTCAGTGAGCCCAGAGGGCGGACTAGGTGGCCTAAGTCTCCCCCAGTTTTCTTCGTTGCCGGGATAGTGGCACCCCTTGAGGAGGCTGGCGCAGGGCATGTCCCCATCTGGCCCTCCTTGAGGACCGCCTTTCTGTTCTCACAACTGTGATGGTCCTTCTGCTCCAGCCACCTCCCCGTCCCCTGCCTGGACCCTGAGCGCACCCCCCCGCCAGGGTTCTGGGCGGGCTGTCCCCGCTTGCGGGTGTGTGACCTGGGGAGACTGTGAGGCTGTTTGCTCAGTTGTGAAACGGAGCGAACCCTACCAGGCTGCGTGGCTGGCGAGGCTTAGACAAGCTAATGTAGGAAGCGTGAAGCGCAGGGCTAGCTCCAGTGCCCACGGGGGGTAATTTCTAGCCCTTTCCATTGAGGAACCGTCTCCATAGTCACGTGGCCAGCTTGGCCCCACGCACCAGGGACGCAAAGCCCTCACCTGAGCACGTTGCCCGCTCCCTCCTGGTCGGGGGGGGGGAAGGGGGGCTTCTGGGGAACATGCTGAGTCAGCATGGTGACATCATCCCCCCTCTCTCTTTTGTCTCCTGCAGGTTTGGTAAGAGTGATTCATTTTCATCCCCTCTGCCACCCGGGGGAATCGTGTTTGTGTTGCCGTCCCCGTCAGGGGTGGATTTCCTTGACCCTCTCTCGGCCTACTCGGCCTTTGCACCATCCAGAAGCAGAGGTGCTGGGAAACGCCTCACGAAATACCTCTCGGACAGGTGGCCTCAGCCCAGCCAGGAGCCACTCTCTGCGAAGCAGAGGCCTGGAGAGCATCTTGGGCCGTGGACGGTTCCCACTCAGGCCCTGTCTGTAGCTGGCCATCCCCACAGGGGACCTCTGGCAGGGAGCCTTGCGTGCTGGGCTGCTGCAGTCACCCAGAGGCGCGCCATCCGTCTGGTGTAGGTGGATGTCAGCTGATGTCTGGGACCCCTCTTCTCAGGAGAGAGGCAACCTGGAGGCAGGAATGTGACTTGACTCTGCATGAGGCCCCAAGGAGGTGGGAGGGTGTGAATGGGAAGGCCCCTTTGGGAGGGGCGGAGGGAGCCGCGGCGGCCCCTGATCCCTTTTTCCAGCCGTCCACCTCCAGGTTGGCAGCAGGGTCTTGCACTGGGCTGCTCTGTAGGGCTTCTCTCTCCCGAGGCAGAGCAGAGGGCAACAACCACGCCTCTGGGGTCTGCTTTGAATTGTCTCCCTGGAAATGCAGAGATGTCTGGTTTGGGCCTGAGCAAAATAGCCATTTATTTTTGTCCTATCCTGAGCTGGCTAAGCGGAGTGATGGAGCCGTCAGCAGGGTCTAAGTGACGGGGGGCGGGTGGGCAGAATGGCAGGCCAGAGCTCTGCCAAAATGAAGCTGGCTGCCGGCTAACCACGGGGCCATAGGGTGAGCAAGGAGGGAGGCTGCGCTGCCCCTTCCCCAGGACACGGGCGCAAACTTCAGCGCTTTGCGGGAGAATTGAGCACCCACATCCCTAGGACAGCCCATCCTGTCAGCCTCCCAGTTGCTGCGGTAACGCAGGAACCACAGCAGTGAGACTTCAGGGCGAGTGTTCCATCTAGATCCAGGGCACCGGATGCCTGGCCCTCGTGCTGTCTCCCCTCCCCCCTGCCCCATGCCCGCAGCAGACATGACCAGTCAACCACAGGGGGTATATGTGGTTGAAATCTCGTTTTTCCAGAGTCCCTTTCTCTTAGGCTGGCAGCCTAACCCCTTTTGGACCCAGGTGCTTTGCTGGCTTTGGCTGCTCCCAGGGACGTGGATCCCAGGAGGGAGTTGGGACAAGTCAGCCCCAGGGCAGACGTGCCAAAGAGAGCTGGGCTAGTGTGATGGTGGGTTCCTGAATCACCACGGGGTAGCAGAGGACCCTTTGGTCCTGATCAGACTCCCCTTGGTGTGGAAGAAGGAGTCAGCACCTGCAGCTCACCCTCTCTATGTGCTCAGGTATGTGGTACTTGGCATTAGGTGAACCAGCACTTAGTGAGCACCAGGTGTGTGCCCGGCCAGCACATCTGGAGAGGGGGCTTGTTGCTGACTCCGGGGACGGGAGACAGCCGCACATCCCTCAAGCACCATGTTCCTGACTTTTCTGGGTTATGGTTCCTTTTGATAACTGGATAACAGTTTAGACCCTCCTTCCAGGGAAAAGCCCACAGAGCTTACCAGTCCAGAGGGTTTCCCAGAACCCCTGAAGCCCCTCAGGACACAGGTGAGAGCCCGCCCTCCAGGGGGTGCTAGGCGGTGCTGAGTAGGCGCAGAAGCAGGACGGGGAAGAAGGGGAGGAGCGGGGGTGCCCAGGCAGAGATGGGGCAGGAGGCAGTGGGACATGTGGGCTGCCATGGAGGGGTCGCCTCCAGCTGCCCCTCCACTGCCTGACCTGTCAGGCGTGACTGGGGATGCAGTTCTAATGGGGAACCCAGGATTAGGGCAGGGAGAGCCTAGGGTGCCCTCCAGGAAGGCAGACGGAATGCTCACCTCAAAGCTCGTTCCTGAGTGAGACTCCTCTGGAAGCCGGTGGGACTGGCCCACGTGGGGCTCTGGTGAAGCTTCACCATGTCCTTGCTCTGCCTGCCAAGGTCTGGCACTGGAGCCTCTGAGAGCAAAATCTCAAGGTGCTTGTGTCTGCAAAGGTACTGGGGACGTTAACTAGCCCCAAACCCTCCGCCGTCAAGGGCCAGAGACAACCTACCCACTAAACAAGAGACCCGCATTAAGCCCTCGCAAACCAGTGACCTATGGATGCATCCGTGCGGGAGTGCAAGAAGTGGACATCGGTGGGGACTTCTGTCCTCACCGTTGCTTTGCCTTCTGCCTCTCGAGGCTGCCTTCCCCTGAAGCTAGGAGCCACACGGGGATGGTTTCCGAACCATGTGCGGAGACCAGGCAGTAACGTTCCCAGGAATAGCAGGGCCAGGCATGAGGGTAACTACGCTGCCCCGTTGGTCTCCCTGGCCTGTCCCTGGTTTGCATGTTCAGGGACACCTTTATCTCCTGTTCACTAAGTCTTCTCACCCACCCAGCCTGTGATCTGTGACCTAGAAGGCCACAGGCACAGGCCTCCTCGGCCGACCTGGACTCTTTCCCTGCAGATCTCCCACATGGATCCCCGCAGATGGTACGAAGGGATATCGGGCTGTCGGTGACTCACAGGTAGGTCCAGCCAGGCTGGGACTGGGAGGGGGCCCAGAGCTGGGCTGGGGCCTGCATGGGCCGGGGCCCCCACTGAGGGGTCGCTCTTCATCGCAGGTTGAGGGGGGGGGATTCGTTCTGATCCCTGTTTCTCGGGGCTTTTTGCCTCTGGTCTGTCCATCACCTCTGTGAACACAGCCCTGCACCCACCTGGAGCCCCTGCCCGTCACCAGTGGCTGTATGGGCTTGCTGGACCCTCCCCGACCCCACCCCTGCACTGAGGGAAAACACAGGTGTCGGTCTCAGGGAGGAGGAGCTGAGAGCTTCCTGCAGGTCCAGGGTGAGATCGTGTGACGCCTACAGCTGGCTGCACATCAGAGCCCATGAAGCTTTGAAACCCCAGACTCCCGTGGCCCATCCCTAAAGTTCTCGGCTTGGCAGTCTGGATTTCCAACAACTTCTAGGGACTCTGGCAGCTGGTGCGTGTCGGCATGGGCTGATATGGGCCCATGACATGGACTGGCCCGAAGGCGTGGCCTCGGCACCTGTGAGGCTGGTGTGTGTCACAAACAGCACGTCTGTCACGCTGGACAACCTGCAGAACAGCGCCTCGGGTTGCCTGTGCTCTGGCCGTCCCTGCTAAAGGCTGTCGGGAACACGACAGGGCACGCTTGTCAAGAGCTTTGCGACTTGTGGCAGCCTTTCGTTTCCCCCTGGAGCGTGAGCTGAGCTGCAGTGAGCCTGGGAGGCTGGCCCGGAATTCTTGCCCACAGGTGGAGACCCACTGGGGCTCTGGGGCCTGAGTAATTTGCCTGAGGTCGCACTGCTGGTAAGATAGCGGCTTGAGTCCTCTGGCCAATGCCCAGGCCCCTCTGGAGCCTCGTCAGGGCTGATCCCCGTGCACCGGAGTCTCGTGGAGGAGAGGCTGTGGCTGAGGCACCACAATGGGGACCCCTGGATGCATTACAAACCATTCTGTGTTATGATAGGCTCTGCTTTCAAAAAAATCTGATTCCTCCAACAATGTGAGTTCTTTCTGCCCCTCGGCCCCTCCACCCTGTGGACTGCCTTAGACTTTTTCTGCTTTTTCTCTGCCGGACACCACCCACTCAACCCCTGTCCTTCCTTCCAATCTATATCTTTCGTGTTTTTTTAACTTTTAAAATTTTGATTTAGTTTGGATTGAAAGACGTTCAAAAATCGAGAGGTGTAGAGGGTTATCCAGGCGCTCCCCTCCTGCTGCTGCCGCCCCCAGCCCTCTGGGTCCCCCTGTAGGCAGATCTTGGCGGTTTCTTGGGATATTTTTATACAAGCAAACACGTATGTGTATTATACACACTGTTCTATCCTTTGCTTCTTTTCTTGTAAAGATGGAGGCATCATTTACATAAAGCTGAGAGCCCAAATGCATTTTTACATATGGATAGACCCATGTGTACCACCCAGGTGAAGCTCCAGAGCATTCTAGCCCTCCAAAAAATTGATCTTCGGCCCCTCCGGGTCCATCGCACTACCACCCAGGGGTTACTGTTCACTTCTGTCCTCACTGGTTACTTTTTCCTGTATTTGAACGTCATATAGATGGAGTTATGTTGTACTTTTTTCCCTGATAATGTAATTTGGAGATCATTCCGTATTTGCGCAAAAAGAGCTTTCTTGTTTTGTTTTCTGGCCCCACGGTGTCCGATGGTGTGGTTGGATGGTACTTTGCATCGTCAGCCGTCTGCACACCTCAACGGCATAGGCTGCTCTCAGTTTTTTACTGCTGCAGACCCGCGGCGGGGAGTAACCTTGTCTGTACCTCATTTGACACCCGCGGGAGTTTCTGTACCTCATTTGACACCCACGGCAGTGTCTGTTGGATCAGTTCCTACAACGGGAATCGCTCGGCATGCGCACTTGTAATTTCGATGGCTGCTGCCGGAGAGCTGGCATCCGTGACCACACTGACTGGGATTTTGGCAAGGATTACATTGTGGCTGGGAACTCTGAATGCCCGGGAGCAGGCAGTGGGCCTGGGCATCCCTGCCCTGGGAGAGGGCACCGGTCGCTCCAGGATGAAACCCAGTCTCCTGGTTTCCCGGCAGCCCCCCCCCCCACCCCGCCCCGTCCAGGCTCTGGTCTCTGAGCCACGTGAGCGTTTTCCTGTGTCCACCTCCTGCAGGTTCTCCACCAAGTCTTGGCTGTCCCAGGTCTGCCACGTGTGCCAGAAGAGCATGATGTTTGGAGTGAAATGCAAGCATTGCAGGTGATGTGCGGAGGATGGAAGGGGTGGGGGAGGCGAGTGAACGCCATACATTTAGTTTAGTACGAGTCCTACTACTTGATTCATCTTGGCCTTAGGTTAAGTCAGAGTTCACGGGAACCCCTTTGGGAGTTCTTAAAGCTACTATTTATAATCCCATTCGGCATACTGTGGTGTAATCAGCCCTCTCTAGAGAGATGAAGGAAGCATCGAGCAGACATTCCCAGAAGAAGGGGAAATTTGAGGTGGACTTTGAAGGTTGAGTAGAAGTTTACCAGGGAGACCCAAGGAAGAAAGAGCATTCCAGGTGTTGTATCCTGTACAAAGTCCGAGAGGAATGGGAGGACTTTTCTGGAAACTCTGCGGAGTTCTGAAGTTTATCCTCATGTGTTAGCACACAAGTCGGGGAGAAGGGTCAGGCGGGGGTGAAAACAGAGATGGCTCATGGTGTTCACAGAAGAGGAGAGTTCAGGGAGAATGTTGCTTCTATACAAACACAGCTTTCTTGTTTCGTACCATTGTGCTTTCTGGTGGGACAGAAGGACAAAGAAGGGAACAGCACAGGGGGCAGAGTGTCCTTTGTTGCTTGCAGAGGATGGACCTGGAGTCTCTGCTCCTGGATCACTGCCCCTCCACTGCTTTGTGACCTGGGGCAAAATGCTTGCTCTTTCTGGGCCTCATTTTCACAAGTGGGCAGATGATTCCGGGTCCTTTATCTATCAGGATGGCTTCCAGATTCTGAGCTAGTGTGTGTAGGAAAAGCATTTAGGATCCCACCAGACCAGAGGCGACAGGTCTCACGCATGTCTGTTGGATAAATTGTGTTTTCCTGATGATTCCCCTGACCACCAGGGAGACGCCACCAGAACTTTCCACCAGTCTAGGTCTTCTGTGGCTCCTGGCTTTAAATTGGGGACCTCCCGCTCCCTTTCAAGCAATGCCTTTCACACGGAGAGCATAGAATGACCTCTGAGCCCCACGCTCTTCGACGATCGTGGTGTGAGGTTGGTAGGGCCCCACTGTCGACCCATTTGATTGTCGAGAACCCCAAGACAGGGTGCAGCAGATAGGACCAAACTGAGGGCCTAGGTCTTTCCATTTGGGCCCGTGCTGACCCTCAGACCATGTGGCCTGTGTTGGAATGCAGCGGGAGGGGCTGCCCCTTGCATCCCTGGGATCCCTTGGTCAGGTAGACACTCTCCTTCTGATTCATCTTTTTTGTAAGTTCAGATTTTGGTCTCTAGTTTTCTGAATGTGAGTGGAGGGTGTCCTTTTCTTTAGAGAAGAGAAATAGACGTGTGACCCACAACAAGTTAAAATGGGTATGATTAAAACTGCTTTGCTGGGCGGTTAGGCAGACAGTAGCTGCTAGGACGATCAACGTGGAATATTCCAGACGTCTGGGTTAGTGTCTGTTGAGAAGGGCGTGGAGATCAAGGCGGTCAAGAGTGAGTGTTGCCTGGAGCCCCCGTGCATGCCCTGGGAGCCCCAAGTCGCCCTCCGTGCACTGACCCTGCCGCCTTCTTCCCCCAGATTGAAATGTCATAACAAGTGTACAAAGGAAGCCCCTGCCTGTAGAATATCCTTCCTCCCACGTGAGTGTTCCACTCTTCTCTGCTTTCGGGGCTTGGGGTGGACTTTTCTGTAGCTTGATCTGCTCCCTGCTAATGGTTCCCCCTTTTCCTTTTTACCTAGAACCTAGGCTTCGGAGGACGGAATCTGTCCCCTCGGATATCAACAACCCAGTGGACAGAGCAGCTGAGCCCCATTTCGGAACCCTCCCCAAAGCACTGACAAAGAAGGTACACGGGCGGTGGCCCACGGGTCAGCTGCTTCTGCCGGGAGAAGCCCCCACCCTGCCCCGGGGCTCCTCCTGTAATGTGGGGGTCTGGCAGGGAAGTGGGGCATGTAACGCAAGGCCAGAGGGTGGCCTTCAGGGATCCTGTTGTTAGTCATTTCGTAGACTTCACGTTGATGTCCAAATCGTAGTTAATTGCCCGTGACCACCTTCCCCGGTTTAACGGAACATTTCCCGGGCACTTACTGTGAGTTGGGAACTTTTTCCATTGATCTTTCTTTTGATCTTCACAATGGTTCTAAAAATCACATACTCATCACATTTTAGATGAGGACCCTGAGCGCAGCCCCCCCTCCGTGAGCGAGGGGCAGGCCCAGAGCAGGGGTCCTCTGCCGCTACAACAGATTTGAAAGGCGAGTCTAACAGGCCTTTCGTGGCCCCCAGACACAGGTGCGCATGGTGTCTATAAGACGCCTGTGCTCCTGGTGGCTTCAGATGGCAGCCCCCTGGTGACCATGCAGCTGGTGGCCTCCCCCCCGGGCTGCTGCCGGTGTGGCTGTGGGTTTTCAAGTGTGTTGTGCCCCAGCCCCAGACCAGGGCTTAGCAGGCCCTTGCCTCCCTACGGAGGGGCATGCGACTGGCTTCTCCGTGGCTTGGGCCGGACTGGGGAGAGGTTGGGGCAGGGAGAAGAGAAGCAGGTGGTACGGCCCATTAACACCAGGGACCCAGAAGGTGCAGCCTGGGGGGAGGGCTGCTCCACATCTTACTACCCGACAAGGGAGGCCAGTGCCTCGGAGCTGACCGTGCGTATGGGCCCGCTCCTGTCCTCTCTCAGCCTCCCTCCGCCTGTCATTGCATTTTCCCCCAACTGGGGTGT
Source organism: Zalophus californianus (assembly GCF_009762305.2). Classification (NCBI taxonomy): domain Eukaryota; kingdom Metazoa; phylum Chordata; class Mammalia; order Carnivora; family Otariidae; genus Zalophus; species Zalophus californianus. The sequence continues at coordinate 18,928,963 of NC_045610.1, read as the reverse complement.
TCCCACCAGGGATGCAGAGGTGGAGTGGAGAGGTGTAGGACCACAGCTGAACTCCAGTCCCGACTAGTCAGTCCCCTTTCTTGCCTCAGAGCAAGTCCCTAACGCCTCAGTTAGGGACCTTGGGTGAGTTCCCTTACCTCTCTGAGCCTCAGCTTCCTAGTGTGGAAAGTGGGGACAATCATGCTTCGTTGACAGGGTGTTGTAGGGGTAACGAGGGGACAGACGTTCACGAACTTGCTGGTCTGGAGCGGCGTTGTCCAGCCTGTCACAGACACAGACACACTTCCTCGCGAGGGACACTAGGCACCCCCATCTGCCCCTCCCACCCTGCCAGCATTGTCTTCTTGTCTGGCAAACACCCGATGAACCCCCCCCTTTACACCGTCCCCCCACACCCACACTTGTCAGTTCTTCAGAACTCACTCAGAGCCCCTCCTCCTCCAGGAGGCCCTCCTGCATGCACCTGCCCGGCCCTGACCTGACATAGTTCTGGGTGGTGCCTCCCCTTACCTCACCGAGGGCACTGACCGGCCGTCGTCCTTCCCTCACCCCGATTTATGGTTATTCTCATAACACGAGCTAAAGGTCACTGAGTTTTCGCCAGGCACTGCGCCGAGGGCCGTGCATTTGGCCCAGTCATCTAAGGGGCCGGCCTGTGTCTCCAGCCTCTTCTCTAGCTGCCCTTGCTCATAGTGGCTCTGCCTACTCCTGCCTCGGGGCCTTGGTTGCCACCCCCCCCATTCCCTCTGCCTGAAACACACTTCTCAGCATTTACACACTCAGTCCTCGGGGAGGCCTTGCCGGGATGTGGGCTGAGGACCTGTGTCCCCAGCAGGTGGCTGCTCTGGAGGGCGGGGCCTCATGGTCTTGCTCCCGCCTGGTCCCTGGTGCCTGCGTCGCAGTCCAGCACACAATAGGCAGTGCAGACGTGTTGGTAGTAAACACTGAGCCCATGAAGCAGCAGCCGATACCCCCATTTTATCGAGAACCACTGTGGCTCAGAAAGGTGGGCTGATTTGAACCAGGTCACATGGGTGCTGAGTGGAGGAGCCGGGATTCAACCTGCCTCGTAGCTACTCTACCTCCCCGGGCTGGCCCAGCCCTGAGGAACAGGGATCACTGCAGGGTCACTGCAGGGTGAGCAGGGAGAGGAAGGGCTCAGGGGACCCAGCTCCCTCCCCCACCGGTCTGTGGCACCAGGTGGTGGGGGCTGTCCCTGGACTGTGAGGCCCACTGTAGCTTTGGTGGGTTCTGGGGTGCCCTGGAAACCTGAGAGCCTTTAGGGCCTGCAAAACAGAAACCTGTAGAACTCAGCCTTTAACCTAATTTGGCACCAACTTTTTGTTTTAAAGATTTTATTTTTTAAGTAATCTCTATACCCAGTGTGGGGCTTGAACTCACAACCCCGAGATCAGGAGCTGCATGCTCCTCCGACTAAGCCAGCCAGGCGCCCCTGGCCCCAACTTTCTTGGCCAAGGAATTCCAACCCTGTCCCCTGAGGGATTGGAGTTTGAGTCCGGGAAATCGGTCAGGGCCAGAGTCGCACCTGTAGCCCTCTCTCCACTGGCCCTTTGACCTTGCTAGGCCCCTGGGCAGTCCTAGCCAGTAGGTCTGCAAAAGAGTGGAGGGAGCATTTATTAGACACCACTGTGTACCACACACTAAACACTTGTCAGAGACTGTATTCATTAAAAAAAAAAAAAAAAAAACCTCCTGTGTGCTCTGCTCAGAGCCGGGCACTGGGTGTATGATGAGCAGGCGCGGTCCCTGCCCTCACAGGACACACAGAATTTTCTGAAATTCTTCAGAAAACCCCCCAAGATAGATGCATTTGACAAAGTGCAAGTGCCCTGAGGAGGAGTGCTAGCTATAGGCGGATAAGGGGGAGGAGCGTGGTCCCCACTGGGCTCGAGAAGGGCTTCTGGGAGGAGAGTATGTTTGAGCTCAAGAAAGATGAGCAGGAGTACCTTAGGGGATGGGCATCAAGGTGAGGGTCTTGAATATTAGACCGGTACAGTGTCAGGATGCCCTGGGCAGACTTCCTTGTTTTTAGGCAGGGAGGGGAGGGTCTCAGCCTGGGGTATGGGAGGGGCAGGCCAGGCAGGGCGATGACAGTCCCTGCCCACTTCTGGTGTCTCTGGTCCCACAGGAGCATCCTCCGGCCATGAACCACCTGGACTCCAGCAGCAACCCGTCCTCCACCACATCCTCCACGCCCTCCTCGCCGGCACCCTTCCCAACATCATCCAATCCATCCAGTGCCACCACGCCCCCCAACCCCTCTCCTGGCCAACGGGACAGCAGGTTCAACTTCCCAGGTACCGCACCTCGGGGCTTTTGTGTGCCTTCAGGATGGGGTCCAGTGTCCCTTCTCAGCACGCGCCAGCAGGCTCAAGGTCAAACACTGCCAGCACTAAGAGCCTTTGCCGGGAGCCAAGCTCAAGTGTGTTACCGTATTTACACCTGATGAGAGCTCTGCGGTAGGTGCTGTTACCACACCCATTTTACAGATGGGGACACTGAGGTTCAGAGGAAGTGGCTCGCCCTGAGCTTTGTAACATGTAAGGGACAGAGCCAGGATCAAAGCCAAGTCTGTCAGGCATAAAGCCTGGATTCTCGACACAATCCCCGTACCTTCCCTCCTGTGCATGGGATCTCATGGGCATTGTTCACTCACAGCTTCTGAGCGCTCAGAAAGCCTGGCAGGAGCGCAGGGAGCTGGGGCAGGCCCAGAAGGCCTGGGAGAGGGACTCTGGGGCTCGATTGCTTACCTGCTCTGTGATCTGAATAAGCTGCTTAAGGGGGAGCTTTTGTTCCCTCTTTGTTCCCATAAAACAGGAGACCCCGTGAAGTTGGGATTAGGTTATTCCCACCGTGCAGATGAGGACACTGAGTCTCAGGGGGAGTGCATGCTCTGTAGGGCCAGGGTCCCCCGTCTCTCAGCCAGGCCCGGGGTGTCCCACCTCTCCAAGGTACAGAGCAAGGCCCACTCGCCTATTTCAGGATGAGCCCAGGCCTTGGCCCCTCCTGGCAGCTCCTTGCAGCTGGTCTAGACCCTCTGGGTATTTCGGTTGGTGGCCACTGGGACACTCCAGTTTGCTCTGGGCCCGGTCAGGTCAGGCCCCATCTGTCACTGGCCCTTGGGGCTCCAGGCCCGGGAGGACAGAGGCAGAGCTTTTTCTGTGCCAGGCGACCCTTAGCTGGAGCCACGTGCAGCCAGCAGGAGGCCAGGCAGCCTCTCTCGACCATTCTTACCAGGGTCCTAGGGATTTCTTTCAGGGGCGCTGGGAGACTGAGATTTTGTAGGAATCTTTTCTCTTTTGCCTTAACGTGTGCCTGGCTGGGGATCTCCTGCGTCGTCCCGAGCACACCCACCCCGCCCGCAGTGGAGCCATAGCCCATTGGAGTGACCGTCTCTTTGCATTCTGCTCTGCCATTATGCTCTGAAACTGGGTCTTTCGCTAAACTTCTAGCTTGGGTTTTTCTAAAAGGAAGGCCCTGTTTGAAAAACAATAGCCACAGAAAAAGTCCATTTTGTGATGTCAGCCAGAGCCTCTCAGCTTTCCCTGACGTCTGTGGGCTGGGCCCTCATTGTCCTTTGCACAGAGCCCTCACTCTGTCCAGGATCTATGATCTCGCTGGTCATGGCCGTGCCCGGGGCCCGGCCCTGTGGTTACCCTGGGGAAGGAATGACTCCTACCATGCACCCACTCTGTACTCTGGGGGGGGGCATTTCCATTTATGTCGAAGAATAAACCTGGGGAAAGGCCATCTGTACCCCTGTTTTACCATATGACAACTCTCAGAGTCCAGACCCCCAGCGCATCCCCTTTAGTCCCGATTAAGAGAGGTGGGTTTTTGTTCTGTTTTGGAGGGTGAGGTCGGGTTGCTGAGGCCTCAGCACCTCTGGGCATGAGTGTGGGGCCAAGGGAGGCCGCTCCTCTGCACAAGGCCCAGCCGGCTTTCAGAGGCACTGTTTCCTCCCCCTCGTGTCTCACCCTTCTGGGCTCAGACACACTTCACAGAGAAGTGAGCCTGGGAGGCGAATGGAAGGGGCCAGGCCTCTGCAGCAAGTCCTCCGGGGCCAGCCCCTTCCCTGCTGGGGGCTCCTGCTAGCACCCATTTCCTTCCAGCTCCCTTTCGCCTTCCTGCATGGGTCACCCTGCTCTGCCCCACCCTGTAACCAGCCCCCCTCGCCAAGCCCCTGCATTTGCTGTTCTGTGTGTGTGACTCACCTCCTCTTCTGTTTAAAGCTGCCTACTTCATTCATCATAGACAGCAGTTTATCTTTCCAGGTGAGTCCTCTGCATGGTTCCACTAACTGCACCTTGCTGTGAGCCCTCTGTCCAGCCCCCCTGGGCACCCCCTCCTCTCAGGTGCCTGAGTCTCACATACACCTGTTTTGACAGCTGTGTATCACGGCTGGGAAAGGGAGCAGGGTGGGTTGCCTTGAGGGGGATTCTTCACAGGGGCAGTGATCTGCTGGGAGGGCCCTTGGCATCTGTCCTGTTCGGCCTCTTGAACAGAGACTATAGGCAACCTACCCAAGGTCACACAGCTGGGAGGTGGCAGAAATCCTGTTTGCAGAGTGAAGGGAGAGACCTTTCTGCCGATGCCTTATGAGCATCCGATAGGATATCTTCCCCCTACATCATGACAAGGAAGCTACTTACAGAAGCTATCTTAGAAAGGGAAGCCAGGTTGGAAAAGTCTGCGGGTTTATACCTTCCTGAGCCTTGCTGCCTCACGCCATCTGCTGGCGATAAGATAAAATGCAGCTTTATTTTAGAAAGTTTCAAGGAGACAACTTTCAATCTCATTGATTCCCTTCCACAAAAATTGTTTTGCCCACCCGCTACGTGCCAACCTTTGCATTTGGCCATATTCCTGCCCCCAGGGAGTTTATGTGGTTAGTACTTATTTTTCCAGCTGAGGATGACAAGCATTTGTATAATTTAGCCATATGAAGTCTCGGTGTGTTTATTTTTTATTTATTTTTTTTTTTAAAGATTTTATTTATTTATTTGAGAGAGAGCATGAGAGGGGGGAGGGTCCGAGGGAGAAGCAGACTCCCCGCCGAGCAGGGAGCCCGATGCGGGACTCGATCCCGGGACTCCAGGATCATGACCTGAGCCGAAGGCAGTCGCTTAACCAACTGAGCCACCCAGGCGCCCTCTCGGTGTGTTTAGACAAAGACTGTAGCTAATTGTTTTTCTCCTGGGTTAAACAGACCTGCCTTGAAGTCATGGTATTTTGGTTAGTCCAGGCTTTTCTGTTCTCCAGCCCAGCTCCATTAGGGGAGCAACTTGGGGCATTTGTAAGTTCTTACAGGACTATCCACATGGCTTTGGCCAGGTGTGCGCAGGCTAGGAGGGGTCAGGGACTTTCAGTGCTAAAACTGGGAAAGTCCCGGGATCGGGGTCAGCCCCACCTGCCCAGTCTTCGGGTCCCTGGAGGTGTGGACTGTGCATTTCTTGCTCTCGCCTGAGAACGGCTCCGCCAGCCTCCCAAACCCAGAAGCCGAAGGGGCGGGGCCTCTGGCTCCCACCAGAAATGCCAGCCGCTGAGCCAGGCACCAGGTGTCACTAATGAGCCCCCTTAGAGCCCTGCCCTGGGCCTCTGCTGGCCTGAGCCCCCCACGAGTCTCACTGCTCTCAAGGGCTGTTGTAACCAGCTGCCGCCTCTGAGCAGAACCCCCCACGTCCAGTCAATAATATCCAGTTTGCTTTTACCACGTGCTCCTAGGGGGCAGTTTGGCCGCAGGGGAATGGGGTTCACTGGAGAATCTCAACCTCCTCCCTCACCTGGAGGCCCTTCCCAGCACCCAGCTGTGTGGGCAAAACCAAGCGCTGTGAAGGTTGCATCCGTGTCCCATTTGAGGAGTGGCAGTGGCCTGGTGAACAGGGACACGGCCCTGTGAGGGGCTGGCCGCTTGGGGAGGAGCCACTCCACTGGGTGGGCCGGCTTCACAAGCACTGTGTCCTTTGGGGGAGGGGGTGGAGGAAGGGAGTCTCAGGCCTTGTGTTTGCTTTTTGTTTCCTCTAGACATTTCAGCATTTCCACAGGCAGTCCCATCCCCTGATGCGGCGGACAGCACCCGGTAAGCCTCCCTATGCTGTGTTCTCTTTCTTTTCCATGGGGACTTGTTAAAGCTTGACCTGCACCCCTGGCCACCTCCCACCCCGCCTTTGTGTGTCTGACCTCCCGCTCTGGACGCTGCCGTGTACCTGGGCCAGCCGGGCGGGATACTCCTTGGGCTAATTGAACTCGCCCAGAGGGTTTTCTTAGCCTCCTGTGGGTGTACTCCGCATGGGGAGGGATATTTGTGAACCTGGGGCAGTCTTACGACCCAGGAGAGGTGGGCAAAGGCTCGGAGCTAGAGACACCTACTAAAAATAGCTCCTGTTTACGGAGCCCCTTCCCCGTGTCTGGCTCTGCTGAGCCCTTGACTCCCGTTTCCTCACATAGTTCTCAGCCTGGTGAAGGTAGGTATCGAAGTAGGTGTCATCCTTAATGTGCGGAGGCGAGAGCCCCCACCGAGAGGTTAAGAAATTACCTGAAGTCACACAGCTAGGAGGTGACAGAGCTGGTTCTCAAGTAGAAGTTCAAGTCCCGTGTGTGTGTGTGTGTGTGTGTGTTCGTTCAGAACCCTGTGCACCGGGCATCAGATTTGAAAGGGCCTTGGTGGTTCCTGCCCACCCCTCATTCCCCACCACCCTCAGGTTAGTCTGAAGAAGGCCGAGGCCAGAGAAGGGAAATGGGGTTTGGCCTCTAGCCTCCTGTCCGTTTCTGTGGCATCCATACTGCCTTTCCCGCATGCAGGGGGGTCACAGTTAGGATGAGGGCCCAGTAACCCTCTCTCAGACCTCACCGGGGAGTCCTCTGCCTAGCTGAGAACAGAGTGGCCCGCGCTCAGGGTCTCCCTGACGCACTGTTTTGATTCTTAGGCTCGACAACCAGCCAAAAGCAGACGTGTTGGAGGATCATGACGTGGAGGTGAGTGAGGATGACGCGCAGCCCGGAGACCCTGCCTTCTCTCTCCTCTCCTCCTTGTCTTCAGCACACACACAGGGGTGTGGGGAGCGTGTGGGTGCCAGGCCCTGGCAAGGGCCATCTTAGGAGCCCACTGCGGCAGGTGCCTCGCAGGGGGGAATGATGAGGAATGCAACGAAGCAGGCTTCTTTTTGGTTTTTTATCTTTGAAGCTAAAGTAAGCTCTCACCTCTCATGCTTCCCACCCTAGCCCGCGGCACCCCCAGGCCCAGCGTGGGAGACTCTAGTTCAGTCCGTCCGGGGTGGGGCCAGGCATCTGTATGATGTCAGAGCCCCCCAAATGATTCTGATCGTAGCGAGGCCCAAGAACCACTGTCTTAATCCTTGAACCAAAGTGTCAGCTGAGCCTGCGTCCCTGGCCATGCAGTGTGGCTTAGAATTTTTTTTTTTTTAAGATTTTTATTTATTTGAGAGAGAGAGAGAGAGAGAGAGAGAGAGAATGGTAGAGAGAGCACGAGAGGGAAGAAGGTCAGAGGGAGAAGCAGACTCCCTGCTGAGCAGGGAGCCCGACGCGGGACTCGATCCCGGGACTCCAGGATCATGACCTGAGCCGAAGGCGGTCGCTTAACCGACTGAGCCACCCAGGCTTAGAATGTTAACTGACTGCTTCACTCCTGCCTGGAGGACAGTCAGAAACCCAGTTTAAACAAGGGAATGCCCAGAAAGGATAAATGCGGTCAAATTCGTCTATGCCAGGGGGATGTTACTGCTTTTTCCCAGCGATTAGATGTCATTCATCAGTAGATCTCGGAGCATTCTCGGGAAGAAGGGCCTCAGGGCCCCCCTGGGCCATGCACCATGTTTTGTTGGTGAGGACATCGAGGCCCCATGGGGCTAAGGGACCTGCCCGGCGTCCACGGCAAGCCAGTGCAGAGCGGCGACGAGAACCTGGGCCTCCTGACCCCATGCCTCTCTCCTGGGGCTCTGGGGAGGGCGAGTTGGCTGACCCCAGACCCTCTGCCCCTCTTTCTGCCTTCCCCCTCCTTCCAGGCCGAGGAGCCGGAGGCCGGCAAGTCCGACGCAGAGGGTGACGACGACGAGGTGGACGATTTGCCCAGCTCCCGCCGGCCCTGGCGGGGCCCCATCTCTCGCAAGGCCAGCCAGACCAGTGTGTACCTGCAGGAGTGGGACATCCCTTTTGAGCAAGTGGAGCTGGGCGAGCCCATCGGGCAGGGCCGCTGGGGCCGGGTGCACCGCGGCCGCTGGCACGGCGAGGTGGCCATCCGCCTGCTGGAGATGGACGGCCACAACCAGGACCACCTGAAGCTGTTCAAGAAGGAGGTGATGAACTACCGGCAGACGAGACACGAGAACGTGGTGCTCTTCATGGGGGCCTGCATGAACCCGCCCCACCTGGCCATCATTACCAGGTAACCGAGCCCCTGCCCGCCCCCACCCTTTCCCCGGGGGCCCCGTGGTTTGCGAGGATGCTCTGGAGGACCAAGGTGCCAAGAAGAGAACCAAAATGGGGTATAATTTCCCCATCGGATAACCCGTCGTCATGAACAAATAAACAAAATGATGCCTAAGGATAGAGAGAGTCAAAGGCTCCAGAAAGGTGCAGAGTGAAAGCCAGTCCCCTTCCATCCCAACTGGGTGCTTCTCCCTCAAGGTGGACACTGTGACAGATCTTTATCGTGCCTTCTGTTTAAACACAGAAGTTTGTATATACTCACGTTTTTTAAACGATTCCTTTGGAAGAATTAGTACAGGCCCTCCTGGTTCGCACCTGCTTTCCCCAGGTTGGGTGCAGGTCTGAGGCCAGCCACAGTCTTTAACGCCCACCCAGCGTTCCTGGCACATCGTTGACCCCAGCCGTGTGCTCGTAAATGTGGAACCACCAGTTTCTGGGTGGTGAGGAGGGAAGCCCTAGTTTGTGGCATCTCTTCATTCCTGTGGTATAAATAAATACTCTTCCCACAGCTGATTTCAAGCTACCAGCATGAATCACTGAAAGTGGCCCGGGCTCTGGGTTCTCTCTCTGGCTGATCACAGGTCGCCCCCAGTTTATTTAGCCAGTCCTCTTTTGTTGGGCACTTTGCCGTAATGACCATGTTTATTTCTCTGTGTAGGTGACTTTCTGGGAGAGTATGTGCTAAGCAAGAGTATATGCATGTGATGCTCTGACATATACTGTCTGTTTCTACTCCAGAAAGTGCTCACCGATGTGTCCCCCCCCCCCCCCACCAACTTTGGTGTGTGACTGCCCATCCCCCCAGCACCGGGGGTGTGAGGCTGAAACATTTTGGCCCATGGCATTCAAAAAGTTGGTGGGTGTTTGCTTTTACAGTCAGGAACAGCAATAAGAGGTTAGTGGAGATATTTTGGAATATACATGGAGGTTTCAAGAAGAAACTAGGAATCACTTGAATCCTATCCGCCAAGAGCCCCCTCATTAATATTCTGACGACATTCCCTGTAGCCAGACCCTGTACTTTGGAAGAATCTTTCCCCCCCACTCAAACAAACTGCATTTACTAAGTAAAAATTTCCCTTTTGCCTGTTTATCAGAGACATAAAGCAGAACCACCAGAATTCCTGAGCAGTGTGATACCGCCCAGGTTGCCACATCAAGGGGACCAAATGCCAGCCCAAAGCCCGACAACGTGATGCTTTAGGTTACACCAGCTCAGCAACTCCCAGGGTCCCAGCCTCCAGCGCTGTCCGTCCATTCATCTGTCCGTCTCTCTTCACCCACCCGGGGCTCTGAGAACCTGAGTCTGCTTAAAGGGAATACATAGATCAAAATAGCAAAACGTTCATTACCAAAAAAAATTCACGTTTTAGGATATGTTGAGGGGATTCGAAAACAGACAAGGAACCATCAGCCAATATCCCAGACCCCTCAGCCAGTTCTCAAAGTGTCTGAGGCTCCAAGAATCCTATCTCCTTGGAGAGGTTTCCTAAAACCAGGCCCTTCGTTAGATGCCTTCCTGAACTTCTCCCGGGAATAGGAAATGAGCCATACATTCTCTCTGGGTCCTTGCTCACCCGGGTTTTAGGAGTCCTTGCAGGGGGAGGCCCAAACACTTGAACCTGTTGTCCTGTAATCACTGACACCTCGTGATGCCACCCCCTCCTACACACGCCTCTACTGTAATGAAATCTCTGTGATCAGAGAACAGTAAAAATGATCATGAGAATCATTATGGAGAGCCCCAAATTTTGTCTGCTTACAGTCCTAAAAGACCAGCTTCTTCGCTGAGTTTGAGGAGGCCTGTTTCTGCCTCGAATCCTCCAAGGCTGGGCTGCTCTGGGTTGCCAGGAACCTTGGTGAACTGGGTTTCCTGTTCTGGGGTGGGCAGGTCCGGAGCCACAGGGAGCGGGGTATGTGTGTGTGTGTGTGTGTGTGTGATTTTGTACACTCAGGCCAGGCCCAAGAAGGAATGGGTGTTGGGCTTGGTGGAGAACAGGGATTCTGGTGCCCACGGTCCCAGGGACAGAGAGAGCCTTCCGGAGGCCGGGGGCACAACTCTCTCCACAGCTCCTCTCAGGCTTCTGAGGGGTGGGGTTCGGCTGCACCGGCCCCACCCCTCAGCCTGACCCCACCACTCTCCACAGCTTCTGCAAGGGGCGGACGTTGCACTCATTTGTGAGGGACCCCAAGACATCTCTGGACATCAACAAGACCAGACAGATTGCCCAGGAGATCATCAAGGTAAAGGGTTACCCACTTGGTTCCAGGGTTCCTGGCCATCCCCCTGCTTCATCTCGTCTCTGAGCTGGGGCCCTCAAGGGTGGGACCCCATCTCCTTCCCTCTGTCTGTGCCTCACCTGCTTAGAACCAGGAGCTAGGCACCCAGTCGGTGATGACGGATGAGTTGGTTGGGGAGGAATGCAGGAGGCTTTAAAGACACGTGGCCTGAGTTCGAATCTTGGTCACACCAGTTGTGTGACTTTGGGCAGGTCATTCAGTCTCTGAGCCTTGGCCTGCTTCCCGCAAGATGGGAATTCCAACGTAGCCTCCCCCATTGGATTGGCACAAGAGCAGAATGGGGTAATCTGCCGAGAGCACGTTGAGGCCGGGGCCTGGCACGCAGGGAGAGGCTGCTAGAACTGATTAAGGGCGGGGTGAAAGCGCACACGCATTCTGCCTTCCAGGATCCAAATCCAGGTTGCATGAGGACTGGCCCTCAGGCAGCCTTTTTTCTTTCTTTCATCTTTTTTTTAAAGTAGTGAAACACAAATGAAAGAAAAGCTTCTTTATAAGTTGCTTTCTTTAGCACCCAAGCAGGCTTGGGTAAAAGCCAGACTGCTGCTGGGTCGGGGTTTCTCTTTTCTTGTTTTTGTGGAAAAGCTTGCTCTTACCAGCTCCCCCCAACTCCCTGTTCCCTGCCTCCACCCTTACCTTTCCTTTTTCTCCCTCCCCCCTTCCATCCATTGTGTGTGTGTGTGTGTGTGTGTGTGTGTGTGTGTGTAGCAAGGAAAACACAAAAATCAGTGACTTTCATGAGCAAACCAAGATTTCCACGTCACCAGGTGGCTGAATTAATGAATTAAACTTTTAAAGCCTCAAAATTAAAATAGCACATTTATGCCTTCATCTGCGGTAAGTCTCATTTCAGAGGAGCTGGAGGGAGCTGCTGAGTGTCACACCTGCTTCATAGTGTCCCCCAAACTCGTTGGGCCCTGCTCCCCTCTGTCTCCCCTGCTCTGCCCTCCTCCCTTAATTTAGTTTTGTCTCCTTATGGTCAGAACACTGGGGAGTCTGTGTCTGCTTGCTGACTGGCTGAGGTCAGATGGATGAGCTATCTGGAAGTTTCTAGGGGCAGACTAGAAAAGCTACTCAGAGATTTTAGAACTGCAGAGCCAGAAGCTCCCTCTCTGCTGGCTTGTTTGGTTTTCCTCTTGCCGAAAAGCTGTCCCCTGCCCCCTTCCGCTGGAACCTTCTAAGCCACTTCCTTTTGTACTCATCTTTGGTGTTTTGAGGTTCAAAATACAATAACAGGGTCCTGAACTTGATCTAGGTTTGTGATTTGGGGGCCAGTCTGGAGACACTGTGAAATTGTGAAATTGTGGGAAGGGCGGGGCGTCTGTTCCAGACCTGGGCACTTAAGTCTCTCTCTCTTTTTTTAAAAGATTTTATTTATTTATTTGACAGAGACACAGTGAGAGAGGGAACACAAGCAGGGGGAGCCGGAGAGGGAGAAGCAGGCTTCCCGCTGAGCAGGGAGCCCAGTGCGGGACTCGATCCCAGGACCTGGGATCATGACCTGAGCCAAAGGCAGACGCTTAATGACTGAGCCACCCAGGTGCCCCCATCTTATCTCTTGAAGCTGGCTTTTTGAGGCAGCTCTCTTATAAACAAGGCTCAGAGGGGACAGCAGCTTGTCCTCAGTCATACAGCTGGTCCCTGTTCAGACCACGTTGGGGTCTTGGGCCACTGAGGAAGGCTTGTACCTTGGTTTGATTTGGGAGATGGGCAGATATTCTAGGAATGACCTTCTTGCATTCAGGGTGGAGTTTTGGCAAGGAGCAAGTCACTCTTTCCTGGAGCCCTCTGCTTCCACGGCAGGGGGACAGCAGACCCCAAGCCCTCCCCATTGAGCGCCTGTGTAAATTCTTCTCCGACGCTCTCCAGACCCCCTCAGGCTGAGCTCTGGCCTCAGCTGAGTTCTGTCTGATTCTGCCTCACGGCTCATTCTTTCTACTTCTAAATGTGGTTTCTTGTTTACCATTTTACTTCTCACCCCAAGATACCTTGAAAGCCGCCGAAGGGCTCTTCATAGTGTGTGAAGTGCCCTCAACGTGGGAGGCTGGGAGGTGGCTTTACACGGGCCTCTTTCTGAGCTGGCGGGGAATGCCGTGTCAGTGGTGGCTTCCCGCCCCCATTCCCAAGGGCATCTGGGTACATGGGAGTCTTGGGTTTCATGACGACAGCTTGGCCTTGGACGAGACTGTGCTTGTGTCAGGTCACCCACATCCCATACACCTGGCCAGTGTTCACTTCCAAATCGAGGAGTGGTTAGAAATCCTCCAGCCCCGCCCCTTTCCCTTGGTAGATGAGGAGATAGGCTCAGAAGTCCAGTGTCCAGGGCCACACACTGAACTAGAACCTGAACCGAGATGGAATGTGGATCTGGACATAGGTAGTAGTCGAGGACTCCCTCTACCCCAGCACAGATATTAGGACCACCTGAATTCAGGGACTCTGTCTGTGGGAATTCCTCTCTGCTCCCCACCCTGAGCCCTTGCCCAGCCTGAGGGTAGAGGCTTGTTGTACAAAGCCTGATCGAGACCCTGTAGATCACTCAATTCCTGTATGACTTAACACGGGGGGGGGGGGATCATCGCTCTTTATATACTTCCTGCCCCCCCCCCCAGCTCCCCACCCGTAATCCACACTTCACACCTGAGCCAAGTATATGGTGCCTATTGGACAGCATGGTGACATGGACTAGCCTGGAATCAAACCTCAGCAATGCTGCTTAACTGCTGTGTGTCCTGGGGCAAGTGACTTCCCCTCTCTGAGGCTTGGTTTCCTCATCTGTACAATGGAGATCATCCTACTGCATAGGATTTTGAAGATTACTTGAGCTGACTTGAGTAGGGCATCGAGCTCATGGCCCAGCCCGGGTGGACGCTGAATCATTGTCCCTCATCTTCCCGCCCTGCTGACGTGAGGCTTGCTGTTTTCCAGGGCATGGGCTATCTACATGCCAAGGGCATTGTGCACAAAGATCTCAAATCCAAGAACGTCTTCTATGACAATGGCAAAGTGGTCATCACAGACTTCGGGCTGTTTGGCATCTCAGGCGTGGTCCGAGAGGGCCGGTAAGTTGGCTTTGGGTGTCCGCTCAGAACAGGGTGGGGCTGGGCAGTGCCAGCCAGGCCTGGAGATACAGCTCTTCCTGTCCGTTGCTGAGGGGCAGCCCTCCCTGCAGGAAAGTTCAGGTTCACTGAGGTCCTGTGGTTCTGGTCCAGAATCAGGTTTGGGTGATGGGGGGTCCCTCGCACATAGCACTTCATTCTCAGGCTGACCCCCATAAGAGGCTGGGTCCCCACTGGCTTGGGAAATGGGCAGATATTCTAGGAATGACCTAGGGTTCACAATCCTCATCAGGAAGAGGTGATGAGGAAGAGCATCAGGTTTTATTTCCCCAAATCTTGAAGGGTGGGGGTAGGGAGAAAGGCTTCTCTCCAAGAATCTGGGAGGACCTCCTGGAGGGAGAGTGGCAGTCTGGCTGGAGACCGAGCCCCAGGCCAGGTTGTAAGATACACAGGCAGACGGATTTCCTGGGATGGAGAATCCACTCCCTGCTAATACCGGTTACTGGTCCGTTTTCCTGGAAGAAGCTGGTTATCCCTCTTCCCCTGGTGCCTCTGCCAGTGCAGATATGCAAGCTGTTTTCTGAGCCATGCACGGGTGGTAGGCTGGCCCTGGGGCATAGGTGTGCTAGGCAGCCTTTGCTGCCGGCTGAAAGGCCCCGTGCCCTTGCCCTGGCTTCTTGGCCTCCAGGCGTGAGAACCAGCTGAAGCTGTCCCATGACTGGCTCTGCTACCTGGCCCCGGAGATCGTCCGCGAGATGACCCCCGGGAAGGACGAAGACCAGCTGCCGTTCTCCAAAGCTGCTGACATCTATGCGTTTGGGTGAGGCGGCCCCTGACGTCCCCCTTCCTGCGGCTCGAAGGCCAAGTGTGTCCAGAAGAAGGGGTCCTGCCGGCGGGGGGGGGGGGGGGGGGGGGGGCCGGAGGGGATTGTTGTGCTCTGAGTCCTGGCTCTGCCGCTTGTTGGCTAAGGGGCCACATCCTTGACTTCCTCTTCCCCCACGGTAAAAGGCAGAGAATTACAGTACCTCCTGTAAGGTTGCTTCACGAGGACTAAGGAGGCTTAGGTGTCAGTCACTGACAGTCACACCTTCACTAAGGTGACTCAGGTGTCAGTCTCACCCAATGCCCCATGAGGACGGTGACCAGAGCTCAGCATTCTCCCTCTGGGAGAACCGGGGGTCCTGCCAGCCTGCCTCTAGTGCCCCACAAAGCTGACCAAAAAAAATAGAATGGAAATATAACGTGAGCCAGATACAGAATTTAAAGTTTGCTCCCAGCCACACTAGAAAAAAAAAAAAACAGATGAAATCTGTTGTACTAATGTGTCTCATGCAGTAGATCCCAAATGTGATCTTTGCAACATGTCATCAAAACAAAAAATTAAGGAGTTATTTTACTCCCACAAAGTTTCCAGCATCTGGTGAGTATGTTATACCCACAGCACCCCGCAGGTCCACTTTCCACGTGTCCGTTGCTCAGTAGCCCCACGTGGCTAGTGGCCCCAGCACTGGACGGTGCGGGGCTAAGGGAGAAGGCCAAGATGAGCCAGGAAAGGTGAGGGAGCTTGGAGAGGCTGAGTGAGGGCCTCACCCTGTAATCTCGGGGTACCTTCCCTTGGGGTAGTCTCTTCTCCTGACGTGGGTGCTTGCACTGGGCTTGGTATTTGTTACTCCTCAAACAACCTTGGATGTAGGCATGAGCCCCACTGAGGTTCGACAGGATCTCTGTTCAGAGCCTGTGCAGCCTCAGACTTCCCACCACAAGAGGTGCTTTGGGCCATGGGTCTGCTTGTACCTGGGAGGAGCCACCAGGATTCTGTCACAGTATTTCTGGAAGCCTGGTCGGTGGGGAAAGCTGGAGGAGGATCCTGGATGCACTGGCTGGGTTCCCGGCACGGTGGCAGCAGGAGCCCCCCTGGGCGCATGAGCTGGGCCGGGTGGTTCAGCAGCTCACGCCGTGCGGGCGGTCCCCACAGGACTGTTTGGTATGAACTGCAAGCAAGAGACTGGCCCCTTAAGAACCAAGCTGCAGAGGCCTTGATCTGGCAGATTGGAAGCGGAGAGGGTATGAAGCGTGTCCTGGCCTCCATCAGCCTGGGGAAGGAAGTGACTGTGAGTAGCCACCTGTTCCTGGGGAAGAAGGGCTGGGGGTTGGGGGGCGGGCACACGGCGGGTATGCCCTTCTTCATTCAGTCACCTGAGAAATGGGGCCTGAAGGCAGAAGTATGCCAGGCAGGCCTCTTTGCTGTGCCCTTTATTACCCAACTATTTTTCTTTAGAAAAACCATTGTCTTAAAAAATAAAAAAAGACTGGAAAGAAATAACGGTCATGGTTTTAATTGAGTTATGAGCTGAAAAAGATAGTAGGGCCCTGTATGTTACTTACGTGAAAGGATATGATGAAATCCTCCCGCACCGAACACAAACGGGGTTTCACTGTGGCATCAAATGAATCCCTCTCCAAAGTGTTCTTCTCAACTGTTCAGGAGCAAATCGAAGTTTCCACAGCGTATTTGTCAAAATGCCAGATGGTAACACAGGTGCGGACCTCCTGCTTCCGAATACCATTGATGCTTTCTCTGCACTGCAGTTTATAAGTCTCCTGGCCCCAGCACAGTGGTACAAGGAACCCAGAGCTCCATGTTTTCAGTGCAGTCAACCATCCCCATGTTAGTCAGACAGGAGTGGAACGAATAGGCACCAGCCCGGATGTGAATAAGCTCCAGGCAGTATCTGGGTGGCCTAGCACTGGGAGTGCCTGGAGGGACCACCCAGTGTGGGTGCAGCTGAACTCTAACTGGGCTGTGAGCTTCTTGCTGAAGCCAGGGACAGTGCCGGTAGAATCACCGTGTGCAAACGGGGACGGGCACGGTGAGGAGGGCACCTGATCTTCCTTCGGGACCTGACAGATTTTCATATTTTCCTCCTTTGACTGTTAGCAAGCCTTTAGGGCGTCTTTGGAAGGCTCATTTATGACATGCCCGGGGCGCTTTATTCCTCAGTAGGACCTGCCATCTGGTTGAAGTGCAAACTGCCTGTACAGTTTGCTCCTCCAAGAATGACACCAGAATGCTGATCTGTAGCACCAACACCAGGCTCTTCTTTGGCCAATTAATAGCATCTCATCTGGGCTGTTGAGCAAGGCAAGTGGGTGATGAGTGCCACCCTGGTGCTCTTGGCCTCCATCTTTTCCCTGGCACAGCCCTGGACCCCTTAGGGGGCTAGTGGTAGGAAAGGTTTGGGTTCCTGGCTATTGAGTCGTTCAGATAGCAGCTAAAGCAGCTACTACCTTCCAGGTTTGTTTTGTTTTGTTTTGTTTTTAAGATTTATTTATTTGAGAGAAGGGAGAGAGCGTGAGTGGGGCAGGGGGCTGGGGGGGGGCCGGTGATTCAGAGGGAGAGAGAATCCCAAACAGATTCCACGCTCAGTGCAGAGCCCGACATGGGGCTCCATCCCACGACCCCGAGATCATGACCTGGGCCAAAATCAAGAGCCAGACACTTAACTGGCTGAGCCACTTAATTTTTTTAAATACATATCTTTTTTTAACAAAATCAGGATCTTAACACATAGCTGATTTTTTAAATCATGACCTTTTTTCCACGTGGTCTTTTGTTATGCTTATTACCTCAAATCATTGGCAAATTCTTGTTTTTAAGCCTGTCTACCCTTGTGTCCTCTGGCTCACACCCTCATGTAACTACTTCTCTGTTGTTGGACATTTAGGTTATTTCCAATTTTTACCCATTACAATAAAGTCATGAGGGACACCTTTGTATAAACCAGAGTGTGCCTAAATATTTGTTTTATCTGAAAGAAAAAATACCAAGTTGCTTTCCTGGCAGCAATCTGTTCTATCTCCGCACACTTAGAGTGGTAGGTGCAGTCTTCAAGAGGGGGAAGGCCCAGAGCAGAGTATAGAGCCCACCAGAGGCAAGGGAGTCAGAGTGCAACGCTGGCTACAAATCAGAATCATCTGGGAGCTTTTAAAAATACCAGGATCAGGGCCTCCACCAGAGAGAAAGATTTAATTGGCTTGGGTTGGGGCTAAGATTATAATTAACTTTTTTAATCTTTCATGTTCTGTTCTGGAAGGATTTCTTACAGTGTGGGGTTACGGGTCCTTTGAAGCCTCTTAAGAATAGATTAGGGCCAGGGAGCAGGGAAGTAGGGACAAAGAGAAAATGTTCCAGCAGTCAGCTTCTGGTTCATGAAAGTTGACTTTCCTATCTGCTCTTTTTTTTTTTTTTTTTTTTTTGAAACATTGCCATTGGAGGGTAGGGAGGGTGTAGGTCAATGGCAATAAAAAGTGATTTTGAATCATAGTCAAAAGCAGGGAGTGGCTTCTGGGAGGCACCTTTCTCTGCCCCTCCAGCCACACTGCTGTAAGTTCACCACCAAGTTTCTGTGCCATGGCATCCACAGTGAGTAGTGTGCACAGGATGACACCAAGAGGCCAGAATGCTTCTTAATGAAAACCAGCAGTCCCCTACCTTAGGTCACTCTCCAAAAGACCAGCTTCTTGTTCCAGCAGCTTTTCACTCCCTGTCCCTTTGCCCCTTCTTCTCTGCTCAACTTCCATCAGCTTTCCCTTTATCCTTTTATTAAGATTGATTTTGTGTTGACATGATTAAATCATCCATGCTGTGTCTATAGATTGAGGCTAAAAGACAACAAATATGTGTGTGCTGTTATCATAGATTGTAGTTGCCATTAGCGGCTGATTAAGCAGTTCACTACATGTTCTTCTTTGTGGGTCCATCTCTTTTCTTTCATTCTGTCAGTTACTCAGAGGCTCACAATTTTGTTGGCTTCACATGTGGACCGTGGTTTTCTTGTGCAGCTTTAGGTTTTTCCTGTAGTTTCTAATTGTCTTTCTTTTTTTCTTGCCAAGAATGGTCACAAGCACCACCTTTACCATATTCCTGAGGTCTTGCAGCTCCTACATACTGCTTATGGAATGGAATTTGTTCCATTCTTTTCAGGGCCCACGGGTTTCTTGTAATATGGATACTGGAATTATTTAGGCCTACTGTAGTGCTGTCATCCTTCCATTTCTTTTCATTCATCCCTGGTTCAGTACTAGAATTTCATGTATCTCATGTCTTCCCATTTCTTTATTTGCATTCCAGCAAAATGAGAGTGAACCCTAAAGGAACTCCCTCCCAGTGGGTGCATAGGAGATCATCTTTGAATCCTTACATGCCTAAACAAGTCCTGATTTTGTTTTCACACCAAGAGGTTCACAATAATCTTCTCTAAGAACATGAAATTTTTGCTCTGCTGTCTACTAAGTGTCCAGTGCATTGCTGAAAAAGCTGATATTAATCTTAATTCTCAATCTTTTGTAGATGCCCTATTTTATTCTCTCTGGGAACATCTAGGATCTTCTCTTTATCCTTGTTACATTGAAATTTCATTAAAATATGCCTTAGAATAAGTTTATTTTTCTTGGTTTGATACTCTTTTTTGATACCCTTCACTGGGCCTTTTCAGATAAAGATTCCAGTTTCTCTCAAAAGTTTCTGGGAAATTTTCTTTTATTATGTCTTTATTATATAGTTTCCTGCCCTGTAGTTCCTTTGTTTTCTCTTGTGGAAACTCCCATTGGACAGAATTTGGTTCTTAGTGAGCTTCTGTGTCTTTTACCTTCTTTAATGTTTTCTCTTCCCTACCTAAAATTGAGATTGCCATTGGAGGGTAGGGAGGGTGTAGGTCAGGGAATTTGTAGGTCTGGGGAATTTCTAGGATTTTATCTGCCAGTATTCCTAACTAATGTTTTGTTTCAGAAGTTGTATTATTAATTTCAATCTCTTCCTTATTTGTTGGTATGTTTTTCATTGCACCCTGATCTTGTTTTATGGATAGAGTAGCTTCTACACACACACACACACACACACACACACACACACACACACACACACACATTTCTCACACACACACACACATTTCTCACACACACACACACATTTCTCACACACACACACACACACACACACACACATTTCTCCAGAGTCAGTGTTCTGGTCAGTTTATCTTCGGGGTCTCTTGTTTTCCTGACCGGGCAACCCCACAAGGTCTAGTTGTACTTGAGAACAAAAACCTGAGTTGCTGAGCCTAAGTGGGTGAGCACTCTCTGCCTGGTTGTGTAGGCAGGCCTATTTTCTCATGGGAGCTCTCCTGAATTGAAAGGCTGAAAGGTGTGCAGTAAATGTGCAGATCCAGACAGTAGGCAGCAAGTTACCAAAGTGAGAGGAGCTTTACTCTCTTTCTCTCTCCCCCTTTTTTTCCCCCCTAAGTAGGCTCCATGCCAGCGTAGGGCTTGAACTCATGACTCTGAGATCAAGACCTGAGCTGAGATAAAGAATTGGACGCTTAACCACCTGAGCCACCCTGATGCCCCTTGGCGGGCAGTCGGGACACGTGTTCTGCTGACTCTCAAGTGCTGTACTCTTTTTCATCCTTCTGGTCACTCCCAGCCTCCATTCTTGTAGCACGGAGGCTCCCACCTCTGTTGCAGCCCCACCCCACATATATTCTGAGCATCTTACATCTCCTCTGCTTTCCATTTCGAAAAATCTACAACCCCATTTCTTTTCTGTTTTACAATTTATTTATTTATTTGAGAGAGAGAGCACAAGCAGAGGGAGCAGCCGAGGGAGAAGCAGGCTTCCCGCTGAGCAGGGAGCCCGATGTGGGACTCGATCCCAGGACCCCGAGATCATGACCTGAGCTGAAGGCAGATGCTGAACCGACTGAGCCACCCAGGCGCCCCTACAATCCCTTTTCTGATCTCTTTCCTATTAGCTGTTTGTTCAGCTTTGTTCCTGGTATTCCAGGGCAGTCTAAGAAGGAAAGAGGGGAGAAAGCTTAGGAGCTTTGTTTTCCACTGAAAGCATGAGAGCTTTTCTGAGATTCAGTTATTTCTCAGCCCTACTCCTGGACTGACCAATCTTCTTGATATGGGTAGGCTCTTCCGGGGACCACCAGATGGAGGTGGTCCCAGCTGGAGAGCATCGAAGGGACCCTGTGCAGAGTACCCGAGCTGTGCCCTCCTCCCGCCCAGCCAGCTCTCACCCCCCACTCTTGCTGGCTCTGTTTGCAGGAGATCCTGTCCGCCTGCTGGGCTTTCGACCTGCAGGAGAGGCCCAGCTTCACCCTGCTGATGGACATGCTGGAGAAGCTGCCCAAATTGAACCGGCGGCTCTCCCACCCCGGCCACTTCTGGAAGTCTGCTGAGTAAGTACCCCCTCGGTGGGCCTTTGCAGCCTCACCTGGTGTCTTAAAGGGCACCGTCCGCCCTGTCTGCGTAAGACTTTGATCTGGGGAATACACAGAGCAGATTTGCTGGAGTGGACTAGACTCATCCCCTTGCCCAAGAGATCCTAGGATCTTGTTTATTTCAGAGACTCCTTCTGAGACACGAGCGTCTCCAGTCCTCTTCTGTAAAAACCCACATATCCCTGTTATCAGAGCAGTGCTGACGCTGGGCCCAGGCTAGGCCTGGACAAGAGCAGTCTGCCTTGGAAGGGGCCAGATAGGGCCAGTTGGAAGCCAGAGCAGCTCTGACTTAAAAGGGTGCAGACTCGAGATGGCTTGCTAGCCCCCAAATCAGCCACCTGGGATGGGGACCACGTGGCCCGGGTTTCTGTGCGACTCTAATGCTGGAAATCCATTTGCCTTCTGTTTAATCACATAGTCCTTTGTGCCCCTTGGTACCAGGCAGCCTTCGCGCCTCTTATACGTTCTGTCTCATTCCCCTTTTGCTCTGTCCCTCTGGCTCGCTCTCTCCCTGAGCACTCAAAAGCAGACCTCTGCCCTGCCGCGAACCCCTTGTGGGAATCTGAGGAAGTCCTTCGTTCTAGGCCTCAGTTTTGGCAGCTTTAAAAAGTGGGGCTGGGGCCAGATCAAGGAGTGGGCTTCTAGCGTAGGGACTGCGTTAGGCTTTGCAGGCGAGGAGGGAAGTTGGAGTCACAGCGCCGTCCCTGGGATTTGTGGCGTGCCCAGCAGCAGCGCAGAGCTGTGATAGTACCAAGTATGGCCTGTGTCGCAAGGACTCAGCTCTGCCGTTTGGTGCAGGAGTAGCCAGGGACGGCGCGCAAACTGGGGGGCTGGCTGGGCTCTAATAAAGCTTTATTTATGGATGCGCCAACTGGAATTTCATGCAGCTTTCTTTTTTTTTTTTTAAGATGTTTATTTTATTTATTTGAGAGAGAGAGAGAGCACAGGCAGAGGGGGAAGCAGGCTCCCCAGTGAGCAGGGGGCCCGATGGGGGACTCGATCCCCGGATCCTGGGATCATGACCTGAGCCGAAGGCAGACGCTTAATGACTGAGCCACCCAGGCGCCCCTCGTGCAATTTTCATATACCATGAAATCTTCTTTTGATGTCCCCCCCCGCCAACCCATTTAGAAAGGCAGAAACCATCCTTAGTTTGTGGATTGTGCGGAAGCAGGTTGAGCAGCCCATTCATGAAAAGACCCCTAAATAATAGGAATGGTTTTAAACTTTTTTAAGGCAAAGGGCACTTTCTAAAAGTGTGCTCTCCCCCAGAGTCCCATTAAATAAACCAGATAGAGTGGAGCTGCTCTTGGTAGTTGAGGGGACAGGAGCCTGTCCGTACAGCCAAGGTGGCTGCTGGGGCACCTGCTGTCCCATCACGGAGCCCCTGGGGGAGGTGCACCTGGATCTCCTACCTGCTGCCCAGGTGTGCGGCAGCATCTGTCCTAGTCTAGAAAGGGCCAGTTGGCAAATATTTTAGGTTTGTGGGTCATATGATCTCTTATCATATGTTCCTGGTTTTTTTGGGTTTTGATTTTTTTTGTAACCTTTAAAATGATCAATCTTTCTGTGGCTGGATTTGGCTTAGCTATAGTTGGCTGGCCCATCTTAAACCAAACTGGGTTTCAAGCTACAGGTGAGGGGGGACCCAGCATGGGTCACCCAACCAGAGGATGCGGGTGGGAGAACTCACTGAAGAAATGTGATAAACTGCTGAGTTAGGCCATGTGCACGGACGGCCTAGAGGAATGACAGTTTGGGGTTGGGAATACTGTTTTTTAGAATGCCACCTTAGTGTCCATATTAAGATGGGTCAGAGTCTAGTGCAACTGGGGTGCAACAGAATGTTGCCATTGGAGGTGTGGGTTCTACCCAGCCATTGCCGAGTACCTGCTACACAGCTGGGTAGATGGAAGGCCAAGGGCAGGCCTCGGCCAGCCGGGAGCTTGCAGTGTAATTGGTGAACGGATGAGGGAATGGCGCTAACATGCTAAGTGCCGTGACAAAGAACAGCCTTTGTGGGAGCACGCACAGGGCCCTGTCTGCCCGCCCAGAGCTTGAGAAAGGGTCTCTAGAAGAGGGCTTATTGGAACTGGGTTTCCAGCAGGAGCTACCCTGGCAGAGGCCAGGAGACTGGGGTTCCCCTGGACTCGGGGCACCGTGTTGAATATCCTGGGCCCTGGTTTTGTCCTCCACAGAAGAGAAGGCTGCGCTAGGCGGGTCCGGCATTCAGGAGATGATGATTCCAGATTCCCTAAAGACTATGTAGCCCCACCTTCTCATTTCACAGGTGGGAGACAGAACCACAAATGGGCGTTGCTCCCTGCCCAGAGCCACCCGTGTTAGCCACTGGGGAGAAAAATGCCAGCCGACCTGAATGAGCCCCTCAGTCAGTGCTTCCTGCCGGTCCATGATTCCTCCTTCAACACATTCCGCCTCTAATTCTCATTTTCTCGTTCCTTTTCCATCTGTCTCGTTGCTTTTTTATTTCTGGGGGGTGGCGGACGTTCTGGCCTGTGCTGCCACCCCCCCCACGCCCTGTCATCCTGCTTCCTCCCCCACCCGTCTGCTTCCGGTGCCATCACCTGGGGACTGCGCTCCTCCCACACTTGGCCCAGTGGTCGCGCGCCTCCCCTCCCGGTCGCTGGCGGAGCCGCCACTACGGGAAAGGGCGTGACAGCCACCTGGACTTTGAGAACTCCTGTCCGGCTCTGCAGGAATAGCGTGTCTTCCGTTGTTCCCCTCATTCTCTGCCTGTTTGCACCCTGCTTCCTGTTCTCTCTCGGCATTCGGCTTCCCCATTTTTATCTGGTTTGTTCCCCTAAGCCAAAGTGATAGTCTTGTAGGCGAAATGGCCACCGGCAAGGGTCCCGTGGGCTTGTGGGTCTCTGGCCGGGCCGAGCGGAGGCCCATGGCACCTGGCAGCACCCCTGTCCACCCACTGTGGCGGGTGGCGGCTCGTCCCGGGGTGGGAGAGAACTCGGAGCCTTGGTCCAAGTCCAGGGTGCCCTTTGACCAGAGCCTAAAGAAGGGAGCGCAGTAAGCAGAGAGAGTGAACTTTCGGCAAGTCTGTTTTGATAGTCAGGGTCTGAGGGGCCATGGGTCCATCGGCCAACCTCTGTCTAAACATTCTGTGACTGTCCCGGGGGAGCTTGGGACGGAGCTTAGGACAGGTGCTTTGTGCCGGGTCCCTCCTGAGCTCGCTGCGCTGCCAAGCCTGGAATGGAGCAGGGACGCCTTTTTCCCTCTCTGCAGGGAAAGTGGGTCCCCTACCCTCTGCCCTGGCCAGGCCTCTGTCGCTCCCCCTGCCCCTCCATGGGCTCGGGTTCTGACTGTGTTTTCCTCTCCTCTCTTTCTACCCATAGGTTGTAGGCCTGGCTGCCTTGCATGCACCGGGGGCTTTCTTCCTCCTAATCGACACTCAGCACCGTGACTTCTGCTCAAACACAAACTGACGTGCGGGCACTAACCCAGGGGATGCGATCTCTGCCGCTCCAGGCATCTCTCCCGAGACTTCTTCTTTCGCTTTGTTGTTTTTCAAACTGGCCCCCTCCCCTCTCCACGGCCTGCGTGTGCTTGAATAACTACTGTCCACGAGGACCTCCTAACAGACCCCCCCACCCCGCCCAGCAGAGGTGCCTCCCCCCGGATGGGACTTCATTCTCTAACTCTTCCTCTGGGGGGCAGCGCCCAGGCGGCCCTGTCTCCCCACTAACACCTCCGTGAGACCGACGCGCGCCGCCCCCCAAGCACATCGGCCTCCCACTGGCTGGGTCCACAGTGCGGGGCAGGGCTTTTGCTTGGCTGTTAACCTGCAAGGTTTTGTCCAACAAGGAGTGGGATGATTTCAGAGCTGCCCAAGGCCAGCCCTCTCTGGGAGGGGCCTGGGGAGGTGGACACCAGAGTCCCGTTGCTCTGAAAGACACTACCTGGGAAGGGCTTTGTCCACAGCGGTGCCCTCAGGAAAGTGGTCCTAAAACTAAGGGGGCCTGTTGCCAAACAATTTCACTGATGAGAGCAAAGCTTCTGCTGCCAGTCCCCACAACGTTACTCCCTTTACAGACAGAAAGTACCAGAACCCAAGTCAGTGTTCAAGAGTGTGGCTGAGAGGCCACACACAGTCACTGT
The DNA here is from genome assembly GCF_009762305.2 of Zalophus californianus. Classification (NCBI taxonomy): domain Eukaryota; kingdom Metazoa; phylum Chordata; class Mammalia; order Carnivora; family Otariidae; genus Zalophus; species Zalophus californianus. The sequence goes on along the minus strand of NC_045610.1, from coordinate 18,903,732 downwards.
GCTGCTTCCCAAATGCAGGTCTCCGGGGTCCCCCCAAAGCAAGTCCAGGTCTTTGGAGGCATGTTCTGAGAGTCTGCGTTTCTACTGCCTCCCGGAGGGTCCTGATGCCCCCCTCCCCACAATGTTTGGGGACCATTTCCAGAAGGATTGTGTGAGGCCACTCTCGGCACTTGGGGTCCAGTTTCTCTTTCTCCTGGTTGCACTCGGAGCAGAGCCCTCCTGGGCCGCAAGTGAGAAAGTAGCTCAGTCGAGCCCGCGGCAATGACAGCCTGCCAGGTGCCGGGGACTCTGCCACTAACCAGCTCATGTCCCCCAGGAGGGATGTGCCAAGTCTTTGCACCCCGGCCAAGTCTGACCAGGAGCAGCTCTGCCAAGGCTGTTGGCTTGCAGCCGTTCTTGCTTCTTGCTTCTTGCTGGGGCGGGTCCTCTGTGGAGCTTCTGAAACCGGCCCGCTCCTTACCTAACATTATCCTGCTTCCAGTAAAGACCAGCGTGGCTGTAACCCATGTTTTTGTTCCTCTTTGCAGCATTAACAGCAGCAAAGTTGTACCCCGGTTTGAAAGGTTTGGCTTGGGTGTCCTGGAGTCCAGTAATCCAAAGATGTAGCCAGCCGTACAGTTTCTCTGCCGATTTCTTTCTTTCTTAAACGTGTTTCTAAAGCATCCAAACAACCACCATGACACAAACGAAAACACTCTTTGAAACATCGGTCCACCCTCCTAAGTGCTGCAGACCAGGAGTGTGAGTCCTCCACTCAGACGTTCATCCACAAAAACACCAGGAGATAGAGCTGCACCTGCTGTTTCTTAAAGTCATATCACCAACAACCAGACCTGCCCCGACAGGCAGCGAATGTTTACATGTATGTTTCTGGGGCGTGAACTCAATGCTTTACAACAGGTAATAATACAGAGTGGTCCGCAGAGGCTGGGATGGTGGAAGCGGCCTTCCCCTCCGGAGGACCCTGGCGGCAGTGAGGAAAAGGAAGAAAAGCATCCTGACTGTGGCTGTTCTCGGGGTAGGATGGGGACCACAAGGTTTGACCTGGACTCTGCTTTGGCCCTAAAGCCTATCCGTGGGGAATGTCCCTCTGTAGGGTTCTCCTCCTATCCTAACAAAGGGACACTGTCCCTTTTTTCCTCTGGCAAAGGAAACCCTGGCTAGGAACCAAGCTGGATTATGAGGGTCAGGAGTTCCCAGAGGGCTTGGGTTCCCTTTTGACCCCAGTAACCCAGCCCATAGCTGCTGGAAAAGTCGAGACAGATTAAATCCAAATGATGTCTGGATTGATCCAGGGGTTGGTGGCCAGGGTTTCCAGCACCTGTAGAGAGGTCTCTTTCACACAGCTTCCAGGAAGACACCAAGGAGATGGCCCTCAGGGCTTCAGCTTCTTAGACACATCCCGGTCCTGGCTGACACTTGACCCCAGAGCTAAGGCCCAGCCCGGCAGCTGCGTGTACCATGAAGCCTTGCTCAGGGAGAACAAAGAGGGGAGGGGGAGGGAGAAGTGGCAGGCAGCGGGTTCCTGAGCCCACCCTCCCAGCCACAGGGTGACCTGGCTCTTCAGAAGCCCCACCAGTCATGCCAAGGTTCTGGAATTGCCCACCCCTTCTTCTCCAATCCTGTTGGAAGCCCATAGCCACGCCTGACCCTTCCACTGTCCTTGCTCTGAGCTCTTAGCTGAGACGGGAGGCCTGTGCCCCTCCACGCTGTTGATCTAGACCACCCAGTCCACCAGTCCTCAGAGCCTCCCCTGAACCAAGTCAGGACCATCTGTGCCTGTATATTTGCACCAGAAGGAGGGGCTTGACTGGGGGATGTCCGTGGTGTGAGCACATCCTGCCTGTCTTCATTAGAAGCTGTCACCTAAGGAGAACAGTTCCAAATGGAAAAGAAGCCTTTAGTGGGCGTTACGCCATGTTAGGCTTCAAACCAGGACTGACCAAGGGTGATGAGGCTGGAGATGTGGTTGGATTCAGACCCAGAATCTGTGTCCATATGCCCTGAGCCAAGATGGGGGCATGTGGCCCTCCCATCCCTTTCATTTACACCCGCCTAGCAAAGCTCCCAATCTTCAGAGCCTTCCCTGGAGTCTGGCCAAAATGTCATACGAAGCAGGCCACTGCCTAGAAGTGGTAGGGCTGCCTTCCTGACTCCGGGTCAGGCGCCCCTCAGGTGGGCCACCCTCGCCTGGAGAGCACAGCTGTGCAGCGGTGTGAGGTGTCTGGGCTCCCGCTGCCCCTCAGCGCCCCAGACCTGAGCTCCTTAACCCTTCCCAGTCAGGGTGTGTGGGGAAGACCAGAGCTGTGAGCCAGCTGGATTCAGCTCTGGGTGGATCTTTCCTCTTCTGTGGGCCTGCTGGCTTCACCCCCTCATCCCTTGGCCTCCCCGATGGGTGTCACGCCTGTGGGTCAGTTCAAGAAGGTTTCATCGAGCACTGACTGTGTCTTGAGCAAGTGTAGGGGACCCCGCGATGGGAGCAGTCACGGTCCCTGCCCCTAAGGAACTGACGCTCAGCCAGGAACCCTGAGGGGTTGCTGAAGGCCTGGAGGACGGTCCCTTCATCTTCAGGACCCCGGACAGCCGCCCAGCCCTTGGCCTAGCCTCTGGGCTGCCTGTCCCTTAGGAGAAACGTGGTCCCTTCTCCCTGTCAAAGTGACTGTGAATTGAGGTTGGGAAGACGTGCTTGCCCTTCTGTGTGCTCTCCCTGTCTGCCATGGAGACACATGAAGGACGGCCAGATACTGTGAATTCAGCGCTCACGGCCAACTGTGAAGGGGATGGAGAAGCTGGGACAGCCTCCTTGGCAAGAGCTCTGGGAGCTGCGGAGGTCCCCACCAGGGCCTGAGAGTGGAGCCCAAGCTTTGGTCCTTCGCGGCACAGCCTCAGTCCCCAGCATCCCCTCCAGAACCCTAGGGCCCGTGCCCCCGTTGCCTTTAACCCCCAGAGCCGCAGCCCCTGGCTCTCCATCCAGCTCAAGATCTTCAATCAAGCTCCCCCATTGGTAGCGGGCGGTGTAGCAACGTTGACCTCTCCGTGTCACCGAGTCCAGGGCGCTGGAGTCCCTCTGTCCTCGTGGCATTCTTGTGATCCGAGGGGCCAGCCGCGTGCCCTGCACGCCTGCACTGCTGTTCCACGTTGATTAGGGGGCCTGGTGGAGACACAAATGTGAAGCCGTTAGGGAGCTCGTGTGATGCTTCAACGTTAGCCCGAATTTCATTAGTGTGTGTAAAGCCCGCCTCCTCCGTGGCCACAGGCACACACTTGCTTTTTTTGAATGTGATGTAAAATCTGTACAGTAAAAGTTTTTATATTTTCTATCAACTGCATTTGTCTTCCAGAAATGCTATTAATTTAAATTAAAATGGTTAGTATTAATGAATGTGCTGTATCCGTTTTTTTGTCACTGGCAAGAACACATCCTTTGTGCCAGGCCAAGCCTGGGTGTCTGGAGTTTGTGAATAAAATTGTACCAAGGTGTCTGGGGCTTGTGTCTACTTGGGTCGGTTCCAGATGAGTGTGTGGAGTTAGTCGGATGGATGGCATGAGGGAACAGGAATGGGGGTTGGGGGCCGGACCCCCTCTAGGCGCTCCTTCCAGAGAAAGAAGGCGTCCATGGACCTGGAAGGCAGATGGAGGAGTGGAGACAGAACGGCATCAGACCCATGATGCACAGAGGATGGTCATCCAGCCTCCAACACTTAACAACTCATGAGCAGACCCAGACCCAGTGTCTCCTGGGCTGAAGGTGTCTTCACCTCGTGGAAGCTGTAGGGGGTGGGGAGTGGCGTGCTCATTTATCTGACTCTTATTTCTAGGAGCCTCTCCTTGCCAGTCATGTAGAGAGGTGCTTTGGGGGTTGGAGGAGGCAGGACAGATGGAGGAGAAGGGGAGCCGGCATTTGCAAGGCCCTCCTCTGAGCCAGGGAGGTGCTTTCTATCCATCATGCCACACACCCCCCGCCCCACTCAATGTAATCCTCACAACCACGCCAGGAAGCAGGAATTGTGATGTGTCAGCCAAGGAAACCGGGGCACGAGAGGTTAAGATACCCAAGATGACACAGCTGGAAGGTGGCTAGTCCAGGACGCAGCCCATGGCTCTGACTCCAGAACTTCCTCTCTGCAAAAGTCGAGGGACGGACCAGACGTTTACTGAACGCCTGTGCTCTGAAGGTGGCGCTAAGTGCTGAAACAGATAAAAAGGTGGTAGTCCCCTTGCCTTCAGCCCCCAAGTGGTCCGAGGAAGGGGTCCCTCAGTCTGCCTGGCAGGTTTCATGAAGGAAGTGGCCTTGGAGCTGACTTTTACAGTGAGTAATGTGCCTGGTGCAAATAAACAGGAGCAGGGCATTCTACCCTGTGGGAATGGCATATGCAAAGGCTCAGAGGTCTGGGAAGACATGGTATGCTTGGGATATCATGAGTATTCAAGCTGTTGCACAGTGAAACTGGGGGAGTAGATTGGAGCCAGAGAGGATCCTGCAAGTGCCAAGTCAAGGAGTTTAGACTTTTAGGTGGCAGCCCTGGGAGCCATGGGAGATTCTTGAGGAGGGGAGGGTCATAGTTACATTTGTGTCTTAGATACATAGGGACTGGAGCGGGGCTGAACTAGAGGCAAGGGGATGATGACCTGAGCTTTGATTGGTTGTGGGGAAGAGGTGAGCATCCAGGGTAACTCCCCAAATGTCTGCCCTGCTGCTAATAGAGTCAGTCACGGTGAGGTGAGTCTGTGGGTGAGGAGCGGGGGTTGGCGGGGTCAGGCTCAGGGGCATCCAGGTGAGTGCTGCATGGGCAGAGGGCCATTGCCCGACAGCACACCTTGCTGTAGAAATGAATAAGGGCAGGGACTAGAAAAATTAAAAACGTGACCTCGTTCTTGAGGACCCAGTGGTAAAGCTGAGGGTCCCCAGTTTATATATAGAGACTTGGGGGGGGGTGCTTTTTTATAACTGCCATATCCAGCATGTTTTCCCTAGTGATTTTATCTGGTAAGATATCTAGCTGCTAGGTTTCTTTTTCTTTCTCGATAGGCCATTTTTATCTTTTCAGGAGGTGCTAAATAAAAGCAATGGAAGTCTGTTTCCCCAGGGCCTGAGAGGGGTTAGGTTAGAGGTTAGCAAGGGCAGTGAGGCTCTGGTGGGAGACCCTTTGAGATCCCTGGTAGAGACGAACCATGAGAGATGATGGACTCTGAAAACAAACAGGGTTCTAGAGGGGAGGGGGGTGGGGGGGATGGGTTAGCCTGGTGATGGGTATGAAAGAGGGCACGTTCTCCATGGAGCACTGGGTGCATATGGAAGCAATGAATCATGGAACACTACATCAAGAACTAGTGATGCAATGTATGGTGATTAACATAACATAATAATAAAAAAAGAAATACTCAGGGGAAAAAAAAAAAGATGCCTGGTAGACTCAGAAAGGGGGAGGGAGCATTGGCACACGGGATCTTTGCCACATGGTTTAATATTTAACATTCCCTAATTACCTCTGTACCCTGAAATCCGATTTTTGTATGCTATTCCACTTGAGCAGACCTCTGCAGGAGTAGATGGTTCCAGATTTGGGCCCAGGAGAGAGAGGAGTTCCTGGGATATAGGGAGGGTTAGGGGCAGGGCTGGCAGGCACTAGAGGCTGGTGTATGGAGGAGGGAAAAGGGGTACCACCAGCTGCCAAAATGATGGGAGATGCCAGTGCAGCTGGGTCCTTGGGAATTAAGTTTTAAGCTGTATCCTTGGAGGAGAGCTTTGTAACTGGAAGAATGAGCGCTCTTTCCCATGCCCTAGTGCTAGGCGGAAAAGATGCAAATATAATCCAGCCTGCAAGAGCGCATATCTCGAAACATCCACAGGAGCTTTGTGTTTTCAGAAGCGAGACCCTCAAAGTGTGTGTGACCCCGAAATGGGCCCCCGTCCTGTGCCAGAACCCTCAAGGGGCCAGTTGAAAGTAGTGGTTGAGGGAAGTAGCTCAAACATGCTCTAAGGGCCAAGTACCAGCCGGTTTGCAGAAGGGAGCACGGCAGGCAGCCGATCCCGAGGTGCGAGAGCAACGTGCCTGACTTAGGATGCGGCCGACACCCAGCGAGAACTCATGCTTGTTCTAACATTTGTTCTGAGGAGGGGTGAGGGCTGTAGGGAACTGGACAGTGTGCTCTCCGCCACAGCCGCCCCCAGCCCTGCTCCCTTGTTGCCTCCTGGGAACACGAGCCCCCAGCTGCCGGACCTTCCTTTTTGTTTGTCATTCTTCTCGTGTGTTTATCTTTAAGAGGAGCTAGGAGTCTGAATTTTTACGTGAAATCTCTCAATTTCCAAAAGTTGGCTTGCATGTTTTTTATTCTGTGTGTAGGACAACGAAAGCAGTGTGCAGACGCGCGGCGGCACATTCTGGCTCAGCTGTGGCTGCCGGCCGGAGGCATCAGGGGGAGCCTGCACGCTCAGCCGCCTCCCTGCGTGCTCTGGAGGCATGCTCCGACTCACCATAAACCACGGCCCCCCTCCCCAAGGCCCGGGGTTGATGGTGGGAGCCTGACATGTCATTGGACTTCAGGGCAAGGGGTGTCCTCTGACGGTGCCCGAGTCAGGGAGATGTGGGGGGTGGCTTACCTACCAGAGCTCAGGAGTCCAGCCCCCCCGCGTTAACAGCTCTTCACTTTGGCAGTCCCCAGCCCTCCTGCAGATCCCGCTGTCCTCGACAGGGCTGCTCAAGGAAGCCCTGACCCTCTGTTCCCCTGTCTGTTCCAGAACACATCACCACTGTCCTCCCAGCTGAGAGCTGCCCAGTGAGAGGCCCCTGCTTACTGGTGGGTCCTTAAGATGTCTTTAGGCAGAACTGAGACACAGATGATGTAGAGTCCCAGAGTGAGAAAGTGATTCTCTTTCCAAGTATCTTTCAATCCGTCTGGGGATCTCAAGAAGAAAGGCTCGTAGCATCTAGAAGTAGTCTCTAGCTAATCACCACCCACGAGCACCGATCTCCCCTTTAACACAGACTGGGCCCGTTGTAGACTCAGAGAACTTTAGGTGAACATTTTCCAGGGGGAGCTTCATAGCCTTCTCCCCCCAACTCCCACCTCTTAAATGTCATAAAATATATGTAATTATCATTTTAACCGTTTCACTGTGTGGTACCTTAAGGCCCAACCCCAGAAATTGCACAATGTCACTTCTGAATTCTGTTGGCCACGTCAAGTCATGAGCCAAACCCGATTCGGAAAAGGAGACTCCATCGCCTTTTTTTTTTTTTTTAAGATTTTATTTATTTATTTTGAGAGAGAGCATGAGCAAGGGGGAGGGGCAGAGGGGGAGGGAGAAGCAGGCTCCCCGAGGAGCAGGGAGCCTGGTGCGGGGCTTGATCCCAGGACCCTGGGATTATAACCTGAGCTGAAGGCAGACGCTTAACCGACTGAGCCACCAGGCGCCCCTTGACTCCATCTCTTGATGGGAGGAAGAGAAAGTCACATTGTGAGCAGTGTGGACCCAGGGAAGCATGACTCTTTGGGGGACATTATTGGCATATACCATCAGAAGAGTATCTTTAGAGATCCTTCATGCTCTAGCCCCTAGGATGTAAGCTCTCAGAAGGAACAAGGTCTCCTATGTGGACTAATTCTGGGAAGGAAAAGCCAGGCCCTCTCTGTTGCTCCCCAAAGCTGCCTGGAATGAAGGGATTGGTGAGGGTGGCCCCGTGACCGCACACAGACTAGATGAAGCAGGCGCGGGGGCATCGGCTCAGCAGGTCAGCAGCTGGAGCCTGGTTGCTCAGGCCATCTCTTCCACTGACACCAAAATGGTGGAAGGGGCTGCTGGGGGAAGCTGGGGGAGCACAGCTGACCTGGTTTTTATCCTGGTTTGGCTGCTCATTGCATGTGTGGGGTGGGGCACTTGTCTGATGCATAGATTCATCAATGATTCAGCACGGCCAGGCCTGCCAGGAGCTGGACCAGAGGTGACAGATGTGAAGTCCTTGGCCCCCTACCAGGCAGACAGCACTCTGGTGTCCATAAACACTGCCTCCTTTCCTGGGGAGTGTTCCTGGTACATGAAGAGGGAGTTAGGTCCTAAAACAGCTTAGGGAAGGAAGGAGGTAGCAGGAACTGGGAAGGGGCAGGGCCGGGGCTAGGGCCAGGAGCTATAGCCAAACCAGGTTTCATCTTCCAGGGGCAAGCACCCCTGGCTGCCAGCCCAACTATCGTCTGTCTTCCCGGCAGGTTTAGGAACAGAACCTGAGAAGCTTGAACTTCAGGCAGGGCTCTTCACTGCATAGGCAATGGGTTTGCCTGGCCACAGGTGTTCGTAACATTTGCAAGAGCTAAGATGTATTGAATGAACTGGTTTTTTGTAAAGATTTTATTTATTTATTTGAGAGAGCAAGAGAGTATGAGCGAGGTGGGGGAGGAGGAGGGGAGGGCAGAGAGAGGGAAAGGAGAAGCAGGCTTCCCACTGAGCAGGGAGCCCAACGGGGGGCTCGATCCCAGGACCGCAGAGATCATGACCTGAGCCAAACGCAGACACCCAACCGACTGAGCCACCCAGGCGCCCCTTGAATGAACTGATTAACACTACTGTCTCCTTCCCTTCTAACTTCCCCTCTATCATATGGCCTCTTGAATCAGGTAGTATTGGAAAGGCCCATTTGCATTTTGGGGATCGGACTAAGAGAGTTGTCGAGAAGGGCGCCTGGGTGGCTCAGTTGGTTAAGCGACTGCTTTCGGTTCAGGTCATGATCCTGGAGTCTCAGGATTGAGTCCCGCATCTGACCCTTCCCCCTCTCATGTGCTCTCTCTCTCTCTCTCTCTCATTCTCTCTCTCTCAAATAAATGAATAAAATCTTAAAAAAAAAAAGAGTTGTCGAGTTGGGCATATGTTTCTTCTAGGTTTAGTGGGATATATTCGTGTGGTTCACAGCCACTTCTGTGAATAATTCAGTTATTCCCACCCGTCCCAGTTTAGGAATGGCTTCTGGAACCCTCCTCCTGCCCATTGCAAAGATTTGGGGCCAGAAATACATCCCAAAGGAACGTGTCCCACGTTGCCCAGTCCCCAGAGCGCACATGCAGTGGAGTTCAAGAAGCAGGCCATTGGAAAGGCAGGATGACCTTTCTACTTCCTTTATGGAAAATATGTCAAATCCTCATAACACAAAGAAGCAAACAGTGTGCAGCCAAAAAAGTAGGAAAGTATTATAGTGCCAGGAAATTAATAAAAAATATTATTTTTCTGGATTTTATGATGTTTGGGGTATTTGTTAACTGCAATGGTTTGAATGTTTGTGTCCCCCCAAAATTTGCATGACCACCTTCATCCATTTTGCCCACCAGGCGTTTTTATTTATGGAAGTGGTGGTGGTGTTCATTTATGGTGATGACATGAGGTTTGCTTTTATTTATTTTTTTAAATTAATTTTTTAAAAAGATTTTATTTATTTGGGGGGGAGAGAGAGAGAGAGCATGGGGGCAGGGGGCGAGGGGTAGAGGGTGAAGCAGACTCCCCACTGAGCAGGGAGCCTGACGCGGGGCTCGATCCCAGAACCCTGGGATCATGACCTGAGCCGAAGGCAGATGCTTAACGACTGAGACACCCAGGAGCCCCTATGTTTAGTTTTTTAAGGAATCACCAAACTGCGGTGTTGCATTGGTCTCAGCCAATACAGTGATGCTGTGGGCTAGATATGCCTGGGGCACTCACCGACCTCACACCACTTGGGGTGAACCCCCACACACACCCCCTCCGATACTTCCCCCATCGGAGCTAATGTTGTGGTTGGACCAGCCCTGTGGTGGAGCCAGCTCTGGTGGTTCCTCTTATGATTGTGAGACACCCCTCAGCAACAACCATCGGGGAAGTTTGAAAACATGAGGTTTCTCAATCACAAGTCCAGGAAGGTGCACGGCACATGGGGGCCACCCAGGGATGCTGTAGGGAGAGACAGAGAGAGAGAGAGCGAGAGAGAGAGAGAGAGCACGGACCTGGAGTTCTGCCTTTATTGGGGTCCTCGGGGGTGGCTAGGAGGGAATTAGGGTGCAGGAAGGGAAAAGCAGGCTCACTCATGGGCCAGTTATCTAGGCTCTCCAAAGCTTTCTAAAAGGGGCATTTCAGGGGCACGTGAAATGGGTGCTCAATCAGTTAAGCGTCTGCCTTTGGCTCAGGTCATGATCCCAGGGTCCTGGGATCGAGTCCCACGTCGGGCTCCCTGCTCAGTGGGGAGTCTGCTTCTCCCTCTCTCACTCCCCCTGCTTGTGCTCTCTCTCTTTCTCTCTCTCTCTGTCAAATGAATAAATTTTTTAAGATCTTAAAAAAAAAATAAAAGGGGCACTTCATCGATGGGGGCCGCCTGGGGGCTGGAAGCTGGTGATGCATTTATTCGAGAAAGCCGTCTATAAAGGTTGCCTCACCACACGTGTTAGTTTCCTTAGCAGCCTCACCATTTTCAAGCCCACAGCAGTGCGCCAGGTTCCTTCCTCCTCATCCTCCTCAACACTTGTCATTTTCTGCTGTTCGGTAGTGGCCATCCTCATGGGTGCGAGGTGGCAGACTCACAGTTTGAATAGATCCTTCGATCTACGCTGCAGAGATCACAGAGCTCCAGACAAGCATTTGGGACTTGGAATAAAAAAGCTCGGAAGGAACTTTCTGGAGGACGGCCTCTCACCCCCTTAAGACCAGAGCTAGGCCCTGGGAATGGAGGGTGGTGACCACAGGGTGATGCCAAGCTGTCTCGAAATGCCTCCCTTCTGTCCTAATTTGTCTGGAAACGCATTGGCCTTTGGGTTTGGTTGTCGCCATCCCCCCCCCCCCCTGCAGGGTGGGAACAGGGGACCCTAGGACCCTTGTTCCAGGGCTGTGACTCACCTCCAAGGTGAATGGTGATACCAAAGTGCTTGTCTGCTGGACCTCTAGCTGTCCCTGCATCTCCCGGGGCTTGGGGGCATTTTCGGTTTTATTAACAGGACTTTATTGAGATAAAGTGTTTCTGTGGAGTAAAAGGCACAGATCCTAGTTTGGGGGCTGAGTTTTTATATCTGTAAACCATCCATAGCAAGTTCCAGAATGCTTCCAGCGCCCAGGAGCCTTCTCCGTGTCCCTCCCAGTCAGTGCTGTCCCCGGGTCATCGCTTTTCTGACCTGTCACTGAACTTGATTTAAATGGAACGGTCCCAGCACGCCTGGTTTCATTCACTCGGCCACGAGCTTCACTGAGGTTCTTTCCTGGATCCGTGGCTCCCTTTCGTGGCTGAGGGCGGGTCCACAACGTGGTTTTTTTTTTTTTTTTCTTTTTTCCCCACTGGTGCATATTTGTGTTGTTTCCAACGTGGGGCGAGGATGAATAATAAAGTGGTCGTGTGTTTTCCACTTCTTTCCGGTAAATATCTAGGAGGAGACGAACCAGGACAGAGGAGAGGCAAATATTTGACTTTATGATCGTCCACCAAGAAGTTGCCCAAAGACAAGTTCCAGCTGTTCCATATTGATCCCACACAAAACTGTCGCAGTGTCCCTGTGAGGACTCCAAACACCTTCCCTTCCTTTCTTTTGTCTCCTTTCTGCCCCAGCTGCTGCCTGCCCCTTAAATTCGGTCGAATTCTGGTTGGTCCAGGAATATAGTGGGGGTGGAGGGTGGGCAGAGGGGACACAGTGGTCTCAGTCTATGGGGGCCTCTCGAAGACGTCAGTCTTTGCAAATTCTGGTGCATCTCGGCAAGGCGCGGGGTGGAAGGCGGGTGCAGAGCCGTGAATGGCCCCACAGCTTCTCCCCACTCGGTGCCTGCACGACCCTTCACTTCTCCTCCAGCTTGGCCGTGGGCTCTCTCCCCAGCACATTGCGGGGACCCGCTTGGCTTCAGGTAAGTTGCTTGTCGCCGCTCCCCTGACACAGCCCGTCCTGTCACTAGGTGCTGAAGCCACTTAGATGCAGTTTTTTTCATATGTCCCCCCAACCCATGTCTCGTGACATGTTTTTATCATGTCTGAGACTTCTCTCCTCATTCTAACGCCCGGGGCAAAAAGGAAGAGGCGAGACGAGAAGAAAGAGAGACATCCGTGGAGAGGGGACCCCAAGTTCCCGGGGGCACCGCTATCCTCTAGGGGAACAATTCCCGTTCCCGTGTCTTCTGGTTGGAAAACACTTCCTTCCACGCGATTGGGTCGTCATATGATACATAGCATTTTGAAAGGGAAAAATGCTTTTTCTGAGAACCTAAGTGTCCTACAGCTTAGGTTGCCACTGGTGACCTGGGTGACCCTGGGCATGTCCTTTAGACGCAGAGCCTCAGTTTCTCCGTGTGTAAACGGGTACAAGCCAGCCTTCCGCCACGGCCCTGCACCCGGGCGATGCCCATCAGACCGCCCCACTGTCTTCTGGGCCCTGAGAGCAGGCACACTCAGGGGACATGGCCACACACTTATGGAGAGTGTCATCTAGAAACTTGCTGAGTCAATGGAGTCAGGCTCTTTGAATGTATATGAACCAAACACAATTCCATCTCAGGAGTGGAGCCCAGAAGGAGGCAGGAGGGGAAAAGTTCACTGGGCCGGGGAGTGTCTACTTCCTTCTCCCTGGGTCACACCCCCAGCCCTCCCTCAACGCCCTACGTGCACTTTCTCTAGACCTACTTCCTCTTGCTCCTGGCTCCTCCCCATCCCCATCCCCATCCCCATCCCCATTGAGTAATTACCAATATGCTTTAGTTTCTCTTTCCTGGTTAGCTCCTCCCAGCGCAAACCACTGCCTGGCTGGGGTGAGGAGCAGCGGTGGCCGCAGAGGTGGTGGAGAGATGGCCTTCAGCAGCTCCCAGCCTCCCTACCTGAGCCCAGTGAGTTCCGGGGCGGTGGGCAGGGGTGGTGCTGGCCCCGGGCTGCGCTGGCGGCCTCAGCCAGGAGGACGCAGCTCTGGGTCTCCGGGAGATGACCCTTGGGTGGCAGCAAGGGAAGAGCGCCGCTGTCCCAAAGAGGACACAGGAGGAAGGGCAGAAAGCCAAGCGGGGTGAATCCTGACACAACTTTCTCTCCTGCTTCTCAGGGCTGGCGAGCTGATCGTCCTCAGCATTTGTGCCTTTGACTAGTGTTCACTGAGCTCCCCTGGGAGCCTGTCCCAGGTGTGGGAAGTGGGGGGGGGGGAGGGGGAGGGCGGCAGGGGAGAGGGGAGACGGGCATAAGTAATAAATAGAAGAGTGATGGCTTGTTTGTATGAACAGGGAAGTAGGCAGGGTTTCTGGGGGAGGCCAGCATAGCATGCCTGGGCGACCCTTCACAGCCCAGCATGGCACTTAAGGGCACTTTCTTTGGAGATGGCCTCCCTGGCTCCAGCCATTTACTAGCTGGGCGGCCTCAGGCAAGTTACTTTTACCTCTCTGGGCCTCAATTTCCACATCTGTAAAATGGGGCTCATCCTCGAGCTTACCTCCCAGGGTTAGGTAAGGATGCGCGAGGCAGCATATCTGGAGTGTTTGAACAGTGCCTGGCACGCTGGGGGGGTCCTTTGGAAGTGTTTCGTATTATTCATAGTCCGGAGGCAGCAGGGAAGTCCTCCTGAGGAGGTGTCTGCTCCCTGAGGCGTGAGTAGACAAGACAGAGGCAGGCCAAGGGTGTCTGCAGAGGGGTCATCTCAGGAGTGAGAAGGAAGAGGGTTGTCCCTGCAGCATGGGGCTCAAAGGGCTGCCTTTTGTACCCTTGGCCACAGACGTGTAAGTTCTGTCTGCAGATGGCCTTGTCTAAACCCCATGAGCCTTACTATTCCCACATCATACATGGAAAACTGAGACTCAGAGAAGTTGAGGTCACTTGTCCGATGTGCCCAGATGGTAAGTGGCAGATAAGGGAGGTAACTTACCTTACCGCCAGGAGAGGGAGGTGCTTACAGAGAGAGCACCTCTGATAACAGAAGGTAGGCAAGCAGCAACCCCGGGCCCGGAAGGCTTGTGTCCTGGGCCTTGGCAAAGAGCTTCCCAAGGAGCCTGGGCCAAAGGGCTGACAGAGCCCTTCAGTGAGTGGGGGCGGCGGCGGGGGGGAGGGCGGGGGCCTAGGGTGGGCAGCAGCTGCTGAAGCAGGGAAGATGCTAACTCCACACTCAGCAGGGGCCCTGGCTGGGCCTGTTTCCTCCTCACTGCCAGCAAGGTCAGGGGGAGGGTTGCTGGAGGAAGTTGAACCAGACCCTGTTGGTTGGCCCTCCATGGGGCTCTCAGGGTCAAAACATGTCACCTTAGGCTCGTTCTCTATCAGCTGGGCAATCCCAGAGATCCTTCCGGGCCCTGACATTTCATTATTCTGGCTAGGTTGTACTTTCCAATCCTTGCATTCATAATGTTCAAATCAGAAGGAAAATTCTCCTATGGGCAACAGTGAATTAAAACAGGGCCTTGGAGTCCAGACAAGAGAGAGGATGATGGGTGCAGCCCCCCAGGCGCCGGGAACACCTGCCCACCCACATGGGTGCCCTCTCCCAGGCGGCCCACTGATATCCAGCTGTGGAAACCTTGCTTCCTCCAAAGTGTGGTGGGAAGGTCATGTAGCCGGGCTGCCTTGGGAGTCTGGCCTCCATTCCTTGCCCACGCACCACTGGGTCAGCCTTTTCGGAGGTCCAGGGCGGAATCTGGAAGCACAGTCAGAACAAGCCTCGATGTCTTCCCCCGTCTGGGGAAGCGCTTGGTGAGCCAGGAGCGAGGATTTCTGTGCTTCGTCGTGAGAAGCAGCCTGTATGACAATTAAAAGCATGGGCGCTGGGGTTCAAACCCCACGCTATCACTGACCAGCTAAGTGGCTTTGGGCAAACTACCAAATCTTTTGTGCCTCAGTTTCCTCTGTAAAAGTGGCACTAATGCTGGGTAATGAGGTGACAGGGCAGGTTAGCCACCAGAAGGGCCTCAGAACCTCTGCGGCAGCAACACCCTTTGGCTAAAAGTCTGCCGCAGCCTCCCGCTGGTGAGCCCCCTCCAGCCAGCTGGGCCCCCTTCGTGACACTGGGCTTCCAGAAGGGGGCTGCCCACCCTCCCGCCTGTAGAGCCTGGCGCCTCTGGACAGGAAGAGGAGGAAAAAGTCCTCAGCCTCCAGGCACAGGAAGGAACTGAGAGCAAGTTCTGACCCAGCAGAGGAATTAATTCATCCTGATGCAAACAGTTGCCATTGTCAAAGACCACAAACCCAGGGCTTTCTGGGTGGCATCTCATCAAACCCTCTCAAGAACACTGTCAGGCCAGTGCTGTTGCCCTACTGTTCCGAGAACGGACCTGGGGTGCAGACAGGTCAAGGGACTTGCCCAGTAGGAGAGCTGTTAGTTAGCACAAGGAGCTGGGAGGCAAACCCTTGTCTGTGGGACCATAAATCCAAAAGTTCTCTCTCTCTCTCTCTCTCTCTCTCTCTCTCACACACACACACACACACACACACACACACACACACACACACACACACACACACACACACAAAGTCCAAATTCCACAGGAGCTTTGGCCCACCAGGCTTAAAACAACACAAATTTGTTTTCTTACAGTCCTGGAGGTCAGAAGTCTAAAAGTATCAATAAGGCTTCAGGGAAGAATCTTTTATTGCCTTTTCCAGCATCCAGAGGCCACGCACCTCCCTCGGCCGGAAGTCCCGCCCTCCATCTTTAAACCCAGCAGCTTCCTGCCTCTGCTCCCCTGCCTCCCTCTTTGAGGACTCTGAGGCCCACCCAGATAATCCAGCATAACCTCCCATCTCAAGAGCCTGAACTTAATCACGCCTATAAAGTCCCTTTTGCCTTGTAAGGTGACATACAGTATCCACAAATTCCGGGCATTCGAATGTGGGCGCCTGGGGCGGTGGAGATGGGGTGCTAATTCTTCAGCCCACCATGCCTCCTTGGAGTCAAGCAGGGTTGTCAGTGTCTTTGAACTCATCCACACATATTTCATCCATAATAAGTAAGTGCATGTATGTGGCCTCCCCCACCCGTTTTGTTATACAAACGGTGTCAGTACATATCAGTTCTCAAAGAATCCCCTTCTCCCTCTTCTTCTTCTTTTATGGAGGATACAGGAAATCCATTGTATGGAAATACCATGATTTATTTCACCATTTTCGTCTTGGTGAACTTTTACTCTTTTCAATCCTTTGCTGTTACAATGCTGCAGTGAATAAGCTTGTCTGTAGGATTATACTCAATTTATTATTTTTTTAAAGATTTTATTTATTTGAGAGAGGGAGCACGGGCAGGGGGGAGGGGCAGAGAGAGAAGCAGACTCCCCGCTGAGTGGGGAGCCCGACATGGGGCTCGATCCCAGGACCCTCAGATCATGACCTGAGCCGAAGGCAGACGCTTAACCGACTGAGCCACCCAGACTGTCCAGATTATACTCGATTTAAAATAATCTTGGTTTTCAGAATTTGGGGACACCCACCATTTAAGACATACTGAAATCTCAAAACCTTTCTGGGGAAACTGTTGCTTGGGATTAACCTGTACTGCCCGGTCCCCACGATCCGTACACTTTCCGCCACCAACCCAGCCTTCTTGCTGTGCGCTTACAACGCCCCTAACCACACTCTGATTGTAGATCTTTACACCTCAGCGTGGATAGGCTTCAGAAGGGAGGGCGGCATGCTTGCCAGGAGTGTTCCCCTTCGCCTTTGAAGCATTATGTCTTGCGACAGGATGAAAGGCTCTTAAGAGATTTTCAGGCCTCGACAGATAAATGAGGGGAGTATGTTTTCAGAGAAGTATGCCCCGCTGGGCCATAAGCTGTGTCAGGCTGACTCTACTTCTCCAAAACCACGGACATGGACCGAAACAACAGAGGGAACTCAGAGAAGCAGAGACGTTGTGCTTTGCTCAAGGTCACCGAGGTCTTTAATGGCCTGACCTGAGGAGCAGCAGAAGTCGCCTCTCCCAGATGCCCCTGTCGCAGTCAGGCTGAATGAGGTCCCGGTGCCCGTCACTCCCCTGAGCAAGGATGGGCTTCCTTGGGTTCCGAGTGGTCAGGTACATGCTACTATCTCCTCTTAGAAGCTGTCCCTTCCTCTCAGACACTCAAGGGCGGCCCCACCCCATCCTCTCAGAGCCCCCCAAGTCTGTGGAACCACCTGGACTCAGGTCTGCTTCCTCACAGGCCCGGAAGATCCGTGAGGCTGAGGCGCCCCCGAACGGGGCCCACACCCAGGCCGCTGCTAGCAAGTCCTGAGGGGAACATGCAAAAGGGGGCAGGCCCACTGACTGACCAGCATTTTCTCCCCGCAGAGCATCCCCTTCTCCGGGAAAATCCAGGGGGGTCTCCAGGACGGACTTAAGATCACTGTCAATGGGACCGTTCTCTACTGCACTGGAACCAGGTACCGGGAACTGTTTCTTCTCTCCAGACTCGGCCCTTAGCCAATCATGGCACCCGTCAGCTCACCCAACGCCCTCCGAGCCATCCGTGCCTGGCCTAGGGGATCCCAGGTGGTCTGCACGACCCCACTGGCATCTGCCGGACGCGTCTGGGCACCATGAACATAGACGCCCCACAGACTTAGGGAGAGCAGGAGCTCTCCCTAAGTCTAAGGAGGGGAGGGGGCCAGCCCAGAGGCAGATGATTACGCTCTGGGATTGAGCTTTCTACACTGTAGCCCAGAGCTGCAAAATTCTTACTTCCTTCATTTCTCATAACTGCAGAGCCCTCATTTCGTTGATCTAGACCTATTTCAAACTTGTCGTCAAATGCATTTTGGTCTCTTTCAGTTTTGAGGTCTTTT
Organism: Zalophus californianus; assembly: GCF_009762305.2. NCBI lineage: Eukaryota > Metazoa > Chordata > Mammalia > Carnivora > Otariidae > Zalophus > Zalophus californianus. Next base: position 18,886,036 of record NC_045610.1, on the reverse strand, counting down.
CTGGGAAATACTAAGTCCATTCAAAATACAAACACCCTTTTCCTGCCCCCCCCCCCCACGCCTCCTTCCCAGGGGGGAATTTTTGGGAACAGGGAAGAGCTTGCAGTCTCCTCAGAGGCTGGAGGCCCTTCAGAAGCTCACGCAGCCCTGGCTGACTTCTGCAGCTGTGCAGGTGGTGCGGGGGAGCGGGGTGTCGCCCAGTTTGCAGGGTGTCTGCGTCCACGGGGGCTGCCTGCTGAAGTCCGCGGCGCCCACGAACGCCCCTCTGGACACGTGGTCCTCTCTCCCATCACCTCGCAGGCGCCTGGGACCTCCTGGATCCTTTCACACCGCTCCCAGGCCCAGTCCTACCTCAGCTCAGCACTTCTCCATCACGGCTTTCCCTGCCAGGTGGCCACGCTGACCGTGGCACTTCCCCGAGAGCCCCAAGTGCCCCCGGGAGACCCCGAGGGAAGTGAGGCACCAGGATCCCCCTAAACCCTGCCTGCAGGGGACTCTGGGATCTCCCCTCTGAACTTCCCTCCTTTCTCCCTCTCCCCCTGCCTGCCCCTCCTCCGGCACCAGGATGGCTTTCTACTCCCATCCGGTACCCCTTCCTGCAAAGCTTCTGCACTCATCCTTCCCCGGGGCAGGATTTTTCTAAGGACTCTAGGAATGAAGCTGGAGGACCACAGAGGGGAAAATGCCCCACCCAGAGACATTTCAGAAAAATATTCTCCGTTTTAAGAGGAATATAGACTTAGATTTGCTGCTTCCAGAGTCCCTGGGAGCCTCCTTTCCCAGGGGGAGGGCTGGCTGGGCTCAGGGCCGCAGCAGTTTGCTGGCTGAGGGTTCTTGCTGGCTGAGGGTTCTCGGAACAGCCTGGTGTTGAGGACGACATCCAGAACTCACGCTCCTCCAGCAGGAAATCAAGCGGGCTCTGCAGGAATTGAACAGAATGTCTCTCAAGGGCTGCCTCTGGGCTTGGTGCAGGGCCTGGCCTTGTGGGGGCTGCGGATGACAGGAGAGCACTGTGGTCAGCTGGAGAGAGCCGAGCGAGCCCGAGAAGCAGGTGGCGAACCAGGCTCACGCTGAGTTCAGGGAAGGCTGGGGTAGACAGAGGTGCCTCGGAGGAGAACCTCAGACTGGAACTTGGTTTTAGGACCCGAGGGAGCTCTGTCTGGGAAAAGGCAGAACAAACATTTATTGTGCCCCTTTTGTGAGCCAGGCCTTTTGGAAGGTTTTTTTGTTTTAATTCCTCACCTTAGAACCATAGCTGTACCCAAAGGCGGTTTCAATGGTGAGGGGCTTCCTCCGAGGACAGAGACAGGAACGGACATTTACTCAGATGGGGGCTTCCTGAGCACCCCCTCATGAAGCATCCCCAAAGGAAAGAAGTCACTCAGCTCCCAGGCTATGGTGTGTGGTTCAGGATCATCACAAATGACAAGCAGTGTAGAGCTGGGGTCCAGGTCCAGGCCTTCTGACTTCAGGGCCACCACTTCACATGTCACATGTGGGACACACGCCAACCACCAGTGAGAGACAGACGTACATACTGAAAGCTCTCGCGCTCGGGGAGCTACCATTTATTCGATGCTTCTCTGTTAGTACCTAGCTCTGTAGGCATATTCCATCAACTCCAGATGTTCTTTAAATTTATTTGCTTCTTTCCCAATTGAGCCGATGGGGACTCGCTCTCACTTCCAGGCACATTTCTTGACTTCCCTCTGATGCAAATCTGAATCCGTGTTCAAGCCCTGTGCTTCTTGTTGCTAGCGTCAACATTTTTCTTTACCCGTTTTCTACGTGTTTCTAGAAAACCACACTGTAAGGGCAAAATGCAATCATTGCACAAGAACACACGAAGTGCAAATTAGGTGAACAGAAGGGATAGCCACAAGCTAAGGATGGGTCCAGACCTGCCGTGCAAGTTCAAAGACGGGAACAGTCCAAGGCGCGAGGCTCCCTCACCACCTCGGCCGGCAACCAGGCTGCAGAATTACCTACCATCTGATTGCCCTCTGCCTAGGTTTGCCGTGAACTTTCACAGTGGCTACAGTGACAGCGACATTGCCTTCCACTTCAACCCTCGGTTTGAGGAGGGTGGCTATGTGGTCTGCAACACGAAGCAGAACGGGTCCTGGGGGCCAGAGGAGAGGAAGATGCATATGCCCTTCCAGATGGGGACTCCATTTGAGCTCTGCTTCCTGGTGGAAAGCCAGGATTTCAAGGTGAGCAGCAACTCTCTGCAACCCCCTTCCCGCTGCCTACCTCCCAGCCCCATCGGGTGTGGTGGTGACTAGTCTTTATAAATCACATGAGCGTTTTTGTTTTTTTTCTTTAAGATTGTATGTATGTATGTATGTGTTGAGAGAGTGCAAGGAGGGGCAGAGGGAGAGAGAGAATCTCCAGCTGACTCCATGGGGAGCACAGAGCCTGATGCGGGCCTCGATCTCATGACGCTGAGATCATGACCTGAGCTGAAATCAAGAGTTAGACGCTTAACCGACTGAGCCACCCAGGCGCCTCCATAAAGCACATGAGCCTTTAAATAATCACATGTGCAATGCCGTTAGACGGAGAGCAGGACCTTTCCCTTGTAGGGGCGCTCTGATGGCCACAGTCTCCTCACACTCCTTCCCCTGCATCTACGGGCTCATCTGCTTCTTCTTTCACTCGGGAAGTAAGAACTAGATACATCACCATGGTGCTTTTTGGCCCTGCAGGTCTTTAAAGTTCCAGTTAATTCCATTCCTCTGCTGTAACCATTCCTCCACGCAGGTCCCTGGTAACATTGGTTTTTTGGTAATATTATCGCAGTCTTTATCCAGGTTCTACTAACGGCTTAGTGTTACATGGTGTTGCGAGTTGCATTAGTAAGCAGAATAGTGTCTCTGGGCTTGGGAGATGGATGGGGGTGAGTATCCCCATGTCTGTCCTTTTCTGTGCGAGCATGGATGTGCCCAGCTCCTCAATGTACAACCCAGGGTCGCCTCTCCTCTGCCCCCATGAACATGTTTATGCATATTTAAAGAACACCTCCGGGGAGTTAAGATTAGAAAGATCAACTGACTGCAATAAACAAACAACCCTAAGAACCAAAAAGCAAGTAGAGACTGGGATCGGATGCACTTGGATCATAGGCCATGCTTACAACTGGCACAGCTCTGAAGGCTGGTGCCCCTACCCCCAGGGGACAGATGTGGAAACCAGACACAGGGCTTAATTCCCGGGAGCAGGGGCTCACGTCCCCCCCCCCCCATCTTGGCCTGAGAGCCCTCTCCTGGAATGTGCATTTGTCTTGGCAGGTGACGGTGAACGGCAACCATTTTATGCAGTACTCACACCGCGTGCCCTTCCACCGCGTGGACACCCTCTCCGTCACCGGGGCTGTGCAGCTGTCCTACATCAGCTTCCAGGTCAGATTGTCCACCTGGCACCTGTCTCGGGCTGAGTGCAGGGCCCTGTCTAGCTGCACCTGGGCCCCACTGGGTGGGCCCTATGGTAGCAGCCAATCTCCTCCCCAGGTGACTCTGGCGATGCCCCTCCAACTCCCCTGTCCTGTCCTCCTGTCTTTGTCCAGAGCACTTGTCTCAGTCTCCTGGACTCCCAGGCCGCTCCTCTCTGTCATTTTCTACTTCCGCCATGCTTAGGAAGCCATGTGGCTCCAGAAAGAACTTGGGAATCAAACTGAATCTAGCTCAGCTCTGCGCATTGTCATCAGCTGTGGGATCTTAGGCAAGCAACTTTGCCTCCCCTGGCCTCAGTTTCCCCATCTGAGAAAGGGGCATAGTCACTGCTGCCCCGTGAGTTATAGTGCGAATTCAAGGAGGTAATACATGTCAGAGATCATGACACGGCCTGCACGGGCCCACGCTAGGCTCTATTTGACCCTCTCTGTGTTTTGACATTTTCGAATGTGTTGCCGGCATCTAAAAGGTCAGGAGGAGAAGTTTTGCATTCTGGAGATGGATGGCGGTGCTGGCTGAGCCACAGTTGTGCATGTTCCCCATGCAACTGAGCTGTCCACTGAAAATTGGTTGAGAAAGTAAATCTTAGGTGTATTTTACCACAGTCAAAAAAAAAAAGGTCAGGTGGTATCACATGGAAATCTGGATTTCTGGCTTTTTTGAAAACTGGGAGGATAGGGGTATGCTGGGCCCACATTCCCACAGGGCCCCAGGACGTTGGGTTGGAGCTGCTATTACCACTTCCGGGCTTTGTGCTCCCGGAGGTGAGAAAAGCACACAACACGCCCACAACCGATATTCTTCTCTTTTTTCTCCTAATCTCTCATATTCCCTCCCGACCCAAATTACTCCCCTATGGGCCTGAGGGAGAGAACGGGGCAGGGGAGAGGAGAGGGTGGGGAAGGGGACAGAGATGGAGGGGAGTGGGGGGGCGGGGGGGGAGAGAACACGCTGGCCTGCTGTCCCTCACTGGAGCATACTCCTCCCCTCTGTCCCTCCACGTGATCCTGAACACCCTCCCCTCCCCTCCCTGACTGGCTTCCTCCCTCTGGCCCAGGCCCCGGTCTTTCCGCGCTTCCTTGGCTCCATTAACCCTTCTCTTCATGCCCTGGTGCCTTTTGTTTTAACAGAACACCCGAGTAAACCTTACTCAGCCTGCCTTCTCCACGGTGCAGTTCTCCCAGACTGCCTGTTGCCCCCCCAGACCCAAGGGGCGAAAGCCAAAAGTGAGTTCAATGTGGAGGTTTTGGAGGCTGAGCATCTCAGGAGAAAGGACAGAGGGTCCAAGAGGCTGGTTCCATCAGAAAGGCCTCATCATGCCCACCCAAACCTTCCCTGTCTCCGCCACACCACCTGGCCCAAGCTGGGAACCTGGGACTCGGCTTTGGGTTTTCCTTCCCCTCCTTAGTCTCCCTGCAGTGCTCCCACACCCCTTCCTCCTGGAGCCACAGCCTTCTTTGGGCCAAGCCATCTGACCCCTGACTACAGCGACCCTGGTCTAGTTCCCTGCTTACCCCACCCACACGAGGGTGACCCTCCTCTACCCAAATCTGATCGCATCGTCTCCCTACTTAAACATCCCAAAGGTTCCAGGTCCTTCTAAATAAAGCCCCGATTCCCCAGCAGGAGGTGTAGAACCCTGCCCCACCCCCCCAGTCTTGCCCCAGCCCACCTCTTAGCCACACCCCCTATCCAGGATGCTCAGGCAGCCTCCACTGCTCACTTGAGGCTTTCTGGGGCCACCATGCTTTTTGCACCTGCAGGCCCGGTGCTGACAGCACCCTGCGCCTCCCCCACCCCCTTCAGCCGACCTTTACCAGCCCTTCAATGCTCTGCTTAAATGTTGCTCTTTGGGAGCATCTTCCTGTACTTACATGTCTGTCCTTGTCACTCCAGCCCCCCCCACCCTCTGCCCTATACCCACAAGCCCCTCATGGACAGGGATTGTGGCTTGTTCATTTGTGGATCCCCAGCACTTTGCACGGTACCTGAGCAAGCAGTAGGGGCCCCAGGAATGTGGAGTGTGGCTTGCACAGCCAGCAGAATGGGAGGCGGGCCAGGGCAAGAACAATCTGCGGCATGGGGACAGGGTCTAGGACAGGAAGGGAAGCAGGGTCTGGCCCTCCCTTTGGCCACTGGAGCAGTGGGGGCTAAAGGAAAGGGTGCCTCTCTACCCAGCCTTTCTGTGGTCTCTCCTGGCCCTGACAGGGCCTGTGCCTCCTGCCATGCTGACTTCAGGACCAGGCAAGCTCCAGGGAGTCTTTGCAGGGCAGCCCAACTTTGGCTCTGGCCTGGGGAGGACAGGGTATGGTAGATAGAATCAGCCAGAACTGGGTAGCATTTTGGATTTTATCCCTTGCTACCCAGAGGGGCTTGGGCAAGCTGATTAGCCTTTCTGAGCCTCGTTGCCTCGCTAGTGAAACCGGAGCTGAGGATGCATCCCTTGTAAATGTCCGGAAGCCAGAGCCTGGCACACAGTAGGCCTTCACTAAATGCTTCACCTTACGAATGAAATATGGCACCGAAGTAACGGTTTTGTCTCTGGGAGCTAAGGGGAGCTATATGACTCTCCCTCTGGTGGAGACAATGAGGAAGTCCCTGCTCCTCCAACCCTGACAGTGCCCCCGCCCCCAAGCCTGATGTGTCCCCGGGATGGGGGTGGGGCTGAGAATCTGGGCACCACACGCTTGGGAGCAGGAAGGAGGGAAGCATGAGTCTGGGGAGGGCTTTTTTTTTTTTTTTTAAGATTTTATTTATTTGACAGAGACACAGCGAGAAAGGGAACACAAGCAGGGGGAGCGGGAGAGGGAGAAGCAGGCTTCCTGCTGAGCAGGGAGCCTGATGCGGGGCTCGATCCCAGGACCCTGGGATCATGACCTGAGCCGAAGGCAGACGCTGAACGACTGAGCCACCCAGGCGCCCCTGGGGGGCCTTTCTTACGACAGCCTCTGTCAGTGTCTCCCCTGCACGTAACACTAACATTAACCGCTGTTTGGATCTTCTCATCCCCTTCAGTCTACAGGCATTTGGCCAGTCAACTCGGCTCCCATTGTAAGTCTCTTGAGTTCTCCTGGGATCTTCTTCATTTTGCTTCTTCCTGCGGGTTAGAAAGAGGAGGCAGGGCTGGGCACCGGGCCTCTCCCATGGGGGGTGTGTGGCCGAGGCCAACCCTGGCCATCTGCCTGGTGGTGGGAGGAAGTGGGGCTGGGGGATTGGCTGGCCCTCATGGATTAGGAAACAGCCTGAACTGCCACTCTCTGCTCAAGCCCCCTGCCCTTCTGTGAGCAGCTACAGGAGACAGAGGCCCCCACACTCACTCCTTCCTCCTGGAAAGTGAGGCTGTGCTAGACAAAATCCCCTGAGAAGAAAGATGGGCCACAGGCCACAAGGGCAGCCCTATTTCTTCTCCAAGTAGAAGAAACCTTTGCCCCTACCTCATCCACCTGAGGGAAGAAACACCTCTAACCCGCCAGTTTTGCAGGGCTTGGTGGGTGGGGAGTGGTTGGGCTTGTTACATGCATAAAGATGGCTGCCTCTCACAAAGTGTGTGTTAAGTGGTGCCCTCTGGTGGCAGGTGGTGGTCTTCACGCTGGGGAGAACGGGTTCAAACCTGAGTTTTCTTTCTTGCAGACTCAAACTCTCATCCACACCGTGCAGAGCACCCCTGGACAGCTGTTCCCTGTAAGTCTGAAAGCTCTGGTTGGGTCACAGCCTCACCACGTCCCCCTTCCCCAAGGACTGAACTCAGTAGTCCCAGAGGAACTTTCTTCCCCCGGGAAGAAGGCAGTGTAGCAAGGAGGATGGGGGTGTTTGGGGTTGGGCCCTCCGCTCAAAAGACATGTGAGTAAAATTCCTCTTGGGCCAACAGAGATTCCGGGTCAGGGTGGATTTACCCAGTGGCTTAAGAAGCAGGCTCCCTTAGGGACCAGCAAGAAAATGGGCTCTCTGTTACTGAAAGGGGAGTGCAGTGGTCCCAGCGTCTGGGTATGAGGCCCTGTGTCCTGAGGACAAGCCCTGGGATGTCACTGCTGGTCACAGGCTTCCACTGTGAATCAGATGGGAGCACTGGCGTTAGGGAGGCTGCCCGTGGAAGGGTTGAAAGGCAAGCAGGCAGGTGGCCATGATGAGGTCAGGGAGCATGGCAAGAAGTTCCACCAAGGCTGACTTGGGAAGGAAGGTGAAGGGGTGAAGCCAAGGGCCTCACAGTGGGGCGTCCCCTCTAGGATGTGGAGGGGTCCGCGTGGGTATGCACTCCCAAACTGAACTTCCTGGTCTCTTTCAACAGAATCCTATCACCCCACCTATGGCGTACCCCACCACAACCTATGTAAGTGGTTTCTCTGGGAGGGGCAGAGGCCTTGTCTGTGTCGGGCCGAGTGGGAGGTGGTGGGCAGCTTACAACATCAGGGCAGTCCTTTAGTAAGCTGAAGTTCTGGAAACATCCAAGGGAATCAAAAGGCTGTTGAAGGAAGCTGTCACCTTTAAAATTGTCCCTTCACCGTGAGCCTATTAGAGGGCCATCCTTCACAGCCCAAGTATCCTTTTGTGTCCGGCCCAAGTTCTTTTCACGACAGCGGAAGCCGGTTACTTTGAGAAATGCTGGAAAGTTTTCCTTTGGCATTTACTGAGCCAAATAATGATATCGTGGAGTTCTTTCTTTTCTTTTCTTTTAAGATTTTATTTATTTATTTGATAGAGAGAGCGCCAGCGCACAAGTAGGCAAAGCGGCAGGCAGAGGGAGAGGGAGAAGCAGGCTCCCCGCTGAGCAGAGAGCCTGACATGGGGCTCGATCCCAGGATCCTGAGATTGACCTGAGCCAAAGGCAGATGCTCAACCCACTGAGCCACCCAGGCGCCCCTGTTTCTTGAAAATATATTACTCACAGGCGTGGCTGTCAAACTCAGTTGACAGTTCAAATTCATGGAAATTGGCACAAAGCTCGCCCCCACACAGCTGACCTGCCCCCTCCCCTCCCCCCACCGACAGCCGATGCCTTTCTTCACCTCCATCCCGGGTGGACTGTACCCCTCCAAGACCATCTTTGTGTCGGGCACCGTCCTGCCCACTGCCCAGAGGTAAGCCGTGGCTCTCAAGAAGGTCCTTCTGGTCACCCCCTGGCTCTGGGCAAGCTGGGAAGGGTAGGGACTCAGAGCTCAGGGGGCCGAGGAGGTCCATGTGAGCTGCCCACCCCCAGGTTCCACATCAACCTGCGCTCCGGGAGTGACATTGCCTTCCACCTGAACCCCCGTTTTGATGAGAACGTCGTGGTCCGCAACACGCAGATCAACAGCTTTTGGGGATCTGAGGAGCGAAGCCTGTCCCGAAAAATGCCTTTTGCCCGAGGCCGGAGCTTCTCGGTAAGGGGCCTCGGCCTGGAGCTCAGAGGGGCTCAAGGGGCAAACAGAGCGGGGTGGGCGGGGATGGTAGAGGGCGTCAGGGGGCCCCTCGAACCATATAGGAGCTGATACCTCTGGGGCGAGGGCTGGTCTCAGAAGAGAAAGTGCCCCCCAGATTGCTGCTCTCCTTGTCCTCCCGCTGCTTGCACATGAGGGGACAAACTCACCAGTGCAGGTCACCGGCCTGAGGTCACGCCGCCCATAAGTGCCAGGTGGGCCCCAAGCATGAGCTGTCATTCATTTATTCATTCACTCATTCATTCAACAATCGTGGACAGATCCCTGGAAATAACAACAGGTCTGTGCAGAAAGCAAAACAGAATCATGGGCTCGACTGAGCTCTGGGACAGGGGCCACGCTGCCTTAGATGGGGACAGCAGTCAGAGGAGGCCACAACGTCAGCCAAGACCTAATGGACAAAAGCTGCCCGCCTCACAAAGACCCGAGGGGGGCGTTCCTGGGGGGCAGCAGGGAGGGCAGCTATCACTGCGAAAGCAGAGAGTCACGGCCAGGCCCCGTCTAGGGACAGGGAGGCTGGGCTTCCGAGTAGGACAGACAGGTGTGGGTGGTATGGCTGGAGGCCCGACCCCACAGAGCAGGCGTTCTCACCCCCGGCTCCCCGTGCAAATCACCTGAGGAGCTTCAAAAAGAAAAGGCGATATCTGGCCCCACCTCTGCCCGAACGTCCGTGTCTTCACATATGCCTTGATACTCCTCACCCAGCACTGACTGATGGAGGGCCTTGAGAGCCACGGAAAGAAGTTTGGGTTTCAGTGCGGTGTGTTGGTGTGTTTCAAGCCGGAGAGGAGTAGACTTTGATTCACAGAGAGCTGTGTGACTTTGAGCAAGTGACTTAACGGCTCTGTGCCTCAGTTTTCTCATCTGAAAAATGGGGCTGATAAGAATCTCCATCTCATCGAGGTGTAAGGATGAAATGAAATAATGTCTGTGACAGGCTGAGGACAGGGCCCGGGGCACAGTAAGTGATGATGTCTTAGCAGACGCGGTCCCCCTGCCTCCCGGAGAGTGTGTGGGGCGGGAAGGACAAGTCAGGAGGCTGCCCTGCGGGAATGCAGGCGTGGAACTCTGCTGTGTGCCGGCCACTGGGGACGTGGATGGCCTAGGCCGGTGTTCCTGCCCCTAGAGGCTCGGGACTCGGTGGGAGACTGAGGATCGGGTGGGGGGCACCTGACGAGAAGGGCTCAGGGTGGGCGGGGGGAAGGCAGGGGAGGCTTGCTGGTCGGGGAGAGGCTGGCGTGAGGCTTGCTTAAATCATGCTTGAGGAAGGCAGGTGGGTGGAGGGAGACACGAGGCTGCATTTAGGTCGGAGGACTTCCTGAGGGGCGTGCCAACGACGTGGCCTCTCTTCAGGTGTGGATCACGTGTGAAGGCTACGGCCTCAAGGTAGCCGTGGATGGTCAGCACCTGCTGGAATACTGCCACCGCCTGAAGAACCTGCCCGCCATCAACAACCTGGAAGTGGGGGGCGACGTCCAACTGACCCACGTGCAGACCTAGCTGGGCTCCCCGGCCCTGGGGATGAGGGTGCGGCCGTGTCGCCTACTGCCTCTGCCCCTCACCTCCCTCTTCCCTGTCCCTCTCCCTGTCCCTGCCCCTGCCCCCGGCTTTCCCAGCCTGCTGGGGAGCTGGGGCTTTTCTGGAGAGAAGGTGTGTTTGGCTCTGCTTCGGGCTACAGCCACCCTGGCGTGGAGGAGGCACCTGGGGGGGGCTGCCTTCCTCAGTCAGGGCGGCGCCCAGGGCTGCGGCTGCCCAAATCCTACCGGCTGAGGCGAGGCCGGTGGTCCCTGCGGGCTAAGCCCCATGTTCAGTCCCCTTGACAGAAAGGGAGGGTCCCGGGCCTTCCCGAGCTCCCAGACCAGGCCCACACCCTACGCTCTCAGCCACATTCCCACCCCCACCGATCCTCGCCGTCTCAGCCCCTGGAGGCGGCCTCCTGGGCCCTTCCCCTTTCTCCTACCTTCAACCTTTCCTTACACCTGGGTCCCACCCTCCCCACTCCAGGAAAGATAGCCTGACACTCCCCTGGTCTCCATCAACTAACAGCATCTTTCTCAACAGGGGGCTCTTCTCTTTGCTCTTTCAAAGAAAGACAAATGCTTGTTGGCACATACGTATGGGGGGGTCATTGTGGTTATTAAATGGGTTTGGAACATTTTGGAGTCTCTGGAACTGGGGAGGTTCTGGGTGAGGGCAGGGGGGCAGAGAGCATGAGCTCACTTTGATGGGGTGGGTCCTGACATCCACACCTGCTCCCAGGGGGGTCCCCACAAACCCCCCACATGGGTGGGAGAAAGCAGGTTGGGCTCGGGCCTCCTGGGCGGGCATCTGTGATGCACGAAGCTTGGTAACAGGTGAACCCAGCAAATAGCCTCACACTTCTGAGACGGGCCAAGGGCTGGGCCGGAAGGCCAAATGGCAGGGCTGGCTCGTCAGAACCCTCCGTCCCAGTGGGAGGAGGTGGCAGGCGTGGTGTCAGGAGAAGCTGACTCAAGCTGACACCTGTCTGTGTTGTTCCACTGCGGGTCCTGGTGTTTGGGGTTAGGGTGTGGTGAGGAGAGTGACTCAGCGTGTCGGCTGCTACCAGCCACTGGGGCAGGGCAGGGGGCCGGTTCCGTGTCCTCATGATGCCAACCCATCCTGCTACCTCCACCAAGAATCCAGTGCCTCTGGAACCAGGCTGGGGCTCCGAGCATCGTCCTGGGACCAGCAGCACCTGGGAGCCTGTCAGGAAGGCAGAATCCCCGGCCCTGCCGCAGGCCTCCAGAATCAGTCCGCCTGGGAGCAAGATCCCAGGGGGTTTGCGTGCAGCTGAGAGGGGAGAGGCACCGGCCTGGGTGACCGTGTTCTTGAGCACATTGTTCAGGTGCGTTGCTGGGGCACTGGCGGCCGGCAGGCCTCCTTCTCCCCCCTCACCCCCTCTGCGTAGGGGCGAAGTGGGCCAGGGAGCCAATGAAACAGAGGCCAAACCCAAGCTGGGAGCCTGATTTTCTCAGAGCCCCCCACTTAGCCCCTGGCTGCATTCCTTCCTTATTCTAAGAGAAGGAAACATGGCTCAGCCCCTTAAGAAGTCTTCCCCACGGAAGACACGTGTCCTTCACTCACTGCCACGTCTTTGACACACAGTCCGATCCCACCTGCTTTGTCACCCAGGTGCCAAATTATTATTGGCCCAACTCTCCTGAAACAGGCAGCCCCAGAGCCAAACATGGCGACTTTCTACGAGGGGATTGTTGGTCAAGGCCTTCCCTGAGGAGCTGGCATACCAGGCCGTGTGAGGTGCGCCCCGGATCAGGGGAGCCCCGTGTGAGGTGAGCCCCGTGTGAGACGGGCCCAGGGTGAGGTGAGCCCCGTGTGAGACAGGCCCAGTGTGAGATGCGCCCAGTCTGAGGTGAACCCCGTCTGAGGTGAGCCCTGTGTGAGGTGAGCCCGTGTGAGGCGAGCCCCGTATGAGGTGAACCCCCGGTGAGGCGAGACCCGTGTGAGGTGAACCCCCGGTGAGGCGAGCCCCGTGTGAGGTGAACCCCCGGTGAGGCGAGCCCCGTATGAGGTGAACCCCCGGTGAGGTGAGACCCGTGTGAGGTGCACCGGTGTAAGACACAGCCAAGGCCCCACAGGCAAGCCTAGCCTCCTCACCACCCCCCATTGCAGGACTATAGGTGTGCACAAAATTCCACAGGCCGCCCCATACCTGGTGGCCATTTCAAGAAGCAGCGTGGCCAAGCTACTATATCCCTCTGTGGGGGATTTGGGTCCAGGTTGCACCACCCACCAGTCCCCAACTCTGTAGAACGGAGTTGCTTTCCCTACAAAACACCCCTGCACACATACAATGTGGTTAAAATAAAATGCATTTCATATAAATATCTCCATCAAGGAGTCATACGGGGAAGGCCCAATGGGCCCTTTAGAGAAGACTGGGGTTTGTTTTTTTTTAAATACAGAGTTATAAATAACTGTACACAGGGTGCCTAAATACAGGGTAGCACGACAGCGCCTCCTGTGGTCACTCAGAGTGGTGCAGTCAGAAGAAGGTTCCATCCTTTTCACCCACCAGCCGGGCCTGGCACTGACGATTAAGTCTTCAAGGGACCTGGGAAGGCCCAACTCTCCATTATCCGGGAAGGGTGGGCTCACGGGCGACAAGAGGTTCCACTCAGTCCAGGCTGCTACTACTCAGTAGCAGGTCAAGTATCGGGTTTGGTGGGGAAGGAGACATGAGGCTCAGGCATATAATTTCCTTCCATCTCCCCAGGCCCTGTGACCTCAGATAATTGAGAGTTGGCTCCATCAATAAGTTCTGTGGCAGCAACTTTAACTTCTCCCGTGGGCTGTTGGAACTCTGGGATCGCTGGGCTGCCTTGCTGCCCCATCTTTTTTCACCTCATAGGGAAACACAGCGCCAAAGATATCTTCATGATAGCGCTTCTGGCTCTTTAAGGGAAAACAGAACCAGGGTGTCAGCTCTGCCGACCCAGCCACCTCTCATTCATCAGGTCCAGGCAAGGACGAGCCCTGGGGCTCCCCCAGCTTCCTTATCCCACCTACACTCATGAGCCATCCGCCTTCCCAACTGTGACGCCTAGAGTTTAACTGAATCCCACTAGACTAACTCCCATCAGCACCTGCACTGCCATGAACTGCCCGAACAGCTCTCCGAGCCTTCCTCGTACCTGTCCCCCAAGATACTCCAGGAAATGGGGGCTCTGAGATAAATACGTTTGGAAAATGCTGCATACTTTCTCCCAGTCTTGAGGAGTCCCGATGCACGGTAGCGTGTTAGAGGCTCTGGGGAGTCTTGTCACCAAGCAACGTGTTGCCTTTGTTTAACTGAGCGACTGGACCAGGAGAGACGGGTAGGCCTTCTAAGAGCCCATCTAGCTCGGACCTCCAGCCACCTCTAGGGTTCCTTTGAGTTTCAGGCCTATCCTGAGCCTGACTCCCCTAGGCCTGACTTTCCTGGTCCTGGCTCCCCCACCCGTGGCCTTGAGCTGCATGCTAGCCCACACACCAGATGCCGTACCTTAAGCTGGAAAAAATAGTCCTCCACCTGCTCCTCACTCAGGCTCAGCTTGGCAGCCACCAGGAGCTTCAGGGTATGGGCCACATCCCGGGCCATACGCACGTCCCCACAGACATAAAGGTGGCCATGCTCCTCATGGAGCACGCGGAGCACCTCGCTGGCCAGCCGCTGCCGCAGGATGTCTTGAACATAGACCTGAAACCAGAGGAGATGGTGGGTCCAGGCCCCTGCTGCCGGCGGTGAAGCCTGCAGTTAGGTCTGCTGGCCAGGAGGAGGCAGCGAGGGGCACGATGGGCTGCAGGGCGGAGGCCCTCCCAGCCAGAACCTTGCCGCGGGGTCAGGCTCAGGATGAGGGGCACTGGCATCCTGCCCAGCTCAGGGCCGGGCTGGGGCTCGAGAGATGAATGTTGGCCACCGCCCCGCCCTCAGGAAGCTGACCATTCAGTGAGGCTCCTGCATTGACTTCGAATTCATCATGCTTCAAAGAGGCATCTGTCAAATCACTTCCCCTGCCCAGGTTCTGAGACGCACCTGTGTACACCCCAGAACAGGAGCCTCTCCGTGCAGACCGCTCGTGGAACCCCCAGGGTAATTCAGAGCAGGGCACAGAGTACTGGGCTCCCCAATTACACAGAAGTCTAGGAGCCTCTGCTCTTGTTCCCCACAAGATGCCCAGTGACCCCAGCACTGGACACAAAACACTGGGCCTGGGAGGAGCCCAGACAGAACAAATTCCCAAGGCCTGAGGCGAGCATCTATCCTGACTCCCCACGTTCATGGGGCTAAGTGCCCCCGAGGGCAGCAGGGACCATCAGCAGGGCGGTGGAGCCTGGGCCACGTCATCCCAGGCAGGTGTGTATCCCAGGCGAGGGCTTTCAGCCAGCTGGGTGCTGGGACTAACCCACCGTGTGACCCTGTTTGGTCCTCAATGTCTCAGGGCCCGTCTCTTCTCCTGGCAGAGTGAATGCATTGCTGTGACGGGTGTGGGACTGTTTTAGAGCTCAGATGCAGGCTCGGAGAGCGAGGGGCTTGTGGGGAGCGGGGGCGCCCACTAGTCTGGGCTTGTAATGCTCCACCCACTGCATGGGCAGCTGCCGCATTTACCTTGGGCTGGCCAGGCAGGCGAGAATAGGCTGTGTGCACCTCATGCAGCACCCCATTCTGGGCCATCTCCAACATCTCTTCCCGATACAGGTGGTCCTCATCTGGGCGGCGGCACCCGAATACCAGGGTCATGCGGCCAGCCTGGAGCTCTGCAAGACCCAGTGGGCTGCAGTTACCAGGGTGGCCACCAGAGGGCGAGGTATGGGTCAAGGCCTGCCCTGCCCGACAGACAGCCGACTTGAATTCTCATCTCCTGCCCGCAAATCTAGTATTGTACCCCCCTTTACAGATGAGGAAACTGAGGCCCAGGGCATTCAGATCATTTGTCCACACAGGCTGAGGCAAATGGGAGAGTGGGCACAACCCCAGGGAGGCCCCAGGGAGATGCCAGGGAACCCCCTAACTGTACCTTTGTGCTTGGTGTCATGGAGCCGCTGCTGCCAGAAACCACGGAAGGGGGCAATGCCTGTGCCAGGTCCGATGAGGATGCAAGGATGGGAGGGGTCCTCGGGGAGCTGGAAGTTGCCGGCACTGAAGGGGACAGATGGAGAGGCTGAGTCCTCAGACACCCAGAGATGGATGAACACGCTGGACAGGGGCTGGGGAGCTGGGGGTGCCGTGGGGGCAGCGGGGTAGTGTGGTGGGGGTGGAGAAGACAACGAGCTCAAATGTGATTTCCCAAGTCCTGGAGGCTGCTTTGTTTCCCCTGTCCAGACACACCCTCACCTCGTCGTGGGCTCCTTTTGGAAAAAGGCGGAACCTCATTGTACTCCGGGGCCCCCCCACTGCTGTCCTCTCTGTTCCTACCGGAGACCTGGCCATGCTCTATTGCCAGGGGATAGAATGCAGAGGCCCAGTGTGACCCCAACGCCTTCTTCAAGGGCCCAGATCCCTCCCTTTCAAACCAGAACTCCCAGGGGCCAGTGGCACAATGGACAGAGTGGAGGGGGTGCTTACCTTCTCAGGAAGCAGGGTACTGAGTCTTGGGGCTTCAGGCTGCTGAGCCATGTGCTACAGACACCATGGTGCAAGGGACCTTGGCCATCTGCAAGGACAACACAGACTTGACCAACATCATCCCCCACCTCCCCCATCCCAGGGGGCGAATTGTCCCAGAGGCTCCCCCCAGACCAATGAGCCTCCTGGGAGTGTCCACTCAGGCTCCCTGTGGGCTTTAGGGAGGGGGCAATTCTTCTCCCGGTTCTGTGGTCCACCCTCTATGCAGCCAGAGCTGGGGAAAGCTGAAAGGTGCATCAAGAGCGGGCCAGCTTCTCCTTCTGCCACTCCAGGAACAGTCTCAGAGAAGGCATGTGTACAAGGTCACTCAGGTGGCAGTAAAATCAGATGACAGCTCAGCTTCCCTGACTCCTACTCTAACGCTCCTTCCAAGAGTTTCCCCAGGGACCCTCCCAGCCCACCACTCAGCTCCGATGGCAGTCAATGCGCCACCGTCTTCATGAGGTAAAGCCCTTGCTGGTAGGAGCTCTGAGTGATGGACAGCTTCCTGAGCATTCTGGTCTGCTCTGACACCCTGCCTCCCTGGGGGCCCCTCCTGGGCCCGTGGAAACCCCCACTTGCTCCAGGTTACATTCCCTTCCCAAAGGCCCGGCATTTAAAGCTATCCCAACCAACCTGAGAAGAACTCTCTTTTTCCCTCTGAATGGGATCTGGCTCTCACAAGATGTACCCACCTCCCCTCTCGCTGTCTGAGCCCTGAAACTTGACCTGCGAAGATGTTGTCCAGCAGAGCAGGCAGAGTCTGCCCATCATCTGGAAACTGCGTGACCGTGCTATGCACCCAGCTTTGCCAACCCAGGCAGTGCTCAGTTACAGAGGGCAGGACAAGGGCACAGTCCATCCAGTGCAGTAGCCAAGTCCAAGTAGACAAGGTTTTGGACCTCCCAGTCTCTGTTAGCCCATCCCCTATCCTCTGCCCTCATAGCACCCCGTGCTTCTTAGCACCCACATCATGACAACTGCCTATTTTGATGAGTCTCTCTTCACTACCCCCTCTAGACGGGAAGCTCCACGAGGTCAGAAGCTACAAGTGCTGTGTTTCCACGCCCACCATCATGGCAAGCACAGAGAGATATGAAATAAACCATCACTGAGTGAGTGAGCAATCAAGGCATCATCAACCCTGCACCCGGCTAGACTATCAGGTATACTAAGAATCACTGGGCTCCCACTAAGTACCCGGAGGTGCTTTCTCCATGTGATCTCATTACATTGTCCCAGCGGTAGTAGGACCGCAGAGTGAAGCAGGATGGACCCAGCAGCAGGACTGCGTGGGTTTGAATCCAGTTCCCTACTTGCTCACGGTGCAACTCTGGGGCTTAACCTCTTTGTGCCTCAGCTTCCTCACCCTAAAATGCAAACAGTACCCATCTCATGCGGTTACTGCTAATATATATATACAGAAGGTTTGCTTAGCACCCGGTTCATAGTAGTCTCTGCCACACACCTGCTACTGCTATTAACACTCTGGGAGGTGGGGTTTTTTTTTTCAAGATTTTATTTATTGATTTGACAGAGAGAGACACAGCGAGAGAAGGAACACAAGCAGGGGGAGTGGGAGAGGAAGCAGCAGGCTCCCCACGGAGCAGGGACCCCGATGCGGGGCTCGATCCCAGGACCCTGGGATCATGACCTGAGCAGAAGGCAGACGCTTAACAAATGAGCCACCCAGGCGCCCCTGGGAGGTGGGTTTTTAACTGACAAGGAGACCACAGCTCAGAGATGTTGAACTGCCGCCCAGTAAGTAGCAGAGTTGGACTCTGCTCCAAAGCCTCTGCCAAGCCTTACCTCGAGTGCGGTATGTGAGCACAGCCACTGTGAGGTGGACCTCCGTGGGTGTGTGGTCCCTAGAGGAGCTGATGGAGTAGTACCGGGGTTTCAGAATAGGGAGCTGGGAGAGTAGGAAGCCAGCAGACACCCGCAGGGATGGGAACTCCTCTAGCACCTCCAGAAATGTGGGGCTGTTGGTGAACTTCCACTTGTTGTATTCTGAGGGCTGAAAGCCAAGAGCAGTGTGAGTGACTCAGGGCACACGCTCACAGGGAGGCAGGAGGCTGTCACAATCCAGCATTCATTCATTCATTCACACGTTGGTTCCCTCAACCAACACGTCCAAGAGCCAGGTGCTGTCCAGGGTGCTGGAGAGAAAAAGGGTGCCTTTCCTGGAAGCACTCAGGCCCGTGAGTTGCATTTATTTAATTCGTGTGCTTAGAACTTCACCGTCAGCCACTGGTTGGCAGCAGTCAAATCCTTATTATAATCTAATTTTGGACCGGGCTTTGGAATCATACAGACCTGGGTTCGCATCTTGACTGGGTGCCCTTACTAGCTGTGGGATCTTGTCCCAATCTTAACCTTTGTGACATGAGGATAGCGTCACCTCCCTCATGGGAACGTCATGAGAACGAAATGAGAGCATGTGTGCCGAGTTAGTACACTGCAGCCACAGGATAATGGCTGGAATAAAGGTAATTAGTGAGAAAGATGATGGATAGGATGCCATCCAGTGCCGTTTGCAAAAGCACGGGCCTAGAAAGTTGCCAGTGAGTTAATGCATTCTCTCGTGTCCATGTCTCCATTCATCCTCACCATCCATCCTCCAGCACTTCCTAAGTTCCTTGCTTATGCCAGGTCTGGGGAATATACAAAGACAAGACATAGTGGCTCTCCTTTTCTAGGTAATTTCTAACAAAGTATGCTTTGGTAGCATCCTGCAGACACTCAGAAAAGTTCAGTTCACTCAACACAACTGTGTGCTAGAGATGGTATGGGAGAGGATACTGACTTCCCACCAGCTTTGACGAGGCTCGCTTTGGGAAGGTGGGTCGGATTCCCCCTTGGAGGTTAAAGACCAGCTCTGGGTTCTGGCTTCCCCTGACTCTGGGACCCTGCCCTTCCTTCACCCACTGGTCCAATCTTCACCTGGCACAGGATCTTCAGCCTCTGCCTCTCGGCCTCTTCCGTAGCCAGCTGTGCCAGCCTTCGGAGCAGCACCTGGGTAGGGGGGGTGGTGATGTCCAGGAAGTAGGTGAGGGCCTGGCTGAGTGAGCATGGGGGCAGCCGTTTGTCTCTGACCCAGTAGCTTCCTGGACAGGGAAAAAAAGGAGTCAGAATGACAAAAAGGCCCTATTTCAGTTTCCTGAAGGGTCATGAGGCCTCTGGGGAAGACACCCTCCACCCTACAGCTGCAGGGGAGAGACACTGACTTTCTAGCTCCAGGAACTGTGAAAGTGTTCATGTGCCCAGAGGTAGCGCTGCCAGGGAAGGCCGATCAACAGCCCTCCAAAGGGCACCCAAGTTGACATGATCCTGGAAAATCAACTATGCACCAGAGTTCAGTCCCTCTCTGGTTCAGACCTGAACTATAGTAAAACACCCATAGGTGAACTACAGACTCACAGTGACTAAATTCACCAAAGACTGATATACACCCCAGAGGCCAGTTATTCATTTAGAGAAAAGCCCATGACTACAGTCCTCTGGGGCTATACCAACAGGTACTGGGTGAGCAGCAAATCAGCCCAAAGTGTCAAGTCCCAAGGAGTCCCAAGAGGCAGTATGCGGGGTGGTCACAGTGTGGACCCTGGAGCCAGCAGACATGGGTTTGAACTCTGGTTCCTCACTTAATAGCCAGGTGATTAAACCCTCTGAGCCTTGGGTTCCATCTCTGTAAAACGGATGTGATAACAAAACCTGTCTCCCTGGGTTCGTATGAGCATTGAACAGAATGGTGTATATATAATAGTACAGTGTCTAGTACACACATGCTCAATACACGTTAGGTAAAAATAGTACTATTGCGTTATTTCATCCAGACCCAAGGCCTGAATGGACCACATCTGTCTTCCTAGAGTCACAAGGACATCTCTGTCTCCTCGCTCACATTTCTCCTGGACGGTGGGAGACAATGCTATACTTTGCTTCTCTGACCCCCACTTTCCTGATGTGGTCACTCTCTTTGGGGGGTACACATTCTTTGGAGGCAAGATTATCACTAAGGCCAGCGAGCTATTCCTATGGGCTGGGAGGCTCATGATGGTTGATTTCATTAGCTCATCTCTCCCAGTACCCACCACCACTGTGCTCTGCTCCCCACATAGATTGAACCTCACCAGAGCACGGGAAGGGGGTGCTCCAGGCCCTTGCGAGGACAGCGTCTTCTCCCAGGTGAGGATGGCCAGGAGGAGTCTCACTCTCCTGGTCACCCACAGTCTGCCCCTGCCCACTGGCCAAGTGAGATGGGGATAAATAAGACCCTCAGTGGGTGAGCCGTAGGTTAGAATGCCTTGAACATGCAAGGGGGTTACGCACTTTGGAATCCAAGGAGACTCTCCCTTCTCTGAGCTTCTGGACAAATGTTCATTAGCCTGTAGGAAATGAACATTTCTCCATTCCTGCATTTATTTGGTGCCAGGAATTGTGGTGAAGTTTGCATGTGTATCTGTTCATTTGGTCTTTACTACCACCTTACGAGGAAGGCTCTCCTATCTCCATTTTAGAGACAAAGAAATAAAGCCTCGAGAGGTTGGCTTATAGGCCCAAGTTCACACAGCTAGTGATGCTAGTCCCCGATGGCTCAGGGACTCTAACCTTCGAAGCTCAGCATTTTTACACTGTTCCCACATCTCTCCATTATGTCATCAGGTGAAGTGCACACACACGTTTATTGTGGGTCCTGAAGAGACAAGGCCTATAAAATGCTGGCATCTAGTAATTACCGAACAAATACCAGCTGCTACTGTGATGAAGAAGGAAAAAAGAAGAAGGAGGAGGAGGAGGAGGAGGAGGAGGAGGAGGAGGAGGAGGAGGAGGAGACTCTTGCCTATCTGCCTCCTGTACTAGGTAGTGAGCTTTCTGAGTGTGGACACTGAGTCTCATTCGTTTTTGTAGCCCAGGGCCTGCCTAGTATATAGATGCGACCAACTGGTTAAAATTTTGATGCAAAAATAAATGAATCCATCCATTAACAAAAAAGTGGCTGGGTGAGCAAAAGAATGAAGGGAAAGAGACTCCCCAACCTCTGCGGTTGGGCAGAGAGCCCCAAAGAAGCATCCCTTCTGTTGGCCAAACTGCATCAGCATGGGCTTGGGTGGCCCACCCACTCAGCAGGAAGGACAGGGTTAGGTGCCCACAGCCCAGGCACGGGACCAGCCCATCAGCGGAGTTGGGGGGCTGCCGGGGTGGGGAGAGGGGGTGGGATGCTGGGGCCACCGTGCAGTGGTCTTACCACTCTCACTGAGCCTCTCCAGTTGCACAGGCTGGTGGGGTGCAGGGCCATCTACCACTCGCTCCAAGATGCCTCGCACCAGGGCCGGCTGGTTGCCCGGGCAAACCCCGAGGTGCTCTCCGGGCATGTAGCTCAGCCCGTGGCTGTCCTCACAGGAGAGCTCCACCAGGAGGGTGGTGCGGCTGGAGAAGGGAAAAAGAAGCCTCTGGTGACGCCACCAGGATTTCCTCCCGAGCTCCCTGATGGGCGGGCTGACTTTCCCAGGAAATGTGCCCTGTTTTCATTTTCCTTCTCAGTTCGGTGAGCACGGAGTGGCTTGGGTTGTTGGCATCCCCTGGAGCTAGGGTGCTCAAGAGGGCCTGGGGCCCACCGGGGCTGGGGTTTCTCTGTGGGGAGAGGGTGGGTGGCCCCCTCCCTGGCAGCACTCCCAAGCCCACCTGGGCTTGACCACACCCTCCACCTAAAGAAAGCACCCCCTGGGAGATCTGTGGTCATTGGGACAAACCTTTCCTTGTCCCCGGCTCAAATCTGGCTCTTATTAGAACAAAGCCCGGTTTTCCTAATGAACGGGGGAGGACAGCACATGAAAACAAAACCTACACGGAATTCCTAACACTTGTTTCTCCTCACAGGGCAATGTCCTTCCCTGCCAAAAATGTTCTTGAAAGTTCTTAAGAAAGAGCCAAATGGTTTGAGTTTCTCTTTGCCCGCCGCCCTCCACCTTTGGTGAAAGGGTTTAGTGACAAAGGACGGTAGTAAAGCAGATGCCTCGTTCTTAAGCTGGAAGACCGGCCCACAGTTAATGGAGACCAGACCTAAAGGCACCGAAGGTCACAGGGGTTACCGGCCAAGCTGGTCCTACCCAGGACATCATGGCTAATGCCAGTGCACACTTCTCTCCTTTCAAAGACTGACTTGCTCTGGTCCTTCCTTCATTATATTAAACCTGTGGAACATCACCCAAGCAGCCCCGCGGTCTCCCCTACCTGGATTGGGGACTCTGTAGATTCCGTTGTGATTTGAGCCTCAGGGTGAACACGTTCTTGGCGTGCATACTGCTGAGGGCTGTGGGGAACAGAAAGGATGAAGTGGCAGAGTGGTTCTTAAGCGCTGATACGGGTCAGCCTCCCTGAGTCTGAGTCAGTTATGCCTGGACACTACCCCTTGGGCATCCCGCTGTGATGGTGGGGTAGAGTTTTCTTTTGCTGTTTCCCTGCCATGTTTCTGAATCACAAATAAAGACACTTGGTCTAACAGGGGTGTTTGGGCTGCTGCTAGGGGGGGAGGGGGATGCATTAGGTGCCCAAAGAGGGGCATTTCTAGGCCACCCCCATGGCCTGGCATCTGCGGGAGAGCATAGTTGAACTTGGGGGTATCCTAAACACACAGAAAGCTACACAACTACTGTACTCGTGGTACCAGAAAAGAGGAATCGTGGAGGCCCAGAGTCCAGAAGCCACCGTTGCGCAGCCTGGGATTGCCTCCACAGGATGTTCTTTACAATACTTGGCTGCTGTCAGAGCTGGACAGCTGGGGCTCAAATCCCAGCCTGGCCACATGCTAGCAACCTGCTTCACCTCCCCGAGCTTTAGTTTCTTTGTGCCCCCCCTTTTTTTAAGTAATCTCTGCACCCAACATGGGACTCGAACTCACGACCCAGAGATCAAGAGTCGGATGCCCCCACCAGCTGAGCCAGCGAGGGGCTCAGGTCCTTGGGCCCTTCTTGCAAGACGAATGTCAGGGCTCGCTTAGAGTGGGCAGGCGAGGAGCGCAGCACAGTGCCTGGCACTCAGGAGGCCCTCAGTGGGTGCTGGCTCCCCTTTCTTCTACCACCCGCCCGGGGCTTCCTCCTGAAACAGCCTCCCTCAGAGATGAAGCAAACTCTCCTGCCTCGCACCCCAGCAGGCGCTCGGATCCAACAAGAGAGAGAGCCTGGCAGCCCTAGGCCAGCTGCCTCCGTTCAGAGGGTCCTAGTGGTCGTCTCGACCACAGACTCTGGGCGCAGAGACCTCCACCCCAGCAGGAAGGGCCCGTGCAGTGCGGAGCAAAAGGTACCTTTGTTGAGGTCCAGAGGCTGCGAGTCCTGCACGAGCCTGTAGTGCTGTGGGTCCCAGGTCACACTGCAGGTGTAGAGCCTGGGGATCTGAATGTGGTGTTTGCCTCGCACATCGAACATCTCACAGGCCGCCTGGAAGAAGAGGGAGCAGACCGGTGTTAACCACGGTCACTGTCATCCTCAATGACGTCATCCCCATCAATGGGGCCACCATTTTGTAGGTCCTTACAAATCGGTGAAGCGCTTCCTATAATTACGAAGCACGTGGGTCAGACTGGGCCACTGTGAGGACTCAAAGAGGTGGCCAGGCTCGGCACAAGAGTTGCTACTACTATTCGCATGGATGTTAATACTGACAGTATCTCACTTTACCCACATGCCCACCCCCTGAGGCTGGGTAACTCCCACGCTGCTGGTGTGGAGTCACATGCAGGCCGTGTGGGCCTGGGAACCAAGTCTGCCCTGACTCAAGCTGGTGCTCTAAGCACCACTGCTGGGTCAAATGCTCTGCTTACATGAGGAGTTTGGTTTTTTTTTTGTTTTTTTTTTTAAGATTTTATTTATTTGAGAGAGAGAGCGAGTGCAGGGAGGGGCAGAGGGAGAGAGAGAATCCCAAGCAGATGCCCTGCTGAGCACAGAGCCAAAATGGGGCTCAATCCCATGACCCCGAGATCATGACCTGAGCTGAAATCCAGAGCTGGACACTTAACCGACTGAGCCACCCAGGCGCCCCAATGAGGAGTTCTTTAAATCAGGGGCGTCAAGCCACAGGGAGCAAAGCCCTACTGAGATTCTGACACAGGTCCAAAGACTCCACTGCATGGTCCCTGTCCCCAGGCTCCCTGTGGCTGGGAGACTGAAACAAGGCAAAGTCATCGAGGGGTGACCTGGGTAATCAGAGGGGGAAGGAACCAAAGTTCCTGGAGGACGGGAGGTGTCTCAGCCCTCTTCTCCTACCCAGGGATGCATGCTTCAAGTGGAGTTCTGGGGGCACTGAGGGAGAGCAGCAATGACCTGAGCCCTCAGGCCACACCTAGGACCGTGCCTGTAGGACCAGGCAGGGGTCAGGCTACCCAGGATGCCTGGCACAGAAGTCCTGGGCAGGAATGGGCTGTGGCCTCCCCGTCCCTGCTGTGGGGGCAGCTCCAGCTAAGAACTGACCTTGAAGGTTTGCACGGCCCAGCTGCGGAAGGCTTCCTCCTGTCCACTGAGCTCGTCCCCTTCCCCTGTTGGGGCGAGCTGAGAGGCCCCCAGATGGGACAGCTTCTGGTCGATGTCATGAGCAAAGGCACAGAACTGAGGGTACATGCTGGAGCCGAGGCCAAACACAGCATACCTGCCCGAGGAGGACACACACATGGAGGAGACTGGAGTGAGCTCACCCCTGCAAGCATCACATGGCACGACCGGCCCGTAAGCCAGCCTCAGACACCCCCACTCCAGCTGGGCACAGGACCGGTCAGTGCACGCCATCTTCAGGTCCTCTCCAGCTCCCAAGCCACAATTGTCACCAACTCCCACGACCAATCCCATGCTCAGCCTGCAGACCTATGAGAGGGACTTAGTTTCCCCGGTTTGACCCTCGACACACTCTGAGGACAGGCTCTCTTTGTGCCTGGACATCTTGGACGAGACTCCCCCCTTATACACAACCAGTACCCTCCCTGGAACCCAGGTCCCAGAACCCTTAGGTCCATAAGGCAGGGCTTGGACAAGTGCGAGTGGGGAAAAGCCTTACCTGAACTTGTTGGTAAGCTCTTTCAGCATGAAGAGAGATTTTTTCAGTTTCTAGAAAGAGAGAGAACCACCAAGTTCTCAGGACAAGATTCATAAAAGCACTGCTTTTACTTTTCTTCTGGTGGCCCACTTCAAAACCGGCCACATCTGGCAGAAGAAGGTTTAGGATCCACAAACGGAAGTCAGTTTACTGGCTGGGGCTCAAGGACCAGTTCAGCCTTAGTAACTCATGTGGGCCTGTAGCGCCGAATAGCCCAGGCCCATCCAGCTCTGGTAGAGAGAGAGCCCGGCATCTCCAGGAGGTCTCCTAATGGAGCATAAGCCTCTTTTCCTGTTTGGAACCTGGTAAATATGACAACTGGTCCCGTACTCTCTAAGATAACCCTGATTTCCAACGAACTCAAGATAACTTTAGGTGAAATATGATACAGTGTCAAATCATATGGTAAGACATTCTCTTTTCTGTAATTTTTTTTTTAGTTATTCCTGTTTCTATTATTATTATCGTCTTTCTGAAAACTAGGGAGAGTCTCAGCTTGGAGCTCCTGGAGCCCGAAGACCTCTAATACTCGGCCATTGCTCATTTTAAAACACAAAGCAAGCTATGCTCAGGCAACAGCGTCTAGCAAAAATTCAAGAACTGTGGCTTTCATTGGATTTATTTTTTGTCGGCTTTCCATTGGGGATGATACAAAGTTTCCTTTACACATGAGTTTTTGAGTTTAAAAAAGGTGGGTCAAACTTACTTAAAAATATAAAGTACGTCCTAGGAAAGGGGTCACATACATATGGTGATAATTACAAAGAAGGCAGCCAAATGCTGGGGCTAGGGCAGCCCAGAGTGATCTGAGCACTCACTTCCACATGTCCTCCACGGGACAGGCTGAATCGCCCAGATCCTTTTCTTGGCCCCCTCGGGCCCTGGCACCCCCGACCACTGGGACCCAGGCCACCCACCTCTCCGTTGCCGGGGGAGTCTCCATTCCCAAACGTGCTGGTCACCACCAGAAGCAGCTGCTCCTCCTCCAGATGACTCAGCTTGTACTCGTCCATGCAGAGGACCTGCAGGGTCCCAAGGGAGAACATCAGCCCTCCACGCCATCCCCAGACACCCTGTGCTTCCCTTCCCCCACCCAGGCCAGGAGCCCCCCTCATCATCTGTTTCCCCCAGGCCCAGCACAAGCGTGGCACAGAGGTGGGTGCTCCACGAATCCCCATCAAATAAACCCCCATGAACACTTCACTCCCCATCCTCCGGCCCCACGCAAGCCCCACCGCCAGCACGTCCACAAGCCGGGGAGGGCTCGTCTCCGAAACCCTGCAGGCCCCCAGTCAAAACGCTCCCACTGCTATTTTGAATTCTGAAGTGTGTGGACGTATTTTCCACAAAAATGAGATGAGCGTGTTACAAAAATGACGATCCTTTAATGCCTCGGGGATCCGAATGCTTCGCCTGAGGCTAATCTCAGGTGACACATGTCACCGCCTCCCTGTTTGATGCACGCCCACGTGACGTGGGAAGTGTCCAAGAAGGACAAAATCCAACACTGACAGAATGAATGAGCCACCCTCTGGGGTTCTGTTTTATTTCCTATTCATCCTTTGCCCCCCTCACGTTTAGCACTGTGCCCTGTAGGGAAGGTGTTGAGTAAATAGGAATAGAATCCATCTACAGGAGCTCACGGATATTGAGACTTGGGTTAGGAGAGCATTTCTCAAAACCGTGTTCCCTGGGACACCATGGAAAAATTGTGTGCTATGTAAATTTGGGAATCCCTGGACACACATCTATCCTTCTGTCACAAATTTACAATGTACGATCAGCACATCCAAGGCTCTGGGACATGCAGAAGCAGGGCAGCCATTTTAACCTTTGCCAACTTGTCTATACACAGGCAGAGAAAAAAGGCCCATGTCCAGCTGAGCCGGCTACCTTGGGGTTGAAGGCACAGCTGAACAAGGCCCCCAGGTCCCGGGCCAGCGTTTCTGACTTTCCTGTCTCCGTCGCAAAAAGGATTGTGGCCCTGACCCGGGACACCATGGTCCTGCGCATCAGCATGGAGGCGAAGAACACAGCTCTGTGTGGACAGACAGACAGACACTGTGCTGACTCAGCCTTCCAGGGGAACATGGGGGCCCCAGGAGAACGGGAGAGGGACAGTGTTTAAAGTGTGGTAGGATGAGGGAAAGGAATGCACGTTTCTTACCAGCTCCTGACCCTGACCCGTGGCCCTTCGCCTCCCTTCACCCGCTCAACCCACTACTCAGCCCCTGGGGAGAATGGAGGACCGGGAAGGTCGGGCCAATGGTGGCAGGTGACCCCCCTTGGTATCTGGACCCCTGCGAGCCATCCTCCATAAAGATCACCATGTCTCTTGGTTCCCTGCCCGTCGAGGCCGAGAAGGGCAGCGCCTGGAAGGAAGGGCTGCAGTTCAGGCCTCAGCACCGACCGCTCCCACTTACTTAACCAAGACTTTGAACGGAATCTTTCTTCTCCGGGGTCTCCGCTTCTCGTCCTGCCAGGTGTGGGTTTTCCAGGCCTCCACCTTCAGAAAGGAAGGCACACGTATGTGAGGGCAGGTGGGCCCTGGCTCGGCTCTGGTGTGGGAATGCGAGGGAGATAGAGGACCCTTCGTGCCCTCTGTGAGGCGGGGGTCCCTGAATGCCCCACTGGGGAGGACGGGGGCTCTGTCTCCCTCGGAGCTACAGCCCCAGTGGCCAGCTTAGAGCTGCGCACACCGGGGTGTCTGCTGGCTTATTTTCCATTAGTGTCCACCCCAGAAGGAAGAGGCCCCACTTCGCTTCCACCTTTAGGGTCTAATTACTAGGCAGGTCATATGATGTAGCGTCCAAACCGGGTTCCTCCTTTGAGAGGAAAAGGAGGTGCTACCACAGCAGGTACAAACTGTCCCCAGCAAACAGTCACCCTGATTTGCTACTTAGCATCTTAAAGTAAGGAAGCTCTTCCTCAAGTCAAACCAAAGTTCTTTTTTGACAAAAAATGAACTGGTGTCAACAGGCAATGGTGATAGAGTGCGTTCTCGGTTGGGCATCCACCAGTTTGTGGGATCCTCCTATCGTGGAGCTAATAATGCTCATCGCTTTTAGAGATGAGAACAGCAGGGCTCATGTGGGTGAAAGACCCACCCAAGATCCTACAGCTAGGAAGTGGCAGAGTCGCCTGCAGGCGTATCTGACCCGGGGGCCAAGCTCTTCACCATCATGGGCTCTGACTGTCTACAGGTGGGGGTAATGGTGGGCAGCCTCAGAAGCGTAAGCCCCAGCAAAGCAATGGGCCCCTGAAGGTAGAATAAAAGGTCTCTCCTGAAGTCCCACTCTCTGTGGGAACAAACGCTGCTCAGCATCCATGAGTGCAGCCTGAAAAGCAGAGGTCTCTGTGTCCCCGCCATGCCCCGTGGGTCCTGCACGAGTGAGCGTGCACATGCGTGCATCTGTGCACACGCACGCGCATGCACGCGCACACACCTACAGACACACTCTCTCCACCCCTGAGCTCCCAAGACAGACAGGAGAGGAAAGCCCTCCCTTACCTGGTAGTAGTAGAAAGGGGAGAGGACATAGTTTAACATCTCCTGGTGGAACACAGGAGTGATGCTCCCAGAAATCGGGGGTACCAGCCAAATCCAGTCAGCTGGGCAGCCCCCTCGGGAGCGGTACTCGTTCTGCATGTACTTCATGAAGGACTCTGCAGCTGAGTGGTGGTCCATGATGGTCACATTCTGCTTCTGAATTAGAAGGAGGCAAAGAGGGGGGGTTGAGGCAAGGGATGGGGGAGTCAGGAGCATGGTCGGTCGGCTGCGGGGCTCCCAAGACGGACTGTGGAAAGGCCGGGCATTCAGTAAAATGGGATAGCCATTGCCCCTGGCCACCTCCTTGCTGCTAAAAACAAATACCCAAGTGGAAGGCACTTTCGGAGCCTCCAAAGGAGCCCCAGAAAACACCATAGCCATGGTAGGCCCACAGGTCACATGGTGGCCCCTCCCTCAGCCCTCTAGGGACAGTGTCAGCTTCTCAGGCCGCATCTACAAGTCTCCCCCAACTCCTAACAAATGGCTCCCTCTGGATGCTGATAAATCCAACCACGGAGTCTTCTTGCCACTTGTTAGTAGAGAGTTCCAGGAGTCACTTCTCCAAGAATGTGGCTCTCTCAGCCAAAAAGGAACTAGACATCTCTGGAGAGGACTGAGTGTTGGTGGGGGGACCGTAGTGTATGGAAGATAAGTCACCACAATGTCCCACATCCTAAAATTGGAAGCCAAGGGTCTGAGCCTTCCTGGAATGATCCAACAGAGGCAGCCACACCCCTCACTGTCTGGGGCAACTCATCGAGTCAAGAGACATTTGTTTAATGTCATGATTCAAACCGTGGCTTCTTATTGGCAGTGTGACCTTCAGCTATTAGCTCCTGAACCTACTAAGCCTTTAAAGCACAGAACATGCACAGTAAGCATTAGCTGCCATCCTTACTTCTGTCTGCTAGGGCAGTGCATCAGGTACTGGTAGTATAGAGGTGAACGCGAGGCCCCTTTTCTGCATTAGATTATATTCTAAGGAGGGGAGGCAGTGGAAGTTGGCTGTCCATGTGGTCTGCTATGAGATATAATGGAGGAGAGTGCAGGTGCTGCTGGGGAACGGAGGGGGTTGAGCTCAGACACAGACCTGGGGGAGAAGGAGGGGATTCCAGAAGCTGCTTCTAAGTGGAGGCAAGTCTTTTTTTTTTTTTAAGATTTTATTTTTTTATTTGACACAGAAAGAGAGAGAGAGAGAACACAAGCAGGGGGAGCAGCAGAGGGAGAGGAAGAAGCAGGCTCCCTGCTGAGCAGGGAGCCCAACATGGGGCTCGATCGCAGGACCCCGAGATCCTGACCTGAGCCCAAGGCAGATGCTTAACTGACAGAGCCACCCAGGCGCCCCATAAGCAGAAGTAAGTCCTAAGAGATGGGCACAGTTAGGCAGGGCATGGGCATTCCTAGAGGAGGACACTGCCCGAGCCAAGGCGGGAGGCGCAAGAGCAGCCTGCTGATGGAGGGCTCATTGCGTCTTTCGAAATCTTACACATCTACAAGCAGGTGCCAGGCCAACTATAAGCTCAGAAGCTGATGACTGTAATAATAACATAATAAGGACAATAATAACAATAATAAGTACAATAAGACTAAGGCCTACCGAGTGTTTGCTAGGGACCAGGTAGCACAACTCAGTGTTGTGCCTACATTTTCATTTAATTCTTACAATAACCTAGTGCGGAAGGCCCTACTATTTATTCCCATTTTTACAGATGAGGAAGTTTATCCTAAAGGAGGGTGATGAGGAAGTCCTGGAGACTCTCTAGCAGTGGAGGGACGTGCTCAGCAATGATCAGGAGACAGTCGAGGATCAGCAGATTTTCTGGGACATATTGGCATTTTGCAGTGACAGGCTGGTGCACAGAGCCCCCAGGAGTCAGGATGTGTGTCCACGGGCAGCAGGGTCCTTCTGAGCTGGGCCATCCCCAGGGGGCTCTTCCTGTTCCGCCTCAGACCCCCTCCACCCCCGCAACAATCAATCACAAGCTTGACCTTCCTATGGGGTGACCAGCTCTGGGAAGCTGTGCAATTGTAAATATTTACTGATGTTCGTTTAATGTCAACTCCCCACTCCTCTCCACAAGGAAAGGGTTTTTGTCTATTTTGTTCACCACTCACATCCTTGGCCAAGCCTAGTGCCCGGCACATGCAAAATGTTCAATACGTTTTGCAGAATGAATAAAGGACTATCTTCCTAGTGGTCTGGCTTCCAGGGCATCTGCCAGCTTTGGGGAGAGGGTTTCAGCCTCTACAGTACTATCTTCACACATCCCCTGCCTCCTTCCCAAAAGGAAGGGGAGCGTTCATATGAGTCAGAGCAGCGGACAGACCAGAAGGCTCAGTCCCACACAAGTACTAACCCGTGTGCGGGCCCACGGAGTGCGTACAGTTGCTCAGCAGAACAAGGGCAGCCCCTGCTCGTGTGGACACGGGCTCTCATTCATTCAGTACATATTTCTTCCCGTATCTACAATGGCCAGACATTCTTCTATGCTCTAGAGACAGAGTAGTGAATAAAAGCGACAAGGCCCAGCCTAACAGAAAGGCATGAAGTACATGTACTATGTGATGTCAGGAGCTAGTTAAGAATTATGAAGAAAAATAAAGACAGAGTTGAAGAAGAGAGAGGGATGGGATGGAGGTGGGTTAAGGGTGCCGTCTTCCATGGTGTGGTCAGGAAGAGCAACTCTAAGGAGGCGACCATAGAGACCTAGATGAAGGGAAGGAGGGGGTCATGGGATGATTTGTGCGAAGGGTCTTCTAGGCAGAGGGAAAAGCAAGTGCAAAGGCCCTGAGGTGGGAACCATCTTGGTGACTTTGGAAAACAGCAAGAATTCCAGAGTGACCGGAAGAGCGGTAGAGGACAGAAGTCTGACTGGAGTGGCTGGAGGACGAGGCTATGGAGGGAGACCTTTCAGCGGGTTAGCTGTAAAAGGAAGCAGGAAAACAAGGTAGTAGCTGGGGGACTTACTTGGTTAGCCGGTCATTTCTTTCTTGGAGATGGGACCTGTTACAGCCTATTGGTCACTGCTGAAAATGATCCAGCAGAGAGGAAGACACGGATGAGACAGAAGAAGGGGGGCAGAATTTTTAGGAGTAAAGTCCTTGAGGAATGGAGAGGGAAGAGGATTCAGTGCTCAAGCTCGGGCAGAGACAAGTCTTGAAAGGTAAGGAGTTGCCTGTTGCTAGAAGCACTCAAGTTTACACTAGAAGACCCAGTGTGAGTAGGAGGGCTTATCTGTCTGCATCCCCAGCGCCTATATGTGCTCAATACTAGTGTGATGCATATAAAAAAATGGACGACACTGTCAGGGGAGAACCAAGCATGAGATGAGCGGTTGGACCAGATAACCTTCTGACCAGAAAGTCTCTAGACTCACAGAACACGACGTACCTGGAAGCTGTGGAGCACAGCGACATTGATCTCAACGACAGCCCGGTCCTTCCAGAGTGAGGCCAGCTTATGCGTTTCCAGGCCCATCCTTCTGCCCACTTCCTGCAGCGGCAGAGTGATGAGGTGAGTTGGTCCTCATAAACCCCCTGGACAGACCCACATCTGCAGCTGGCCCCGCCGGCCGGGCCCCATTACCTCCAGAATGTTGTAGCGCTGGACATCACAGAAGTCCCGGACCCCGATCTCCGTGCCCATGTACCAGCCGTTGAAGGGGCACCCTGGGAACTCGAGGCCACCCACCTCGAGCAGCATGTTGGCCACTGCGGGCAGGGCATACCACTTCAGCTGCAGCTCACGGAACCACTCATACCTGGCAGGGAGGCAGAGCCAGTGGTCACTGGGGCCTGCGCCATTGCCCACCCTCTCCCTCCACCCCCACCGACAAAAAAGGCTTCACAAAAAGAGTCAAGCAAGAAAACCCCTTCCCAACTCCAACCGGGAGAAGGGAATGGGGCACCGTAGGTATCATTCATTAATTACGCATTCATTTACCCACTCGTCCATGCAAAGATATGTTAAGCAACAAGCATGTGACAGGCACCATGCTAAATGCGGAGAACCCAACATAACACAGCGGTTAAGGACTCTAGTGTCGGAAAGCCCAGGTTCAAGTTCTCCTTTACCGCTTATCAGCTGTGTGACCTTGGGATGTGAGTTAGCCTTTCTGAACCTCAGTAACCCCACCAGTAAAATAGAGATACTAGCACCAAACTCATGGGTTTACTATAAAGGTAATGGTATCACTAGTTTGTAAATTCATTTGTTCCAGAAATATTTATAATCGAGCACCTACTACATGCCAGGTACCCTTCAGATGTTAGGGATATATAGCTGAACAAGAAAGGCAGGATCCCTATTCTCAAGGAGCTTACAGACCTGAGTCTAGACTATAAACAAGTGAACAGATGAATAGAAAAATAATAGCAAGGTGATGTGGTAGACAGAAGGTGAGAGTAGCTGCTCTAGACTGAGTGTTCAGGATAGGCTTCTCAGAGGCGGTGACATTCAGGAAATACTTCATGGTAAAGAAGAAATGAACACTTTAAATTTCTGAGGAAAAGGAATGTCAGGCAGAGGGAACAGCGAATGCAAAGGCCCTGAGGTGGGACTGAGTTCAGCGTATGCAAGGGACAAAAAGAAGAGTCCAGCTCAGTGCCTGCTACACAGTGAGTCTCAATATAAGGCATATAAGGAATTTTTGTGATGATGATTGCTGCCCAGAGCAGAGGCTGAACCAGATGAGCTCCAGAAGTCACTATGGCCCTATAGATTCACCACAATAAGAAGAGGGGTAGCTGAGAGAGTTGGCAGGAAGATAAGAGGCCTGGGCTGCTCAGTGTGAGAATGATAGAGCCTTTTGAGGGTTCCTCTCCCAAGGTCACTGCTTTCCAAGTTCCTAGGGACCATCTGTCTAAGCCTCTGCTTCCCCCCATCATCAACATATCCTCCTAAGTCTGAGGCCCAAGACCCAAGTCCGGGGTTGCCGTGCAAGCGTCGACAAGGCAAGCCTTGAGAGCCAGGCCTTTTGCACACTGCCTGCTGCTGGCTGGGCTTTGGGGGCAAGGAGGGGCCTGAGGACTGAGATCTCCCCAAGGAAGGGATGGAGCATGCACGTTGACACACATCCCAGCAGCCCCGCTTGCTTACTTGGGATGTTCCATGGGCACCTCGAGCACAAGGTCAGGTGGAATTTCGAAGAACTCAGGGTCTTGGCCGTCCGCCTGTAGCACCAGAGGCACCACATCGAAGCGGCTGTACTTGGGCTTCCAGCCCAGGTCGATGCACAGCTGGGGGCAAGACAGGCCCAAATGAGTCTCCTGACCCAGGCCCCTTGACCCCTCTGGCTCCACTCTGTCAGCTACCAAGGCTGGATCCCGTACCTGGGTGAACTCCACGCTGGCGGGGTCCCCCAGGATGGTGCCGTCCGGCATCTGGTAGCCGGCATACCGGATGAGCTGAGCATTCCAGACCCGGAAGTCATGCTTCCCATCACTCCGCTGGGGAAACACAGTGATGGCCGACCTTCCCCGAGACAAGGACAGTGCCATTCACTCCTTCGCTTCAGTGGGGGCTCCCAGCCAGCCTCCCCAGGTCCCCCTCTGCCCTCTGTCTTCCCGCTCCTCACCCCACTGCACCTGAGCTCACTGAACCAAACTCCTACAGCAACACAACATGCCAGGCTCTCACTGGCCTCAGTGTAATCTTGCCTCCCTTCCTGACATACCCTCTCTCTCTCCTTCTCCTTCTGGCGCCTCCTCTTCCTTTGAGACCAAGACAGGGACCACCCCTTCCAGGAACATTCCCCATCCCTCGGGTGGGGTTAGCTGTCCCAGCCTTTTCCCTCGCTGCACCTCTCTCTCATGCAGTCCAGTTAGGGGGATGCTTGTCTAGAGCCGGGCATAGGTTCACAGTGGGCTGGAGCAGGGTCCTAGGTCTTAGCCACCTCTGTATTGCCCCCACCTCGCTGCCATGCCTAGTCATGGGTCGGGTCCCCATTATATGGGCGCTGTTTGCTGAACAGAAAAGTGAATGAATGACAGAATGGGCTGTTCAGTCCTATCAGCCTTGACCTCTTTGGTTGGGGGTAGGAGAAGGTAAGGTTTGGGGCGGGGGTGGGTACTGATGAGCAGTGACTCTCCCGGTTCTAAGAAAAATGACACATTGGAGCCTTGAGCTGCAAAACTAACCTCTCATCCCTTCTAAAAAGCAGGGAGTCTGACCTTCAGCAATGAAGATGTTGCTTCTTAAAGACCCCCCATGCCCTCCAAATGGTGCCAAGTCAGAAGGGAACCAAGGACACGGGCTAGGAAGAGGGACTAAGCTCAAAGAGGCTTGCCGAAGAAGCGTGTTTCTTTCTCCTTCCTCTTTCTCCCTGGCTTCTGCTGGAGAAGGCTCCCCTGAGCCCACCTGCGTCCTTTGGCTCAGACTCCAGGGCAGGGTGGGCCCCAGCCGCAGCCCCGGGAAAGGTGCACTCACCTGATGTTGCCGTTGTTGGTGGCATAACGCAGGTGTCTGCAGATGTGCTCAAACATTTCCTTGGCAGTGGAACAGCTCCGGGCATCAAAGACCTGCACACAGCCCACCCAGCCCAGACCATCAAGGACCGTGAGGACAGAGGGCCCAGGGTTGATCAGAAGCTGAGTTACGAGGGACCGGGGGAGTGGCCTGAACGTCGTCCACCACCCAAACACCAAGCAGAGGAGAGCGTTCTCTTCCCTTCTCTGCATCGACACCTCCCGTCTCAGGGCTCCCCCGTCCAGCCTTTCTCCTGCTCTCCTGGGGAAGCCCAGGCAATCCCTCTTGGAAAGCCCTATCAAAACCCAAATCCCAAGAGAACCTGACTTTCGAGCATGTGAATGGGGATTCCCACAGCCCTAACCTAGGGCCTCTACAACATCAGCACATTTTACACCAGGCTCCCAGCATGTTTTCTTTCAGCCCATGTTGGTTTCACTGGCATTTCTCATCAACTTCCCTGTCCCAGCGATTTCCATATTACCCAGCAATGAATGATCCCCCAAGGTAAAGCCTCCTAGAAGGCTAGGATAAAGACAGTGTTTCCCAGGAGCCGAGGATTCAAACAGTCCTCTACCGAGGCACCAGGGTCTCAACAGGTCGTTCGGTTTTATGTCTGTGTTTAATGTGAGACAAAAGACCTGCTAGAAATCCTGTGCTGAAATCAGATTCTAGACTTCCCGGGGGGAGCCCTACGAAGCCCCATCTCAAGGTCACGAACGTGAAGAGAGAACCGGGGAGTCCCGCCCGACTGCTCAGAGCCACCGGCTCGGGGCCTGCCCGCCTCCCCGTTTCCTTCCCTGCCCCGGTCTAAGGAAGGCCACCTGCAGGTTGGACCACTGGATCCTCCCGATGCAGCGGGGGGCATTGCGCCAGGCCTGCTTGGTAGCAAAGATGAGCTCATCCGCTGTCAGCTGATAGGTTCCTGTTGTTTCTATCTCCTTTGTTACCGCTTCCACCCTGGCCAGATGTTCCTCTATTTTTGCCCTGGGGAACAGGAAGACAGCAGGAAGATCAACAATAAGATGGCCTTAGATAGGATTCATTCAATGCACAGAAGCAGGAACTGAGCTCGGCTACCAGGAGGGGAAGACGTCCCTCATAGAGAACCGTTCCCCTCCGGGGCCGGCTTCACAGGTGTGGGACCCCAGCCCCGAGCTCAGAAGGGCTCCAGGCTTGGCTTAATGCTCTCTTGTCCTTGTCTTGAAATTCTTCATCATTTCTGAAAAGGGAGTCCACATTTTCCTCTCTCTCCACCGACTCCTGCCAGTTACCTAGCCGGTCCCGATCCCGATGGCACTCTTGTTTCCAGGTGCTTTCTCTCCAATCCTATTCATCTCAGCTTGGCAAGCATCTGCAAGGAGTGCAATCCTCAGACACTTGAAAGACTGGAGAAAGACCCATCGAGTCAAGTCA
Organism: Zalophus californianus; assembly: GCF_009762305.2. Lineage (NCBI taxonomy): Eukaryota > Metazoa > Chordata > Mammalia > Carnivora > Otariidae > Zalophus > Zalophus californianus. The sequence continues at coordinate 18,849,534 of NC_045610.1, read as the reverse complement.
CAGCCATGTCCTGCCTTCTGGCCACCATCCCACGGTCCAGAGATGAGCAGTCCCTCCCATGCCAGCTCCCGTGTACTGAGTACTCATTCTGAGCCAGGTACTGGGCGACGCCACCCACAGTCGGGGTCTCACTGAGTCTGTGAGGGCAGCGTTTTTGTGTCCATTTTATAGTCTGGAATATGAAGGCTCTGGTAGGCTAAGTACCGGCCCAGGAGCATAAGTGTGATAAAGAGCAGGTAGGACTCAGATTCATGGTGCCCGATGCCAAGCCCCAGTTCTTAACCTTCCACCCTTCACTCTAGGGGGGAATTGCAAGCACAGAGATGTTGAGGGCCTGCCCACGCCTCTCTGAACTGGGATGGGCATTCAGGACCCAGCCTGCAGGGCCGCAGGGCCTACTCAGGAAGGAGCCCTCCACAGCGTGGTCCAACCTCGAAGACCCCCCTTGAGCGTGCTTTTTCTCAACCTCTGCCCTGCTCAGCCAGCCCTCCCAGGGGAAATTTTTTTTTTTTAAGATTTTATTTATTTATTCATGAGAGACAGAGAGATAGAGAGAGAGAGAGAGGCAGAGGGAGAAGCAGGCTCCCAAGGAGCAGGGAGCCCGATGCGGGACTTGATCCCAGGACCCCGGGATCATGACCCGAGCCCAAGGCAGACGCTCAACCATCTGAGCCACCCAGGCGCCCATGGGAGATTTCTAAACTCTTCCTCCTCACCCCTCCCAGGCTGCAAAAATATCCCCCAGGGAGGGATTCAGTCAGAGAGGCTTTGAAACACAGACACACAGACACACACACACACACACACACACACACACACACACACACACACACACACACACACACCCCAACCAGGGAGGGATTCAGTCAGAGAGGCTTTGAAACACAGACACACACACACACACACACACACACACACACACACACACACACACACACACACACACACCCCAACCTCGAAATTTCCAACACCAAAGACAATTTGAAATGGCAACAAACAACACTATGTAAGGAATGAACTCCTGATTAAGGAGAGTGGACGACTCAGAACAGAATGGCCTTTCTATGGACGAAGAGTGTCTTGACGGCTCTTCCTTGATTAAAGAAAAAAGCTCAGGGGCACCTGGGTGGCTCAGTCGTTAAGCGTCTGCCTTTGGCTCAGATCATGATCCCAGGATCCTGGGATCAAGCCCTGCATCAGGCTACCTGCTCCTTGGGAGGCCTGCTTCTCCCTCTCCCACTCCCCCTGCTTGTGTTCCCTCTTTCGCTGTCTCTCTCTGTCAAATAAATAAATAGATAATCTTTAAAAAGAAAAGAAAAGAAAAGAAAAAAGCTCAGAGACCAAACATTTGGGGCTCTTCATCTGCAAGGACACTCCTGGCATAAGGATCTGCTGGATGAGGTTGCTGTTGCCACACTGGGAGCCCTACCCGCCCCCCACAAAGCTTCTAGCAAGACTCCCCACTCTGAGCCCGAGCATGAACACCATAGTAATCACCAGAACACGGATACCTTGAGCCCACTTCCTGGTGTTAATATGTGACTATGTAGGAAAGCGTTCTTCACATTTCCCCCCAATTTTCCTTTAGAATTTTATATTTTACCACTGTTCTCATATAGTCGCATTTCCGAGGCACTACAGATGCTAGAATGCCTATGAGTTCTGAAAAAAAGAGTGTAGCTTTTGGTATCAGTGAATGGATCTGAACAGAACATTCAGCAAGTTACAGTTTCTAACTATACAATCCTTCTTTCGCTAAAGACCGAACCCACCAGCCGTCTGCAACTCTGTGTGATCGTGGGGATGGACTGCCGTTTGTCACTCACACCCCCCAGGACCTCTTGATGGGTTCCAGGTTTGGACTTGGGACTGAGAAACGGGCCTTCCATCTGTGAGAAACAAGTGGATTTGAACACCACCAAGAGCAACCCGGTTGCTTCCCCGGGCTAACACCCACCCAGTGCCTTCCAAATGCCAGCAGGACCTCCCAGGTCCAGCTTGAAGTTGGAACCTTCAAGGTCAAAATGCTGGATGCTAGACCACAGGTTAAAAGCAGGGGCTCTGGTGCCAAACTGCCTGGGTTCAAATCCCAGCTGTGGGACTCCCAAACATCTGACTTCAAGCAAATTACTTCATCCGTGGGCTTCAGTTCCTGTAAAATGGGGGAGTTCCTACAGGTGTCTGTACAATGGGGAGGATCCTAATGATACTCCTTTCATAGAGTTGTGGTGAGCATTGCTCATAAAGCACTCACGCAGGGCCCAGAACACACTCAGTGCCTAGCGAACGTCAGTATTGATACCGTGGCCCAGTGAGGCCCATCAGGTGAATTCCCAGACCCTGAAAGGCTCATTAGTCATTGACAGAGCTGACAGCCCAAGGATCTTGAACGTCCTAGCCACAAAGCACTCCTATAGAGGTTGTGGTTACATAGCACATAGGGCAGCCAACTCCCAACAGGTTACTCAACCCAGCTCTACATCAGAGTCACCAGAGGGGATTTTAGGGAACACAGAGCCCTGCCCTCTCCACGCTTCTTGAGATCCTGATGCCCTTGGCCCAGGGTACCCTGGCATCAGCATTTTGCAAAGTCCTCAAGTGACTCTATGCACAGCCAGGGTTGAAATCAGCAGCATCCATGCCGTTAATCATCATATATTTTACGAAACCCAGGAATACAGAACCCCGCAGAGTTCAGTGCAAAGAGTATGACCTGCCCTCTCCAAGTCAGACGGCACGGATTCTAACTGGGACTGGGCTTCCCTGCTCACCCTTGGTAGAGGAGGGTTTGACCAGGGGGTCCCTGAAGTCCTTTCTCTTTCAAACATTTCATAATGAAAGGGTGCGTATCAGCTCATTGTCAAGGTCACTCAATGTGAAGACGCTGTCTACGCCAGGTTCTGTTCTCACTCCATTTTTACAGATGAGGAATTTGAGGTGCAGAGAGGGTGAGCAGATTGCCCAAGGATACAGAGCTGGTTATTGGTGCAGCCAGGATTCAAAGTCAAACAGCTACACTTCCTGGCCCACACTTTTAACCACTATTGCTATGCCTCTTTTTCTTACGATTATGAGAACTGACTCTGGGGTCTTTCCCCTTGGAAAACTGTGCTTGAGCCCTGGCTCCATGGTGAATCTGGGAAGGGAAAGGGCCTGGGGTCAGAGGGAAATGACGGGACACCGAAGAGCTTGGGGAAAGGGGGCCATAGCGATCCAGCCCAAATGAGACTTACTCTTTGAAGGAACCGTAATACTGGTTGACAAATTCAATAGCTTGAGGTAGGAGCTCGTCTGGGGGGGTAGGCTTGTCCCTGGGTCCTCTGGTCAAACTTTTGGGGTTCATGATGGCTCCCAGACAAGCCTTGGACTTGCAAGCGAGATCCTGGGAAGAGAGAGGCAGGAGGTGAGGGGACTGCCTGACCCCTCAGGAAGGTGTTGACGGGGATCCTCCTTGTGGGCCAGCTCTCCTGGCCACCTCGTTCCACTCCAGCTGCTCCAGCTTCCTGCTGCCCCTCTCCACCCCTGTGGCACCTCCTCCTTGGGGTCCACCAAGCTTTCTCACCATGCACCTCTCCTTTCCTCTACTGGCTGACCCAAGTGGGTATGAGCCAGGGTTATTCCCACCACCTTGGGCTCAGTCTCTGACTCGGCTCCCCGACCAGACTCAGACGCAGGGCCAAGTCAACAGCTTGATCTCTGGGACTATCTCAACTACCTTCTCATTTAAAGAGGCTGATGTGGCTCCTGGGAACACAAATGAACCAAAGGGAGAGGATGCAAATCCTAAAGTCAGAGGATGGCACAGAAAAAATGCTGGAAGGAAGTATACACAAATGTTAACTGTGGTAATTTTTGGAAGGTATGGGAAATCCTTCCACTTTCAAGGTCTTGAAATTTTCGATTCCTTTCTACTTTACAATCAGAACGCTTTCTTTTTTCTTTTTTTTTTTTTTTAGATTTTATTTATTTATTTGAGAGAGAGAGGCAATGAGATATAGAAAGCACGAGAGGGAAGAGGGTCAGAGGGAGAAGCAGACTCCCCGCTGAGCAGGAAGCCCGATGTGGGACTCGATCCCGGGACTCCAGGATCATGACCTGAGCCGAAGGCAGTTGCCTAACCAACTGAGCCACCCAGGCGCCCCCAGAACGCTTTCTATAGTTAGAATAAGACACTTAGGAGAAGGAGCCTTGAAGGACACTTACTCCAACTACTCACTAGCTGCTTGAACTCCTCTCCAATCTCCCTATCAAATAGCACTTGAATCCTTCTAGTGACAGGGAGCTCACCATCTTCCGATGTAGCTCAACCTAGCTTTAGGCAGTTCTGTTAGAAAATTCTCCCTGGGGGCACCTGGGTGGCTCAGTAGGTTAAGCGTCTGCCTTCGGCTCAGGTCATGATCCCAGGGTCCTGGGATCGAGCCCCGTGTGGTGCTCCCTGCTCAGTGGGGAGCCTGCTTCTCCCTCTCCCTCTGCTGCCTCCCCTGTTTGTGCATGCGCACTCTCTTTCTCTAATAAATATATAAAATCTTTAAAAAAAAAAAAAGAAAGAAAGAAAAAGAAAGAAAAATTCTCCCTGTTACTATGCAGTCTCTCTAAAAAAGACTGAATTTCTTCCTGTGATCCTTTATCCCATCTCCTGGACTATCCAGCAACCATCAGGGGACTACCAGGGGGCTGACATCATCTATGTCCTTCTGTTATTTGTGCAGACCACTGGGCCTCTGTTCCCAGTACCCTGTGCCCAAGCAGATCACTGTCTGGTTTGCCCAGGGCGACATCATTTGATTTACTAAAGGCCCAAATGGCTTCCCCAGCTTGGGACGAAGGTGGTTCTCCCTGAGCCGCAGACTTCTCACCCCCTTGGCCTTGTGGTGAAGTGTGTCTTGGAAGGTCATCCCGCTGCCCCAGTTTTTGATCCTCACATGCCGCGGGCAGGCCGATGGGGGCACATCCAGTTTGATCAGGGATTCTGGAGACGTCTAAGAGGGGGAAAACACCAAGGATTTACAAATGCCTCCTCCCTGGGGCCCCACAGGTCTCCCCTGGGCCCTATTTTGGCTTGGGGTGGGCGGCTATGGGCGGAGACCCAGGGCAGGATGTGGCTCTGTGTCCCTCCTCCTTTCCCGGCAGCCTGGACACCTGGGCCTGTGCCTGCTAAGAGCTCCAGGTGCCTGGGCCGTGGGCCAGGCTTCTCTCCTCACCCAAGACCCTGCCAAATGCTCCCTCAGTGGAATTGCAACAGGAGGGACTGAGGTGAGATGCAAGGGAGACTACTGTCACAGCCAGTACTACAGAGAACAGAACTCAGGACAAGGAAGAAGATACCACTGCTTTCCCTGGAGTTATTTAAGAATATGGAAACCATCTTCTATCCCACCCCCCACCCATTTCTCTGTCCACTTCTCTGGAACGCTAAGGTCCAAAGCTCTTAAGAAAGATGGAACCTGGGGCCTAGAGGCCGGGGGTTGGGACTAGGGCTCAGCTGCTGAGTCCAGGATTACATTGGCTGGCTCCATGAATGGTCGGCCCACACCGGCAAGCGATCCAGGGGCCATAGCACCACAGGTGCCACTATTCCTGCCCACCACGGATCATCCCACTCTCCCAAGGCCTTTCCTCACCCCTACCTGTGCCCCTGGGGGTCCCCAGCAGGCTGCTCAGCCTACATCTGCCTGGGCGAGGGAGGAAGGGCCTTCCCACACCCGTGTGACTCACTGACCTTGACCGTCCCCGTGAGGGACTGGGGGGACTCATTCCGGTGCTTGCCGAGGCCACGACACTGGGGGCCATCCTGTGTCACTAGACTGTGAAAGGAAACAACCAGCACGAGTTAGAGTATCTACGGGCAGAGAGGGATCTTGGAGCCCCGCCTGCCAAGCCCGCATATGATGGACGGGAGCACTGAGGCTCAGAGGGTGGGAGTGAACTTCTCAGCTGCTAGTCAGGAGGGTGTGTGTATGTGGTGGGGGACGCAGCCGGTCAGACCCAGTCGCCCCACCATCATCGCCCTCCCCCTCCTCCTCTTCTCCTGCTTTCCCCCTACAAAGTGCGGAGCTAAGCCAAAGCTAGCTGCCCAAACAGTGATCCACAGAAGCTCTGGGAAGATGCCCCCTTCAAAAGCCAAGTACAAATGTGGGAAGAGACTGGGTGCACAGAGAATGGATCCTTCAACCCTGCCCTCCCAGGCCAGCAGCACTGCCCAGTACCCACTTGTCTGGAGGGACTTGGGCTTTTTACGTAAAGCCCCTGATTTATCTTGGTTTATTTATTTATTCTAAATTGTTATTATTTACAGTAAATGTTGAGCATACACGAGTAGAAAGAATGCTGTAATAAGTCCCCATGGGCCTTTCACTCAGATTCAACCCCACCCAATTGCCAATCTCGTTTGAACTCTACTCTCCCAGCGTCTGCTATCATTTCAAAGCAACTGAAACATCATGTCATTCAAAAATATCTCAGTAAGGATATCTGGAAGTCAAGGACTCTTTTAAAAAGTATGTTGCTTATATTTAATTTAATTTTATTTTTAAAATATTTTATTTGTTTATCTGACAGAGAGAGAGAACGAGCGGGGGGGGGGAGTGTGAGAGGGAGAAGCAGGCCCCCTGCTGAGCAGGGAAGCCCGATGCGAGGGCTCAATCCCAGGCCCCTGGGATCAAGACCTGAGCTGAAGGCAGATGCTTAACCGACTAAGCCACCCAGGCACCCTCTCATTTTCCACTTTATACATATTGGTAATGTGTTGGAATGCGAAGAATGAACCTGTGTTACTTTAATTATTGGGAAAAGTAATGACTATATATTTAAATTAACATTATATAATTAACTACATACTTTAATAGCACTACATGATTTGTAACTATAAAGAGATAGTGTCTCTTGAAGCGACCGTAAGTACGTATCAGAAAGCAACGTCTATCTGAATGGAGTGATTCAACAGCCTTGTGAAGGACCTTCCATGTGACCCCCTGCCATCACCCCGCTGGTCTGAACTGGGGGCCCCGCCAGAAAAAAGCCAAAATAGGGGCATCTGTACAGTCAGAAGGGGTAAGCCATGGTTGAGCGATCATCACGGGGCTCCTTAAATCGGAAGATGCTTTGAGGCTGGGGTCCTCAGTGAGGCAATGCCTCGCTGCTCTTGATCTTTTGCCTTCACCCCTCACCCCCACGTGCACAGTGCTTGTTCTTGCCTCCTTTTACTTACTTGTGGCCACTGGACTGGAGAATTTGAGAAGCGTACTGGTGCACAGTAACGTTTAGATGGAGAAACACTGTCTGCACACTTCACATAACTACTGCCTGCAAATATTAAAAAGCTACCTGAAAATCCACTCTACCGAGGGTCCACAGTCTGCCTGAACCCACTGCCTATGGCTGCATATTTAGATTGTGTCCAGTTTCTCCACTATTATAAATAATGCCTCAAACTGTGTACATGGTCTGATGCCGCGCGGGTGCACGCGTGCAAGCATAGAAAAACACCTGGGGGAGATGCCAGTAAATATTAACAGTGACTAGCATTTTAATGCAGATGACAGCATGGGCGATCTGAATTCTCCTTTATAGGTTTCTGCATTTTCCAACTTTAACTATGACCATGCATTCCTTCATAATTAGGAATCTTTTTTTTTTTTTTAATTTGAAAAGCGAATCAACAAAGCTATGCACAGTCCCCTTCTCCCCCAGGTAGCTAATTTCTTTGGGCTAGCTGCTGAGAGACGGGGGAGCTGGAAGCCAGGTGAGCATACTAAGGATCTGGATACTTGTCGCCCAATTACTGCACAGTCTATTCCAGACACTCCTGCCATTTGGCTAAACCCACAGCTATGCTCAGCCCTGTTTGGTCCTTCGTGGGAGCAGTGGACCCTTAAGAACCTGCCATCATAAAGAGTGCTGGAGTGTGGTGCTTGGACCCAGCAACTATCCACAAGCCTCGGAGTGACTGAGGATGGCTGAGGTCGGAGCTGCGGTCTGTGGCTTGTTTGTGGTAACGGGGGTCCGGACTTCCCTTGCAGTTCCCACTCCTGACCACCGCCACTGCATACACGGGGTGGGGGTGGAGGCGCTCTGGGAAACGGGTCTAATTCGTAAAACAAGAACCTCTCTGCTCTCTTAATCCTATCTGTCCTAAAGCGTGCAGCAGCTCCAGTGCTGAAACATCCATCCAGAAAGTTCCCAAATGCTGAAACATCCCCGATTCCTACTCCTGCCCGCATAGACGCCTCTCCTGGGAGCACGCGGGGCTTCCCTGGGTCGTTTGTGGCTACTGAACTGCGACCTCTGATGCGTTCTAAACGAGGAAAACACTTGATTTAAGTAAATCCGCATCGGAATCCTACGAGCATTCCATCCCTCACACTTTGACGGAAACCCGGGGGTTCGAGCCCGGTCCCGGCGCGGGAGCCGCCCGCCACCCTCGGACCCGGCCCGACGGGAGTACCTGGCTCGGCGGGGGCCGCAGGCGGGCTGCGGCCGCAGGATCCTGCGCAGGAGCCGGCAGAGCCGGGGCCGGGCGGCCTCGCACGCAGCGCCCAGCCTCTCGCGCATGGCCCCGGCGTGGGCGCAGCTCCCAGGGCGCCCCTCCCGGAGCCGCCCCGGCCCCTTTAACGCCACGGGACCCCGCAGCCCCCGCCCCGGGGCGGAGCGAGCGGGGGGAGCGGGGGGAGCGAGGGGAGCGGGGGGAGCGGGGGGAGCGGGGGGAGCGGGGGGAGCGGCCCCACCCCGGGCCTCACCCTGCGCCTGGCCCCGGGGCCCGACGGTCGCCCCGCGCCTCGCTTTCCGGGCTGCGTCCCCCGGCCTTCTACACCCCTCGGCGTCCTCAGGGAGGTCGGCCTTTGGGGCGCCCCTGGACCATCTCCGTGCCGGGATCACCGGCCTCCGCGGCCGGCCTCGGCTTCGTTTACTCCTCGTGAAATAACAGCAAGGTTTATAATGATTCCCACTATACGGCGCTTCGAGTTTGGAAAGCCAACTTTCTTGTTATTTCATCCACCCCTTACTAAATCCAGTCCAAAAGGCGGTTCTGTATTGTTTCCTCGTGATTGAGAAGGCAGCTGGGGGCCAAGAGAAGTTAAGGATCCTGCGCCAGACCACACGGTAGCTCCCCAGGCCACAGCTCAAGCTCTCTTATCGCACTGGGCTGCCCCAAGGCGTGCTATTTCTCTTCTGCATGTTCTGTGTGGTTCCAGGAAGGAAGCCAAAGGAAGCGCAGGGCTGGGGGTGACGTTTAGTGGGAGACATGGTGGGCTCCGGGGTCCTGGCCCTTGCTACCTGTAAGGCACGGTGCCTCGCGACTTTGCTCCATCTGTGAGTAGCTCCCAACATTGGAAGCAGGATCCAGGCAGGGACAGAACAGTAGCCCTCAACCTCAGAGTACAGGTGGCCCTCCTGCATGTACTCCACTACATTTAATCCCAAACCCAAATTAAAGTGGAATGAAAGAGAGTACCTATTTATTCGGAGCCAACTGCAGCCTGGCTAGCAACACTCAGCTCAACTTTGTTCAGAATGCTGTTTATCTTCATCTGGATGTTGCCTTTGTCTCTAAAACACACACACACACACACACACACACACACACACCATGCTCACTTCCTAATCATTTGTTTACATAAAATAGAGAACTATGAGTCACATATAATAGGTTCTTGGTCTTATTACATCTGAACAGATTTGAAAATTCCTTTTTAAAATCAAAATATATTAATTGGCTCCATTGCCTTCAGGATAAAATCCCCTTTGTACTGCTACTTCCTTTTCCAGGAACATCTTCCCCACGCCAACCCCCTCACTGTATGATAGCAGTCCAGCTGGGTCTCCCTCCTCCCCAAGGCCTTCTCCCGCCCCACCCCTCCCCACACTACCACCAGGCCAGGAACCCTGTGGTCTCCGCAGAAAAGATCCTGGTGCACCCACATTGCCTTCTAACCTCCCGTCTATCTCTCTGCCTACCCCACCTCTGCAACCATATAGAAAGCTCTTTTAACATCCCTTTCTGCCTGCTGAAGCAGAGGAAGGCACCGTTTCCCCCATCCATTCCCTCCCTGACAGCAGGAACTCTGTCTCTTTTCTTGGTCCCTTTCTCAGCCCATAGTAGGCCCTCAGGGAGAGCCTGCTGAGTGTAGAGGTTATTATTTTGGACTTGGTTCAAACCTCAACTTACCACTTCCCAGGTGCCGACCTTGAGGAAGTAAGTCACTCAACCGTGTAAAGTAAGGGAAATAATAGTTCCTGCCTCAACACTGACCCCATAAGGACTTTATAAGCCTTGTTATTTTTAACTGCTGTGTATGCAGTTAGTAAATGACTCTGCTTATTGTTTCTTTAATTGATAAACAGAAGGGCTTCACGGCCATCTCTAAAACCCCCAGCACCCTGCCAGGTAAGTAGCCCTTGGTGAGTAATTGTTCATGGGCTGGGACAAGCCCAGGACCATGAAGTGGCAGCTTGGTGTAGTGGTTATAAGCCAGACTGCTGGGTTTGGCTCCTGGCTCTGTCATTTTGCCAACTGTGAGATCTTAAAAATTACTTTAATCTTCTAGGCTCCAGTGTCCTCATGGCTACAGTAAGAGAATAACAAAAACTCCTTCCTCATGAACTGTTGGGAGGGATAAATGAATTAACGTGCAATGTTTTCTCCCCATTCCCTCTAATAACCTGTGTGAGTCCTCCCCCCAGCTCACCCCAGCTCAAGAAGACGAGTTAGCTAGTTTGCCTCAAGTCCACCTACAGCTCAGGTTTCCTGAATGGTCCCAAACCACAAGTCAGGAATAACTGTCAGTGCTGGTAGAAGGTGTGGGATTCAGGGCTCAAGGCTGTAGGCCAGGGGGATTCAGGGGGATCTCAAAAGATAGGGGGTGGGGTGGGTCGAGTGGGTCTGGATGAGCGGAGGGAGGAATGTGCTGTGTATGGGCACTGGGGAACTGGGCAGGTGGGATGCCCCCCTCCCCGTCTGGGAGGGGTGATCATACAGAATGCCATAGTCAAGCCTCAGTGTGGTGACAGGCCATGGGGAGCCACTGCAGACTCTGGAGCAGGAGCATGGCTTGCTAGAAGTCAAGGTGGAGTAAGAGAGGTCAGAGCCAGTGTGAGGGGCTGCAGCCGGGAAGTGAAGAGAAGGAAAGGACGCATGGTTTGGCGACCTCCTGAGACTGTGGGAGGAGTAAGGAAGTCTGCCCCGTTTGCCTGAAGCGCCAGGAGGACACCTAGAGGCTCTCCAACCCTGCGCTCTCACCTCTCGGTCTCGTGGCCACCACAGCTCAGACTGCCTGGTTTCCAGAACACCCTCCTCCAGCTCCAGCCACACCCACAGGGGGACTGCCTTGCTCAAGAATCTGCAGTGGCTCCCTGCCTCGCCTCTCCTATGGCGGCCCCCCAAGCACAGTCATGCTTGGTTCTGTCTCTGAGGGTTTGCCAACCCCCCCACCCCCTTCCTGGAATGTCTTTGCTACTTGTCTTCATCCCCCCGCCCCACATTCTACCCTCTCTGCAGGCCCACCGAGCCCACCTCACTTCTGGGAAGCCCTGAGAGGGGACCCTGTTTAACATTGCTCAGCCTCATCCTCGCTGCCCTCAGCAAGAGCAGTGACAGCTCCTGCCGATACCATTTATGGAGCATTTCCTCTCTGCCAGGCACGGGGTGAAGTTGTTTACATGTGAAAACTCACTGAATTCTTACCATGACCCCAGGAAATAGGCCTTCCTGTCCCCTTCTTGCAGATGAGGAAACCGAGGCTCCGCGGCTAGGGGACTTGCCAAAGGCCACAGGACTAATAAGTGGCAAAACCACCTGCTTATCTCCAAGCCCCTGCTCTTAAACTTGCTGCTTTTCTGTGGCCTCTGGCAGGTGTGCTCAGGGTGGCCCTGCTGCCCACCGGAGTCCACGGGAAAGCTTTCTGGGGCTATGGGGCTTGGGGGCAGCCCTGTGCAGACTGGGGCTTTGTTCTGATTCATAGGATCCTGTTATTGCAGATTGACTGGGGGCGGGGTGAGGACGTGGATGAGGAAATCAATGCCCAGTCATGTGACCTGGGGGAAGTCCCTCCCCTTAGGACTTCTATTTCCTCATCTGTAAAATGAGACAATAACTCACACTTCACAGAGCCGCTGTGGGGATCAGGTGAGATGCAATGCAGGTGAAGTGTCCCGTATAACCTTGGCACGGAGTTACTCAGTAACTTGGGGCACATGGTCAATGATAAGAAACCCTAACATTAGTTGAGTTATGCTATGTATGGGCAACTCTGCTAAGTACTCTCTATGCACAGTCTCGTCTCATCCTCAACATACTATGGGGCGGGTCCCATGGGTGTCCTCATACTATGTCTGAGCATCAGGGAGGTTAACTTGCCCTAGGTCACACAGCTGGTGAGAGACAGCCCAGGGCCAGCTCGTGCAGCCTGGCACAAGGCTTGCCTAACATCCCAGTACTCTACACCAGGTTGATACTCAAAATATCGAACCATTCATGAGGCATACACACCAGTGAATCCGAACAAACATCAGCCAGGAGGCCGCCCTGGTTCTAACCACTGAGCCCCACTGCCTCCCATTCTCAAGTCAGATATTCCGTATTCCCTTCCTATCTTCTTCCCCCAGAGACTCCAGAATCCCCGAGGGGCAGGACTCCGCCATGTCCCTTCCTTCTTCACACAGTATCAGGCGCAACGAGGTGTCCACGAAACAGTGGCTGCACTAAATTCCAACAGGGACATCCAAGAAGCCACGGGCGAGGACAGATCTCCAGTGAGAAGCCAGAGTCAGGGAGAGGAATTCTGAGCTGGTGGCGCAGAGCAGGGAGAGGGAGCCCAGGGGAGACGAGCGGTCGGTGGTGGCAGGCCAAAGCTTACCTGGAGGGGACCCGGCTGGCTTTCCCCACATTGTTGTTGATGTCTGTTTCCTCGGTCAAGTCGAACCGGTAGGATTTGGCCTTGAACAAGAACTGCCAGGGACAGGCCATCTCTACGGCTTTGCAGACCTGGTCACTTGTCTGGATTTAAACTCCAAGGTTCTTCACTGTGGGGCTGACGAAGGGGAAGGAGATGGTGTCAGGTTAGGAAGAGTTGGCAGAACTGAGCCTCCTCGATATGGTTAGTTTATTACAGAATCAGTACAAGAGCTGACATAAACAGTCTTAAACACCCACTTCATCCCTGCTTGCAACCTCTGTTCCTATTTTGAGGTTGGATTTGGGGATCCATGGACATGGGTTTTAATTCTACAAAGCCACACAACAATCTAAAGGAAAGACTGAACCCCATAGCTCAGCGAGGACAAAGCACGTATCCTTTGAGCCTCCTTAATGGGATCTGCTGGCCCCCCTAACCTCGGGCAAGGTGGGGAGGAGCCCACCTGCGTTGAGACGTGGATGCCTCATTCCCAGCAGTCTAATTAGCAACTGTCATGTTACACCTGTCATTGGAGAGTGCACTCAAGTCGTAGCTGCCTTTAAGATTTTACAGCTGTTGTCAACCTTAACCGTCTGCTCCTTTTTTATGGGGGGGGGGAGTGATATTTGTTTGAGACTCTTTGTGGAATTGTTTGTGAAAAAATGTACTCAGCCCTCAACATTTGAGACCACCTTCTTTAAAAAAGGTGAAAAAGGGACAGCAAAGTTGGGGCACCTGGATGGCTCAGTCGGTTAAGCGTCTGCCTTCGGCTCAGGTCATGATCCCAGGGTCCTGGGATCGAGCCCCGCTTTGGGCTCCCTGTTTTAGCAGGAAGACTGCTTTCCCTCTCCCTCTCCCTCTCCCACTCCCCCTGCTTGGGTTCCCTCTCTCACTGTGTCTCTCTTTATCAAAAAAACAAAACAAAACAAAGGGACAGCAAAGTAGAGGCCCAGGTTGGGTCTGGGCTTGCCCCCAGCATGCCTTCTCAATGGCAAATCCCTCCGCCCTAGGAGGCAGTGTGTGATGTGGCCTGTGGAAGAATCTTAGAGGCCCCCAAACCTGGGTTCAAGTCCTGGCTCTCCTAGTTACATTACCTGGATCAATTTATTTACCCGAGACTCATTTCTTCATCCGTAAAATGGACTTAATAATATTCATCTTCCAGGGAAGAGGTGCCCCTTATAAGGACTGGACAGGATAATCTGGGTAAAAATTCTTAGTGGATTCCTCCCCGCTCTCCAATCTGAATTTTCCAAAGACGGTTTCCCTTGAAATGTAGCAAATTTTGCAGGAAAACTATCTGAGTGAGATGCCCTTTTCAAATGGCCCAACCTCCTTTGGGCATTTCTTAGATTTTCCACCAGTTTATCTCTGTAGGCAGAAAATTCTCACAGTTTTCAGGGCCTTCCCGGACAGGAAGAAGCAAAACCCTCTCGAAACAGTCGCTTCGCCAGAAATGAAGACAACTCACCTCGCAGCTGGTTGCCCTGCCTCTGCAGAGGATGGACAAGCACACAGGGAGACTTGCACCTTGACGCCTTCAGAACCACCTCTAACCCAGTGCTCTTGCCAACGGTGGCTGAGAGGTCTCAGAACAGTGATGCCAACTTCTCTGGGGCCAGAGAGTCTCAGGCTCAACTGACTGCACAAAGTTATAAGAGCACTGGCAGCTAGATGTATTTATACCCACCCCGTGTCATCCAGAGAGCCGTTTTTGCATAAAGGTCTCTTTTTGTTGTTTCCAAAGGGAGTGTCCCCGGCTGGGTGTACAGTTAGCTAATTTATGATGGGGCTCCTGGCCTGTGGGTGACCTGACCCTGCTGTTACATCACTCTGTGTGGGACATCCTCAGTAAATCCAATGCTTCCTGGTCCCAGGTCCATGGCGGCAGCTCGTCAGTGGGGGCGGGGTGGGGAGGGTGGGGGGTAGTCTGATAAAGGAGTCATCGTGGAGCCGGGTTTTATTTAGCCAAGCCACATTCGTCTGGCTTTCAGCATCTGGGTCCTTTTTTCCCTCAGCAGGGAGCTCTCTGGTTAATTCCTGTCTGGCCTCTTAGTTTTCCAGTCTGTGGCAGGAGTCCAGGAAGCTGGGGAGTATTAACAGCATGGAACACGCTGGAAAATGCCCAGGTTACAGAAGTCCGGTGATGCTAGATGATGCCAGTGTTCCAAACGGGTCACTGAAATATTCAGCTTGCGGTTTGGGGTGGGGAAGGAGAACCGCGGGCACTGGGAGACCGCTCAGATATTGGTGTCGCTGATGTCTTACCCTTCAGCTCTAAGTAAGCTATGGTAGGACGGCAGGTAGAATTATTTTCTACAGGGGAAAAAATTCCTGTCTTATAACAGAAATTCTTTTATAACTTATTCTATGGAAAATTATCATTTCTTATGATTCCATTTATTATAGTACTTCAAACACAGTATTCCTGCATGGTATGAATTGTTCACCATGATCTCACCATCCTAACATATCACTGTCGCCATCCATCCATCTCCTTCCTGCCCATCCCAAATTAAATGCAGCATTATAATGGATCGAATCTGTGTAAGATAAACTGAGTCCCAAAAAAGACATGAAGAGAAGCTCAAAGATCTTTGCTGAATGAATGAATGAATGAAAAATAGTTTTTCTGCAATGAGTTTCAGCATATCAAAGCCATCCTTCTTTCAGGCTTTAGCCAGTTCCATTCAGGGAAACCAATCTGCTTGAGGAAAGACCTGAGTCCTTGGGCTCAAGGAGTGCAAAGCTTAGAGAAAAGAATGATGGAAAATTCTGGTACAGTGTGATGCTTGCAGTGATAGAGGGATGCCATGGTTGAGGTAGCTGAATCTACATTGTTCAGAGAAGGGTCGCAGGGGAGAGGACACCAGGACAGGGTTTTGAGGGATGATTAGGAGTTTGCCTTGCTCTAACTCTTATTCCCTCTGTTTCCACATCTTCTGGCTATTCTTGCAGCAAATACATATATCAATTCCTTTAACTCCTCCAGCAATCTTCTGAGATGGCTACTATTATTTGCCATTCATGGACTCCTCTAGAATCCCATCGAGCTGGCATCAGAGCAGCGGGTTGGTTTTGCTTAGGAAATGCAGTTATTCAGCTATTCGATCTGTCAAGCATGTGACAGTTGGGCTTTGCATGCATGGGCCGGGAACCCCCAGGATGTGTGTGCATTGCCCTTCACTTGAGGGGGGTGCCCCGGCTCCATCTCAGATGCTCTCATCCCCCGATGAAGAGGACCCCTCCCAAATGCAGCTCCTGGGAGTGTCTCCGTGTCCTTGTTGTCTTGTTGTCAGCTGGCCTGTGCAAGAGGCCCCCCTTCACGGGACCCCCTGAAGTGCATGGTGCTTCTAACTGCCCAGCCACCCGTGTGTGTCTGTCGCTGCCTGCGATTCCTCCCCTCTGGACAGGCAGGGAAACTGAGGCACCTGGAGTCTCAGGGGCGTCTGTGGCAGATTCAGGATGGAACCCAGATCCCCTGACTGTCTCCCCACGAAGTCATGAACCCTTGGGGGTCGGGCCCAGGCTGTCCTCATCACCCACGATCCGAAACACCTACTGATCGGCGCGGAGTGGGCACTCAGGAAGCGCTAGCTGAGCGCTGAGTGGTATGGAGCAAAGGGGCTCTGGAGGGGCCTGGTGCAGAGCGGAGAGCGGGAACCATTTGTCCCCCTGCTGTTCCTTTGCGTTCTGCTCCCGTTACCAGCCTGAGTGTCGAGGCTGCCACGACTGAGCGTCTGTGTGACCCCATAAAAGCCACCTCCCCTGTCCAGGCCTGACTTCTCACGCCACCAGTGGTGGCCGAGATTAAAGTGAGGGGGTGAGAACCAAGAAAATGTTTTGTGCTATGGAGCAAAAAACGCAGCCAAGCGAGAATCTGTGGGTCAGAGAGTAACAATTTGCCTTTTGACAAAGAGCAAGTGGGTGACCTGACCTCTCCTCCGGAGTGCCCTTCCTTGGAGGGTCAGCACCCACCCCCGACATAAATCCCCAACTCTCTTTCTCTCTCTGTAACATTGCATTCATTTATTTTTTTATTGGGATAAAACTCACCCTGGGCGGGGGGGAATCACCATTTCCACCATTTTCAAGTGTACATTGTCAGCGGTGTGTAGTATATTCCTAATGCTTCGTATATTCACAATCACCACTATCCCCACACTCTCTTAGTCCAACAGCGAGGAGGGGAGTCAAAATAGCAGTAAGGTTGGTGACACACAGAGACGTTGAGAGATTCACCAGGGTCACACAGCGGGGAGCCTCTGAGCCGGAACACAGGGTGGGCCCTGGATGCCCTCCCCAGAGCTCCCGTCTGCACGCGGGGTCCAGGGCTGGCCCCATCCTGGAGGTGTCATGGATTTCCCTCTCTGATATCTGGTGGCTTTCTGGGGCCTGAACTTGGCCCCACTCACCCAACAGGCTGCATTCCTGGGCCTCTTCTGATGATGGACGATGCAGGTGAACGCTGCCGAGGAGAAATCAAAGAGCACCTGAAGGGCAGGTGGGGCCAGGTGGGCCCCGAGGAGTGTGGGAGTGGAGGTCCTGAGGCCTCTCTGGAGAAACACCCGCCTCCCCTCATTACCAGCATGTCTCGGGCACTGAGCCGACAGCAGGCAGCACTGGAATGTCTCAGCCTCATCATCTTGGGACTGAGTTCCCATCAACTAAAGTCAGTCTGGTCCTGCACCAGGTTATAGAGATGGTTCAGCTTCAGCTGGGCCTTGGGAGACAGCCACCTTGAAGCTCTTTCTACAAAAATAACGATTCAGAAAGCACACTTCCTAAGCAAGGCGCTTACATGCATCAACCGTTCAATCCACAGCACAGCCTGGGAGGTGGCTGTTATGACTTGCCCCATTTTACAAACGGGCAAATTGAGGCTCAGCAAAGTTGAGCGATCACACAGTTAGGCAAGTGGTGAGGTTAAAACCCTGGAGTTCCAGCTCGCAGGCCGAGATCCCCATCTGCACCTCTGTACCTTCTCCAACTGTCAGGCCCCTGCGAAGGGCAGAACCAGGACAGACAGTGCTCCAGGGGACTCCCCACCAAACTGGACAGCCAGAAATGCAGTACTGAGTCCTCCCTGTGCTGAAGCCAGGGAGCCGTCCCCTGGGGGACACTGTGCTGACCCCAGTGCTGCTCAGATGCTGAGGGCACGGGGCCTCCAGGGGACTCAACGGGGCTGTGATCCTTCAGGCAGGAGAGCCCTGGAAGGACAGAAAGACTGAGCTGGGGTGAGGGGACAGAGAAGGGCGTCCCAGGCCAGAGGAGAAGCCTCAACCTCCACTGCTTCTAAGTGAGAGCGATGATGTCCGTTCTCCCAGTAGAGATGCTGTACCTCTCTGAACCCACGGGATTCCCACCGTGTGCAGGAAGCTCCAGCTCACTGGGACACCAGTAGGAATAAAGCAATAAGCAGGGTGTCAGCACGTGGTTGTCATGGTGAGCAGAGTGCTTGAAAGGCAGGTCGTGTCACCTGCTGTCCTGGTGGCCAGGACGATTCCGCGGGGCCAGGCGGTCTCAGGCAAGTGCTGTCGTGGCTGATGGCCGGGTGACGGCCTTTCTGCAGGGCCCTGTGACAATCAGGCTTCCCGTCCCCGTGCTGTGCGCATGTGGCTGTGAGGCCAGACGACTCTATGCTGCTCCCAGCTCAGCCAGGTGAACTTGGCCAAGCCCCCAGCCTCAGGTTCTTTGGCTGCAGCGAGAGCTTCTTCGTATGGTTTTCCTGAGGATTAAATGAGATCCTGTCTTCAAAGCGCCAGGCACCCAAGAGACACTTGGAGCTCCCTTCCTAGCAGATGGGGAAGCTGAGGCCAAGAGTATCTCATGCCCAAGTCTCACAGCTATTTGTCCTGGCTTGCCCCTTCTTCCAGTCCAGAAGGGCCCCGACCTCCCTTGTGCTCCTCTGGGCCCTGCTCCTCCCCAGTTCACTGGTACCACCCCCCTTCCAGATGGTGACACGGCTCTCTTGAGTGTCTTGTACCCTCAACACTCTGTACACAGTAGGCGCTCAGTAGCTGTCCTTACTGATGATGCTAAAGGCAAGGTCCACATCTGGGTAAACCTGGGTCAAATGACAGGTGTCCCAAAGTGTGGTCAAGGGTACCTAAGGCAATCCAGAAGATGTTTGGGGTGGTACGCTTTTTTCTGTTAACACTTTTTATTGATGTGATTACTGTCTGCGACCATTGACTGGTTTTTCACTTGTGGAATATGATAAAAATTTATTTTAGAAATATATTTTTTAAGTTAAAAAGGGAGTCGTTGTAAGAAAAAATATTTAAGCAAAGACTAGTGTAGGTGGTATGCAGGTGTGACAAGAATGATGGAGGTGGAACACAACTGCAAGGAAAACACACGAGAAGGCAGGCAAGTTTGACTTCTCAGCAATTGTGTGTGTGTGTGTGTTGCACGCGTGCGTGCGCAAGCGGGATAGACTCATGGCAAGTCACGTGTCCCCTCACCTTGCTACCCTAAGGCATCAAGTTTCAAACAGACCCTCAACCCCAGAGCCCCATGCCATTTGTCGACTGACCACTGGAGGGTGTGAGCCACACAAATTCCAGCCACTGGGTAGACTGGGGCTCTGTGGCTATGTATCACCTTGAATGACTTGGAGGTGACAGAAGCAGAGGGATTTTTGCTGGGAATGCCCAGGTGGTCACCAGGGGTGGACAGACCTAAGGTGGCCCAGACGATGGAGGACTTCGCTTGCTGAGTCCCTGGAGTGTGACTCATGCTGGCTGGCTGGGCTGGTACAGTGGGTCAGGACCTGACCAGCTTGCGGGGGTATTCCAGCCAGGAATTTTCTTTAAGAGTCAGATTCCTTGCTGATGCTCCCCAAAACATTCTTTCTTCTCTGCCCTTCCATGCTGCTTCCTGGGTTGAGGATTAATACATACAGTGACATCCAGGCAGCCCCTGAGGTATGGTACTTTGAGAGGCAAAGATTCGGTTGCAAAGTAGTATATTTGGAAGGTGCAAGGGACATCAGTAATCAAATGCGGAAGGGCAGGGCGCCTGGGTGGCTCAGTTGGTTCAGCATCTGCCTTTGGCTCAGGTCAAGATCCCAAGGTCCTGGGATAGAGTCCCACATCAGGCTCCCTGCTCAGTGGGGAGCCTGCTTCTCCCTCTGTCTGCCACTCTCTCCCCCCACCGACAAATAAATAAATAAAATCTTTAAAAAAAAAATGGGGAAGGGCAGGCAGCCATCAAGCGCGCACTATTAAGCCAGTTACCACAATGGGCAACTGGAGTTTAACCCCACAGGGAAACAGAGGATGCAACGTAGAGCCCAGAGCAGTCCCACCTGAGGGGCCAGGCTGCTAGCTTTTTGCCCAGCAATTCCAGAGCATCACTGCCTGAGGGAGGAATCCCTGCTCCCAGGGGGGATTTAACTCCCCAAGGCCTGCTGTGGGCAGAGTGGCCTTCCTCGGTTCTGGAAAAAGCCCTTACGCCCAAAGATGCAGATGCTGATAGCTGGAATTCAGAGGGTGCCCTGGAATGAGAGATGTGGGGTGGACCATAGGCTGCGTGCTGCAGGTGGGGGAGGGTTAAGCCAAATGGGGGAGGAAGAGGAGTGTCTGGTCACTTTCTCCCCAACGTCAGCCTCTGAGGGTGTCGCATGCTGATCCAAGAAGAAATTCTAAATGCCTTCCAACCAGCTAAACGCAGCCTTCTTGGATCCTTCCCTGAAAAGCTGTCCATTTATTGGTTGGGCCATGTGAGCCCTCTGGGCCTCTGTTTTTTTCAATGGTGATTCTTGAAAGCCTTTACAGTTCTCATAGCTGGGCTTTTGGAGTCTCCCCCACTTCGTGGAGTACTTGTCTCTGGTGCTCTTGGGAGAGTCCCCTTCCTGACCAGAGCGCCCACCAAAAAGCAGGACAATAACCAGCACCTCCCACTCCAGACTCTGGCCACAAACATGTTCAGAGCATCACTGCATATAAGATGGTCATCACTGAAGAAAGGCATGCTGGTCCAGCTTTAGGGTCCAGCTTTAGGGTGGACCATAATATCGTCAAAGAAATGAAGCATATTAAGAATTTTTTATGACAAGATATGATGCTTATGGTATTGATAGAAAAACATCAGATGATAGTGCACAATGATCCCCACCACATCAAATAAAGGCACCGGGGAAAAAAACTGTGAGAAAAAAATACACTGATACACTGTGCCTGGCATATAGCAGGTACACAATAAACTTCTTTTATTAAGATATAATTCCCATGCCATAAAAGTCACCTTCTAAAATTGTACAATTCAGTGGTTTTTAGTATATTCACAGGGTTGTGCAACCGTTACCACTATCCTATTCCAGAACATTTCCATCACCCCAAAAAGAAACCCCATAAGCCATTAGCAGTCACTGCCCATTTTCTCCTGTCCCAAGCCCTAGGCAACCACTAATCTGCCTTTTGTCTCAATGGATTCACTTATTCTGGACATTGCATATAAATGGAATCATGCAATATGCAGTCTTTTGTGTCTGGCTTATTTCACTAAGCCTAACGTTGTCAAGGTTTATTCATCTTATAGGATGTATATCCCATTGTATGGACATACTAATTTTTTTTATCCACTCATCAGTTGATGGCCATTTGGGTTACTTCTACTGTGTGAATATTATGAGTAATGCTGCTATGAACATTTGCATACAGGTTTTTGTGGGAACAGATGTTTTCAGTCCTCTTGGGCATATACCTGGGAGTGGGATTGCTGGATCCTAGCGTAAGTTTATGTTTAGCTTTTTT
The DNA here is from genome assembly GCF_009762305.2 of Zalophus californianus. Classification (NCBI taxonomy): domain Eukaryota; kingdom Metazoa; phylum Chordata; class Mammalia; order Carnivora; family Otariidae; genus Zalophus; species Zalophus californianus. The sequence goes on along the minus strand of NC_045610.1, from coordinate 18,827,885 downwards.
TTTTTTTTTTAATATTTAACTTTTTGGGGACCTGCCAGACTGTTTTCCAAAGCAGCTCCTCCGTTGTATATTCCCACCGGCAGTGTGTGAGGGTTCTGATTTCTCCACATCCTCACCAACATTTGTTTTTGCCTGTCTTTTTTATTCTAGCTTCCAAGTGGGTGTGCAGTGGCCCATGGCCTTTGGATGGACAGATGGACGGATGGACGGATGGATGGATGTATGGTTGGGTGGATGGATGGACAGGTAGAAGTGAATGCCAGTCTCTGAGCCCTGAGCTCTGGTTCTGGTAGGAGAGGCTGCTCCCCAGTCACTGGGGCCTGCACTGAGTAGAGACACAGCAATCCGCAGCCTGCCCTACACTGTGGTTCCGGACACCCGCTCGGCCGCAGTTCTGGGTGGTCCCAAGCATGCAGGGGGCTTGGACTCCCTGAGGCCCAGGGACTGGCTCTGGATGGGGCAAACTCTGGCATACCTCTAGGCCTCAGTTTCCTCTTCTGTGAAGTGGAAATAATGAGCCCGGCTGGTGGGGATGCGCATAAATGGCCCGCACAGGGTGCAGCACATGATGGGTGTTTCCTTTTTCCAGGCTGTTTTTGCAGAGTTCTGTCCAATATGTGCATCGATATTGCCTCATTCAGTAACTCCTGGAAAAGAGCTGGAGAAGAGGGGGCATTGGAAGCGGGGGAGGGAGAGAGCCAGCTGACAGGGTCACCTAGGGCCGGAAGCTGCAGCAGGGGCCAGCCGATCACTGAGGGGGTGGGAGGGGCAGACATTCCTGGGAGGATTAACACTGGCCTCAGGAGGGGATTTCTTCCCAGCCACTTGTAACCTCAAGCTCTCCTGTTTTCCGGACCCCTGAGCCTCCTGTTTAGGGCCTCCCTCAGAGGGAGTGGGGAGCTGGGGCAGGAAACACCTGAGAAACGCTGGATAGAACTCAACCGAGGGGGACGCCTGGGTGGCTCGGTTGGTTGGGCGGCTGCCTTCGGCTCGGGTCGTGATCCTGGAGTCCCGGGATCGCGTCCCGCATCGGGCTCCCTGCGCGGTGGGGAGTCTGCTTCTCCCTCCGTCCCTCCCCCCTCTCATGTGCTCTCTCTCTCTCTCATTCTCTCCCTCAAAATAAATAAATAAAATCTTTAAAAAAAAAAAAAAAGAACTCAACCGAGGCTCCACGGGCAAACCTCACAGAAGAGTTTTCCAGATTCCAGGCCCAACCTTAATAGACAAGTAACAGCTACTAAGAGCCCCGCAGCATAGAGGATTTTAAGGAAAAAGTAGCTGCAGCCGCCCCGGGGCTCAGGATGCCTGGGGCATTATAAGAGCAATGACCTGTATTTACTGTTGTAGCCCACTCTAAGGCCAGCTCTCTGAGGCTGGTTTCTGGGTCACCTAAGTAACTTGTTGGTTGGGGCAGTTAAAAGGTCAGGAGAGAGAAGGATAAAATAAATTGTTGAAATGACTTTGTGGGGGGGTTGGTGGCAGCCATGGCTCTCTCTGCCCCCCGGAAGCTCTAGAATTATGGAGGGCCCCGCAGATGCCACTGTGTAAGTTGCCAAATGACCTCAGGGACCCTCCTCACGAAGGGAAAGGTGTGTGTATGGGTGGAGGGAGATCACACACTCTGTTTTACCAGAAGGGAAACGGGAGCGTGCGGTTGATTGAGAGAGGTGGAGAAAATGAAGAGAAACGCGGGCAACTTTGTGATTGCCACTTTGTTCCAGGCCCTTGTGTTGTCTACAATTCCATATTAATTGTTTTGTCGTGAGTACTTAACTCCTAGCTGGAGAGACCCCTTCTGGAAGCATCAGGATATCTGCCCTGGCGCGGCCACTTCTGCGAGGTTTTCTGGGCCTGGGTCTCCCTGCTGGGTATCATGTGACCTGGCCCAGTTGGCTGGACACCGTGGGCCCCTCTCCCTGGGGCAGCCGGTGGCCCTGGAGGCAGTGTGCTGGGCCCTCTGCCTCAGAGGATTTGAATGGGAGACTGAGGAGCAGTGGTTGATATAGCAGGGTGGGTGTCCAAAAGACCCCAAAGAGAGAAGAGAGGGCAGGGGGGCCAGGGGCTGAAGCCACAGTGAGCAGCACCCCGAGGTGCGGGAGTGCGGGGCGCATTGCCCCGGGCAGGAAGTGTGGAGACAGCCCAGGCCTGGGGCAGACCGAGCTTGGGGTGTGGAATTCCCCCAGGCTGCATGTCGCCAGGCCCTGCAGTCCCGCCGCCCTGCTTCCTTATTGCCCAGGGAATTCTACAGTGAACTCTTATTCCCGGAACCTGTGGGAAGGGCTCGCCTTCTTCTGGCTCCCCAACAGAGCCCAGTGGGATACTGCTGCTGTTTTATTGAGGGAGTCTCGTGTTCCGTTGTAAATATGTAACAACGAGAGTAACCCTTTCACCTGCGATTGAGGAAGAAGGGGAGCTAGACTACGATAAGGTGTCACAGCGGAAAGTACCCTGACGCTGCATTTTCCCCAGGCGCTGAGGAAGCAGAACTTGGCCCAAATTCCCGTTGAAGGATGGGGATTAAGGAGGACATTTGTCTCTGCTGTGAGCACTGGGTGTTGGATGTAAGTGATGAATCGCTGAACTGTACTCCTGAAACCGATATTGCTCTGGACTGGGGCGCCTGGGTGGCTCGGGCTGTTGGGCGTCTGCCTTTGGCTCAGGTTATGATCTCCAGGTCCTTTGATTGAGCCCCGCATCAGGCTCCCTACTCAGCGGGGAGTCTGCTTCTCCCTCTGCACCACCCCCCCAACTTGTGCTCTTTTTCTCTCTCTCGCTCTCTCAAGTGAGTAAATAAAAATCTTTAAAAAAAATATTGCACTGTACATTAACTACCTAGAATTTAAATAGAACTGTGAAAAGATAAATAAATACAAAAATAAATAAAACGTATAATATTATTCAGTTTTTCTTGGTTTATAGAAACATCTATGCTACTGTGAAAATAAGTAATTTAGAATTAGGATCAAGGTGAGCATTTGCTTATTAAAAAAAAGAAAGAAAAAGAAAAGGCAATCCACCTTTCACAGACTCTCAGGGATCAGAGCAAACGGCCTGTTCTGGTGCACCCATCTGTCCCATGGGGAACTCGGAGACTCAGGCTTTCTCAACCCTGCAGTTGGAAAGGTCGCGCGGTCCTTGAAATTACAGGGCATTTACCACCTGACCTGCTGGAAGCGTCAGCAAGTTTCTCCACTTCCGCTCCATTTTCTGCAGGGTAGTCTGTGTGGAAACTCTCTTCCTGTCTGTGGTCCCTCGGAGTGAGGAGTCCGGGTGTCAGGAGGCTGGGACAGGATTACCAGGGCAGGTAATTCCCCACAACGGTTGGATTTTGTCTTACTTTTTAGATTAGCATTGACTTCTTTTTCTTTGCGGGTACAGGTCTATGAGTTTTAAAGCTTGTGTAGATCCCCATAACCATCACCACCATAACCTCCCCCCCGCCCCGGCAACCAATGATATCTTCTATGTCCCTATAGTTTTGCTTTTTCTAAACTGTCATATAAATGGAATCGTGCTCTGTGTGACATTTTGGGACTGATTTCTTTCCCCCAGGAAAATGCCTTTGAGAACCATCCGTGTTGTTAGATATGGATAGTTTGTTCTGTTTTGTTGCTAAAGAGTAATCCATTATGTGGATGAATCACAGTCTATTCACCCATCGAAAGACATTTGAATGGGTTCCAGTCTTTGACAATTATGAGAAGGGCTGCTTTAAACATTTGTGTGCAGGTTTTTGGGGTGTAAGTTTAATTTCTCTGGGTTGAATAGCTAGGAGTAAAATTGCTAGGTCACGTGATAAGTATATGAGAAACCTCTAAACTGTTTTCCAGAATGGGTGTAGTATATCACATTTCCGCCAACAACGTGTGAGCTCTGTGGTTACTCCACATACTAGCCAGCACTTGGTATTGTCAGGTTTTTGTTTGTTTAGCCATTCTAACAGCTGCGTGGAGGTATCTCATTGTAGTTTTGTATATCGCCTATTGACTCATGATGCTGAGTATCTTTCCGTGCATTGATTTGCCATCTGTACATCTTTGGTGAAGTGTCTTTTCAAGTCTTTGGCTCATTTTTTAAATTTGTCATTTGTTTCCTTATTGTTGAGTTTGTGGATTCTTTATATGCCCTGGCTATGAATCCTTTGTTTGATATGTGATTTGCAAGTATGTTCTCCCAGTCTTTTCAGCCTCTTAAAAGTGCCTCTTGCAAAGTGTCAGATTTTATGTTACTGTTAACTAACACCTGTTTAATGTTAGATTTTTTTTTTTAGTTTTGATTTATTTATTTGAGAGAAGAGAGAGAAAAAGACCATGAGTGGGAGGAGGAGCAGGAGAAAAGGGAGAAGCAGACTCCCCGCTGAGCAGGGAACCTGATGCGGGGCTCGATCCCAGGATCCTGGGACCATGACCTGAGCCGAAGGCAGACGCTTAACAACTGAGCCACCCAGGCGCCCCTCAATTTTGATTAACTTAATCAGTTTTGTTTTTTATGGATCATTTAGCTGGGTTTTGAAGAACATATTCATTGAGCTGACAGGGGGAGAAAGGAAGTTCAAGGCAAGGGGCATAGCATGTGCAAAGATATAGAGGCCTGAAAAGTCAGGCTGGGGCTGGAATTCTAAGAAGTTCAGTGTTGCTGAAGAGGAGCTTGGTGGGCAGGGGGTGGGGAGGAGTGACTGGACCTTACAAGGAACCAGATCACAAGGCTCTTGGGTGCTCTGCTGAGGAATGTGAACCCCTCATCATGTAGTTGTAAAGGAACGACCACATGATATGATAATACTGTGATTTTGGTTAACTTTTTCTTTTACTGTAAGAATTATATAGAATTTACTGTAGAAAAATATAGAGCAACAAAAACACAATGAAAATCCTCTGTAATCCTACCACCTAGAGGGTAGTTATACTATTAATATTTGGTAACACATACCCACACACATAATTTGTTTACAAAAATGAAATCATGGCAAACATACTGTTTTGTAACATGCTTTTTGTTTTTGCTTCACAATAATACATGTGAATGAATACTCTTCCCATATCATTATTCTTTTCCATATCATGTCCAGAACAGGGTCCTGCTATCCCAGAACCCTGCTGGGAATGGGGTACATTACTCAGCATTAAGGACAGGGGGCAGGTAGAGGGAGACGGAGGGATGGGGAGGGACGGGGAGAAATGGGGAGGTTTCAACCCTCCTTCTCAGGAGACAAAGGGCTCTTCATGATTTAATTAAAATGCCCATCAAAGGCCTCAGGAGACAGGGATTAGTTGGGATGAAATAGAAATAGTTGGAGTGAACATATTAAAATTTAATTTCATTCTGGGGGCATCTATGAGGTTCTGTTAGAGAGACAATCCATCACTAAATTCCCATCTGTCCTGTGATATTGGGGGCATACCTGAAGATGCCCAAGTTCTGTTTTGAGAGGCCTGGAGGGCTCTCAGCAGCTGAACACATCTATCCTTTGTTTCTCAGGGAGAGGAGACCTATAGGAGTTGGGGAAGAAGGAAGGAAGGGAAGAACGATGGAGGAAAAGAGGGAGGGAGGGAGGAAGCTTTAGATTTAGAATTTGCCTAACCTAGGGGCAACCTAAAGCCTTGCATGGACAACTTTTCCTCCAGAGAACCCCATGACTCATTTCTTCTCCTCCTTGAAGACTTTGAGGCCAACCCTATCACCCTTACTTAAAATTACAGCCCTTCCTTCCCCTGGCCCTCCCGATCCCCCTTATCCTACAGGAATTATTGTCTGTTTTGTTCATGGATGTACACCCAGTGTCTAGCATAGTGCCTGCCTCAATAAAAATTTGTTGGGTGAATGTTTTGATTAATATGCAGAGAATAAATTATTTGTTAATTGCAGTTGTTATCACTTTCCAAGGAGAGTGGACCTCAAGGATGGTCCTGGGTGAGTGAGCACCTGAAGGTGCTTTCTCCCCAGGCACAGCTGCCCCTGCAGACTCCCGGTACTCAGAAATAAACCACAAGTCAGGGAATGAAATGCTTTCTAGCATCAATTCAAGAGGCCCTCATCCCTGTGTCTACCCCCCGGCTCTGTGCCTACCAGCCAAGTCTGAACCGCACATACTCCAGAAATGGTGAGAAATAACAAGCACCCTTCTCCCCCATCCTTAGAGTATCAAAGCAATGTATATAAAAGTGGCTTTCTTGGGATGCCTGGATGGCTCTGTCAGTTAAGCACCTGCCTTCGGCTCAGGTCATGATCTTGGGGTCCTGGGATCGAGCCCCGCATTGGGTTCCCTGTTCAGCGGGGAGCCTGCTTCTCCCTCGCTCTCTGCCCCTCCTCACATTGCACTTAATGCTTTCTCTCTCTCAAATAAGTAAATAAATAAAATCTTTTAAAAAATTAAATAAATAAATAAAAGTGGCTTTCTTGTCCCTTACTGCTGCCTGGGTTCACGTAGCCAGAGAGCAGGTCCTGGGGAGTGGCCAGGAAAGATCTGGACAGTGGTCATCGGTCTGGAACATATGAGTCCACAGTCTGACGTCTGCAGAACCCGAGCCTGGGACACTCTTTCTCTTTCACTTACAGAAATAAATAGTTTGGGGTCTCAAAATATTCAGGAGTTTCCCTGGTTACTGCTGTTGTCGGTACTAACTTACTTAGTCGTTCATAGTTTGAAGCCTGTTTTCTCTCCAGAAGCAATAATTTGGCCCAGGCAATATGAACAGTAGTGAAAACATTTAAACATGCAAAACCAGGTTCTTTTTTTTCCAAGGGGAATTTCTTGGAAATCTCATTTTTCCAGCAACAGCTGAAAACTCTTGGCCTGGTGTGGCATCCTTCTAAGCACTATGGAGACAAGGAATTTCACACATAGAGAGAAGCAACCTCCTTTGCCTTTATGCCTTACCCACCTTAGAGTTGCCCAGAGCATCTAAACCCCCCGCTATTTCATCTCTTCCTCCTGGGGCATAGTCTAGAGCCCCCCTCCTCAGCTCTGAACACACTACAGGTGTCCAGAACCCTTTTAAAGACTAGAGCCCAACCTTAAAAGCAGGCCTACTATGGTCTTTTCACTAAATGGTGCTGGAAAAATGGATTTCCTTATGGAATATTATGAACGTTGACCTCTACTTCACATCAAACTCAAAAATTAATTCTAAATGGATCACAGACCTAGCTGGGAAAGGTAAAAGCAACAAAGCATCTAGAAGAAAAGGTAAGAGAATATCTTCATGACTTTGGGGCAGGCAGAGATTGCTTAAACATAACACAAAAAAGCACTAACCAGAAAAGAAAAAAAGTTGATTAAGTTGGACCTCATTAAAATTAAAACCTTCTGTTCTTCAAAAGACATTGTTAAGAAAGTAAAAGGGCAAGCCATAAACTGAAAGAAGATATTTCAGATGCTTCTATCTAACGAAGGATTCGTCTTCAAAATATATAACGAACTTCCACAAACCAACAAGAAAAAGACAAACAATTCAATTTTTAGGAATAGCAGACAATTTTTACTTCACAAAAGAAAATATCCAAGTGGCCAACAAGCATTTGAGAAGGTGCTCAACATCATGAGTCGTCAAGGAAATGTGAGTTAAAATCCACAACACACCTATGAGAACGGCTGTAACTAAAAAAACTGGCAATACCAAGTGTTATCAAGGACGGGAAGAAACTTTACTGGTGAGTGCAAATTGGTACAACCACATTGGAATACTGTTTGGCAGTATCTCCTAAAGCTATACATATGCCGACCTTATGATCTAACAATTCACTCCTTCCAAGCCACACAATGAGTCCCTATGTTCACCAAAACACATGGCAGCACGAATCATTGTATCCAAGAGTGGATCACCCAAGTGCCCATAACAGGAGGATGGATAACTAAATATACTGTGATATATTCACATAACGAAATTTTACACAGCTGGGGTCAACACACGTTGTACCCCTATTTTGCACATGTGTATCCCCCATGGCCGTGTTTGAGCTACAGTGGCGGAGCTGAGTAGTTATAGCAGAGAACGTGTGGTCTGCATAGCTGAAAATCTTTTATTTGGCCCTTTACAGAAACAGTTTACTGACTCCTTGCACACAGCACTGAAAAAGACTGAATCTCTACTACACACAAAAACATGGAGAAATCTCACAGACAAAATGCTGAGTAAAAGAAGCCAAACACAGAGTACACCCTGTATGATTCAATTTTAGGCAAAGTTCAAAAACAGGCAAAATTCATTTATGGTGATGGAAGTCAAAATAGTGGTTACTTCTGGGCAGGGAGGTTAGAGGAAGGGGGCATGAGGGAGCTCATGCTCTGTCTCTTGATGGGGGTGGTATTCCAGAGGTGTGTAATGCAAAAACCCATCAAGCTGCTCAATTCGATTTTGTGCACTTTACTGTGTATACCTTCTACTTCAATTTTTATTTTTATTTTATTTTTTTAGAGAGAGAGAGTGCACGCGTGTGAGCAGGGGTGGGGGAGGGGTAGAGGGAGAGAATTTTTTTAAGATTTTATCTGTTTATTTGAGAGAGAGAGAGAGAGCGTGAGAGAGCACACAAGAAGTGGGGAGGGGTAGGGGGAGAGAGAGAAACGGACTCCCTGCTAGCTCTATTCTAGGACCCCAAGATCATGACCTGAGCTGAAATCAGGAGTCGGAGGCTCAACCAACTGAGCTACCCAGGCGCCCCTCTACCTCAATTTTTAAAAGGGAAAAAATGCTGGCCTCCAAATAGGATCTGCCACGGGCAAAGCACAGTGGGGGTATTTCTTCTTTCATCCCAGAGATTGGAGTTGGCCATGGAGTGGCCACACCATGGCCCCTTTCTGAATGGGGCATGCCAAGAAGAGGGCATTTTTCCCCACAGGCTGCCATGCTTAGTACAACTTGCTCCCATCAACCTGGCTCCAAATACCTGGATCCAACTGATGGTCCCAAAGGCAGCCTTCACACCTAGCCTTAAATTTCAGTACACCTATGAATCACCTGGGAGCTTGCTAGTGATGCCGATTCCTGACCGCTCCTCCCCCAATTTCCAGTTCTTCTGGGTCCTGGATGGCATTGTCAACAAGCCCTGCTGGTGAATCCAATGCAGAAGACCTAGAGACCACACTCTAAGAGATGGATGAGAGGATGTGAAAGGGAAGGCAAGAGAGCTAAATGGCTCTGGCCGAGACAGGGAAGCAGAGCCTGAGGGGAGGATGCAGCCGAAGAGGCAGTGAATGAGGCTGAGGGAGCAGGGAGATGAGGCGATGAGCATGGGAAAGGGGGCTTGGGGGTCTTCGTGAAGTTAGGCTATGGCGGTGTGTAATGGAAAGCCTCTTCCCCATCTCTCCACCAATGTGGTGTAAAGTGCCCCTTTTTTAATAATAAATATGCTGTGATGTGTGTTCAAGTGTTGAGCTCAGCTTTCCAGGATGAGAAAAGAGGCTGTCCACAGAGACTCAGTCACATCAGGTTTGATAACCATACTGGAAAATGTTTATCGCCCTCTTTCCAGCACTAGGGTCAGTCATTCTTGTTACTCTCTGGTTTCCTTCATAAAGTCCAGGATTAAAGCTGCTTCTCCCCACATCAGGTAGGTATCTGCGTAAGCGTGTATGATAGTCTACCTGACTGTCACAGGCAAGACCAGACGCTACGGCCAGAAGAGTCAGCATTAAGTAGAGGACATGACATGAACTGATGGAAGTCCTCTGCAGCTGTTACAGAGAACTAAACAGGTCTTCAAATACTGGCATATAATAACCTCCAAGGTAGATTTTTAAGGGTAAAAAGCAAGATGTAATAGTATCACATGACTTGTGAGAAGCCAATGGGGGAGTGATACATCTGTATATACTTTTATGCGTGAAATATCTCAGGAAGAACTACAGGAAACTGGCATAATAGTTGCCCCTGGAAGGGGCACCTGAGTGTGGGAGACAAGCAAGGTTGAGAGGGAGACCATTTTTATTCTAGACTCTTCGGTACAGTTTGCATTTTTTTTTAACCCGGCATAAACTTTATTCATTAAAAATTTTGAAATTAAGAAAGGAAAGAAGGAAGAAAGACAGAGGGAGGGAAGGGAGGAAGGAATAGAGTTTTACTAGGCAGACATTGGTTCTCTAAAAGCCAGAGTTCAGAGCTATCCCAGAGCAAGAAGCAAGTACAGGCCCTAGAAGGTTCCTGCTGGCTACACCATGATGCCCGCAGGCAACAAGCCAAGTCTGTTCACCATCCCTGGGGCTGCCTCCTCCACTGCTTCACTCACAGGCTGTGGTAAGAATGAGTTGTCTTGAGGTCGTGCCCACACCCTGGGTGGAAACACCATGCTGTGCCAACATGGAATTTCCAGCAGCTCCTCCAGCACGGTGTAGCAGCTCAGGGGACTCGAAGGCAGAAGCAGGAAGGCTGGAGAGCAGATGGAGCAGAAGCTTGGCAAACACACTAAGGGCTGTAAAAGGGCCTCCTGGTCACTGTCAGAGAGGGAGAGCTCAGAGGCAGGATGGAGCAGTGGTTACAGCTGGAGACCTAGGCTATTTGGGATTAAATCCTGGCTTTTCCACTTAGAGACTTTGAGACCCTCCGAAGCATCATTTCTTACATGTACAAGACAGAATCTACCGTCTAGGGTATAGTGAGAATTAAATGAATTGATGTATATAGTATTTAAGTGATGCTTGGCACAGAACAAACACCCAGCAGATATTAGCTATTATGGCTCTTGTATCTTATTTGAATTCTAATAGTACTCTGTAAGGCAGGAAGAGATTATTGGCCTATTTAACGTTGATACACCAAAATTTAGATAAATAGATTTCATAAGGGTTAGACAGTGGAGTCACTGATACCAACCTATGCGCCCATCACTAGATCAAGATATAATACTTCCAGCTCCCCAAAGGCTTCTTCATGCCCCCTTTCTTGTCAATCTCCTGCTTCAGAAACCACTATTCTGATTAGTTTTGCCTAGTCTTGAACTTCGTGTAAGCGGAATGATACGGAATGAATTCTTTTATTTCTGACTTTCTTTGTTCATTGTTGTATCTATGAGATGCACTGTATTGCTGAATGTAGCAGTAATTCATTCCTTTTCATTGCTATGTGAATTTATTTGATAGAATTTTGGGTTTTGCGGGTATTTTGTTGCTACTCTTTGTTATAATATCAACAAAAGTACTTACTGTTAATATCCAATTCAATGGTAAAATATTGAACACTTTTCTTCTGAGTTTGAGAACAAGACAAAAATGTCCACTATCCCCACTTATATTCAACACTTTACCAGAAGTGCTAACCAATGCAATAAGTCAAGAAAAAGAAACAAAAGAGGATTGGAAAGACAGCTGTAAAGCTGTCATTTTTTGCAGATTGCATGATTACGTATGACAAGTCAAAAAATCCATTACTGGAATTAACAAGTGAGTTTAGCAAAGTTGCCAGCTACAAGGTCAATATAAAACATCAATTTTATTTCTGTATATTAGCAGCATTGAAAAATAAGATTTTAAAAATATCACTTACCAACAATGTGTGTGTGTGTGTGTGTGTGTGTGTGTGTCTATACATATATCTGTGTGTGTATATGAGAGAGGAGGGGGAATGATAAAGCAAATGTAATAAAAATGTTACCATTTAGGGAATCTGGAAGAAGAGTACATAGGATTCCTCATGCTAACTTTGCAAAATTTCTTTAGGTCTGAAATGATTTTAAAATAAAAAGTCTCAAAATGCATTTACAATAGTATCAAAAAACATCAGATACCTAGGAATAAATCTACTAAAGGACACAGAAGAGCTACACTAACATCATAAAACATTGCTGAGAGAAATTAAAGAAGACATAAGTAACTGGAGAGAGATACCATATTCATGCATTAGAAAACTCAATACTGCAAGATAGCATTGACCTAAAAATTCAATGCAATTTCAGTTAAAATCCCAGTAGGATTTTAAAAATACAGATATACAAAGAACCTAGAATAGCTAAGACTGGGGTTTGGGAAACTCTGTAAAGGACCAGATAGTAAATACTTCAGACTTATAGACCATTCAATCTTTGTCACAACTACTCATTTTTATGTTTGTAACACAAAAGCAACCATAGACAATACACAGACAAATGGGTATGGCTGTGTTCCAATAAAGATTTATTTACAAAAACAGGCAGTGGGCCAAATTTGTCCTGTGAGTCATAGTTTGCTGACCTCTGGCCAAGACAATCGTGAAGAAGAAAAGAAAGTTGGAAACTGACTTTACCGGATATCAAAACTTACTAACTATAAAGCTAAATGTGGCGTATGACTAAAGTGGACTTTGGCTCCAGTCAGACTCAGTTTGTGTGATATAATCTCTCTAAATGTCAGTTTCTAAAGTGTCAAGAATATAATAGTAATAAAATGTACCCCCTTTCTTCCCCCTAAGTGGTTAACATCAACAGAGAGAAAGTTCTCTCTAATGGGAAACTACCCAGCTCTGTGTATGACCTTACCCTCTTCAACATTTTTAGTAAAGACTCCAGTAAAGACATAACACCTGCTTATATTGACCCAAACCTGAGAAGAGTGTCTATGTTAGGAAAGAAAATTGAGGTTCATAGAGGCTTGGATAAGGATGAAAGAATCAAGGAAAACCAACCAAAAACAAGTTGAATGTTGGAAAAAGTACAATCTGGTGGATAAATTGTGAAGCCTAACTTCGATTCAGAGAGATTAAAAGAGAGTTATACACCAAAGTGTGCCTAATGCTATTATTTATAACAGATAGTGAAGACAACTGAAATGTCCAACAATAGCAAAATGGTTCAATAAATTATAAAATGGAATATTAAGTTATAATAAACTCTAAATGAAGGAATTTTATATAGCCATTATGATCCTATATAGTCTCTTTATGAAGTGAGGGTTTGAAGAATATGTAGTATCATAAAATATATGATCTGGGGACACCTGGGTGGCTCAGTTGGTTAAGTGTCTGACTCTTGATCTCGGCTCAGGTCTTGATCTTAGAGTCATGAATTTAAGCCCCACATTGGGCTCTATGCTGGGCATGCAGCCTACTTTAAAATATATATATATATATTTTTTAATCTGAATTTTGTTTTCTTTTGTTTTTTTTTTTTTTTTAAGATTTCCTTTATTTGACAGAGAGAGAGAGCACAAGCAGGGGAACAGCAGAGGGAGAGGGAGAAGAAGGCTCCCAAAGGGAGCCCGACTTGGGGCTCGATCTCAGGATGCTGGGATCATGATCTAAGCCGCTTAACTGACTGAGTCACCCAGGAGCCCCAAACTGAATTTTGTTTTAAAAAAGTTAAAACAGGGGCACCTGGGTGGCTCAGTCGTTAAGCGTCTGCCTTCGGCTCAGGTCATGATCCCAGGGTCCTGGGATTGAGCCCCGCATCAGGCTCCCTGCTCAGCGGGAAGCCTGCTTCTCCCTCTCCCACTCCCCTGCTTGTGTTCCCTCTCTCGCTGTGTCTCTATCAAATAAATAAATAAATAAAAATCTAAAATAAAAAGTTAAAACACACAAATAGAAAGAAAGTAGACTGAACACTAAACATTTTAATGGTTGATTTGCTTTCTTTTTACCTTTCTACATTTTCCCAAATCTCTCTCTTTTATAATCAAGTTGGGGAAATGGCAATAAACACTCTTTTAACATATTCTTGGATATTTTTGCTGCTCATAAGCCCAAGATGAGTCAACAGTGAGATAGACACATCTGCCAAAAAAACTAACACAACTCTCAGCTACGTGAAGAGAGCAGAGTGTCCTGTAAATAAGAGATGACAACTTTCGGTCTGCAGATGGCTCATCCTCATATGGAGCCTCGTGTCCAGGTCAGGAAACCACCTTTTTAAAGAACATTGGGACACTGGGGCATGTCCCAAGAAGAATGACCAAGGTCATGAGGAAGATTTATACCATGTATATTTATTCACTTAGAAGTTCATCAGTTCAACCTCCTAGGCACTGTGGGTGAAATGGAAGAGTTGTATCAAAAGATGGTTGATGAGGGGCGCCTGGGTAGCTCAGTTGTTAAGCGTCTGTCTTTGGCTCAGGTCATGATCCCAGGGTCCTGGGATTGAGCCCCGCATCAGGCTCCCCACTCAGCGGGAAGCCTGCTTCTCCCTCCCCCACTCCCCCTGCTTGTGTTCCCTCTCTTGCTGTGTCTCTCTCTGTCAAATAAATAAATAAAAAATCTTTAAAAAAAAAAAAGATGGTTGATGAATCTAAGGATCCTTATGGGGGCCATGATGGCTGTGTACAACATTTAAAGACCTGTTGTGTAGAAAAGGGACCCGGAGATATCAAGACATCCCAGGAAGGCATAAATAGTCAAATGATTTTCTACGAGGATGCCAAGACCATTCAATGGGGAAAGGACAGTCTCTTCAACACATGGTGTTGGTAAAACTGAATATTCCTATGCAAAAAATTGAAGTTGGCTCTTACTTTACACCATATTTAAAAACTGACTAAAAATGGACCAAAGAACTAAAACTACAAAATTCTTAGAAGAAAAGATAGGGGGATAGCTCCATGACATTGCCTTTGACAATAATTTTTGTTTTGTTTTGTTTTTTTTTTGAAGATTTTATTTATTTATTTGACACAGAGCGAGAGAGAGAGACCATGAGCAGGAACACAAGCAGGGGGAGCAAGAGAGGGAGAAGCAGGCCTCAAGCAGGGAGCCCGATGCAGGGCTTGATCCCAGGACCCTGGGATCATGACCTGAGCCGAAGGCAGACACTTAATGACTGAGCCACCCAGGAGCCCCTGACAATAATTTTTGGAAATGACAGCAAAAGCACAAGCAACAAAAGAATAAAGAGATAAATTGGAATTCATCAAAATTAAAAAATTTTGTGCACTGAAGGACTCTATCAACCAAAGTGAAAGGCAACCTATGGAATGGGAGAAAATATTTGCAAATCCTATATCTGATCTTTATGGAGATAGATAGATAGATAGATAGATAGATAATATGGGTACCTGCACCTCCTAATCTTTCCTGGACAATTATAAAAGATTAGTATCCAGAATATATATAACTCCAATAACTCAACAACAAAAAACACACAACCCAATTTTATTTTGTTTTGTTTTATTTTTTAAAAGATTTTATTTATTTATTTGAGAGGGAGTGTGTGAGCACAAGTGGGCGGAGGAGCAGAGGGAGAGGGAGAAGCAGGCTCCCCACTGAGCAGGAAGCTTGCGGTGGGGCTCGATCCCAGGACCCTGAGATCATGACCTGAACTGAAGGCAGATATTTAACCAACTGAGCCACCTAGGCGCCCCCACACAACCCAATTTTAAAGATTTTATTTATTTATTTTATTTTGGAGAAAGAGAAAGAGAGAGCAGGAGCAGGGGGAGAGGGAGAGAATCCTCAAGCAGACTCCCTGCTGAGCACAGAGCCCAACACAGGGCCCAAGGCAGGGCTCGATCTCATGGCCCTGAGATCATGACCTGAGCCGAAACCGAGTTGGAAGCTCAACCGACTGAGTCACCAGGCGCCCCCACACAACCCACTTGTAAAGCAAAGGACTTGAATTTAAATTTCTCCAAAGAAGATATACAATGGCCAATAAGCACATGAAAATATGCTCAATATCATGAATCATTAGAGAAATGCAAATCAAAACCACAAAGAAATACCATTACACACCCGTTAGGATGATGGGTATTACAAACAAATGAACAGAAAATAGTAACTGTTGGTGAGGATGTGGAGAAATGAGAACCTTTGCATATTGCTGGTGGAAATGCAGAACAGTGCAGCCACTGTGGAAAAGAGCATGACAGTGTCTCGAAAAGTTAAACATAGAATTCCCAGATGGGGCGCCTGGGTGGCTCAGTCATTAAGCGTCTGCCTCCAGCTCAGGTCATGATCTCAGGGTCCTGAGATCGGACCCCACGTCGGGCTCCCTGCTCAGCGGGAAGCCTGCTTCTCCCTCTCCCACTCCCCCTGCTTGTGCTCCCTCTCGCTGTCTCTCTCTGTCAAATAAATAAATAAATAAATCTTAAAAAAAAAATGGAATTCCCAGATGATCCAGCAAGTCTACTTCTGGGTATATACCCAAAAACATTGAAAGCAGAGTTGAACTTATTCACAAGTACATATGGACTGATGAATAGATAAAATGTGGCATATACTTATAATGGACTATTATTCAGTCTTTAAAAGGAAGGAAATTCTGATTCGTGCTTACAACATGGATGAACCTCGAAGACATTAGGCTAAGTGCAATAAGCCAGTAGCAAAAGGACAAATATTGTATGATTTCACTCATATGGGGTACTTAGAGTAGTCAGATTCATAGAGACAGATAGTAGAATAGTGGTTGCTGGAGTAAGGGGAGGAGGAATCAGGGGTCGCTGTTTAATGGGCACAGAGTTTCAGTTTAGGAAAATGAAAAGTTCTGAAGATGTATGTTGGTGATGAATGCACAGCAATGTGTATGTACTTAATGTCACTGAAATGTACACTTAGTCATGGCTTTTAAAATGGTAAATTTGTTATGTATAGGTTACCATAATTTCAAAAACAAAATTTAAATTAAAAAAAATCATAGAGACAGACAGTAGAATAGTGATTATCAGAAGCAAGGAGAAGAGATGGATGGGGAGTTATTATTTAGTGGGTACAGAGCTTCAGTTTGAGATGATGAAAAAATTCTTTTTTTTTAAGATTTTATTTATTTATTTCACAGAGAGATAGCGAGAGCAGGAACACAAGCAGGGGGAGTGGGAGAGGGAGAAGCAGGCTTCCTGCCGAGCAGGGAGCCCGATGTGGGGGCTCCATCCCAGGACCCTGGGATCATGACCCAAGCCAAAGGCAGACGCTTAAAGACTGAGCCACCCAGGCGCCCCCAAGATGATGAAAAAATTCTAGAGAGGGTTAGTGGTGATGGTTACACAACAGTAAAATGTACTTCATGCCACTGAATTGTATACTTAAAAATGGCTAAAATGGTAAATTTTATGTTGTGTACATTTTATCCCAATAAAAAGTTTTTAGGCAACTGCTGAATCACTGAATTCTACCTCTGAAACTAATAATACAGTATGTGTTAATTAAATTGAATTTAAATTTAAAAAATTGTTTTTCAGAGGAGGGGCAATGTGCATGAGTGGAGGGGGAGGGGCAGAGGGAGAGGGAGATAGAGAATCCTAAGCAGGCTCCACACCCAGCATGGAGCCTCACAGTGGGCTCAATCTCACAACCCTGAGATCATGACCTGAGCCAAAACCAAGAGTCAGACACTTAACTGACTGAGCCACCCAGGCACCCTTCACAATAAAAATTTTTAATGTGTTACTATTTTTAATCTATTATATTGGCAGATATTTATTTAAAATATATTACAGAACCCATTGTAAGTGACAGCAGAAAAGCAACATTCTCACATGCCACTGTGGGTATGTAAAACCATACAACTTTCCTGGAGAGCAATTTGGTAGTATGTATCAAATGCCTTAAAAATGTCCATATACTGGGTGCTTCGGTGGCTCAGTCAGTTAAGTGTCTGACTCCTGATTTCGGCTCAGGTCATGATCTCAGGGTTGTGGGATTGAGTCCTGCATCAGGCTCTGCACTCAGGGAGGAGTCTGCTTAAGATTCTTTCTCTCCCTCTTTCTCTGTTCCTCCCCCCACCAAATGGCTCATGCACATGAGTGCTCTCTCTTTCTCTTAAAAACAAGCAAACAAACAAAAAATGTCTATACACTTAGAGCTAACTTGAAGGTATTCTCATTGGCCAAAGATGGGACAATTTGAGCATCAGAAAGAACTATTGCAATGAATTGAAACTCTTTCAATATTTTTTATAAATCCTTAAGTGGATAATGATACTTAAAAAAAATTCATTCATTATGTTAGAGGTTGAAGCAACAACAATAATGAGCAACAACTCATTATTCTGCTAATTGATCAAGATTATCAAGCAGTTATCTTGCTTTTCTGGTAGGAAATGTATACAGGACAACGAAACAACTTATAAGGAAGAATACAAATAATCAGAGATAATAAATGCAAAAGGAATGTTATAATTAGAAAATCATCATTTTGTAACTCCAGTGAAATAATGGATCTAAGCAATAATCATCAATCTCCATTAAAATCATCCAGTGGAAGTTTGATGAAAACTTGATAGCAGGGGCGCCTGGGTAGCTCAGTCATTAAGCGTCTGCCTTTGGCTCAGGTCATGATCCCAGGGTCCTGGGTTCGAGCCCCACATGGGGCTCCCTGCTCCGCGGGAAGCCTGCTGCTCCCTCTCCCACTCCCCCTGCTTGTGTTCCCTCTCTCGCTGTGTCTCTCTCTGTTAAATAAATAAATAAAATCTTTAAGAAAAAAAAAAGAAAATCTTGATAGCAGATGAAACATGCTGGTATCACCTGAATCCAGTGATTTCTCTTAACATAAATTAAAGTGAGGCCATAGACATTATGTTCTTTCTGATTTGATGCAACAGATAATAGGAAGAACTGCCTATGAAGTATTCTTGAAAAAAAGAAAATTTAATATAATCAAGTCTCTAGAGATGATTATTAGTTTAAGGGAAATATTGGGGAATAAAGGAAACATATTAAATGCTACCACAAAGAACAATTAGCTAAATCCAGATTGTGGGAAGGTTTACAGGAGAAATGACGCAAATTCTTCAACAAATAAATGGTATGAAAATAAAGGAGTGTCACACCTGCCAGAATAGCTAAAACAAAAAAAGGCCTGGGAATACCAAGTGTGAGCAAGGACATGGAACAACAGGTCCTCATACATTGCTGGTGGGAATAAAAATTGGTACAACTTTGGGAAACTGCCTGGCAGTATCTCTAAGGCTAAAAATATGACCTAGCAATTCCTATATATTTACCCAAAGAAATTAGTTTGTGCGAGAACAAAAATACACATACAAAAACGTTTATAGGAGATTTTATTCATAGTCAAACACTGGAACCAAGCCAAATGCCCATCAATAGGAAAATAAAGAAATAAATTCGTACAGTGGAATGCGACACAGCATAAAAAAAAAATGACCTGCAGGTTTGCAAAACAACATAAATGAATCTCACAGATATGTTGAATGAAAGAAATCAGACACAAGAGAGTACATACTATATGATTCCATTTATATGAAGCTCAAAAACAGGCAAAACTCACTGGTGACGTTATGTCAACGTCTAGTGCGTTGGGGTCCCTGGGTAAGGGTTGCGAAAGAACCAGGACACAGGGGATGCAGAGCAAAGGCAGCACTTGCAACTGCATGCTGTCGTTTATTTTCCACACAGCTATATACTTGCAGCAATCAGATAAACATAACGATGTGTACTTTCAGTACATAATGGGATTAAGCTAACATCCTTGAAAAAAGATACACAAGGTTTATCAAGAACAGAATGTATGCTCGCTGAATTAAAGAATTCTCTCAGCCACCCTTCCTCTGGAGTCAGCATGTTCTTGTCCTAAGAAGGAACACCTCTAATCTAGGCAAGAGCCACTTCTTGCTGATCCAGGCATTTAGAACTTGCAACATGAGATAAGGGGAAGAGAACATTTTCTCTTCCTGGCCCAGGCCTGCCTGGCTGTCCTTAACCTCACTGCAGTTCTCAAATGACCCTGACTCGCAAGGGGCCTACAAGCCTATACCATCTCAACGTTAGAATGCAGAATAGTGGTTACCTCTGGAGGAGGGAACAGACAGGGAAAGGGCACAAAGGAATCTATGGGTAAGTCTTGTCATTCCTTGTGGAAATATTCCATGTCTTAATCTGGGTGTTGGCTACATAGCTGTGTCTATATATAAAAAAATCATCACGCTGGACACTCAAAATTAGTGTACTTTATGCACTCTATTATTATGAATTTTTTTAAAACAGCATTTTTTAAAAGCTGGAGACATTTTAGAAATTTAGGATCCCGTGGTGCATTCGGTTGTGATATCTCTTTGAGACTCTTCCAATCCAAGACAGTTTTTCTGTCTTTCATGACCTTGACACTTTGGAAGAAGACTGCTCTGTTCTTCAATTTTAGTTTGTCTGATGTTTTCTCATGATTAGATTGAGGCAAGAATTTTGGGCAAGAATAGCACAGACATGCTGTTGTGTTCTCAGTGTCTCTTACTCTCTCCCATTTATAATTGTCTTAAATATTTCCTCTACGTACATTGAGAACCACATCATACTTAGTAATTTTGTATTCAACCATCAAACATAATTTGGAAAACTCAAAAGGAGAAGGAGACTATTGTATTTACCCATAGATTTCTTCCTTCCTTTGTTCTTTCTTCCCTTCTGATGTTCTGAGATTCTTTCTTTTACCATTTCCCTTTTTTTCCCCTAGAACTTCCTTTAGCCAGTTTTTAGGGTAGACAGATTCTGGAGGCAAACTCTCTTAGTTTTCCTTCCTCTGCAAATGTCTTGATTTATCGTTCATTCCTGAGAGATATTTTCTATGTCACTGGTATAGAAATCCGGGTTGACAGTTCTTTTCTTTTGGCCTCCGTGGCTTCTGCTGAGAAATATACTGTCATTCGAAGTGCTTTCTTCCTATAGGTAAGGTGTCATTTCTCTCTTGCTACCTTCAAGATTTTTTTCCTCTGGGTTAACTTTTTAGAAGTGTGAATATAATGTATCTTGGCATGGATTTCTTTAGGATTATCTTGTTTGATTTTTTTTTTCAGCTTCTTGAATCTATGTCTTTTGCCAAATTTAGGACATTTTTATCCATCATTTCTTCAAATTCATTTTAAGCTTCACTCTCTCCTCTCCTGGGACTCCAATGACATGAATGTTGTGTCTTTTGTTTGTTTCCTAGGTCCCTATGGCTCTGTTGTTGTTTTGTGTTTTTTTTTTTTTTCCCTTCAGTCTATTTCTCTCTGTTGCTCAGATTTGGGAATTTCTATTGTTCTAACTTCCAGTTCACTGATTCTTTCTTCCATAACCTCTATTCTTCTGTTAAGGCCATCAACTGAGTTTTAAATTTTTGGTTATTGTATTTTTCTGTTCTAAAATGTGTTTTATTCTTCTTTGATCTTTTGTTTCTTGGCCGAGATTTTATATTTTTTCATTTATTTCAAGCATGTTTGTCATTGCTTGTTCAAGCACTTTCATGATGGCTGCCTCAAAGTCCTTGCCAAATAATTCTAATATCCGTGTCACCTTGGATTGGTGTCTGTTAACTGTCTTTTTTTTTTTAGAGAGGGAGAGAGAGCATGCAAACTGGGGGTAGGGACAGCGGGAGAGAGAGAAAGAGAATCTCAAGCAGACTCCCCACTGAGCATGGTGCCCCAACACGGGGCTCAATCTTATGACTCTGAGGCCATGACCTGAGCCGAAATCAAGAGTCAGACACCTAATCAACTGAGCCACCCAGGCACCTCTCTGTTAACCATCTTTTCTCATTCAAGTTGATATTCCTGGTTCATGGTGTGATAAGTGAGTTACAGTTGAATTCCAGACATTTTGGATATTATATTATGAAATTCTGAATTTTATTTAAATCTGTTTTAGCAGGTCTTCTCTGAGACAGCATCCAGCAGGAAAAAGAAGACCCTGCCTCATTGCTTCCAGGTGAGGGTAAAAATCCAGTTTCCTCACTTAGCTTCCACTGACACTCTGGGAGGAAGAGGCAAGAGTGCCTTTTACTGCTCACTGTGTGGTTTCCACTGACATCATGGTGGGGAAGTGTTGTTATCACCGGTGGTAGTGAAAGCTTTGACTCTCCACTAGGCTTTCTCTGACACTACCTCAGTGGAGAGAGGGGAGGAAGCCTCCCTACAGACACCAAATGTGGGGCTCTAGACTCCCCATTCAGCCTTTGAAGATGGAAGTAGAAGTGGGGCCACAGTTCTTTCTGTGGTATTGCCTGGAGTAGAGCAGTTATTTTCTAAAAGTTTTCTGTTTTGCTAGGTTGTCCCTTTCCTTGTACTTTGGCTGGAGAGAGCAGACTTTTCTTAGGCCTTCCCCCCCTGGCCCCGTGCTCAGTGGGTGTTTCTAGGCTGCTGCACCCAGGACACAGTCTGGGATATAGGAGGCAAAAAGAAAATCCTAGAGTCCCAAGGTCCTTAGCTCGTCAGTCTTCTTCTCTCTACCACTATGAGTCTTGTTATGTTTATTTTATATAGCATGTCCAGAATAGTTAGGTGTACTTAAAGTGGAAGGAATAGGGAAAAGTGTGTCTACTTCATCTTGTCTAGAAGTAGAAACCCAGCATCATAATAAAATTGTATAAATCTGTGTATTTCTAAAGCAACAAGAAGATGGATTTTGTTCCATAGATGATATTACCACTGAAGTAAACAAGAAAGGGCTTTATGGTTCCCAAGAATATTGTATTTAATAAAATATCCTGCTTTGAGGATATCTACTTTTAAGGATATTTCATTGGTCGGGAAAAATTAGGCAGTACATCAATTTTTAATTGAACTTTTAATTTTGAGATCATTGTAGATTCATGGGCAGAAATAATACAGAAAGATCCCAGGTACCCTCTACCAGTTTCACCCCATGGTAAAAATCTTACAAAACTATAGTACAATACCACAACCAGAATAGTGACATTGACACAGTCAACATCAGATAGAACATTTAAATCATCACAGCGATCCTTCATGTTGCCCTTTTATCAGCCATGTTCATGTTCCCTTCCAGCCCCTTTCCCCTGTCCTTAACCCCTGCCAACCATTGATCTGTTCTCCATTTCTACAATGTTGTCATGCCAAGAGACTGTATGAATGGAATCGCACTGTATTTAACCCTTTAGGATTGGTTTTTTTCACTCAGAATTATTCTCTGGAGATATATTCCAGTTGTTGGGTGTATCCATAGTTCATTCCTTTTTATTGCTGAGTAGTGTTCCTCGGTGTGGATATTCCACAGTTTGTTTGTTCCTTAACTCATCGAGGGACACCTGGATTGTTTCCAGTTTGGGCTATTAAAAATAAAGCTGCAGTAAACATTTATGCATGCGTTTGTGTATGAATGTGAGTCTTCATTTACCGGGGACAAATACCCAAGGGTGCAATCGCTAGGTTTGGTAGCTGTATGTTTCATTTTTTAGGAAACTGCCAGACTGTTTTTTCAGGGTGGCTGTACCATTTACATCCCCACATCAATGTGTGGGTGATCTAATTTCTCAGCATCCTTTCCAGCATTTGAAGTTGTAAACAATTTTTAATCTAGCCATTCTGATAGGTGTGTAGTGATATTGCATTGCAGATTTAATTTGCATTTTCCTAATGGCTAGTGATACTGGACATTCTTTTTCATGTGTTCATTTGCCCAGTAAACATTCAGGGACATGTCCCTTCACGTCTTTTGTCCATTTTTGATTTGGATTTTTTCTTTTTTACGATTGAGTTTGAGAGTTCTTTTACATTCTAGATGTAAAAGAACTATCAGACACATCACTGGCAAATATTCTCTCCCAGTGTGTAGCTTGTCTTTTTGTCATCGTAAAAAAGTTTCAAAGCAAGTTTTTAATTTGATGAGATTCCATTTTTTCCTCTTATAGGATTGTGTTCTTGGTGTCTAGCTCTTTGCCTGGTGCTAGATCCCAAAGATATTCTCCTCCGTCTTTTTTTTTTTTTTTCTAAAGGGTTTAGAGTTTTACATTTTACATTTAAGTCTGTGATTCATTTTGAGTTAAGTTTTGCATAAGATGCAAAGTTTAGAGGGAGGTTTATTTATTTATTTACTTTTCCTAAAGATGTCTAATTGCTCTAGCACCATTTGGTGAAAAGCTATCTTTTCTCCTTTTGCTCCTTTGTCAAAAGCCAGTTGGACTCATTTAAGCTTTTTATTTGCGTGCTCATCTATCCACCTGGTTTCACCAAGGTCTGAGGCAGCAGAGTCTTTCTTAAGGGGTTCTTTCTTAACTAAATAACTTCAAGATCAGTATTTTACAAGAAGCCTGGGATCCTTTCATGATACATACGGCCTTCGAAGTTCCCTTATCATATAAAGTGGATCAGGGAAGTCTCAGCAGGGAGCTGACCACGCTATAGGTGGAGGGTCGGACTAGAACAAGGGATAGCAGCTCAAGGGGTCCTGCCAAGGAGCCAGGGTAAAAAAAAAATTGGGCCCAAATGCAGAAAGAGGCCGGAGCTGAAGGGAGGGAAGCCCAGAAGCTGCAAGGCAAGAAGACAGTCCAGATCAAAGCAAGTAGGGGACCTGGGGAACTTTGGGAGCCAGAGAAGACCTGGGGGGCAGGGGGTAGTTGTTGTTTGTGCCCAGGCAGTAACTGAGCTAGGGAGCTCCTGTGTGCCAATCAGGAAGAGGTCACCCCTTCCTCGGGGCATATGCAGCCGGCACCCTGGCTCGGCAGGTGAAACGAAGGTGAGGAAAGGGCCCTGGTGACTAAGACACTGGCTGTGCTGACCCCAGCCAGCACTGTCCCCCTGTGAGAGCCAGCCTCATAGGTGATGACACTGTCACAGAGGTTCCTGACCTGGGGCCCAGGCCTGGGTTTAAGTGGGCCTGGAATTTTATACAGCTATTGCATGGTGGCCTGAGATGCTGAGGTTTGTTTCTGTTCCCCCAAAACTGAGAACCGCGGGGACTAGTATACCACATAGCAAGGGCCATGAGCCACCGGCTTGGAAGGAAGCGGCCTTCCCACCAGGCCTGCCTAGAGATAACCCTTGGAAGCACCAGAGCCGCACCCCCTTCTCCCCACCACCCTGGTCTATACAATAAGCTGGAGGGTTGTGGGAGTCTGGAAATGTCTCCTGGGAGAGGAGAGTGTTTGGGAAGTTATTCCATCCTTCCTCTGGGGGTGGAAGGGGAGAGTGGGACTTTTGACCGAGTTTCAACAGGGACAAGGGTCAATAAAAATCTGAGGGTATCTGCACAATGGGGAGACTGACACCTCATTGTTTATTTGGATGTCTGCAGAGCCACCAGGCAGCTCTGAGGCTCCTGGAGTCGTAGGGTCAAGAAAAGGCAAGGATCACTCCCTCCAATCCCAGGTTCCTGCCCAGTTCTCTCTGCAGGCAGAGCTGGGGCTGTGGAGGGTAGGATGAGCTGGGAGGCTACAGGTCTGCTGGCAGCGAGGAGGCAAGTGGCGCTGGGCACAGAGGCATGAGCAACGGGTGCTTCCGGCTGGAAGATGGCCTGAAGATTCCAGATCTCAAGGGAGAGTCAAGGCCTGCCAAAGTCCCTTGACCTCATGGCCCACCAAGGGCGTGTGGTCTGCCCAGGCAGGAAAAAGCACTTCATCACTGACGTTGTTTAGTGTTATCTGTGCATAATGATGGTAAATGCAAACTGACTTTTATCAGTCTAACGACTGCTTTTAAATTCTCTGTGGTGTCCTCACCACACTCCCCGCCCTCCCCATATGTCACTTGATGCTGACAATGAGTCCCTACAAGCAGAGCCCTTAGGAGGCGCCTCCTCTGACTTGAACCAATCCAAAGATCAGTGAGGGAGTAACAGAGGGGGACCAAGGGGTGCAGCAAGAGCAGACATTCCTCACACGCACACCTCAGAAGGAAAAGAGCCTCCTGGTAGCCTGGGAGGAGGAGGGAAGCTTGGAACTGAGGACAAGATTGAAGGCTTTAAATGGACAGAACTTACATCGTTAATATTACGACTTGATAACTTACGCAAGACTGGTTTCTCTCCCAGCTTTCCTGAGGTGTAATTGACAAATACAACTATACATATTTAAAGTGTACAAAATGAGACGTTTCAATAAATACAAGTGACTCAGATGTAATGGGGACAGACTGAGACATCCTTCAGGATGCTCGTCGAGAGAGGTGCACCTGCAGGAAAGAGGGTTGGGAGCAAACAGAAAAATAATACCATTCCTTTTGAGATTTTTTTAAAAATCTATTTGTCAGAAAGAGAGAGCACAAGCAGAGGGAGTGGCAGAGGGAGCGGCAGAGGGAGAGGCAGGC
Source organism: Zalophus californianus (assembly GCF_009762305.2). Classification (NCBI taxonomy): domain Eukaryota; kingdom Metazoa; phylum Chordata; class Mammalia; order Carnivora; family Otariidae; genus Zalophus; species Zalophus californianus. The sequence continues at coordinate 18,802,028 of NC_045610.1, read as the reverse complement.
TCCCCACTGAGCAGGGAGCCCCATGCGGGACTTGATCCCAGGCTCCTGGGATCACGACCTGAGCCGAAGGCAGATGCTGAACCGACTGAGCCAGCCAGGCGTCCCATACCGTTCTTTTTTAAAGAGTGAGTTGTAATTCCTCAAGTAAAGCAGCTATATTGGAATTTTTTTTCTGTGATAAAGCATATACACGTTTTTATGGGGAGAGGTTATATGCTTTCAACAGATTCTCAAAGGGTTCTGGGACCCAAAGAAGATTCAAGAGCATAAGGACCTCACCAGGCTGGCTACCGACCACCCAGACCGTTAACTCAAACCACTCTTTCTGATGACATTTTCTTAGTTCAGCAGACATCTTCCCAACACTATGTGATCTTGGACAAGTTACTAAACTTCTCTGTTCCTAAAGTCCCTGATTTGTAAATGAGGTTAACAACCCCACCCACCTCACAGGGCTCTTGTGAACATGAAATAAGTAAATGTATGGGAAATGCTTAGAACAAAAGCTGGTATATAATTATTGCTTACATAAGAGATGGCTGTTATTACTAATATTTTTATTAATGTTATTTGTTGGACCTCTGGGGGAACCTAGGGAATGTCTGCATGGCTCCCTTATGACTGGCTCACTTAAGCGATGCCCATTTCTGAAGTGTTTTTTTTTTTTTTTTTCTAGAGCAAAGCCAATACTTAGAGCCAAAAACCGAGAAAAAAAAAATTAGCCGAAGAGCTGAATCACTTGTCTCACCCAGACAGGGGAAACCCCATGCCCGCCATGCTCAGAACTGATCCAGGTGCCTCAGAATGCACTGGTTTACTAAACTGGGGAAGCTGGAGAGCTCTCTTCCTGTCCTTTGACTTGACAGTGGCTTACTGTCCCTCCGGTAAGGGGACAGCCCAGCCCTGTTTCACAATGCCAACTCATGCCCTCTGCTGGTCATAAAACAGCACGCTGCCCTAGAGAGAAGACTTACGCATCATCCCTGCCATTCACTTTGCACCCTGGAAGGAACCTATGCCTCCCAAACGGCACAAAGTTGGAATCTGAGCTGACCTCACTGAGCCCTCTCCCAAGTGGAAACTTTCTCATTAAATGGGATGGAAGCAGGAGATGGAACTTATGCACTTAATCCTGTACCTACCTCCTGTGAGCTATGTTGGTTATTAATCCAGAGAAGCTGGAAGCCCCCTCCCGCCCCCCCAAATGGCCTACAGGAGTGATACGGGTCACAGTGGTGCTGAACACTTGTACCTGCAATGCAGATATTGGCAGTAGGTTGTGAAAGAACTGGATGAGAGAAGACAAGAAAACTAGCTCATTGAATCTCTTGCAAATGTGCTTCCGAAAAGCTGCCTTTGTCTACAAAGTCAAACATTGGAACCAGGCCAGTTTGTCTGCTGGTTCACGAGGGAGAGCTCCGGGCAAGGATATTTGCCCTTGGGCAGGAACCACTCTTCCTACGGATGCCGACTCTGGCTTTCTGCCACCACCCCGGGAAGTCCACACTCCAGGTAGAAATGCCAAAATGGGCACATACTTCGGGAATTTCCAATAGCTGAAGCTCCTGCTCAGTCCACGAGGCCCGGGCCGTTCTTTGTGTCTCCTTTGGTCAAGACTCTCCTGGTTATTTCACTTTTTCTTTTGACACATCACAAGGGGGCAAATACAGTATTGCACAACCAGTGGGGGGAAAAAGGCATGGGAGTTTTCTGGTGGTTTGCTGAAGCTGGCTTTCTTGTATTACTTGTATTGGCTGTGTCTCTAAAGTCCATCTTTTTAGAAGTCAACTCATTATGAGCAACCACCTCACATCCCTGAACCAAAGTTAAAAATAAATGTGACATGGGATCAGGCTTTGATGCAGGAGCTTCAATATGAGTTAACCGCTCTCCTCAGAAGAGCCATCATTGATCTGTGCTTTCATGATTTCGTGGCAAGACCACTTTCGCTCCTGCAAAATCATGGTCAAAGATGTCTTTGAGCAACTGATCTCGAGTCCCTTGCATGAGGCTCTACAAAATCTAATTTTCTAACCATGAAATGCCAGGAGAATGTTTGCTCCTCCAAACAAAATCATTTGTAGCTGCTACTGCTTCTTTCCTTCTCCTTCTTCAAATGATGATAAATCTCACATGGCCTACCTACCATTTTTATTTTTGCCTTGGGTGCTAGGAAGCTCAGAGTTAAAGTTCCTGCTCAGACTATTTTATCCACATTCCTGATGGAATATTTCAACTACTTTGCTATAACCAGCTTCTATTCTATCTCTTGAAATTCCTCGTTTTCACTGTGTTTAAAATTATAAAAAACCCCGCATGTCCTTTTTTTTAATAAAGAGGCAGGATAAAATTAGTTAATTAAATCTGACTTTGGGGGTAAGCTCCCATGCCACTTAAAATAGAATTGAACACCTAATGTTCAGTGAAGCTTGGTGATTGCTATTGTTCAGAAAGAATTAGCTCTGGGTGGGGTTTGCGTTACTGATTTGAATCTGTTTTCTTGGAGCTGATTTGAATTGATTGGTGAGGCTGAGGGGCAGTCACTTCCTACACTCTTTTGTTTGAAAGGATTGTGTTTTGCATCACAGCCCAGGGCGGCAAGCAGGTGCAGAGGCTCAAAACAATCTTTTCTGCTCTTGGCAAAGATCTTCTGACAGCTATACACATCCATGTTCTTACCTTTCAGCCAAACCTTGCCACAAGTAACAGCTCTGCGAAAATCTCAATAGAACAAAAGGTGTCCAAGCCCTGGGACTTAAAAGAGGTCCACTTCTTAAAACAATTACCAACTAACAAAGTAGCAGAACAACTGATATATTTGGACTGGGCTCAGGTTCGGCTACAGGGAGGTGGGACGGTTTCTGGTTCATGGAACGCGGGACATGTTCCCAGCATTGTCTTAGGGCCCCGTTATTTACAAAACCAATCAACGGCAATTCAATCAGTTAGAACCCTCAGTTAATTGGAGCCTTATCCACCCCATTCTCAAATGTAGGTGCTTTGTTTTTAACATAAAAAGCCACATTACAGGAAGTTACATTTATGTCTGAGAGGTAACAAAAATACCAATAACCAGGGAATGTCCTTGACTTAACCCAAGTTCTTATATAGCTGTCTGTACCCGTACTGCAAATAGCATTGCTGTACTGAGCCTGCAGGTGCTATGGCATCCTCAGTTCCTATAGGAAAAAGCATTTTCTCTCACTATAATTTTAACAAGGGTTCAAAAGTGTGTCAACCAAAATAGAGTGGGTTTCCATTCAGTTAACACAGAAAGGGCAAGATGTCATTGCCATCTCTTCCATGAGCACTTTGGCCAAGCAAGCTTTGTGAAAATGCTTCCTTTCCAAATGCCTCTCCTTGAGGCATTAAAAAACAACAATTAAAACAAAAACAAAACTCAGAAGCCTCCTGTGTGGCCCGAAGGGGTCAATTCCTTAAGGAAGTAATTATGTCCTTCTAGTCAAAGTTACGGAATATCTACTCTGTGTTTGGATGAAGACAGACAGGTACCCACATAGCACTGCTCTTCATCCCCGCAGAAGACACGTGGGGCTGATGGTCCTGGGACCCCTGCATGGCAGCCAGCAACCGCTATCAACCCGCGGTGCCCAGAAGACACAAGCAGCTCCAACCTCCTATACCAGTTGTTCACTGCTCACCTACTATGTGCCAGGCTGGGAAAACAAACATGAATAAGGCACTGTCCTAGCAGAGCCCACAGTCTAAAGGGACAGGCAGACATACAAACAGACTCCTAGGGGCACCTGGGTGGCTCAGTCATTGGGCATCTGCCTTCAGTTTGGGTCATGATCCCAGGGTCCTGGGATCAAGCCTCTCATCGGGCTCTCCACGCCTGCTTCTTCCTCTCCCACTCCCCCTGCTTGTGTTCCCTCTCTTGCTGTCTCTCTGTCAAATAAATAAATAAAATCTTAAAAAAAAAAAACAAAACAGAACAGACTCCTATCTTAGCAGGAAAGTGCTCTGACCAGGATGGGTCCTGGTATGGTGTGAGCACCAACAGTGTGGGGCTGAACTCCTGCCTGGCCTGCAACCTGGGGTCAGGAAGCCCTCTTGGAGGCAGAGACTTCGGATTGAGGCTTAAATGCACCACAGCAAAGCGCTGAGGTGCACAGGCTCTGGAGGCCGGTGAGGTGGGTTCAAACCCTACTTCTACCACTTTTTAACCATGTGACCTTGGGCGTGTTACTTAGCCTAAGTTCTCATTTCCTCATCCATAAAATAATAGCAACATCCACCTCACAGTGTTGTTAGAGGATGAAATTATAGAATCCACAAAGGCGGCTAACACAGTGCCCAGCACATAGTAGGAACTCGTAAACATCAGGTAGTCACGCATTTGGCAAGGATTTAGTCAGCGCTCACTACGTGCCAGGCACTGTAATCGGTGCCTGGGATAGAATGGCAGGCAAAACACAGAAAAATCCCTGCCTTCTTGCTTATACTGATGTGGAGACTCGGGTGAAAAGGCAACAAATCAGGGGGCACATAGTCTGTTAGGAGTGGGTAAGTCCGTGAAGGAACACAAAGCAGGGCAGAGCATTGCGAGTGTGGAGGGCTGCAGTTTTAAATCTGGGGACCAGGCAGGTTTTCACTGAGCAGGAGACAACTGAACAAGAAACAGGGAGGCAAGGGAGCAAATCATTCTGCTGTCGGGGGGAGGGGGCGAGTGACCATGCCAGCAGAAGAGACAGCAAGTGCAAAGGTCCTGTGCGGGATGGGCCCAGCTACGTCAGGACAGAGCAAGGACAATGTGGTCGGAGCAGAGGGACAGGGAGAGTACTCTCTAGGAGATGGTGTGAGAGGTCATGGGGGCCAGACCACATGGGGCTCATGGTCCATTTTAAGAACACTGACTTTTCTCTGAGAAACACAAGGAGTCACTGGAGGGCCTTGAGCTGATGATCTGACTTACGTTTTAAAAGAATCAATCTGGCCACTGAAGTCAAGAATAAATTATTAGGGAGGGGGACAAGGACCAAAGTGAGGGGATGCGTTAGGAGGCTACTAAAATCATGCAGGTGACAGACAGTGGTGGCTTGGACCAAGGGGCAGCCGAGGGGGTGATGAGAAGTGCTCAGATTCTAGATATATTTTGAACGCAGAGCTAACAAGATATGCTAATGAACTGATTAGATGCGGGGTATGAGAGAAAGAGGAGTAAAGAGCCACCCCAAGGGTTTGGGCCTGAGCAACCGGAAAGGTGAAGGTGCTTGTATTTGAGAAGGAGAACATGGCAGGCAGGTCAGGAGTGGGGAGACGAGGAGGTCAGATTTGAGAACCCCCTTAGTGGTGAGGAGGAAATGCCATCCAGGCGAGTACAGTGTGCTGGAAGGCAAGTGAAGGAAGTGTTGAGGGTCGGAGGGAGGAAGGGAGGGAATGACCCTGCCAAATGTTGCCATGAGTCAGCTAAGATAGGGACTGAGAACTGAGCATTGCATTTAGCAACACGAAAATCATTGATGACCTTGACGAGTCCACCACTAATTATTAAAGGTTGCAGGCACTGCACCAAGCATGGAAATTCCGATCATGGGATGTGGAAGATGCTGGAATGAAAAGCAAGCTCTTCACTCCAGCTTCTGCTGCTGTCTTAAGAATCACAGTGGCGAGGCCTACCCAGGCCTGCAACACCGTGGATACTGAGTGTCCCGTTGTTGATACCAACGAGTCCATTTGTATGAACACAGGTAGCTGCTGGGAGTTCAAAAGCAGGATTCCAAGTTCCCAGCCAATCCACTGGCTCCTAGAACACATCCTGAACACCAATCAACCAACCAACCAACCAACCAACCAAAATAGCTCAGAAGCAAAGCCAAATAGTAGCGGAGAGGCAGGAGCAGTGACATCATGAAAGTGTTAGAGACATAATCCCTGCCACGTCCAGAGAGAAGCAATAAGAATCATTAAGTCAATTCCTTTAGGGCAGGACTGCTCTGCTTCATAGCTCTACCCTGTGCCTGTCACCGAGCAGATGCACAGTAAACATTTGCTTGTTGACTGGCTGCCGTGCATCCTGCATGGGATCTCATCTAATAATCGCCACACCCTGCAATAGAACAGGTGCCAATGGGAGGCATACCAAAAAGACAATTCAAACACATGGGCAGAATATGTTCTGGTGAATGTGGCCAGCAACCGAGGAGGAGAGGAACACACCACTGTAATTCACTCTGCAGTTGAGATGGTATGGAAGAGGGGCAAGAGGCTAGCGAGTAATGACGACACCTATCAGGCATGTCCCAAGGTCCAGGCATATCTGTATCTGTATCTGTAATTCTATCACAACGCTCCAAGGTGGGTAATATGATTCCCTAATCTACAGAGAAAGAAAATAAGGCTGAATGAGCCAAAGTAACTTATTCTAGGCCAATCCACCGAACTCTGTATCTCAGACAGAGTACCTGGAAAAAATATAGAAAGATTGTTAAAGTAGAAGACAAACTATCATGCAGGAAGAAGTCGAATAAAATTAACCCCTTAAGCTAATGCAAGTACTGTGGCCAAACACTATGAGTGGGCAGCAGGGTGTCACAAATAGAATATAAGTTTTGGAGTTGGATAAATTTGTATTTGACCCAGATTCACCGTTTCCTCATTGTAAAGCTCTGGGCATTTCACCTTTGTTGAGTTTCAATGTCCTCATCTGTAAAATGAACTAATAAATAATTACTTGGAGGGTGTTGTAGTAAATAAAATGAGATGGTCTGAATGATTGTAGATAGGCAATAAACACTATTTCCTTTCCCTTCACCTATCAGTCAAGGCAATAGGGGAGACAGAGAATTATTGTTCTGATGCTTTGCTTCGGTGGCTTTCAGAGTGTCATCCCTGCTCAGCAGCATCTCCCGGGAACATGTTAGGAATGTAAATTCTCAGGCCCTGCCCACACCTCCTGCATCAGAGCCTCTGGGGGGTGGGGCCCAGCAGTCTGTTTCCAGGAGTCCTCCAGGCCATCCCATGTGCCCTCAAGTCTGAGAACCACGGCTCTATCTCACCCTCTCGGGCTGCAACAGAGCAGTGGAGAAAATCAGAGTAGCCGGGTGACTTGGCGAGATCACAAAGTTATTCACTGGAGACACCGTGCAAATGTGAGTCTCAGGCGGAATAGTGCTCTCACTGGGAATCAGAATTACCAATAAAACACAGACCTTTGTCATTTTGCACGGGGCAAACTGTGAGTTTTAATTCATTTTATCTAAGCTTCTTTACACCAACAAGGCAGTACAGTGAAAATTCTTTTCAGCAATAAATAGCAACATCAGAATAAATAAAATGCAACTGTGAGTTATACTGATAAGATTTAGAGGCTTTCTTATCAGGCAGCTTTCCCATTCAGGTTTCTCTACCCGAATCCATGGGGAGGACAAATATGTTAACACGCATACATACATGATAAATAACCAGGCTCAAAGTAAATGGGATACATGTTATCAAGGAAATCCTCCTAATGCACCCACAGGGTGTCATTCCAGGACTAGGGGGACTTGGCCTAACACAGCTAATGGAAGAGGAGGGACACTTGGGCCCCTGTCACATGGGCCTGCAGTAGGCTTAGTATTGTGCTCATTGAATCATAGCTCCTTGTGTCCTTGGGGAAAAGGCAGGGCAGATTAGGGGTTGGCAGGAGCTGCTTTTCAAAATACGATAAATCTAGGGGGGCGCCTGGGTGGCTCAGATGGTTAAGCGTCTGCCTTCGGCTCAGGTCATGATCCCAGGGTCCTGGGATCGAGTCCCGCATCGGGCTCCCTGCTCCTTGGGAGCCTGCTTCTCCCTCTGCCTCTCTCTCTGTCTCTCATGAATAAACAAATAAATAATCTTAAAAAAAAATACGATAAATCTAGGTAAAATCACAAATACTGTCCTCGGTGTAGCGGGTTCTGGTCAACAGGCTCTTGGAGGTGCCGTGATGTGTAGCATCTGCTGATTTCTGTGGTGAAATTACTCTCACTATGGAAGGTTTCCTGTTACTAATAGTTGAACAGCCTGCTTGCAAAGTTTCTGAGTTATTTAACCATCAGCCCTGGAAGCCCGGTGTTAGCCGGCCTCAGTACACCGCTGTGATGTCTGCTGTGGGTGGGTCTAATTTTGACATGGCAAGTGCCACAGTATTTTATTTACACTGCTCATAAGTACTTTCAGGATATTTATGATAAATCTTATGAGGGGGCAATTACACTGAAGGTGGTTTTGTGAATCATGCCCAGTTCTCAGGAGACCAAATTTGCATACTGAATTTTCAGTAAAAACAATTTTTATAACTGGAATCTCATATCACTGCACCTTTTTTGACTAACACTTGTGAAAATGGAATCACCAATGTTATATTGAGTATTACACTGAATGGAATAGAATGTTAATAATAATATTAAAAAGATTGTAAGTAGCAATAAACTCCTTCATTGATAATCTCTTCAGAAAAAATAAGTAATATTAGGGACGGCTGTGTGGCTCAGTCAGTTAAGTGTCTGCCTTCGGCTCAGGTCATGATCCCAGGGTCCTAGGATCGAGCCCCGCATCGGGCTCCCTGCTCAGTGGGGAGTCTGCTTCTCCCTCTCCCTCTACTCCTCTCCACAACCCCCCCACCCCCGCTCACTTTCTCTCTCTCAAATAAATAAATCTCAAATAAAAAAAATCTTAAAAAAGAAAAGAAAAGAGGGACGCCTGGGTGGCTCAGTCATTAAGCATCTGCCTCCAGCTCAGGTCATGATCCCAGGGTCCTGGGATTAAGCCCCGCATCGGGCTCCCTGCTCAGTGGGGAGCCTGCTTCTCCCTGTCTGTTGCTCCCCCTGCTTGTGCTCTCTGTCTCTCTCTAAAAAATAAATAAAATCTTTAAAAAAAAGAAAAGAAAAAAATAAGTAATTTTATGTATGTTTGTTATTTTTAGAAGTTATATAAATATTAAATAAATAAAAAATTTTTACATCACTTAAAATATTCAGGAGGTTTTATTTATTCTAATGTTGCTATTTATTGCTGAAAAGCATTTTCACTGTATTGCCTTGTTGGTATAAAGAAGCTTAGATAAAATGAATTAAATATTTTGAAATGAGGTGGTTGGCCACAATTACACAAAAAAACAGGACGTTTCTAGAAAGATCATGGTTTTATTTTTTGCCTGTGGTGGCAGGATAAAATAATATTTTCACTACCAAATTTGTTTTATTTTCAATCTTAAGTTATCCCAGGATTCTTCCAACCTCAGACAGTAGGATAAATTGAGCACACTGTTTTGGTTTTTTTTTTTAAGTTTATTTATTTATTTATTTATTTGAGAGAAAGAGAGCACAAGCAGGGGGGAGTGGCAGGTAGAGGGAGAGGGAGAAGCAGGCTCCCGCTGAGCAAGGAACCCAACATGGGGCTTGATCCCAGGACCTTGAGATCATGACCTGAGTTGAAGGCAGACGCTTAACCAACTGAGCCACCCTAGTGCCCCAAGCACACTGTTTTAACATCATATAAATTCTTTTTTTTTTTAAGATTTTTTATTTGAGAAACAGAGAGAGAGTGAGAGAGAGAGAGCCCCAGCGGGTGAGAGGGAGAGGGAGAAGCAGACTCCCCACTGAGCAGGGAGCCTGATGTGGGGCTGTCTTGGGACTCCGAGATCATGACCTCAGCCGAAGGCAGACGCTTAACCAACTGAGCGACCCAGGCAACCTACATTATGTAAATTCTAATCTTAAAAATATCTACCTGTGTGGGAAGAGCATGAGTTGAACCTCCAACCCTTGGTTTTAGCTCAAGTCGTTATTCTCAGGATCCTGGAACGAGCGCCTCATTGGGCTCCGCGAATGGCCTGGAGTCTGCTTGAGATTCTCTCTCTTGCTCTCTCCCTCTGCCCCTCCCACTCCTGCTCTATCTCACTCTAAAAAAAAAAAGAAAGAAAGAAAAGAAATATCTACCTGTGTATTTATAAAGTTTATCTTCGATTCATTTCTTGTACAGCACTTAATATTTAAAGCAGTTTGTTACTGAAAAAATATAGTACTTAAAAGGGCAAGAATCCCATTTTTGAATTTTTTAAAAAGGTTTTACTTATTTATTTTAGAGAGAGAGAAAGCACGTGAGAGCAGGGGGAGGAGCAGAGGGGGAGGGAGAAAGAACCTTAAGCAGAGTCTGCACTGAGCGGGGAGCCTGATGCAAGGCTTGATCTCATGACCCTGAGATCAAGACCTGAGCTACACAGGTGCTCCTCATTTTTTGAATTTTTACAAAGCTTAGAAATGCAGAATGTTCTTCAATCTGCCTCTGTTTGTGTCCTGTTTAATACGTATTGTCTTAATGAATTGGAAAATGCTCCTAAGAATATAAAGAAAATAAAATCACCTGTTAGCTTTTAAAAAATATTAGTAGCAGGCCTCTACCTACAGATTTCCATTGAATTGGTCTTGGGTAGGACCCAGGCCTCAGAGTTCTGAAACCCCTCCCTCCAGATGATTCTAGTGCAGAGCCAGGAATAAAAACAGCTGCAAGTAATATGGGGTAGCAAGCAACTCCCAAGCCTAGAGCCCATCGCCCTTAGTCTCTGCATGAGAACATATGTTATTATACCATAATTCTAAAGTTGTTTCTCGTGTGATTGCCCCACAATAAGAGGATAGGACTGGCGCCTCCTACTAGAACGTAGCAGGGTTCTGTCTATAGTATATGCTCAGTAGATGCTAAACAAGTGTCTGGTAACCAAATTTCTGCTCATGAAGACCTCCTCTGGGCTTGTCTTCAAATACCTGGCCACATTAGAAGGATCACAACCATCTGTACACATTACATGACAATCATCAAAAGGAAAGGTGGGGAGAAGTAGGGAGATGAGTCTACCAGGCTATGGACATAGAAGACTCCAATAAGAATAACAACTCAAAATTCCCAGCCCCTTGTTCCTTAATGCCCATGTACTTCTGGAAGTTCCCTGGAGATTTTTCCTGTGTCCTCATGGTTAAATCCTTTCCTGCTGAGCCCTGGCTTCTTCACAAAACTATCACAGGGCACCACCATGGCCACTAGACACCACAATCTCCTGTCATAGCCATTGAAGTACTAAAGTTGCAGGGTTTTCTGGTGCAAAGAGGAAGAGAAACCCTCTTTGCATTACACTCCTTTGAGAGGGGGTCCCTAAACAGTTCAAGGGAAGCTGGGCAGGTGTGCAAATTTGAGAGATCATCAGAGTCCCAGCCCTCTTTCCCTGCCTCAGTCATTCTTTTTTTTTTAAAGATTTTACTTATTTATTTGACAGAGAGAGACACAGCGAGAGAGGGAACACAAGCAGGGGGAGTGGGAGAGGGAGAAGCAGGCTTCCCGCAGAGCAGGGAGCCCGACGCGGGGCTCGATCCCAGGACCCCGGGACCATGACCTGAGCCGAAGGCAGACGCTTAACGACTGAGCCACCCAGGCGCCCCTGCCTCAGTCATTCTTAAGGGCTCCTTCCTACCCATTCGTCATCCATGGCTGTAACTTCTTCTTCCCTTAGGACAAGCTCTCGGGGAGGTTCCATCCTTCGTGTTAGGGTTCTGGAAAGTCATCCCATTCAGTCTTTGAACACATCTGAACCCTAGGTTGGATTCCAGCTGGTGTCACCACTCAAGTCACAGTCAATATATGACAGTAAGAGTTGTTGATACCTAGAGGGCAAGGAAGGTGCCGCCAGAATCTAAAGATAAGAGGCCCCTCCATGAGGCATACTAGTCGAGTTGACACTTAATGGAAGGGATTGGCCATCTGTAAAAGCAATATTCTGAAAGTAGGAGAAGGGAAGGGACAGAAAATGAACATTTCTTGAGGACTGGCAGTTTTCCAAATATTTCATATATTCTGGCACTGAGTGCTCACAACACCTTCAGAGGTGGGTATAATCACCCCCATTTTACACGAAGAAACAGAAGCTCAGATCTCTCATGTGGCTTAGATTTTGATCTCAGATGTTTGGCAAGCACTGATCAATTTTCTGTCCCCATCGTTTTGCCATTTCCAAAATGTCAAATGGAATCATTCAGCATGCAGACTTGAGTCTGGCTTCTTTCACTTAGCATAAGGCATTTGACATTCATCCATGTTGTTGGATGTATCAGGAATCCATTTGTTTTCATTGTGAAGTGGTATCTCATTGTATGAATGTGCCACAGTTTGTCTACATACTGCTCAATTAAGGACTATTTAGGTTGTTTCCAATTTGGGGCAGTTACAAATAACACAGCTATAATCATTCACATACAGGTTTTGTGTGATCATCATTATCAAGAAGGAGGGAGACTTCTGGGTCACATGCTGGATGTATGTTAACTTTATAAGGAACTGCCAAAATGATTTCTAAAGTGGCTATAGCATTTTTGCATTGCCACCAGCAAGGTATAAGAATTCCAGTTGCTTTACATCCTAGTCAGCAGTTGTATTGTCAATACTTTTTATTTTATTTTTTATATTTTTTAAGTAGGCTCCACAACCAGAGCGGAGCCCAACATGGGCTCGAACTCACGACCCTGAGATCAAGACCTGTGCTGAGATCAAGAGTCAGCTGCTGGGCGCCTGGGTGGCTCAGATGGTTAAGCGTCTGCCTTCGGCTCAGGTCATTATCCCGGGGTCCTGGGATTGAGTCCCGCATCAGGCTCCCTGCTCCTTGGGGGCCTGTTTCTCCCTCTGCTTCTCTCTCTCTCTCTCTCTCTCTCTCTCTGTCTCTCATGAATAAATAAATAAAATCTTTAAAAAAAAAAAGAGTCAGCTGCTTAACTGACTGAGCCACCCAGACACCCCTATATTATCAATACTTTTTATTTTAGGCATTCTAAAAGTTGGATAGTCATATAACACTGAGGTTTTGATCTGTATTTCATTAATTACTAATTAATGTACATGAAAGTACATTATACTTATCCATATATCTTGCCATCCATATTTTTTGCCACTCATGTATCTTCTTTGGTGAAGTAGCTGTTCAAGTCTTTGCCCTTTAAAAATTGTGTTGTTTGGGGCACCTGGGTGGCTCAGTCATTAAGCGTCTGCCTTCGGCTCAGGTCATGATCCCAGGGTCCTGGGATCGAGTCCACATCGGGCTCCCTGCTCAGCGGGAAGTCTGCTTCTCCCTCTCCCACTCCGCCTGCTTGTGTTCCCTCTCTCACTGTGTCTCTCTGTCAAATAAATAAATAAAATCTTTAAAAATATAAAATAAAATTGTGTTGTTAGCTTTGTTACTGTTGAGTTTTTAAGAGATCTTTATACACAAGTCATTTATCAGTTGTGCAATCTGCAAAGATTTTTCCCAAGTATATGACTTGTCTTCCCATTTTGCCAACAGTGTCTTTTGAAGAAGTCCAATTTACAATTTTTTTCCTTTTACAGATCATACTTTTGGTGTTGTATCAAAGAAGCCTTTGCCTAACTCAAAATCACAAAGATGGTTCTCTTATGATTTTTTCTGGAAGCTTTATAGTTCTAAGTTTTGCATTTTGGTTCCTGATCCATTTTAATTTTTGTAGATGATGAGAGGTGTAGGTCAAGGGCCAACTATTTGTATGTAGATGTCCATTTGCCCCGTACCATATGTTGAACACTCTTGTCAATTTTGATTTAACACTACAGTTTTTGGGGCGCCTGGGCGGCTCAGTCGGTTAAGCGGCTGCCTTCAGCTCAGGTCATGATCCCAGGGTCCTGGGATCGAGCCCCGCACTGGGCTCCCTGCTCGGCAGGAAGCCTGCTTCTCCCCCTCCCACTCACCCTGCTTGTGTTCCTGCTCTCGCTCGCTCTCTCTGTCAAATAAATAAATAAATCTTTAAAAAAAAAAAAAAAAACTACAGTTTTTCCCCTTGTAAATTTCACCTTTTTCACCACATGCCAATGGGTCATTCATTCATCTGTCCATCATCATTCACTTCCTCTTGCTTATTCGATTCCAACTAGGCTGGTCCTCTTACTGTTCCTCTAACACACCCTATTATGGACCTGCCTCAAGGCCTTTGCCATTCCCTTAGCCTGGAACGCTCTTCTTCCAAGTAGCCACATAGCTTACTTCCTCATTTCATTCAGGTCTCTGCTCAAATATTACCTTATTTAAAAGAACTTCCTGAAGACTCCCAATCCTACTACTTCTTTTCCCTGCTTTCTTTCTTTTCATAGCATGTATCACAATCTAACATATTATATATTTATAGTTTATGTATTTTTTGACTGTATACTCCTTCCCCCAACCACCATCAGAATGTTAAGCATTGCAAAAGCAGGAATTTTCTGTTTTATTCACTAATAGATTCCCAGGACCTAGAACAGTTCCTGCACATAGTTGATACTTAATAGTCATTGATCTTATTGAATAAATCCAAATAAGAAATATTTACTGAGTGTCTGTTAGGTACCAGGCACAGTGCTAAGCTCTGGAGATGCAAGGAGGAGCAAAAACAGACACGGTCCCTGCCTTCCTGGAGCTCACAGATCAGCAGGAAATACTGACATTAACTGAATAATCTCAGAAATGAAATGGATAATAGCTTCTGGACCTTGAAGGAGAAGTACACGGTGCTGGGGAGCTTATACCTAGTTGTAGAGAATTAGTCATGGAGGTCAGGGAAGGGTATCCCAGAGGGAGTGGTGACTGAGCTGAGTGCTGAGGATTAAAAGTGGTTAACTAGGGCGCCTGGGTGGCTCAGTTGGTTAAGCGACTGCCTTCAGCTCAGGTCATGATCCTGGAGTCCCGGGATCGAGTCCCACATTGGGCTCCCTGCTCGGCGGGGAGTCTGCTTCTCCCTCTGACCCTCTTCCCTCTCATGCTCTCGATCTCTCATTCTCTCTCCCTCAAATAAATAAATAAAATCTTAAAAAAAATAAAAAATAAAAAAAATAAAAGTGGTTAACTAGGTGAGGAGAAGGGAGAATGGGCCTTCTAAGCATCTGGCAACCATGTACAAAGATCATGTGAAGGGAAGGAGCTTGGTATGTTTGAGAAACTAAAGAAAGTTAGATGTGCCTGAGGGTAGTGAGTCAGGCAAGAAGAGAGGAAGGCAATGAGGCTCGGGGTCATGCAAGGTGCCTGGTAGGAGGTTGCTCTTTACCTAAGAGCAAGGGGAAGCCATTAGAGGTTGGCTCCACCTTTTTAACCACCCGATGTACAACGAACAGAATACACACTCAAAAACATGCTTGCGTATTGAAAATACTCTTACACTTTGCTGATGGGAGTGTAAATTGATCCAACTTTTACACAGTAGGGCAAATTCACCATATTGGTTCAAAATTACAAAGGCATTTACTTTTTCACCCAGCAATTCCCCTCTGGGAACTTATCTTACAGATCGACTTGCCCATGTATGAAATGGCATTTATCCAGGGTTATTCACTGCAGTGTTATCTGTAAGAGCAGAAGAATGGAAGCAAACCAGGTGTCTCTCAACAGGAGATCACAAAAAAGTCGTGATGCCTCCACACAGTGGACTAAAACCAACCATAAAAAAGAATAATGAGGGCTTTTATGCAATTTTTGAAAATATTCCAAGATTTATTATTAAGTTTTTAAAAAATGAAGGTTCAGGGCTGAGCTTATAAATGACCAACATTTATATGAATAATAATAAAAAAAAAACAGGCCCGGGGGGAAATAATAGGTACAGCTTTTCTGTGTCCAGTACTTCTCTGGAATGAGGTATAAGAAACTGGTACTGTTGCTTGTCTCCAGGCCTTGGGTGGGGGAGTGTGTTGGAGGGGGACTTTTACAGTGCACCTCCTGAATCTTGAACTACGCAAGTATCTTAACTATTCTATAACTTTAAAAGTTTACATGACAATTATTCATTGATTAGATGGATTAGGAAATTAATTTGTTAAACAAATGGATCAGTACTCCCTCATACTATTAGAGGAAAAGGATTTAGGGAGTCCTGGCCCCTGTCCCACTCCCTGATTCTAGGCATGGTCCCCAAGGGGAACCCACCAACAGAGGAGTCCTTGGGGCCTTTTGAGCGAGCAGTGGGATGAAAATGTTTATTTCATTCAATTGGCATCAGGGCCCCCCTCTTTGCCCCGAAAACCAGGGTCTTGTGGCCCCACAGAGGCACATTCATTTGGGGCTTTCTCGAGGTTGCTTAATTAGGTTCTTTGCTGAAAACCTGCACCATTCGTCTCTGAAGTGGCAACTAGCTTCCAGAGATGCAATCACCTCTCCACGGGAACTTTTATTAAAAAGCCAGATATTCATTCCGTGCTTTCCTACAAAAAAATAAGCATCCAATATCGGGGAAAGCAGCACAAAGTGGGTAAGGCCAGAATGTCTTGAGCTCCCCAATTGCCAAACCCAAAGACTTGGTCTGTGAGTTCTGATTAAATTCCAGTGGTTGACAGCGCAGGTACATGTCTCGGACCATTTGATTTCATCACCCTGGCTTGATAAGGAAGATGAAAGGTAGACCAACGGGTTCGCCTCCAGAAGGAGTTCCCTGTTTCTCTGGTGCTAATGAAGGAAAGCAGCTGTGAGCTCTGCCCTGGAGTCCCCTCTGGCAAGTTAAGACTTGGACCAGGAAGGGGGATCAGGGAGGGGAGGAATCATGGGAGGAGCAACAAACAGAAAAGAATGAGGACAAGGCAGAGTGGGGATCCTGAAGTCCCAGTCTCCGTTTGTGCTGTAATGCGTTAATTCCTCTAACAACCCTACGGAGAAAGGATTACTGTCCTCTGCTCTACCCCACTCTACAGATGAGGAAGCTGAGGATCAGAAAAGTGCAGTACCTTGCCTAAGGTCTCACAGCTAGCAAGTGCCCAGGTCAAGTTATGAGCCCAGGCCTCTCTGATGCCATTCTCTTGCTTTCGGGACAATTTTAATATATCAGAAATACCCTCTTTTAAAATCAGAAGTGGGGGGTGCCTGGGTGGCTCAGTCGCTTGGGTGTCTGCCTTTGGCTCGGGTCATGATCGCAGGGTCCTGGGATTGGGCCCCGAATCGGGCTCCCTGCTCGGCTGGGAGCCTGCTTCTCCCTCTCCCACTCCCCCTGCTTGTGTTCCCTCTCTCGCTCTCTCTCTCTCTGTCAAATAAATAGAAAAAAATCTTTAAAGTAAATAAATAAATAAAAATAAAGTTATAAAATCAGAAATGAACTACCTTTAAAAACCTGTCCCATTTTGGGGGCACCTGGGTGGCTCAGCTGGTTGAGCGTCCAACTCTTGATTTCAGCTCAGATCATGATCTCAGGGTCTTGCGATAAGAGCTCTTCATCTGGCTCTGCACTCAGCAGGCAGTCTGCTTGAGATTCTCTCTCTCCCTCTGCCCCTCCCCCCACTCTCTCTCAAATAAATATATAAATCTTAAAAAAAAAAAACCTGTGCATTTTCGTTTTCAATGTTGCATCTCAAAATGATATTTGTCATCTGTAAATTATTTCTATTCTAAAAACAAAGATGATGAAGTCTTCCTTTTTTTTCCCTTTTCCCTTCCCCAACATGAGCTGAATGGGGAAATCTCAAGTCCTTTTAACAGTCAAAAAGACAAAGAGGAGGCCAATGGCCTGCAGAGCCACATGGCTAAGTTTTATTTTGACTACTGCGACCCATACCTCACCCTGGACTCTCCATCTGTGAGGAAGACCCACTGCAGCCGTAGGAAACACAAAGAGAAGGTGAAAGACTACTATCAGAGATGGATGGAGGAGCAGGAAGAGCAGGCTCAGGGCCTGATCAACAAAACAACCGCCACATTTCCACAGGAAAGAGATCTCCTACTCCATTCTCTGCTCCTCCTCCTGCAGGGACAACAATCCCATCTCCCCCCAAGGACTCCCCCAGTCCTCCCTACCCTGGTATATGCCAGCACCCCCTACGGGGGCCCTCCTCCTCCTGGGATGATGCCAGTGGGACCGGCTCCTGGAGTGAGGCTGCCTGTGGGAGGCCACTGTGCCATTGATACCTGGGCCCTCAATGATGAGACCTCCCGCCTGTCCCATGATGGTGCCCAGTTGGCCAGGAATGACTCGACCAGACAGATAAGGAGAGAGTGTAGCCTCTTTAAATCCATTTTACATTATTTGTTCTACTTCCCCAGGAGACCATGGTGCTATGACTCTGGGTGTTTTCTAACAGCAGGACAAGGAAGACTTGCTCCCCCTCCTTATCAGTGAGAGAACAGTTTTGGCAGGGGAGCAGTGGGTCTAGAAAAAAATTTTATTTGTATTATGAGATGTGAAAATAAAATTGTCAACTGTTTTAGTTAAAAAAAAAAAAAAAAAGATGAAGAGGAAATAACCAGGAGCCTGAGAGCAGGCAGAGCCCCTCTCCAGAGGCAGGATCCTGCTGCTCAGGTTACTTGGGCCATTTCAAATGGCAAAAGCTTTCCACGGAGACATTTGGAGTCAAGGTGAGGATATTTTCCATGGCGGGTATCTCCATAAAGTGTTTCGTTTACCGCTTCTGAAGACCAAACCCAGAAAAACAACCTCATATTAGCAGTGTGGACTTAGGTTAAACATAAGCCAAGAACTTTCTGACAATGAGTGATGGATGCTGGTTCATAAAATGGGTGATGAAGAAAGGACAGGCTAGCAATAAATTGATTGGCAAGGTATCAGACATATAATCCAAACTCTGGATTGTGGTTGATTTGATTTGTTGATTATCTCTCACCATCTCCTGCAAACACCTTACCACCTGATCTGAGTCTCATCACAGCCCCACATCTCTTTATGCCTCTGAGCCTTTGCTCTTGCTGATCCCTCCACCTGAAATGCCTTTCCTTCTCCCTGACTGTCCTAATTCTGTTTACTTTTCAAGATGGCAAAACTGGCACTAGCGGCAAACCTCTTAGACTGTGGGCCAAGGTACTTTTCATTATACCACCTGTGGTATGGAAGCCTGCGCCCCAGTCCCAATTACTGAGATGGGCACATGAAGGACATGACCCAGGTTGTCAGTTTACAGATGACTAGCCAATGTCAGTACCAGCTAAACTTCAGACTCTGACCATGACATAGAAACCCTCCTTCTTACTCATGTCCTGGTCTAGCATTTGCATTCTACCGTCCACAGACCTGATACAGGAGTATCTGGGTCACCTCCAACATCTGCTGCAGTTCACACCAAAGACAAGAAACAGATCAGCTTAGCATACCGAGCTCTCAGTGTGATGCGCCTCCTGCCATTTCAGCTAGGCTGAGAAATCCCAGAGCTGTCTGTGCCAGTCACCTGGCCCTCTTGGATTATCCCCAACCTGCCCTCCTTCAGGTCCTTCTCTGCCAGACCCTGAGAACTTGGCTCCAGAACACCCCACAAGGTATTGTCTCCGTTCTCCAGTCTTCCCGGAACCTGATTCTTGGGTTTCTCTCACAGACTTTGGCTTGATCTTGCCTCCTGGTACTGGAAAATAGGGGTGGATTAGAATGGGTCTTTATGTAAATTAATTAATATTCGAAGGTGCTTAGAACAATGACTGGCACAGTAAGCACAATATAAGTGTTTGCTATCACTATCATCCTCATCCCCATCATCATAACGATCACCTACCACCTGCTTAGTAGAACACAGTCCAACCACTTAACCCAGCCTTCCCAGTCCCTTGGGATAAAGTCCCAAATCCATAGCATAGATCTGGCTAGGCTTTCCGAGGTCATCTCCTATGACTCTCCCCCTTGTGATCCGAAACACCTGGACTTCCTTACAGATATGCCAAGCTCTCTAGACCTTGACCCTGCTGTATTCTCCACTGAAGTGCTCTTTGTTTCTTATGCCCTTCCGCATCACCTTCCAACCCCCATCCCCCCCGCCCCCGCAAATTCGTCCTTCCATCCTCAGCTGGGATCATACTTCTTCTTCCTTCCTTGTGTCCATTCCCTACCTTACCCAAGAAGATTAGTCTTCTTATTACACTATCCCGTAGCATCCTTTGGTAATTATCCTAATGGCATATGATTACTTCTCTACCGTCTTCTCACTAGACTGTCAGCCTCACGAGAATAGGAGCCATATTTAAAGACGCACTGCTGTATCCTCAGTGCCCAGCACAATGCTTTGAATGAATAGGCGCTCAAAAACCTACTGAATTGCATTGAACTGAATCAAAATGGGCTGAAAAATGAGGAGGACATTGATGAAAACAACGACCTTAAAGCTTAATATGCTGTGATTTATTTACTATATATGCCATGACCTATTCAAAACCAGATTCAATAATAAAAGTATGAAGAAGACAGGAAACTGATAATAGAATCAAGGCTTTCTTGTGCAACAGCACCTACAACTATTGCTATCCTAAAAGAAGACAGTAATTAAAGCTGAAAGGAAGAGATGAGGGTCGAGGCATCACGGATCAACGTCAACAAGCTAGTTACTCATCCCTGATTGGTCAACCCAGAGGGTGCCGACCTTTGCCCTGTGCGCAAGGATATTGCCTGGCACTATTGGTGACGTCATTGGAGGACTTTTGAGAATGTCTTTGCCAACCCAAACAAATCTGACATGGCCACCAAGGGAAGTAAAGGTAATTTAACAGCTCACCTACCTCCTCACAGTGACAGTTTCTGTCTACCAGGACCCAAGGCTCAACTCACTTCCAGTCGATAAGGACCTACCCAATCCCTCTCTCTGCCCGCGCCAGCTGAGTAACTTCGGTTTCCACGATGAGCACGGGAGGCCTTGCCCCACAAAACCCATTAAAGCTTGATCATTCCTCCCAGTTTTCAACACTGAGAGCTTTTTACTCCCTGTGGATTAGGGGTAAGAGGCCCTCCCAACACCTCACTTAATGGAAGTGAGAACCAAATGAGATGATGATCTATGAAAGCTCTTTGAAAAAGTTGAAAATGTTACATTCAAATGCCATGATTTTACTATTGTTAATAGTGATTGTTTCTTGCTCTTCCTAATTAATTTTTTCTTTCCTATTTTTAGAAAAAAAAATTGCTCCCTTCTCAGGAGCATGGGAATGCTATTTAATGAGAGTTTTAAAAATGGCTCTTTATTATGAATGCCCCCCAAATCTCTCCTTTCACACATCCCTTTTGGACTAGAAATTCCTCAGGGTGCTGCATGACGACATCTACTCCTGATGAAATGGCCTTTTCGGTCCGACTCAGTGTGGGTGAAGTGAGTGATTGGTCATCCTGACATGGACCCATGACTTCCTACAACTGCATTTCTGCCCTCTGCTTCCCTGATCTAGCCCTCTCCCCCCTAATTTTTCCCTGAGTCCATGCACAGCGGTCAGGCAAGGGGTTTCAGCACCCCATAATCTCCACCATGCTATGGTAAAACTGCCTTATGTAAACAGGCAGTCCATAAAAAGCAGTATGAAGGTTGCCCAAAAGTTCAATATGGCAAAACTTGACTGAGGGTTGGAATCACACAGACCCAGTGCCCACTGTGGCTCTACCATTAACGTCTGAGAGAGCCTGGACCAGTGCTTCACTCCTCTGAGACCCAGTGTCCTCACCAGCAAATGGGAACAACAATGCCTCCTCACATGGTTGCTGCCAGAATTCGAGAGAATGTATACCAAGCACCTAGCTCCATATCCAGTGCCTACTAAATATATCTGAATATTGGATAAGTGCAAGAAATGTTCTAGAGATGGTAGTATTCTTAGGGAGAGGTCAGCATTACCCATGGATAGAAGTCAAGAAAGACTTTGTAAAGGAGCCTTGAAGAAGCTTTGAAAGAGAGGTGGGGTGTTTGGCAGATGAGCCGAGGGGTGGGCACACCAGGCAGGGGAAGAGCATAAAAAAGGGCTGGGCATGGAGCCCAAAACACGGGGCCCATTTGGGCGGGTAACATGATGCAGCTGGAGCAAAGAGGAGGGAGGGAGACCTGGGGTAGGAGCCCGAGGGCAGGAAAGAGCTGGATCAGAAGGGCCTTGCAGGGTTGCATTGCAGAGTGTTAGGGGATGTAGTTGGGCCCACAACACAGCCAGATTCTTGTCAGTAAGAGCCCTGTCAGAATAAATTAATTACAATAGGTATTGGAAAATGTAAAATTGAGTACAATGTATTCAAACCCAATATAAGGGTCTTTGAGCTAATGGAGATCTCTGCACCATCTGAGAAGTTCCTAACCAGAGAAGATGGCAGAACAATGAGAATGTGGGGAATAATGATGAGGCTGGTTTAGGAGAACTGAGTCCCCCAGACGCCTCTTTCCACAGTGGTACACTAATGATGCTGTGAATTCCAGTACCATCTGGTCCCAGAGGCTTGGCAGGCAAGTCAAGTCTCAAAGTCAAGTCATAAGTCACAAATAACAACCTTGGAGATTCTTTCTATTCAACCCTTACTGTGTTCTTACCACATACGCGGCATTGCTTTTGGCCTTGGGGGCAAAAAGATGAACAAGACAGTCAGCCCCCGTCCCCAGGAAGGCAGCCTCAGGGCCCAGCCCAGACTGGTACCCACAGGGGTGCTCAAAGATGGGCACAGGTTGACTGAGGCTGGGCAGGGCCCCAGAAAACCCTAAGGTGGGTAACTATACTCTTGGAGGAGGAGAGGAACATAGGGGGCTCCCCGAGACTCTTCTCCACTACCCTGATGCCTGAAGGGTTTTCCTCTATTATTATATTAGACCCATGCTTCATCTTATCTGTTCTGGGGCGGCTGTCTTTTAAATAAACATGCAGGTTTTTTCCATGAAGGCAAATTTGACAAATTCAGAAATAGAAGGAAGAGAAAATGACCCACAACTTCACTACCGCTATTCACATTTTGGTGGCATTTCTTTACACAGGCAAGTTTGTCTGATGGTTTCTTTGTTAAGTGAACACACTGTACATGCAATCTGTGTACTACTTTTTTTGGGAGCATATCATAGGCATTTTTCATTCAAAATTATTTTGGGGGAGGCCTGCCTGGCTCAGTCGGTAAAGCATGCGACTCTTGATCTTGGGGTCATGAGTTCAAGCCCCACGTTGGGCATAGCGCTTACTTTTAAAAATATATATATTTTGGGGCACCTGGGTGGCTCAATCATTAAGCATTTGCCTTCAGCTCGGGTTGTGATCCCAGGGTCCTGGGATCGAGCCCCACATCGGGTTCCCTGCTCCGCGGGAAGCCTGCTTCTCCCTCTCCCCCTCCACTTGTGTTTCCTCTCTCGCTGTGTCTCTATCAAATAAATAAAAATTTTTAAAATATATATATATATTTTTAAATTATCGTCCCTTTAAGAGCCTCATGACACTGATCATGCAGCTACATCGGAGACCACTTGGACATGCTCCTGGTTTCTCTCCTCAGTTTTCTCTTCTCGGTTATGATGGAAGGTATTAGGGAAATCTTAAAATGAGTTTGTTCTCCCTGATCAGTGAACTAATATGCAGAGAAGTCAGTCTGCAAGCCCAAACTCACCCCAACCACCAGTGCAGGGAGACTACATGCAATTAACAAGCACAGCAGCTACATTTATTGAGTGCTAGCTGTGTACCAGGCTCTAGCTAAGCATGTTCCATGCAGCATCCCATTGGATCCTTACAACTACACCGGGAGACAGCTATGATTTTCATCTCTCTTACACAAATGACAAAATTGAGGCTTAGGGAGGTTAGGTAACTTCCCCCAAGGTCACGTAGTTATTAGCCCATCCCCTACAATATCAAGGCTCTTTTTCTGGGTTGTGGTGGCCATATACAAGTCAGAGAGACAGTTCAGTGATTCCAGCCACAGAAAACACCAAGAAGACTCCAGTGCTCGGCAACGCTTTTCATTCCCTAGCATACATAAAAAGTGACAATATCAACAGGCAACTGGAATAATGGGCTGAGGTTGCTTCAGGCAGAGGTGACAAGTTGAGGGCACTCCAGTTAAAAACTCAGTTAAATTATTTGTAATGCAAAGTCACTTCACTTCCCCAAGTCCTTTTGTGCCTCTGAGACTTCTAAGAGGGGATGAGAATAAAATATTTTTCAAGTATAACTTAATGGAGATTGGTTATCATCTCTTCATACCTTTGGAAGAGCTGCCTTCAACCTCTAGAAAGGACTTCACTTGGGACATGTATGTTCTTGAGATGTGACCTTGGACAAATGTCTTAGCCTCCCTTGGCTTAGTCTGCTGAAGGAAAGTTGAGAACCATCCCCACAGGATTACAAGCTGAGGGCAGGGGGGTGAAGAAGGCATCAGGAGAAGCCCAGTAGAAAAATTCAACTTCAGACACCACTGAAGGGAAAAGACGATTTGTTCCTTTCAACTGAGACTAATCGAGAAGGCGAGAATGTTTCTAGGAATTTTAAGTGGTATCTTCCAGACACATTGAGATTTGTTTGGTTTTCTCCTGGAATTTGATTTCTTCTTGGCAGTTTTATTGAGATATAATTCACATACCACACAATTCACATATTTAATCTGTACAATTTAGTGGTTTGTTTTTAAGTAGGCTCCACACCCAGCGTGGAGCCCAACACGGGGTTTGAACTCACAACCGAGATCAAGACCTGAGCTGACACCAAGAGTCGCACATTTAACCAACTGATCCACCCAGGCGCCCTCAATTCAGTCATTTTTAATGTATTCACAGAGTCGTAGAGCCATCACCCCAATTTAATTTTAAACTGTTTTCATCATTCCAAGAAGAAACCCTGTACCAATTAACAATCACTCCCATTCCAGCCAACACCTGCCCCCCTCTCAGCCCTGCGCTAATCTACTTCCTGTCTCCACAGATTCTCCTATTACGGATATTTTGTATAAACGGAATCGTACATTATATCCTTATCTTTTGTGACTGGCTTCTTACTAAGTGCACTGTGTTTTCAGGGTTCATCCATTTTGCAGGGTTTACATGTTTTTTTATTACCAAATAATATTCTACTGTATGACTATGCTACATTTTATTCATCTGTTCATCCGTTGATGGACATTAGGTTGTTTGCTTTTTTGGGGGGCTCTTATAAATAAAGCCATGAACATTTGTGTACAAGTTTTTTCTGTGAACGTATGTCATTCCCCTTGGACATATACACAGATTTGTGTATAGAACTGCTGGGTCATATGGTAACTCCACGTTTAACATTTTGAGAAACTTCCAAACTGTTTTCCAAAGCAGCTGCACCATTTTACATTCCCACCAGCAGCGTCTAAGGGTTGCAAGTTCCTCAAGCAGAGGTTTCCGACATAGCCAAGTATGCAAGGGAAAAATATAGCATCCTGAGCCAGAGAGAGAGCAATGAAATCAACACCAGAGCCAAGATAAAGAAAAGGATGAGAATGTTCATTTACCTCCACGCCTGGGGGCTGGAAGCTGAGGCTGACCTAGCAAGCTGACCCCTTGGACAATTCCTCTTCTCTCTTCAGTTCGAGAATTTTAAAGATTTATGGTAATAGGAAGGTGACAATGTCAGAAAAAAAACATGTTTTCAAAGTAATTCACCATTTTCCAGCCAGACTTGTTAGCAACAAATGTTATGTATGTGTGTATAAATGCGGGCTAATGTCTATAAATAGGAAAATTGTAGGGAAAAAAACTTTTTGAAAGAGACTTCTAGATTCCTAGGGATCATCATGGGTGCCTAAAACTAAATCTCTCCACACATTTCCAGAAACCATGCAGATCAGTAGGGGGAGCAAATTAAACCACCCATCATCTCACCTAGATGGAGACATAGATGGAATTTTTGATACATAAGAGTGCTCAGTGTCTGTTGAATTAATGAATTGGTGAATACATGAATGAATGGCAACACTACAGAGGAAATGAAACTCTAAGGATGATAAACATGATAGAGGACAGATCCAACCAGTTTGCCAGTCACTATTTCAGTAACAAAAAAAATGGTATTCTGTGAATAACGCAGTTTATTTATCTCACACCTCAAATAACCGTGTGCTTGTCCTCCGGACAAATGTTCTACTTATGTGTGCAATACAAGCGCTTTGTGTGTGCTTTTCAGCTCATTGCACAGAATATTTTTATACTCAAGGATTGAGATTTAACAAAATTAAGCCTTTTGCTGTTTCATCAGGGACATTCATGAGTAAGCTGGTGGTGATAATCCCTATCCTGATTCATGCTTAGGCACCAGCAGCAGTTTTACTCATCACTGCTTTTGTACCATCAGTGCCCATGTTCACAGAGTGGGAAAGAAAAAGTCTTAGGGTTATTATGAACATACTTTTGACTTTGAGGATCCCATGAGAGGGCTTGGGAGATTCCCAGAAGGCCATGGACCACACCTGAAAATCGCTGCTCTAGATTTCACCTCCCTTCTTCTTGATCCCCTGTCTTTCTTAATTTGGCCTAAAGACTGCATTCATTTTTCCAAGGAACCCGTGTCATCTGATTGGTTTTCATTCACCAGTTAACATGAAAAAAATCTTGGAAGATGTAATGCTAGGGGGAGTAAAGAACATCTTCATAGAAATAATGCACAAGCTCAGTCTTGACAGAGAAAAGATCTTTTTCAGGTGAATAAGCTAAGAAGGGCACTGCAGACAGGAGAAGCTTGGGCAAATACACATGGAACGAACAGGCTGGAGTGCTGAGAGAGTAAGGAATCTATGTGCAAGGTGCAAGGGTGCCGGAGGACATCATGAACAGGGCAGGAGTGAGGTCAGCGATGTGGGTAAGAAACCCACATCAGTTTGGGAATGGGAGTACGTGAGACTGCTGATTAGAGGAGCCTGCTTTCGGTTAGTGGCTGAAATTGACAAGCACAGAGGCTGATGGGCTCAACCAATCTCAAGGTTATGAACTGTAGTCAGCTTCAGAAGTCTGATGAAGCTCGTCTTGTGCACTCATTGCTCAAAGCTCAAAGAGAATGAGGTACCTCTCCAGATGTTGGTGGGAAGAGATTCTCTGTCTCCAGAGATGTGTGACTCCATGGTATTGGCAGCAGGCAATAGCATTTAGGAGGTGGAGGTAGAGGTAGCTCTTAATCTCTTAAGGCATGATACTTGAACTTCTGGTGTTTCCCTTGAACTACAATCACCCATCCCATTGTTAACAAGGTCATTGCTGGGGCGCCTGGGTGGCTTAGTCAGTTAAGCGTCTGCCTTCGGCTCAGGTCATGATCCCAGGGTCCTGGGATTGAACCCTGCATAGGGCTCCCTGCTCAGCGGGGAGCCTGCTTCTCCCTCTCCCTCTGCCACTCACCCCACTTGTACTCTCTCTCTCTCTAATAAATAAAATCTTAAAAAAAAAAAAACAAAACAAAAAACCAAGGTCATTATTCCCTCACATTGAACCTGCCAAGTTTCGCTCTGTCATTCAACAAAGGTAGTTTGGTTTTCTTTGCCCTTGATGCTCATGTTAATCCCCATCCCCCAGGGAGGCAAGATGGACAGAGGGTCAGGTTCATCTCAGGAAGCTGGGAGGAAGTTTGGGTCTTAATTCTTGACAATCTGTGCTTGGGGGGGGGGGGGGGGGAGTCTTTTCTCTGCCTCAAGACGAACTTCTTGTGGGAGCCACCCAGGCCTGCCCATCATGCAGTCAGAGTGAGCGTTCCCCCCTCCATATCAGCCCCTGAGCATCAGTGACAAGGAGAGGACCCCCACGCCCCCCACACACACAACCAATACCTGGCCAAGAAATAATCACCACATACCAGCCTCCCCCATGGTTAGAAAACAAGAAGAATCTAAACAAAAGAGAGCCCTGCCCTCTGAAGAACGATCCCTATTGTACAGGCCTGTCCGCAAGTCTCCAATACCTAGGATAACAGCACACAGTGGGGAACAGCATGTGTTTGGGGAATGAATGAGCACAGCACTCAAGACACCAGAGGTTTCAGAAATCGGTATTTACTTCATTCCCTGCTGATCAGTCCATACAGATGTCCCGGAGTCACTTTAAGTCCTGTAATTCATTGCAGGGTCATGAAGCTGCTGGCTCATCCCTCTGGCTGGGAGTCCTTGGGGATACACAAGTCCAGTGTGGCTTCTCCTCTTCTGGCTGCCCCTCCTGCTCTGGCCAGCCCCCCAAGTCCTTCCTGGACGCTTTCCCTCCCTCTGCTGCTCTCCCTTCCCTGTACTGTTTGGTAGATTCACACAGACCTCGCTTAGCAGCTTGGTGACCTTGAAAAGGGGTTCGACCTGTCTGTGCTTCCATCTCCCCGTCTGCAAAGCAGGGCTCCCTAACTGTGGTGACCAGCCACGGCAGTGCAGCTGGCTCCCTGAGCCAGCTTCTGCAGGAAGCACCTGGCATGCGTTAGAGCTCAGTACTCCTCATTGCAGCCCGGCAGGTAGGTGGGGGCATCACTGCACTGGAGTTGGGGAAACCAAGGCTGACATGGGCCAGGTAAGTTCCCCTACGAGCGACTTCTATGGCATTGGGATGTGACCCAGTCTCTCTCCACGGGTTTCAGGCTCACCATACCCCACAGGAATGCTTGCTCCCCGCCTTCCTCCTTGCTGCCCTGCCTCCATTCTTCCTTCCAAGACAGTGACAAAGCGGGGAAGGGCCAGCAGGACAGATCGCAGGTTCACAGAGGCCTGTACACTTCGGCATCCGCTGTAGCTGGTCTGCCCTTCTTCCTTGTTCCACGCGGCGTGCGTTTCACCACTTCAGGGACACTAGAAACTCCGTGAAGGCGAGGACCAGGACTTCACGGAAGGACAGTGCCGGGAGGAGCGGCTGCTTGGGGGACTGCTGGGCACGGTGGGGCCACGAGCGTTCCGGGACAACAAGCAGGACAGGGCAGGCCCACACATCCCCCGGGCCCGACGAGGAGTGTACCAGAGAGACGTGGAGCACTGCGGGCGGGGAGGAAGGAGCGGTGGAGGATGGGCTCCTCAGGGGAACATTTACTCACACCACCACATACCATGTCCTACCTGAAGCTCTTCAACTTCCTTATACTTAATCTTCACACAGGAGGAGGCTGAGCTCAAAAGCAACACCCTTGAAAAGCCGCAGAACTGAGATTCAAATCCAGACCTGACCGGTTCAAAAACCCATGCCCTGTCCTCCCTGGACAGCCCGAGGGGATGCCCACTCTGGGTCTCAAAGGACAACATCCAGAATACATGCAGCACCTTCGGAGCAAAGTGACAAAATATATTCTCCCCCAAACTCCCGTGGCAATGGCCAGAAAAGCAAACATAAAGGATGCTGGGACACACACGTGGCAAGAAGAGCGAGCTGAGCAGACGTCAGCTTCTCCTACCCCCGATTTCCTGCTCTCAGCCAATAAGGCCGATGGATATTCCAAAACAGCTGCCGCTGCTGACTTCCAGAAGAAGCGAGGTCTCTCAACTTCAATATCTTCAGGAGAGCTTGGTTCTCTAGGCTCCAGCATCTCAGTTTTGTTTCTTATACTGTAAGGCAGAGAGATCATTAGAAGTGGGTAAGGGAGGGGCGCCTGGGTGGCTCAGTTGTTAAGCATCTGCCTTCGGCTCGGGTCATGGTCCCAGGGTCCTGGGATCGAGCCCCGCATCGGGCTCCCCGCTCAGCAGGAAGCCTGCTTCTCCCTCTCCCACTCCCCCTGCTTGTGTTCCCTCTCTCGCTGTGTCTCTCTCTGTCAAATAAATAAATAAAATCTTTAAAAAAAAAAAAAAAAAAGAAGTGGGTAAGGGAAGCCAATGGGGGAGGGAAGACCCAGGAAATCCCAAGAACCATGTTCTTCTGGGCTTTAGCTGCCTCCTGCAGGGGCTCCTTAGAGGTGGGGTGGGGGGCAGGCACCAGTCAAATCTCTAGCTGGCACCGGGACCCCCTTTCTTGCTTAACGGAAAAGGAAGCTGACAGGCTAGGAGGGCGCACATAAGACAGACGCGGGAACGTCAGAAAGGAACGTGGGCATGCCCATCCTGTTCTTTAAGCTGAATCTTGGTTCAAAGGAAAAAAAAAAAAATCTCAGATAGAGGAAGACCCTCAGAGGTCATCTAGTCCAATCACTGAGTTTTTAAAACGAACCCTGACCCCCACATTTGGAGATTCTGATTTAGAAGGATGGGGCGGGGGGGCATGCTCCACCCAGCTCTCTAGGTTGTTCTAACACCAGTGGGTAAGGACCAGCAAGTTAGTCTGTCTTCCTGACTCCCGCCCTTCCTCTACCAAAATAGATACTTGAATGTTTCCTCAGGAACCCTGCCTCAGTATGAATACCCCTGGAGACGGGGAGCTCACTACACCCCAACACAGCTTTCCCGTCTGAGGCATCACAAGGCTGCTGCTAGTCCTGGCACTGTTGCTTCCAAGAAGACCTTTCTCTTCCTTCTTCCTGCTACCCCATCTCAGCTTATTCAGCACTGTTGGCCTTTAGGGACTGAGAACTCTCTACCCATTGCAGAAAACAGATGCAACCAGAAAGGCATCTGCCACCACCAGAGCGGCTGGCTGGGGCTGTATGGTGCCTCTGCAGGCCTGATAGGGCTCAACTGTAGGGCAGGGACGACCCCTGGTGGCCATGGAGATTACTGCTGTCAACCCCCCCCCCAGCGGGCAGGGGGAGCCGGGAACCAAGCACTTACTTTGTTCATGATCCAGTCTGCATCTTCAATGGCTCTTTTAATAATCTGCTGGATTCTCTCAGGATTGTCTTCATCTGAATGAACCCGGAAACTCTGGAAGTTTAAGCATAAAAGAAAGATGACAAGGCAAAATTCACAGGACCAGCATCTTCAGAGCACCAGGCACAGGCCAGACACACTGCGGCCACTTTGTACTCAGCATGGCTCTTAGCCCTCCAGAGAGAGTTAGGATGATCCCACCTACAGATGAGGAAACAGCGGCTCAGATGCCCTAACTGGGACTGTGCATGGCGCCAGCATTCAAATCCCGGTCGATTCTAACCACACAGCCAGTCCTCCTGCCAGCAGAGCAGCTACAAGATGGAAGACTGGCCCCCAAGTTACCCCAAATCAGGCTGGGCCCAAAGGTTATCACGCAGCAGGGGCCCAAGGAAACTTCCACCTCTCGGTTCCATCTGCTCCCCCAGGGAGCTACTTGCACCATGCTGCACAACAGGAAAGAACAGGGCCTCTCCGGGCCCATGCTGGAAGGCCAAGCAGAGTGCGGGCCGTGGAGGGGGTGACTGGAGACTCCAGCCAGGCCCGGTGCAGAGCAACGTGGGGCTGTTGTTTGCCTCTGACCAGATGTTCACCCTTGAGAAGGAACGTGAGATTCGGGTTCACTGGTGTGGCACTCAGGGCCCTCCAGAAGGGCACCTGGTACCTCCCCTGCCCAGTCACTCTTGACCCTGCAGGTCCTCCTATTTGTCTTCAGGAGCACCTCAAATGCTCACTCTGGGAAGTCCTCCCTGATGCCCTCAGGCAGCTAGCGGCTCCCTCCTCCATGTTTTCACAACCTGTCGCTACCTTTATTTTTTTACTTTCCACATTACATTTGTATTTATTTTTTATTTCTTTTGGAAATAATTTCTAACCGACAGAAAAGCTGCAAGAATATAAACATATTCCCTACCAGAATCACCAATGGTGAACATCTCACCTTTGCTTTATCATTCTCTCTTTATATGGGTTTGTACTCAGTTTTCTGGGAGCAATTAGAAGTTACCCTTGACCCCTAAATGCTTCAGGGTGTTTTAATGAGAATACATAACGACAGTAGTCAAATTCAGGAAATTCAACATTAATATCATACTACCATCTCATCTACAGCCCATACTCCAATTTCATGAAGGTCTCCAATAATGTCCCTTTTAATCACTGTTTTTTTCTGGTCCAGAATCCAATCCACTCATTTTACATTTCGTGGTCACATCTCTTTAGTCCTCTTGAAAGCAGAGCAGGTCTGCCTTTCTCTGTGCTTCCCAATACTGCCATGTTGGATGAGCCGAGGCCAGCGGTGTGGGAGATGGTCCCTCTGTCTGGATTTTCCTGATGTTTTCTCATGAGTAAACTCAGGCTGTGCATTAATGCCTGTCAAAATGATGTTATGGCCCATACTCTATTTTAATTATCCACTTAGCTGCCTTATTTGAGCCCTGGCACGGAGCTGATGTGCTGGATGATACATCTGTTTTCCGAGCAGAAATCAGAGAGAGGAGCTGGGCTGTGGTTTTTGGTGGCTCTTACCAGACTGCCGCCCCACCCCTCCACCACCACCCGAAAGACCATCCCTGTCCCCTGCCCCCAACCCTGAGACAAGCCCTCTATCACGGGAACCCCCCATCCCGAGCCCAGCACCCCTGCGCCCACCTGCCTGACAGCATGTTTGTAATGCTCCTGGATGCCCTTGGCTGGCAGCTGCCGGCAACAGCGCAGCAGGTATCGGTAGAGCTGCAGCGGCCTCTGGACCCGCTCTGCCCCTGGGAGCGGGGCCATCTGCGAGACCCTCTGTCCCTGGAAAACACAGAGCATGACTTCTAAGGCATCAAGCCAAGCCTCGGCCCCGAGCCCCACATCCCACGGCTCTGTGAGCAGGTCTGATACACCGTGGAGGCCGGGTCCCCTTCGTGCCACACTGCACAGAACCCAGACCCTGAACTCGGGCGGAGCATCCTGTCCTGCAGAAGTCTCAGCCCAGGGCAGGCCTGCCGGGACCAAAGGCGAGATCGCACAGCCACATCCGGGTGCCTTCTTTCTGGAAGCCACCTTGCGGTGGTGGGTGAGGACGTGTCACGGACAGGCAGAGTAGGGGAGATAAGCAGGAAGACCCTGCACAGCTGACTACAGGCAACAGAGGGGAGAATGGCCAGACGTCTGAGCCTCGCCACTCAAAGTACCATCTTGGACCAGTAGCACCAACCAGTAGTCACCTGAGAGCTGGTTAGAAACAGACTCTCTCGCCCCAGACCTGCTAGAGAACAGAATACATTTTAACCAGATGCCCCAAAGGCTCATGCCTGGACCTCTACCACAGCATCTTGCCTGCTGTCTGCCCCCACCTTCAGCTTGTCACTCTCCAGTCTCCTCCAGGCTGACGCCAGAATGCACTCTGGAACCAGTGGCCTAGGCTCAT
Source organism: Zalophus californianus (assembly GCF_009762305.2). NCBI lineage: Eukaryota > Metazoa > Chordata > Mammalia > Carnivora > Otariidae > Zalophus > Zalophus californianus. The sequence goes on along the minus strand of NC_045610.1, from coordinate 18,769,220 downwards.
CCCCCAAACCAGCAAGTACCTCACCTCTTGGTCCCTTGGCACAAGCAGCCCCTTCGGCATCAAGCTCCCCTCCTCTTCTCTGCCATGGGAGGAACTCATGGTCATCCCTCCAGGTCCAGCTCCGTGTCACTTCCTCTGGGAAGCCCTTCCTGACTGTCCCCGCCTGAGGGGCTGCAGTGCCCTGTTTTGGAGCTGTGACAGTGCTTCCCACACTGCTGAGGATTCATCTGCTGCCAGGCCTGTGGAGGCTGGCCCAGGCCCCGGGGCTTCGTGCCCTGTTTGTTGAACTGGACTGAATGGTATCTGTTATCTGCTCTGTACACATCTCCCCTCTCTGAAAGAGAAGCTCACAATGTTCCAAACGAAGGAGCTAAAAGGCCAAGATTGTGATTGGCCTTAGTTTTAAAGTAACATAAAAAGAAGAAAGACACTCCCTCCCCCTCAAAAAAAAAGAGACCCAGATTACTAAATCTATCAGAGGTTCTTAAACTAAGAAAGGAAATTCATTAAGTAGCCCGTTTCAGAGGCTCCTTCATTCCATTTCCAGCATATTATCTTCCTGGCAACAATAACCGCCTGTCTCCACCGCTAAGTTTGCCAACGCCTCCTGGTACTCTGGGCTCCCGCCATGACACCAGGGCAGGCAGGTGGCCGTCTGCCCCCCCAACCCTCCTCCCTTCCGCTAACGGTCCCGGATGCGTGACTGGCGATCCGCCTCTCCCCAGGCCTCCGCCCACAGGTCAGGGTGGGGCTCCACGCCAGGTCTGACCAATCAGAGCACTGCATCCACGTGGTCGCTGGGATTGGGCCACAGATGGGCATGTGATGGAAGCTGGCCCAATCAGAACACATCCTACCACCTCTGCAGAGGTGACCGGGAAAGCCTCCGTTCTTTCCCTCTACACTTGCTGCTGAGGGGATTTGCTCTTCTCTCAAGGGCGCCATCTTGCTTCCTCTGGAAGCCTGAGCCTGAAGCCACACAGCAGCAGGCAGAGCTGAAAGTGTGGGAGGAACCAAGTCTGAAGAATTCGTTTGAATCCTACAACCATCCACCTGAAGGCAGTCCTACCGCGAGACTTTTTAATGACCTGATTCAATTAATGCCCTTTGCCAAAGCAAAAGGGGTTTGGGTTTGTTTTGTCACTTGCAACCCAGAGTCCTAACTGATGGACAGATCTTGACCTCCCAAATTCTGCTTCCACGATGAGGTCCGATGGTTCCAGCTCTAAGAAAGTGCAAACAGGGCAAGGCCCCTATGGTTCTCCTGCCACGAATTATCAACCTGCCAGTCTGACCAGCTGTGCTAAAGCCCCCCCAAAAAACAGGGGAACCCCATACAATGGGGGCAAAGACAGACCTTCAAGGGCCACCACAGCGGACATACCACCGAAGTCCCCACCTGATGGGCAGGCTCCACTGGCAGGCTTCCCCAAACTATATAAAGTGCTAATCAAATATTGTAAAATGCTAGTCGTGTAACAGATGGTTACCATCTGCAGTCTTCAGAATTAACATTTGGAAAGAGCACAACTTTGTTTCAGTAGATAAAAACCCAAGCAATACTTAGAAACCAACCCAGCAAGCATGGGCGGGAGATTATTTTCAGCTCAATTATAATACTTAGTCATTCTCAGTAATAAGTAGCAGAAAATATATGTGTGGGTCCACTCAGAAGAGTTAAACTAAAAATGTTTTAATTTAATTTAAAGTGTGGGTCTGCTATCAGGGGGCAATGCACTTCACGGTATCATTGCTAAAACTGTAGTCAAATTCTGCAGCCCCTAACCATTGCTTGGTATATCCTGCTCTTTGGACTTGACCTTAGCCTCTTCTGGGCTCCCTGCCTCGGTGAAGGCACCTCTGTCTTCTCAGGCAACCAAACCAAAACCATCACTGAGCCAACCTAGACTCCTCTTCCTGCCTCAATCCCACGCCACTGTCTCTAAATCCTAACAAATTCTACCTCTGAATGCCCCCTCACATCTGCCCCCCCCTCTATTCCCACTGCACATCCTTGCTTCAGGCTCTTATCAGAGCTCCCCTGGACAACGGCCAGAATTCCGAGCATGTCTCCCTATCTTCCAACCTATTCACCACTCAACAGCCAGTGAATCTTTCCAAAACCTGATCTCAGCATGGCATTTTCCTGCCTAAAACCCCATGATCTGATATCCCACCCCACCCCTGTCACTCATGACAAATTTCCCCAAATGTAGGAAAACTGTGAAATTATTTGAAGCAGTATATGGGCCAACATCTTTTTATCGTAATGATTTTATATTTATTTTCATGTGTAAAGAAAAAAAATCCCGTAATTTTATAGGTATCGTGGCTTAAACAGTTTTTAAAAAGGAATGGGTGTAAAACTGGTATTTTTAAATGTATCAAGCAAAGAAGCATGCAGCTGAGATGTGAATATGACAAAAATCATGAAAGTGGTACTGACGTTTGGAAAGCACTGGCCTATGGAACAATATCCATACTCCTTCCTCCAAGGCCCCTGCCCACCCTTCATCCCATCTCCCACCACTCACCACAGAGTCCAGGCAAACTGAGCTCTGAGTGGCGCACTCCATGAAAGCCTGTGTCATGTTCGCGGGTCATGGTCTCTGCACCATGACAGAATGCTTAGCATATAGTAGATGCATTAGGGTTCCCCGGAGACACAGAACCAATAGAATATACAGAGAGAATATATATATATATTATATTCATATATGTACATTATTTATAAGGAATTGGCTCACGTGATTATTGAGGCTGGCAAGTTTGAAATCTCACAGAGCAAACGTCCCAGTTTGAGTCAATGTCAAACCAGGAAGAGCCAATGTCCCAGGCTGAAGGCTATCAGCCAGGAGAATCCTCTCTCACTCGGGGGGAGGGTCAGTCTGTTCTATTCAGGACTTCAAGTGCTTGGATGAGGCCCACCCATATTAAGGAGGGCAATCTGCTTCACTCAGTCTCCCGATTTAAATGTTAATCTCATCCAGGGGCACCTGGGTGGCACAGTCGGTTAAGCATCGGACTCTTGGCTTTGGCTCAGGTCATGATCTCAGGTCGTGAGAACGAGCCCCGGGTTGGACTCTGCACTCAGTGCTGAATCTGCTTAAAAGACTCCCTCTCCCTCATCGACCCCCCCCCCCCGCCGCCAACTCTCTCTCTCCCCCTTTAAAAAATAAATAAATAAATGTTAATCTCATCCAAAAACACCCTCACAAGACACACCCAGAATAATGTTTAGCCAAATCTCTGGGCAACCCATGGCCCAGTCAAGTTGACATATAAACGGAATCATGACAGTAGATGTTTAATATTCATGTGTCAAATGAATCCACTCTTGCCCACACTCTGCTTCCTGCAGGTCTCCTGATCCTACAACACTCAGCTGTTAGGTCTGGCACCTCCTCCTGAAAGACTTCACTGACCCACCGTCCCTGCCACCATGTTCAATGGGAGACCTGTAGGTACCTCAAACAGCCCTCGTGTCCCCACATCACTCTAGGTCGGGCTTCAGCATCTGTTACCTGCATTACTGGGGGGATATTTACCTGCCCTCGGCCCCCTTCCAGCCAGCCTCCACATGGCAGCCACAATGCCTTGTCTAACGCCCCACTGAAAATCTTCCCACAGCTGGATGTGACAGGATATTGTGAATTATTATCAATTATTAATTTTCTTAGGTAGAACAACAATGTGTTGTGTGGGAGAATGTCCTCATTCTTGGGAGATGCAAGTGGAAGGAAGTGTTTAGAGGTGATGTGTCATCATGTCTGCAACTTACTTTCACATCGTTCCACAAAAGGCAACACAAAAAGAGAAAAGATAGGGTGAGAAAGATAAAGCAAATGTGCTGAAATGTTCAGATTGTGTTTAGATGGCAGGAATAAGGGCGGGCATTGCGCTGTTATTTCAACTTCTCTATATTTTGAAATTTTTTGTAACAAAAAGTTATTTTAGGAAAACCCTTCCACCACTTTCCCGTTACCTGGGGGATAAAGTCTTAAACTTGTGAGGCTGGCACCAACCCCTGAAGCCTTCTTACCCCCCCCCCTTCAGATTCATCCCTAATCACTCCTCCACCTGCCAGGCACATTGGCACACCACCTGTAGTTCCTTTAGTAATAATAACAACTAATAAGCACTTACGATGATTACTACAGCAGCCTTACTGAGTATGTATCATGTGAGAGACACTATTCTAGTGAATTTATTCTGAATTTATTTTAATCTTCACAATAACTCTACAAGAAGGTACCATTATGCTCTCCTTTTACAGATAAAGAAACAGAGGCAAAAAGAAGGCAAGAAATTTGTCCAAGGTCACATAGCTATGAGTGCAGAAGCCAGGATCTCCACCTGGGAAGTCCAGCTCCAGAACCCAGATGGATGCTACTCTTCCTAACGGCACCCCCCTCCCCAATTTCTTTTTAAGGGATGACTTCTTCCCATTGAGCCTGGCCTGCCAAGACTGTCGTCCGTGGCTCCATCTCTCCCGGCCACAAGGAGAACATCAGACCCCGGCCCCGGCGAGGCCAACTGAGTATTCCCCACCTCTGGAAATGGGCTCTCGAGCAGGGTTACAAAGAGGCTGAAAATGAGTTCACACACCCCAGCAATGGTGTGTCCTCATCAGCCTCTTCCTGCTCTGAACTGGCCTTGTAGCTCTTGCCTCCTGGCCTTCCAGAAATGTCTAAATTCCTGCCCAGTCCTCCAGCCTTCTCCCTTGATCCTGTGAGTCCCTAACACTCTTCCAGGAAATTTCTTCTTGCTTAAGTCTTGCTGTCCCATCTTACTGCTCACACCGAACTAGACTCGCTCCCTGATCTGTGTGCCCACAGCCTGTTGTGCCTGCTTAGATCAGCGGGAGTAGCCCCGGCTCCGAGTGTTTGCCTCTCCATCCTCCCCGACAGGACGGAACTCCCACGAGGGCAGGGACTGTGTCCGATTCCCCCATCTCTGTCCTCTCAGTGCCGGCATGGTACAGCCTGGTACCAAGCACACTCCTCCATCAATGCTTGCTGGCTGATGAACCTCAGATTCTTCCAGGCCCTGAGTAGTCCTGCCCATCACCTAAGGCAACAACAGCCTCCCTTTCCTGCCCATCTATGCCAAGCCTTTCCAGTCCCCTCAGCTTCCCTCCAACTCACCTGTAGGAACACCCTGCAGGCAACCAATGCCTCCTGCCTCACTCCGTCTGGAGAGGCCCTTGGGCAAGAATATGTTCAAATCCCCTCCTCCATGAAATTCATCCTTGCCTGAGAGCTGACTGACGTGCTAAGCGTGGTGCTAGACATTTTTATGACAACCCTCTGACAAAAAGCACTATCATCCCATTTTGCAGATGTGGAAACTCAGGCTGATCACGAATACACAGCCAGGGAGTGGCGGCACTGGGATGTGGACTCTAACTCCAGTGCTCCGACCTCCCCCCGAGTTCTTGAAGGAAAGGGGTCCCTCCTTTGCCTTGTCTCTGTTAGGCTCTCAGAGCCTCTCTCCTGGATTAATTTAACACCCTTCTGACATGTCTCTTCTTCAGTCCCTCAGTATGCTCAGCCAGAATGAGCAACGAAAAACAAAAATCTCATCTTTGAGTCCCTTCCTTGAATCCTTTAATAGCACACATAGAACAAACTCTAAGCTCATCAGTATGTGTGCATATGGTGGTGGTGGTAGGTGTGTCTACGTGTGCGTGTACGGGCGGGGGGCGGGGGGTGTCAAGGCTTTCCCCAGTCAACTGCCAATCTCTATCCCATTTGCAACCAATTCCCCATTCCCTCCACCCTCTTCCCGGCTCGGCCTCCTCTGAGGCTTTGTTAGGCACAGAGCACCTGGCACGCATGGTCCCTCAACAGAAGGGTGTCAAATTGAACGCTTGCTCTCTCCAACACCTTCCAGTCAACTCTCCCGCACCCTGAAGACTGAGTGGAACAGTGAAAGTGCACGGGCCCCAGATCCTGGCAAGACTGAGGTGAGGACTGATTAAGGCAGCACACATGCCTGCCTGGCGCAGGGCGGCTGCTCACTCAGTAGGAGGCCCTTCTCTAGCCCTGGAAAAGCAGCAAAAGGGAAAACAGTATGTTATGATACTTTTCGATACTTCTATCGGAGACAAAAATGGGCTACCGAAGGGAAGGGAGCTGCTCCTGCAAACGGACACTGGGAGAGGTTGTGGATTTCACTGACTTAGTGACCTCTGCCGACAGCAGAGAGAAAAAAATACACCTTTTTTTCTTTGAAATCAAACTAAAGAGCAGGTGAAATTTATTTAGCTTTTTCCCAAATCAGAACTGAGCTCTGGTTATTCATGCCGTGGCCTCTGATGAATTAGAAAGTTATAAAAATACCTAAGGTGGCATGGCTTGACTCATGGTAGGTGCTGGGTCAGAGGTGTTAACTGAATGAGCGGAAAAGCCATCCAAAGTAGGGAGTCTTTCAACACCAGAGCGCCGAAGGCGACCTTTTCCCATCCAGGGTAAAAGAAATCTCTTCTCCACGTCCCTGGTAGGGAGTCCTCCAGCTTTTCTCCCTTAACATGCTCCCGCGTGGCAGGGAGCTCCTGACCTCCCAAGTCTGAGCTCTCCACTTCATTCAGCCAGAGCTGTCACAGACTGCCTTTGCTTCTGAGCTAAAATCTGCCCTGTAAACTTCACTCATGGATCTGAGTTCTGCCCTCTGGGGCTCAAGTCTCCCTACCCCACCCCCAAGGCCAGTCTGTCATTGTTCAGCCAGGGACCCCAGCCCCGCAGTCATTCTCTTTCCAAAATCCCCACCCTGAAGGTGCTATCCTCTCCCAGAGCCTCCCTGTCTCACGCTCCTCGGGACACACACACACCCTCATTATTGGTCTCACTCTTAGATTTTTGTCCAGTGGGAAAGCCATAGTGTTCCCGGGTCCTGACCAGCTCCGCAGGTCCTGGAGCCCAGGTGCCAATGTCCCCTCCTTTACTGGGCAGTTCAAGGAAGGCCGCTCAGACTGCATTCTCTGCTTGGGCCCCCATGTGACCCTGGCATTCAGCTCGGAGGAACCTTTTTTCCATGAACTCTTCTTAAATCTGTTTCCCATCTTGTATTTGATTAGTTTAGTCCAGAGTCACCATCTGCCACAATCTCTGGGGTACCTGACCCTGTCTGTTATCCAACTCCGCTCAATTCAGCACAACAAAAGCACAGAAACAATCCCATCCCAGGCACAAAGTGGGTCCAAAGAAAGAGACACTAACCCCGGCGAGCTATGTCAGTCACCCATCCAAAGCCATTCAGAGCATCTAGCACATGTGTGGCTCTGGGCTCGGCCCTAGGACCAGATATGGACGGCCTGACATGTTCCCGAGCTGTCCTACCTCGAGCTTTCTGCACGGCTGATGCCATGTCTCACGACCTACCGTTCCGGGAGTGATCAGTATGTGCCAGGAAGGTGCTGCAAGCTTCACGTGTGTTACTTCGTGTATCCTCACAACAATCTTACGGGGGTACGTTTCATTAGCCCATTTTATAGATGACAAAACTGGGGCTCTGAGAGGGTAAGAAACTTGCCAGAGACCACCCAACTATTAGATGGTAAGGCCAGGAATCAAACCGAGGACTGTTGCCCCATGCCCCTACCTGCTTCTAACACTACCTGCTTTGTCCATACCCAAGCCATCCACAGAATGCGGCCCGGATCAGGGCTAAGGACCCCACAGAGAACTCTCCTGGGGCTCATTCAGGACCAGCTCCGCATTCATGAAAGCACTTGACTGTGCTATTATCCCGTACTTATTTTTCAACCTTCTCCATAAAACTTTTCTCCATACTTTTCTGAAACCCAAGGACATCATCTATAGCTTCCCGCTGCATAAAGATGGAAAAAAAAAAAAAAGTCACAAGGCTGATGTCCATTACACAGACAAAGAAAAGGAGGCAGCTAAGGAAATACTAAAAAAGCTCTTAGAAAAACCCAAAGGGGAATATAACAGAATAAAGGAAAACAGTGACAATAAAGCCACAAAGGGAATTTCCTGGGAGCCAAGTGATATCACTGGTACAGATGCTGAGAAATAGGCCTACAGCCCCATTTAATCCCCTTGGCTCTTTCCCTACCCTGTGCCCTGACACAGGGCACCTAAAAATAAGTGGGGGAAAGTCATATGTTTAAAAAAAGAAAGAATGGAACTAGAGAACATGACCAGAAATTATGCCCTATTAAACACTGATACGGGGTTGGGGCGCCTGGGTGGCTCAGTCGTTAAGCGTCTGCCTTCGGCTCAGGTCATGATCCCAGGGTCCTGGGATCGAGCCCCGCATCGGGCTCCCTGCTCCGCGGGGAGCCTGCTTCTCCCTCTCCCACTCCCCCTGCTTGTGTTCCTTCTCTCGCTGTCTCTCTCTCTCTGTCAAATAAATAAAATCTTTAAAAAACAAACAAACAAACACTGATACAAGGCTAAATTAAGCCTGTGCAGGCCATTGTTTAAATATGCAATTATTTCTCTGGATGGGGAAAGTCACAATATAGAAGCAGAGTGGTTCTGCTCCCCCAGTTCAGGGGCTCCAGCTTGCACACGCACGTTCTCCCAAGCTAGAAGCGGGGCAGCAGTCCATGCTCCTTCAGTCCCTTTCCTTCATGGTCAAGGCTCTCAAGACCCAGACTCCCCACTCCCCTCACCCTCCCTGTCCTCAGTGCCCCCCCCCCCCATGCACCTGGGCAGTACCTGGGCTGCCAGCTTTGTAACAATGCCTTGCTCGGACTATCCGAATATCGCTCTCTCCAGTCCGACCCAAGGATACTTCCTAAAAAAACACACCATGTCACTCCCCCTTCTCCAGAACCTCTGTGGAGTGTTCCTTTAACCCTCTCGAACCTGCTTCCAGCTTCTCTCGTTAAACCCATCTCCTGCTGTCTACACTCCCTGCATTCTAGCCACATACTGAACTTAGCGGCTAAGTTCATGGACTTTGGGATCAGGCAGTCTACGTTCAAATCCTGGCTCCGTCACTGGCCGGCTGTGGGATGTGGGCAAGTTTCTCAATTTCCACCTCAGAGTCAGCCGCACATCTGTCAATGGGGCAACTAATAGTATCTCCTGCACAGAATCGTCGTGAGGATTAAATAATGCTCCTAAACCACTTAGCACGGTGCCCGCCACATACGAGGCACTTGGGAACTATTGTTAATCGTGTCTCTGAAACGCGCTGTGCTCTTCAACGCCTCTCTTCCCCCTACGCTGGATTCTTCGCCTGCCTCAAGAATTCCTCTTGATCCTTAGAAGATTAAACTCCCACGTCACCTCCTCAAGGCTCACACTCCACGCTGCCCACACTCCTCTAATAAGGTCTCACACTAATCCTTTCTATAAATGTGTGTTGATTGACCTCCATTTACCAGACAGGACACTAAAGCCAGGAGGACAGTGGCTGTCCTGGAATCACAAAGCCAGCAGGTGGCAGCGCCAGGTCTCAAACCCTGAATCCCTGGCTCTGGGTCCTCGGCTCTTTCTCCCACACCTGCTGTCTCTCTCAGAGGCCCAAGGAGCTACTCTGAACATCCCCTGTGTCAGCTCAACCACCCTGAGCCAGTTTACCAGTTGCAAGTGAACCTGGTGAGCTAGCCCAGTCAAAGCAAACTGGAAAAATCAGACAAAAGGCAAACATGCTGGTCTCAGAGCAGAGCAACGAGCATCGTGAATTGAGTCATTGTGACGTTAGACTGCTTTGTGCCAATGGCCTCCCACACACAGGCCACAACACACCACTGTGGTTTGAGGGCGAAAGAAGGGAACCATTATACATCTGCCAGGTGTCAGCCACGCGGCTGGGTAAACTCCACAGGGGCTACTTCATCTACAACCCTATTACTCCCATTTTACAGAGGATGAGAACTGAGGCTCCAGGTCACACAGAACTAGGTGAGAGCGTAGGCTAGGCTTTGGATCCAGGTCTCTACCCTCCCAACAAGCTCTTTCTACACATACGCAGGGCTCATCTCAAAAGGACCCTTGAGTTGAAAGCTCTGGATTTATGCTTCTCTCATGCTCTCTCCCTCCCTCCATTACCCAACTACTCTTCCAGAAACCCACGCTGCTCTGCCCCAGAGGAATCCGGGTCTCATAAGAGGACTTCCCTGACCACTCTGCAGTCCCTTCCATCTTTCTTCATGGCACTCTTCACCACCTGACATACATTTAATTGTTTGTATTCCCCCACTGGAATGTAAACTCCATACAGCAGGGAGTTTATTTTGTTCACGGCTGTGTCCCTAGTAGAGTATGGCGGTGCCTGATACATGGCAGGCATGTGTGCCCATGTACTAAAATAGTCCCTGAGCACGAACAAGGTGCTCGGTACTGGGGTTACAGAAACAAACAGAAGCCCCTGATCGCATGTATCTTACATATTAATGTAAAATTAAAACGAATTATTCAGTTTCAACTAATTGCTACAAAGTGGAAGTCAGGTCCCTGAGAGACTGGCTCATGGGGCCCCTCACCCAGTCAAGGGTCAGAGGTTTCTTGAGAAAAGGACGTTAAATCTGAGGTCTGAAGGAGGAGTAGGATTTGCGAAGGGGCGGCGAAGGCAGAGATAGCTTGCATGAAGGCCTAAGGGAGGAAGGGACCGCCAAGCCCACAGGAGCCCAGAGCGGGAGCAAACAGGATGCTGGCCAGGAAGGCTGGGTCGGATCCAGAAGGGCCTTGGAGGGAGGTGAAGGGTTAAGATTAGTCCTAAGGTCCATCAGCTGATGAATGGATAAGTAAAACACGGTACATTCATACAATGGAATGTTATTTTGTAATAAAAAGAAGTGAAGTGCTGATACAGGGTACAAAATGGGTAAACCTTGAAAACATTACTCTAAGTGAAAGAAGCCAGTCAGTCACAAAAGACCAAATATTGTATGATTCCATTTATAGGAAATGTGCAGAATGGGCAAATCCATAGAGACAGCAAGTAGATTAGGGGGCTGCCCAGGGCGGGAGACTGAGAGTGACAGCTAAAGGAGAGGTTTCTTTTGGGGACAATGAATATGTTCTAAAATTGATTATGATATGGATGCACAACTCTGAATATACTAAAAGACATTCGACGGTGCACTTTAAATGAGTGAATTGTAAGCTATGTAAAAAAAATAAAAGTCCTGGGGACTAAGGGGTTTCGAACTCAGCGTGACCTGCTGTGTTATGCAGAAGCACCAATCAAAACGTGAAGGTTACTCCAGGCAAGCGCGCGCTCGGGGCAGATGGACGGTGGAGGGGCCCCCGTCTGCTTTTATAAATGGCCCAGCCGAGGCTGAGCGCGGAGGTGTGTGCCAGACAAGTGGGCATTTCGCAGAGGCGTCTGGAGTCCCCCGGCTCCCCGCGGCCCTCCCCGCGGCCTGGGGCCTGCTCCTCTTCCCCGAGTCGCCGGGACACCGGGCCCTCCGAGGCCGCGAGGGCCGACGGGGAGGGGAGGGGGGCGGCGCGGAGCCCCGCTGGGTCTTCCACCCGCCGCGCAAGGCCGAGGACGCCCGAGGCCTCACACCCCGAGCCCGCCCCGCCTCCCCGGGCGGCTCCGTTCCCCGCGCGCCCTCCCGCCCGCGTCTCCTCTCCCGCCCTCCGCCGGCGCGGCACGGCTCACCCGCCTCCACCGGGACACGCCAACCCCGGACGCGGCGGACGCGGCAGCCACGAGTGCGCCTGCGCCCCGAGACTGGCGCGGCACCGCCCCCGCCAGTCGGCTGTTCGTCGAGCGCCCTCTGCCGGCCGCACGCGGGGCTGGGGTCTGTTTATAAGGAAACTGCAGGCGAGACCGCTGGGTGCCCCTGGCCTGACCCGACCCCACCCAGATAAAAAAGAAGGCTGTCCCACTAACAGACTTCTCTACCTTAAACACCCACTCTTCCTTCTGGCTGTTGCTACCTCGGGTGTAAGCCCTGAAGGCAGGCTCTCCCCCATGTTTCTGAATATGGATCGCTGCTAAAACATTAGGGGTGTTCAAGATTGGTGAAAAGGCTTGCTGGAGGACTTCCCCTAAACCACTCGTGTTGATGACAGGAATTGTATTTGTAAGGGAATCTGCGTTTTGAGTCATTTCATCAAATTACAGTCCCATAACACCTGTCAAAAGAATAAATATGACAGTAATAGGCATGCTTCCTTTCAGACCCATCTATAATTATAATTGAGGAAAAGAATACAGAATTTAAACTCAGAGCTACTGCCAGTATCATTCTTTGAAAATAAAATAATGCTGTTTTATTAAATAGGCTCTCCCCGCTTTCTAATGTTTAAAGCTAAAGTGCTTCTCTGAATTGATTTAAATACAAGTTTTATATCCTGAAAGAAATAAAGATGTGTCTTTATCTTAAGACAAACCCCCTGTTCAATGATGCTGCTGATCTTCTCTCAGCTGTCTGAAAGAGAGTTGGGTTGTTAGTGGATAATATTGCTTCTGTTCAAGTCTCACTTCTCTAGGGCTTTTTAAACCCATTTGTAATGAAAAGGCTGATTTCCTTACACAGACTGACTCCATGTGTAGCTGATTTAACAGAACAACTTTTTTTTCTTGCTTTTCCCTTTTCTTTTTCTTTCTTCTTCTTCTTTGAAAGGAAAATATTGCTCCCTGGTAGCACCTGAGAATCTATTTTTCTTCTTTTAGACTAAGAGAAGCAGGGGATATTTCTTAACAGAAGTGGGGTTTTTTGTTTTGTTTTTATAGTTTAGGCTTTTCTCTCGTGTTTTTTGCTAAGCCCCTTTAGAGTTTTTTCTCTCGTTTTTTTTTTTTTTCTCTTCACCTAACATACGAATCATGTGGGCGTTCCTCCCCTGAAATATTCTGATAATTGCCTCAACCCTTCAATTTATTTTCAGTATGTAGACTTGGACCAAATATATCTGAAAGATATGATTGTACCCTTATAAATCAGCCCTCTTAGTTACACACACAGAGTCAAGGGCACATCATTAGTGAAGATCCAATCAATAAATCATTAAGCTTTTAAATTCCTTATTAGGAGCAATCTGCAGTATCACCATCCATTGCTGTTTTCAGCCTTGGGATCACTTGATATTTTGAAGAAATTTCACAGTCCGTTCTTTGGCCCCATCTCCCTTTTGTTCCTAGATCGCTGTGTTCCTGCATCAGAAACATTGTTCTAATACCTAGATCTCATAAAATATTTAAGACGCAAGCTGTTCACTCTACCTCAGAAAGACACCACCTTCAGAATTACTTGTGCCTCTTCTGTCTTTATAAACACACATGATTTTACGGTTCACAAAAATTCCTCATAAGCATCCAAACAACAAGAAAAAAATAATCCAAAGTTGAATAGGCTTGGACAAAAATTTCCAATTTTTGTCTAAGTCATAATGGAAAACCTAGTTTTTCAAAAATAATTGGATTATAATACCTTGAACTTGACAGCAACCTTAGATTCTTGACAGCTTCTGTAGTAAAACTAAAGCATTCTTACCAGGCCAAACTCACTAAAATGACACTGGACCCCCTAATCTAATGAAAATCCAGCCATTCTTACTATGTCATTTTCCTTTACATTGAAATTTTAGCAGATGAACACCCTCATGTCAGACAGTGCAGGATATCTTACAGATAAATGGAATTGAAAGACTTACGTGAGAAATTTGTCACCCAAGAGCTGGCTGGACAGGGGACATTTTCTCACAGGGGAGTTTATCGACTTTCCCAAGAAATACATCGCCACATTCTCTTGATTTCTGACATTATGTCATTTAACCTGACAACTGCTGGTGTATAACCAATATTTGTAGGAAAAGATACAAGTCGTGATGCTTCTTTCAGTTTAAACCTGTTTTTAGATTTCAAAGAGAAATGATACATTTGCATCCTCTGGTTAAATCAGGTTATTGTCTCAAATGTTGACCATGTAAGTAATTCAAATTAATTCATCACTGTACAATAGATTTAATAAGCATAATAAACACTGAAGAAAACACTTAGGATCCTCGGTCTTCCCTTGCTCTCACTCCCATTATCTCAGATTTCCCTGTGAACAGAATGAGTGGTACCGTGTTGTTCCCTTCTACTGAAAATATGCAAAGTTGTTATTTACCAGGTTGCAATTTGCATGTCTCAAATCCTGCCAGAGCACAGGCTGAGGGGCACGGGGTGACTGTTGAATGTGACAAAAGGGTACACCAGGGCGGAAATGGAAAACCTAATGAACAGATCTTCTCCACCCCAGGCTGTTGCAAAACACAACCCTCACCAACTACTGAAGATTTGTCTTTAAGACAACAAAAATATTGGGTATAAAAGGTTATATAAATTCTCAGACACCTAGTGTCTTTTTTCTGAAAAATATCTTATTTATTTATTTATTTGAGAGACAGAATGAGATAGAGAGAGTACATGAGAGGGGGTAGGGTCAGAGGGAGAAGCAGACTCCCTGCTGAGCATGGAGCCCGATGCGGGACTCGATCCCAGGACTCCAGGATCATGACCTGAGCCGAAGGCAGTCGCTGAACCAACTGAGCCACCCAGGCACCCGGTCTTTTTTTCTTTAATTGCTGGGATGAAGAAGAGGATGAGAAGGGATTTCAAGATTTTTGTAAAAAGGAGTACAAGAGGGGCGCCTGGGTGGCTCAGTCAGTTGAGTGTCTGACTCTTGATTTCGGCTCAGGTCGTGATCTCAGGGTGGTGAGATCAAGCCTCGTATGGAGCCAACATCGGGCTACGTGCTCAGTGGGGGAATCTGCTTGGGATTCTCTGCCTCTGCCCCTGCCCCGCTCACACTCTTTCTTTCTCAAATAAATAAATAAATCTTGAAAAAAAAGAAAGAAAGAAAAAAGGAGTACAAGAGAGAAAAGAGAACAGTGGTGACTATTTATAACATATACCAGGAGAGTAATTTACAGCCTGGGTTTTAGCCTTCCTGGACCTCTGTCCTGTGTTACTCTCTGCAGCTCCCTAAATCTCAACTCGCTGACTGGTGTATATCATTCAGTATCGCCTCACAGTGGCCACACGTGAGAACACACTGACGATCAGATGTTTGTCATCTCTGCATATGAGTCTGAATATGAATGAGAGGGCCACAGATAAGAGTTAAACGCCCCAGTTAATGGAAATGGAGACTGTAAGATCTGATCAACTTTATTAAATAGGATTACTGGGGAAGAGGAGAGGCAGGGAGGTGTAGAGGAAAAGTGGGAGAGAGAAGAAGAGAGAAAAATAGGACAGTGGATAATGAGAAAAGACGGGGGGAGTTATCATTTCGCTGCTGTCCCAAAGAGAAAGGCCTCATAAAGTTAAGTGGGGCGTCGTGAATTAAGGAAAACCATTATTCATTTTGGCCGGCCAATAGGGTATTCTGGTCAATCAAATAGGTAGTTAATAGTTACCTTCCATTTCAGCAAATATTTGTTGAAACTCCATCCGTTCAAAGCCCTGGGTCCCTGCAGAGGCCTCTGGACCCCTCTCTCCCATTCCCCTTCTCCTTTCCTTCTCTCTTTCTTGTTTGGGGGCAGATCCCATCTCGTCACCGGCCTGCCTCGGCCCTCTCAATGGCCTCTCAGCGTTCTCTGCATAGAGGTGCCAGACTCCTTACCTGCAGGATCTATCCTCTTGGGCTTCACTCCATGGCCCCGGTCCCCTGCTGTGGACTTTCTGACCCTCAAATGCACCATGTTCCTTTCTGCTCCGCTCTTAGATCCCAAGTCACAGGTCTCTTTCTCAGCTTTCCTGATGCGCCTACTCCCATTCGACACTGGGGCAGATAACACTTCCCCTTCCCCCTCCCCTGAAGGGTCAGCTGTACCTTGCCCCACGGCGTGTGTCACAGTTTATAATGGTGGATACCTTACTTTGGAATCCCCTAGAAGATTTGGAAGCTGTTAGTGAGGGCTGCGGAAATGGCACTGAGCTGATGGGTTTTACTCTCAATTTATGATCTAGACTCAAAGGCATTCTGGATGCTGCCTGGGAAAAGAAATGAGAGTCTCTCTGAACTCCCACCCTCGCTCTCAGCGGATGACCTCACTGAAAAGTCAGACACCGTCAGTGGAGGGCTTCCTCCTCTTCCCACCCACTCTTCTTTCCTGGGGAGTTGCCTTTGAAAACCCAACCCCTCTGCCGGTTCTCTGGACTCTCTCCCCGCTGCCTTCCTAAAATCTTCGCTTCTACAGTTATCACTTCTCTCCTGCTCCATTGATTTCCTTTTCTTCACCTGTTCATTCTGAGCAACATACGGATGTGGTCAAAGGGCTTTGCTACTGAAGAGGTGATTCATGGACCAGGAGCACTGGCCTCATTTGGGAGCTTGTTAGAAAGGCAGACTCTGGGGCTCCTGGGTGGCTCAGTTGGTTGAGCGACTGCCTTTAGCTCAAGTCATGATCCCGGGGTCCTGGGATCAAGCCCTGTGTCAGGTGTCCTGGCTCGTTTTCTCTCTCTCTCTCTCATGCGCATGCTCTCACTCTCTCAAATAAATAAATTTAAAAATCTTTAAAAAAAAAAAAAAAGGCAGAATCTTCCACCCTAGAGCATTAACAAGATCCCCAATATATGGTTCCTAGGCATATTAAAATTTGAAAAGCATCGGGCTATTTCTCCACTCTCCATTACAGCCAACCTTTTATCGATCCATTCAACAAATGTGTACAGAACATCTTCAAGGTACCAAGTGGACTTTCAGGTTCTAGAGATACAGGAAAAAACAAAAACAAAAACAAACCCCCACACTAGAATCATGTGTATGTGATGTCCTAGGGGCAGAGAACAACAAAGAAAGCAAGAAGATATGATCAGGTCATAAGTAAATGCTTTGCAGAGAAATAAAATATGGTAACAGGATAGTCACCAGATGGCTACTTTAGGTTACTCCAAAGAGGTGACACTTAGACTGAAATTGAAATGACAAGAAGCCATCATTAGAATTGTCTACAAAGGCTGTCTTATCTCCTCGCTAGTTCACCCATTCATCCTTCTGGAGGTACCATTGGCTCCCACCTTCATGCCACCGAAACTGCTCTTCGCGGAGTTGTCAGAAGCAACGGCTCCTTCTCTGTCCTTAGCCTCCTCTACTTCTCTGGCAGCCTTTGGGTCCGCTGACCACACCCTTCTTCTTGAAGCATGTAAAATTAATTAGTCACCTACATAACCTTTTCCTTACCATATATTGTTCAATGTAGCTATTGTTAGGGGGGAGAAAAATGAGAGACTTTCATGAAGAAGAGAAGAGAGGGCGGAGAAGAGAAGGGGAAGGAGATAAAAGAGATCCCTTTCATTCCAGCATAAGCGTGGAATTCCAAATCAGAAAAAAAAATGTTTTTATTTTATGTTTCTAAAACCCCTTTGTTATGTCAGGTGTATCTGGAAAGTGAGATAGATAGCTGCTTTGATCCAGCTCACAAAGGAAAAAGCTGGTTCAACATGCCTACCAGAGCTGCCTCCCTGAGCCTCCCTGAGTTCCCGATTCTCAGGGAATCTGGGCAGGAAGGAGAGTTGGCGGGGGCTCTGGGGTTTCCCACAGGACCACCAGTCTAAACTCCAGGCTAGTCCTTAGAGGGGTGCTGGGGGCGGGCAAAGGTTGGGGAGAAGGAAAATCGCTTGCTGGAAATTTTATAACCTCGCTCAGGAGATGGATGGAAGTTATCATTAGCTGCTGATGTATAGAGAGACCTCATGAAGCACAGGGAAGGTAGCTGAGGGATATGGGGTCATAAAAGCCAAGGATGGTCTGTGTTCCACGTTTTCCACGCACGTATGGTCAAAACGCCTGACCCAACTATTTGTTTTTGTATTACTGAATACTGTCAAGCCCATCAGGAGCACAGCCCTCATGATGCCCTAGTGCCGGATGCTGAAGCTTGGTCCTGGCCCCCAACGGTGAGGATAACACACTGCTAATGTCCCCGTGCACCATCAGAATCACCTGCTGCCCCGATGTCCAGCGGATCCAGGCTCATCAGTACTTGGCTCTCTGCTTATGCGGATAGGGCCAAAGCTAAAGAAAAGCTCTACAGGTTAGGAGATAGTTATAGCTTCACATCCCTGCCCCACCCCCGATAGCAGGGGACAGTAGTACAATCCAAAGAAGAGCACTTTGTGACACATAGAAATGATACGATATTCATTCATATTTCAGTGTCCACAAAGTAGAGTTTTATTGGAACCGCCCATTCGTTTACTTGTCTGCGGATGCTTTTGTGCTACAATGGCAGAGTTGAGTTACATGGGAGAGAGACTGCATGTCCCCCAAAGCCTAAAATATTTACTCGCTGGCCCTTAAAAAAAAAAAAAAAAAAAAAGAATTGTCAGTCCCCTGTCTTCAGAAAGCGGTGCCGATTCTAGGTTCTGTGTGGTGGACCCTGTCCTCCCTGCACAGCATTATCTGCGGGGCTTTCCTTCATATTCTTCCTGGAATGACTGTAGTAAACATCTTGTTCTTCATTTAAATTTCATGCTATCCCACCTCTGTGTTTTCTTCCTGCTGTTCCCCTTGTCTGGAAACCACACCCGGTACTCTCAATTTGCTTCTATGCCAATTTTCCCCAACCTTCAAGCGGGCCTTCCTGAATCTCTCAACTATAATTTATTTCTCCACCCTCTTTTGGCCATAATTCTTTCTGTACTGTCTCATGACACACCAGTTTCCTACTTTGCATTATAATTATTTATGCACATGTTTTATTCCCCCTCTAGACTATAAACTCCTTGAAGAATGCATTGGCTCATTACAAAATTAGCATTCTGAGAACCCTTATTTGCATCACACATAAGATCTCTTGTCTTCGGCAAAAAGAAGTATACTTATGACACATATAATTGGCACTTATCACACAAATCAATGATAATGGGGAACAAGGGCAAGACGGTTAATTAAAACCCACAGCAAATTCCTCCAAAATTCATTTTTGCCCTACCATTTTCCCAACGTAATATGCGCGGGTTTGGACGAAAGGCCCTTTCCACATACTTTGTTGGTGTGTAACTGTGTTGGCCACCAGGCAGTTGGTGGAAGCGAAAAGATCAGAAGTGAATAATGATCCACCAGCTGAAATCATCAGGCCTCCAGTAATGGAAAGCTTTCGGGGCATCTTTCCAGGGAAGGTTATGAGCCTCTGAACTTTCCACCCCGAGGGCTCCATAAAGATTTGAATTTGTGTGTATGACATTTGGAACTTAGACATGGAACAATAATCTTTTAGTATGGCCTAGGTGCTCAGAAGAATAGACGGACTTAAAGTAAAAAAATAAGTAAATAAAACAATCAAGTTCCCCACACATATGCTTGATTAGGCAGGCCAAATATTCTCTTGCAAACATTAATTCAACAAGAAATGATAAGGCAATAAATATGAAGAGTAACCCTGCTTGCCAAAGCAACATACGCGTTTGGGCTGATTCTCTGCACCCATGACTAGTGTACACAAATATTGTGTTAAACCTCTCCTCCTAATAGCCTCATTTCTCACATGCTCTTCAGAGGGAAAAATGTGATGCTAATTTAAGATGACTTATCCTGCTAAGCACATAAATAAAAAAATAGTTCAGAATCCAGAACATGACAGAACTCCCCTTTCATGTCTAATTAAGTACTTTTAATTGGCAATTCAATTGGCAGACTGTATATTTTGCGCTGGAAAGTGGAAGGCAGAATAGACCCCTAGTAAGATACAAAAGAGATGTGGGCCATGGACAATTGCTTTACCGTATGTGATGCAGCAAAGTTATGTTAGGCATGGAAAAAAAGGCAGCTCTCTGTACAGCTGGGAAGGAATTAGCAGCTAACAGGGCAAATGCTAGAGGATCTGATCATGATTATAAAATGTCACTTAGGAAGATATTTACATTGTTAATTAAGCAATGAAGCTGATAACCACTACTCTGTAAATTGTGCTAATTACCCTGTGCCTTGGAAGGTTCTCTAATCAGCCAGATCAATAGGTTCCTGGTTTATGCTAATAATGCAGCGTCATCCTCCTTCTGAAGTGCTTTGCTTACAGCATTCTGAACCCAGTACAGCTCCCGCCCACTGTCCTGTGCTAGAGGCAGCCAGCGTTCATCTGTCGGCCCACATCAGAGTGGCGAAGCTGATGCCCGCTCGCCCCCCAGGGCCCACAGCGAGAAAACAAGAATCCTACCAGGCACCGTGTCTCCATCCATTGCTCAGGGGAGGGGCCTGAGCCTTGTGTTTCATGAGATTTGTGCGTGGCCACAGCCCCATTTTCTTCCGATAATTAGAAAGATCCCATAGTCCTGAGGGATAAGGGCCATGAAGGAAGACCTAGATTCCAGTGTCCACTCTGCCGCTGACTTGCCACCATGACCTTGAAGCGGGACAGGCCAGTTGTTTCGATGAGCATGTGTGCGGACCAGGAGGGTCAATTCGGTTCAACTACCGGGTGGACTTCCAGGGGTTTTTGTGTTTCGTTTTTCGCTGAATCGAGTGGTTGTTAGTATGAACAGACTGGGCTTTTGAGCCAGAAGAACCTTTGTCGTCAGCTTCTCCAGGGCTCCAGCATGACACGAAGGGGTCTCAAATATGTAACACAGGCCAAGACAGTGTCATGCCGAGTGCTCTCCTGGGTTCGCCTGGTTCTCGGCCATCCAAAGGAATGGGGAGAGGGTGCATGAAGGAGGCCCAGAGAGAACTGATTTACCTCATTGCAATTTACTCTTTCTATCTCTTTCCTCCATCAAACCTCAAACAAAAAAAATCACCAGCCGGTAGCCAAGTGTCATGGGTTGAAGATTAACTTATTTGCTTTCTTTCTTGTTCCTTGGTAGGTGTCCCCATAAACAGTCAAAATCCCACCTGGAGGGTAACAGGGTAGAGAAGAGAATTAGCCAAGGGCTCGGGTAACTCATGGATTGATCGTCAGCCCCCAGGTAACCGTGAGCCGACTACTCGGGAGCTGTAAGCGGCAGCCAAGAGAGGGCTCAGAGAGGGAGAGCCAAGGTGAAGAGGGGCGCAGCAGCACAATTAGGGTTGGAAACAGCTGGGATCCATTTCTTCACTTGAGAAATAGAACTCCTTCTGTGCACCTCTGCATGGGGCTCCTGAGCTTTCATCGCCAGCTCCCCAGCCCCCGAGGGCGGAGCCTCGGAGTTCAAGGCCAGCTCCTGTGCCAGGCTTTGGGATGGAGCCAATTTGTTGAGTTGTCTCAGTGCTTTGATGTGTAAACTAATCATCCGTCATTGTGCCCTAATTAAACCTAAGTGGTGCAATGGATTTGCTGTCATAGAGGCCAGGGCCCTTCCTGGATTGGGGGAGGGAAGGGCAGCATCCGCTGAAAGCAGCCCAGCCCCAGGAGAGCCAGAGAAAGGAAATGCCAGATATGAATATGAAAGAACTGGAAAGCCTGTCCTGGTCCAGGAGGGCTGGAGAAAATGTGACAAACCAGAAATCAGGTCGGATCTATGCATTTCTGATTTCCTGGGTTACGTTGCCCTCGGTGTGAGTGTCTAGACATAACAAGCTCAGGTCAAGCGGGTAATCACAAGGTGACCTTACTGTTTGCCATGGTAACAGACCTCGCCGGGGCCAGCTGGCCCTGGCATCGTCAAAATGTAACCCAGTTTCATAAGGCGTAGGAGCAATTTCCACCTCTACACCAAAACCAGATGACCGAAATGTAGAGGGAGGGCAGTTTCAGGACCCCTTAGAAAATGCTGATCTTCGTGACTATTTTCCTTTTCCCTCCAAATATTTGCATTCTAGCTCAAAAGGCGTGCTTCTAAAATTATGAAGGGGAGAGTGGGTCCTCGTTGGGAAGGAGAGCCAGAGGCGAAAGAGAGAAGATGGTGGTGATACAGTTGACATTGTGACATGTGTCCTGGGAGTAAAGCCACCTAGACTCAGATCCGACTCTTCCCTGGCTCAAGTTCATCACTGGAGAGGGCAAGCAAGAGGAGGTTTATGTGCCTCTCTGCTCCACCATTTTGTGAGTCCTCAGTGTGGACAATGCTGATTTGTGCCCTTGGCTAAATGCAATTGATAAATCCCACTCCAAGGAGAGTAGGTAATGGCATAATGAAAAAGCTCTTCTCTCCTTCACCCATGTATTCATTCAGCACTATTGGTGGACTATGTAGGTATAAGGCAGGCTTTAAGATCAAGGGTATGCAAGATACAGATGAGAGAACGCATGCTCTCAGAGGACAGATAAGATGACCACACATGATTGGACAATCGCAAGTAATTCAATAGTCAATGTACCTTGGAAAGAAAAAAAAATAGGTCAAGCGTATCATATGGAACTGTCTGGACACCTACAACAGGGCAGGGTAGGAAAAGAAAGTGTGGCAGACTCTGCCACCTGTCCCCGCCCTCCCCAAGCCCCATATCTGCTCTCTCCTTCTCTGGTCAGAGAAACGGGGTCTTCGGTGGTTGCTCAGATACAAAGTACCTTTCCCAGACCACCTTGTAGCCAGCTCTGGCCCCACGACTAGGTCCTGAGAATGGGACCCGAATGGATGTGACGTGTTCTCTTCTCAGGTTGCATCTTTTAAAGAGAAAGCAGCCTGTCTTCCCTTCCCTCTTCACACCTTCCTACTGGCCAGAAGGAAGATGTGGTAGAGAGCCACCTTCAACTATGCAAATGAACGGCATGGGGGGGGGGGGAGGAGGGGGAGGAGGGGGAGGAGGGGAGTGGGGAGAGAGGAACAGAGCTACTGGCTAGCAGGATCCTGGACAGCCTACCTCGCAAAGTGTCTACAGCACTTTGGACCCCTTCTACTCTTATGCCTCCATGGAAGCAATACAATATGTTGTTGAAATCACTGATGTAGGGACACCTGGGTGGCTCAGTCGGTTGAGTGTCTGCCTTTGGCTCAGGTCATGGTCCCACGGTCCTGGGACTGAGCCCTGCATCGGGCTCCTTGCTCAGCAGGGAGCCTGCTGCTCCCTCTGCCTGCCGCTCCCCATGCTTGTGCTCGCTTTCTCTCTCTCTCTCTGACAAATAAATAAATAAAATCTTTTGTAAAAATCACTGATATATGAACCTTTGCTGTTTCAGGTGTATCCCAACCAAAACAGAATGATACAAACCAAATAACAAGGAGGTGCCACGGAGAGGAAAACCATCATGAAAAGTATTCAGTTAGTCCAGAAAAATTTTTTCTATCAAGTACCCATTATGTGCCAGGCACTGTCTTGTCTCTGGGGATTCACGCGTGCATGAAGCCAGGTCCCTGACCTCAAGAAGGGAACGCCAAACAATCATTGAATGTAGCAATAGCAGTGATAGAAATAATCACGGGATGTCAAGAGGGAGCGGAAAGTGGACACCTATCTTGGCCTAAAGGAATCGCATTCCTTAACCTGGGCCTGGAAAAACCAGGTTGGATTTTAGTGGTGGAAAGAGCAGAGGAAAACCTGCTATCAAGAGGCTGCCTCCTTGCCTGGCTTGTGCTGGTCCCCATGGGAACGGCTGCCTGGGAGGTTCACCTCTCTCTCCAGGTTCTAACCATTCTCACATGGTTTCAAGCCCTACCTCCTCTGGAAGACTGCCGAGCCCCCCTCACCCTGACGCTGAAGGGGTATCTCCAATGACACTGCACCAAGCTCCCCATGCAGGGCCACATGTCAAGGGTGCTTGCATGATGGACTTCTCTCCGCATTGAGATGAATCCTCCAGGGTTGGAATGATGTTTTCTGAGGTTCTGTGCATCCCACTCAGCACATGGCCCAGAGCCTGGAACCGGGAGCCCAGACCAATGGAAAAAGAACTTGGACTTTGGACTGAGGCTGACACGGGTTCAAGTTCCAACTGGCTGTGTGTGACCTCGAGCAAATTACTTATCCCTCTGGGCCTCACCTTCCTCATACATGAAAATAGGAGGAGCAGAACTTGTTTGGAAGAACTGTTGTAGCTACTGAATAATGTTTGTAAAGGTACCTAACAGAGTGCCTGGCACAAAGATAATTTCTTCTCCTTTGTAAAATAAATATCTGTTGGAGCGCCTGACTGGCTCAGTCAGTAGAGTGTGCGACTCTTGATTTTGGGATCCTGAGTTCAAGCCCCACATTGGGCAGAGAGATTACTTAAAAATAAACAAAAGAGGGGCACCTGGGTGGCTCTGTTGTTAAGCATCTGCCTTCGGCTCAGGTCATGGTCCCAGGGTCTTGGGATCAAGCCCCACATGGGGCTCCCTGCTCTGCGGGAAGCCTGCTTCTCCCTCTCCCACTCCCCCTGCTTGTGTTCCCTCTCTCGCTGTGTTTCTCTCTGTCAAATAAATAAATAAAATCTTAAAAAAATAATAAAATAAAATAAAAAATAAATAAACAAATAAAGGTTTGTCCAAAAATACCCTTAACTCTGCACATTATATTATTTATTAGAAACTGCAATATAAGGGCACTTGGGTGGCTCAGTCGGTTGGGTGTCTGCCTTCAGCTCAGGTCACGATCCCAGGGTCCCAGTATGGAGCCCCGAGTTGGGCTGCCTGCTCAGTGGGGAGTCTACTTCTCCCTCTCCCTCTCCCTGCCGCTCCCCCTGCTTGTGCTCACTCTCCCCCTCTCTCTCTCTGACAAATAAATAAAACCTTAAAAAAAAAACGGCAACATACGAGCACTCTGCTTGATCACACTGACAACATGCTGAGGAGTTTGGAAGATTCCCATAGCTAGAGCCTAGATTCAACTGGTTTAAGTGTTATGGTCGTTGCTGGTGCTAATCAGGGGAGGTATGTGTTGAACGTGTGAGAGGCAGAGAAGAGGAGTTTGCTGGTCAGTCCTGGACCTCATTTACAAATTTGGTTATTTATTGAGCCTTTAACACTTGCCAGATTGGACCTACAAAAGCAAAGATTGTGGTCAGCAACCCAAGCTGGGAAAACAGATCATCCATGTCCTGCGTGCCTCCTGGAGGCATTTCTCATGCAGAGAAAGGAGATAAAGCATAGTATTTGCAATTCCATGGCCTTGAGTTTTTGATCCCTCCCCAACACAGTTTCCATCCCCCCCCCAAAAACCCATCCCTGCCCTGTGTCAATAAATGGTACAGCAACGCCCAGTTCCCAACGCCACGAACCCAGAAGTTGTCCTTGATTCTCCTTTCCCTCATTCTGCATAGGTCCTTCAGGAAGTCCTATCAATTCTCTCCCCAGACTATCTTGAATCTACCCTCTTCTCTCCATCCCACCACCAAGGTGGTCCAAGCCACAATTGTCTGTTGTTTGGAGCCTTGGTACTCAAACAATGATCCGGGGACCAGCGGCATTTGGCGTCATTCCATAGCTTTTTAGAAATGCAGGGTCTCAGGCGCTGACCTAACCCTAGGGAATCTGAGATCTGCACTTCAATAAGATCTCCAGGAGATTCGTTTGCAAGTTAGAGTTCAAGAAGCACCCCAAATCCTGCAGGAGCCTAACTGGTCTCCCCCTCTTCCTGGCTACCTCTAATCCATTGGGCTGGGATCAGATCAGCTAATCTCCAAATCACTCGGTGTAATTATTTCACTCCAGCCCTCCAAAAGGCGCCGGACTGAGATGTCTTACAGATTCTTCTTTTCTTGCAAGACAAAGACAAGATTTCTTGCTTCCTCCCTGGGTTGCTGAGGGAAGGCATTTTACGCTGTTTCATTAGGGGATGGGGGACCCCTCTGAGGGTCCTGCCTTTATGAAGGGTTTCAGTTCTAAGTCCCCTTTACAAGTAGATCCAAGCCTTGTCCCTTGTCCCAGCGCAAGCACGAAAACTCCAGCTCATATTTGTATTCTGGAACTTTCCTCCAACCCCACTCCCACCTCCAACCAGCCAGAATCCACTTGGGATCATCCTGTTGTGTCTTTAACTCCCCCTCTAATTCTCTGACCCAAGATTATTTGGCTTTCTTTCTATCAAACTCAGATACATAGTTCAGTTTAGTTTTGTTTAGCTTTGTTTTTTTTTTGTTTTTTGTTTTTTTTTAAGATTTTATTTATTTATCTGACAGATAGAGAGAGACAGCGAGAGAGGGAACACAAGCAGGGGGAGTGGGAGAGGGAGAAGCAGGCTGCCCGCAGAGCAGGGAGCCCGATGCGGGGCTCGATCCCAGGACCCTGGGATCATGACCTGAGCCGAAGGCAGACGCTTAACGACTGAGCCACCCAGGTGCCCCAAGCTTTGTTTTTTTTTGTTTTGTTTTGTTTTGTTTTTTAATGAAGGCATTTCTACTCGTTTGTAGGGGGAAGGGGAAGGAGGGGGGTCTCTATTAGCCCAATTTACCCTGTTACCAGCCAGATCCACCTTTTTAAAACTGAGATCAGATCCTGTTTAAAACAGATCAGTGGTTTCTCTTCATGTTTAGGAAAAATCCAAAATCCTGAGTAGGCAGTCTGGTCCCTGCCTACTCAGCTCTTCAGCCATTTATGCCCAGACACACAGCCATCCTTTCTGTACCCCCCATGCAGAGGGCTTTCCAGCCTCAGGGCCTTTGCACTGCCTCTGACCTCTGCCTAGAAAGCTCTGCCCCTCCTTGCACTGCCAGTTCCTTCTGTCCTTCAGGTTCCAGCTCAGATGTCCCCTCCTGAGAGAAGGCTGTCCTCCCCACTTCCCCAGCCCACCATGCTCATGCTCAGGTGTCCTCCAAGTGACTCTGAGGTAGCTGATCATCGCAACCTATAATTACCCTGTATATTTGCATGTTTACTTGTTTACTGTACATTGTCCTCTCTGGAATGTAAATTCCATGATGTCTCAGCTAATGTAGGTACCTCACAGGTGCTCATATTCGAGAAATGAAGTTGTGGAAAGAGTTACGGTTTATAGCTGTATTATCCAATATAATGGCCAGTAACCACATAGGGCTTCTGAACACTCAAAGTGTGGTTAGTCCAAACTGAGTTGTGTGCTCAATGCAAAATACACACTGGATTTCAAGGACTTAATATGAAAAAAAAAAAAAATGTAAGGGGCGCCTGGGTGACTCAGTCAGTTAAGCGTCTGCCTTTGGCTCAGGTGATGATCCCAGGGTACTTGGATCGAGGCCCCCATCGAGCTCCCTGCTCAGCGAGGAGCCTGCTTCTCCCTCTCCCTCAGCCTGCCTCTCCCCCTGCTTATGCTCTCTCTCTGTCAAATAAATAAATAGAATCTTAAAAAAAGAAAAGAAAAAAAGAATGTAAAATACCTCAATAATAAATTTTCATGTTTTTACACGTTGAAATGATAATATTGGGGATTATTGTGTCAAATAAAATGTATTTTTAAAACTGATTTCACCTTCTTAAAAATAGAGGATTTTAAATGATGTATGAAGCCCGCGATATATTTCTATTGGATATCGCTGTCCTAAGAGTGAATGAAGTCCGTGGAACCCAAGGTGATGGCAGGCATCATTTGAACTCACACCTCATTTCTGTTTGCTCGAATAGTACTGGATGCCTCTGGGAAGCCCAGTGATTTGGGAAGCAATTCATTCAGTGCTGAGCGACATCTGAGCTCATTCCTGACTGTGTTGAGGGATGGGCCACCTCCATGGGGGGAAAAACAAACAGCCCCATCAGGCTTTGTTCTTAATGCTACTCCTAAGTGCTGACGACACCCCTGCTGGGTCCAGCCTCCGGGGAAACAGTGGGGAACTGATTGACAGCCATTAAGAAAATGGAATCGAACATCTCAGATCAGACATCAAGGCAGAATCTTTATCAAGCAAGCATCAGACCTTGTCGGCTCTCCAGCTAAGAGGAAGGCTTGTCTTGAGGAACTTCACTGCTTGCGATTATGTGATAGTCTCCTATCCTATTTAATATTCCAGAATTAGAATTGTAAAAGGACATTATTGTGTAACTGCCTGCTATTCATTAGGCGTGTAGGCAAGTTAGCTAACCTCTGTGTCCCTCAGTTTTCTCACATGTAAAGGAGTGATAAGAATTGTGCCTACCTCATGGAGTGTCCCGGAGTGGTGAAGATGGGGTGAATGCCGAGCAGCGCCCTTAGAACAGTGCCCAGTACACACTGTTTGACAGAGATTAGCTGCTGTCTTCATGAGTGCTATTTATGTTAATATGAAAACTTATATAGGGGTGCCTGGGTGGTTCAGCTAAGTGTCTGACTCTTGGTTTTGACTCAGGTCATGATCTTAGGGTCCTGAGACAAAGCCCCGCATTGGGCTTGGCGCTCAGTGCAGCAGCGTCTGCTTGTCCATCTCCCTCTGCTCATCTCCCTGCTCTCTCTCTCTCTCTTTCTCTCTCTCTCTCTCGAATAAATAAAAAAACAAAATCTTAAAAAAAACAGAAAAGAAAACTTATATACAAGAACCTTTTCCTAAACCCCAGAATCTTAAGCTAAAGCTGAGAGACGTGCTCCTTATCACCCCCACAAGCCCAAGCGCCATTTCTGGAGGCTGGTAATGAACCTGTCCTGAAATATTTTGCAAAAAGGGATCCAAGTTAAGACTCTTCTGCTGCTGTCATGTTATATATCATTTTGTCTGTCACAAATGCATTTCCCTTCTTAATAGCACCCCCATTTTCTTTTGGGAAATAAAGCTCACTTTGTTTTCTGTGGGTGGTAATTCCTAGCACCCCTCCCGGTATAAGGGCATGCCTCTCTCTGTGTCCGGGTACACACTAGGGCAAGCACGCGATCTAAGCTACTCCGCGGGACAGGTGTCCTCTTGAGCACTTTGCCCAAAGAAGAAGGGGCCAGTTCCAGGTTAGTCTCTGCAGCTGCAGTGGGCTCACCAGGCTGTCCTTGCGGTGAGACCATTGCTAGGGCTCTCGTGATCCAGCTCCACGGCCCTTTTTCCTTTGAGCTGCCCGCCTCAATGACCTTTCTGGGTAACCTGATGAAAGTCAGTTTCTGTTGCAACCCAAAGCCCCACTGACAAAACCCTTCTTCCTCCCTTTCCTCTCTCCCTGTTCCCCACTCCAGTCTTTCCTCCTGATGCCACCAGAATAGAGAGCAGAGCAGATGGTCAGAGGAATTGTACTTCTATCAGTTCTTTCGTCAGAGTTCGGGGGTGAAGGAGTATTCCGAGCTCCGTCAACAGCCCGAAATCACAGGTCTTGCCTGCAACTGAAGTGTTATGACTGGAGTGATGGCATCCAACATGGGAAGTCAGCTTTGTAGTAAGAGAGACCCGGGTTCAGGTCTCAGCTGCCACTTCCTGGTTACATGACCCTGTGCAATTACATTGTTTCTCTGACCATCAGTTTCCTTACATGTCTCTACACACACACTCACATCCATGCACACTCACATGATTGTGAGGGCTGGTAAGGCTGGAAACTCGGGTAGGAGTTAATGTTGGATCCTGAGGCAGAATTTCCTCTCTGGAAAACCTCAGGTTTTGCTCTTTAAGCCTTCAACTGATTGGACTAGGCCCACACACATTATTGAGAGTAATCTCCTTCACTTAACTCAACTGATTGTAGCCATTAATGACACCAACAAAGCTCTCACAGCAACACCTAGATTAGTGTTTGAGTAAATAAGTAGGTACTAGAGCCTAAACAAGTTGATACATAAGAACCATCATAGGGATCACAATACAACTTTGTATCCTTGAGGATGAAATAAAAAATGCACATAAAGTACATAACACAGTGCCTAACATTTAGTAGGTACTTAATTAGTTGGTAGACAATATTACAGGCGGGAAAGGAGAGCGTCATTCGTGCGATGTTCTGTACCCTGGGCTCTGTTCTAAACCATACAAATATTAACTCTTAATTTAATCTCCAGCAACCCTAGGAGTTAAGTGATACTCTTTTTTTTTTTTAAGATTTTATTTATTTATTTGACAGAGAGAGACACAGCGAGAGAGGGAACACAAGCAGGGGGAGTGGGAGAGGGAGAAGCAGGCTTCCCGCCGAGCAGGGAGCCCGATGCGGGGCTCGATCCCAGGACCCTGGGATCATGACCTGAGCCGAAGGCAGACGCTTAACGACTGAGCCACCCAGGCACCCCAAGTGATACTCTTTAAATGAGGAACTGGAGGTCCAGAGAGGCTAGGCAAGTTGCCCAAGGCCATACAGCTAGTACGTGGTAAGCCTGGATGCGCGTAACTGTCCCTCTGAATCAGGCCGCCCCTGAGCCATCTCCCCAGGATGTATAACCCAACCAAACTCAAAATCCTGACATAAAGTGTGCCTTGCCTTGTCTTTTTAAGTAAAGCCTCACCCAATCCCACAAACATGGCCAGATTTAGCTGCCAATATGTTTTAGAATAATATTTTAGGGTACAGTATCATAACCCGCCACCCTCCCAGTTTCACTGTCACCCCCCTACCCACGTTGATAAAAAGCCAACACCTTTCCATCTATGAAAACTTGGCAGCAGTCCCCACACACACGACGAATGGCTCCTTCTGCCCACTCCCATCAGGAGCCACACACAACAAATGAACTTTCCAAACAAAGAAATGTCAAGGCAGAAATAAAATCACTGGTTAATTGTGGTTTTTCTGGAATGGATGACTGTATAATATCCTAATCAAAAAGTTGGAACCACATTTGCATTTAGATAAA
Source organism: Zalophus californianus (assembly GCF_009762305.2). Taxonomy (NCBI): domain Eukaryota; kingdom Metazoa; phylum Chordata; class Mammalia; order Carnivora; family Otariidae; genus Zalophus; species Zalophus californianus. The sequence continues at coordinate 18,738,838 of NC_045610.1, read as the reverse complement.
GGCTTATTAGAAAAAAGATGGCAATAAAAGAAGGCTCGAGACTATGGGTACTTCTCCCAAGGCCAGTCTCAACTGATACAGGCAGGCGGCCGGCAAGTGTCAAGGTGCCAAATTTTGGTCAAGCCCAGGGCTCTAGGACTCCAGGAATGTCCCCTTGTGTCCACAAGTTCTTTCAGGGACCCCCAAATTCTACTTCCACTATGGCCATTAAGGGCCTTCAAGCAGCTCCCCTACCAATCTGCTGGAACCTTCTCTCATAGTAGGTGTTTCTTTGTGTTTTGTGACTGTGCTCAGAATTTATAAATTAATTTATATTAATATTAATTTGTATTACTATTCAGTAAGATTGAATGCCATGATAAAGATGTTTAAAATCAAGGGCCAAGGAATTCTTTTTTTTTTTTTTAAGATTTTTAAAAATTTATTTGAGAAAGAGCGAGAGAGAGAGAGCACAGAGGGAGAGGGAGAGGGAGAAGCAGACTCCCCACTGAGCAGGGAGCCTGATGCAGGACTCGATCCCAGGACGCCGAGATCATGACCCAAGCCCAAGGCAGATGCCCAACCAACAGAGTCACCGAGGTGCCCCACCAAGACATTCCTAACTGGGACTGCTTTTATTTGGGCAGAAGACAATTCCATATGGCGGGTGTGGGATAGTAAATACATAAGCAAACATCCCTAGGTATTACTTCCCTCTCCGAATAAGAAAGATGTCACACAGACAATGGGCCGTGCTTGGGTGCAACTGTGAAATACAAACATCTCATCTTTGTCCAGCTTCACATTCTCTATGTGGCAGAGAATTGTTCCTCCCTGACGTCAAGCTTTGTCTCTTCTCCCCAGAACCCGGACTCGGGAGCCCCAGATCTCAATATTAGGATTTCTGATTGGGCAAAGAGCTTCTCTGGGTGACAATTCCAGAAGTTACTCTCCACTTCCAGACCAGGCAGTAGAGATTCAGATTCCAGGCTGCCATGATCCTGAGATCCTGAGAATTAATTTGGTGGAGTTTGAATGATACCGGTTACGCCCTGGGGTTTGGCTTCTCTCTTGTCTTTATCTGTCAATGTCAGTGTCAAATTAGGGAGAGAAATGAAATAGGACAAGCCAAGGGCAGCCTTTCTGGGAGTTATGCCAGGCTGGCAAGATAAGGCAGTGTGCCGGCAGGAGGTCACGACCGGGTCAGATGACAGAGAAAGAGGTGTGTGCGGGGAGAGAGATGGTGCTTTGAGTGCAGAGGACTGAGCTGAGGTCAGAGGCCGGGGAGGTAAACTGGAGTCAGCATTCAGAAGTCCAAACTGGACAGGAAATGTGTGGTCTAAGCGTGAGCTCCAGGCCAGTCACAGAGAGAAATAATCACAAGGTAACCACGTTTTCCGGGCCTGGGGATAAAGAAATCGAGCACGTGAATAGTAAGGGAACACATTTTTTTTTTTTTAAGATTTTATTTATTTATTTGACAGAGAGAGAGAGCACAAGTAAGCAGAGCAGCAGGCAGAAACAGGGAGCCCGATGCGGGGCTCGATCCCAGGACCCTGGGATCATGACCTGAGCCGAAGCCAGGTGCTTCACTGACTGAGCCACCCAGGCGCCCCAAGGGAACACATTCCTCTCAAATAGGATGAGAACTCATCCCTGTCAGTTCCTTCAGTGGCACAAGGGCCCCTGCAAAGACATTCCTGTCCTACCTCCCAATCATTTCCAGGAGGCCAGGGGGATCTCAAGTGGTGGCCTCTGAAATATGTGGTATGGCAACCGTGAGGCTCTCGTTTTCCCTCTCCAGCCTCTGCTCTGCAAGAGTCCCTGGTGGAACCTCCACTGTCCTCCCAGCGGCAAGCACACGCTTCCACACCACCAGCCCTCACAGGCCAGGCAAGCTGTCCCCCAGCACGCGCCCCGCGCCCGGGTTTCTGTGGGACCCTCAGGAGAATTACGTTCTGGTTTTCCACAGTGGTAGCTCAATTCATACATCTTTCTCTGACTCCTTTCCCTTCCCTGTCCCACTTCCCTGCATCTGTCCTGGCCTGTCCTGGGACCCCTCCCAGATAAACTTCTAGCACGCAATTGCTTGACTCAGGCTGTGCTTCTGGGTGAAACCATGGGACGTCACCTGCCAGCCTGTCTCCCTGCCCTGTCACTATTGACTCTCCACGTAGCAACCTGAGTAGCCTCTAATAACATCCATCAGAGCAGATCACCTGCCTTGCTCAAAACTTCCCAATGGCTTCTCCTTATGTCTAGAATGAAAAGGTAGAGAGACCAGCTAGGGAGCTGCAAATATTCTGTGCCTGGATCTGGGTGGTGGCAGCACGGGCATATACACATGTAAAAAATGGATCAGTTTGCACATTTAAGATATGTATACAGATGAGATGTGTGTAAATTATGCCTCGATAAAAAAAAGTGAGAAGAAAAAGAGGACAATAGACTGAGGAGGAGACTGGAATTTTCTAGAACCAACCCTGTTCCCACTTTAGGCCTAATTAATATCAGAGCTGCTGTGGATATTTTGGCAAAGAAGAAAAAGCTGAAGCTGAAAAAAGGCTCTCACAATTATTTATTAATTGCAAAGGGAAAATGGTAACTTTATAGTAAAAACAAAGACAAAAACCACCAAAGCTAATATCACCAATACAGAACCAATATCGTGTACCCACTGATATGATGCACTAAGCAGGATACAATATCACTTCACTGATGTTTCTGGCAAAAGATGTGGAAGCTGAATCTAATCATGAGAAAACACCAAACAAGCACAAATTTAGGTACATTATACCGCATAACTGGCCTTTAATCTTCAAAAATGTCAAAATAAAAAATGCAAAGAAAGGCTGAGGAGCTATTCCAGATTAAAGAGATGTGATAATTTAATGCAGCGAGTGATCCTGAAATGCATCATAGACCTGGGAACATATCTATAAAGGACATCATTGTAATAATTGGGAAAAACTCGAATATGAATTGCCGAGTAGATGACACTCTTGTATCTGTGTAAAATTTCTTGATTTTGATTACCACCCTGGTTATGTGGTTGTTCTTAGGAAACGTACACTGAAATATGCAGGAATGAAAGGGACGCAATGTCTCCAACTTAATTTTTTTTTAAGATTTTATTTATTTATTTATTTATTTGTCAGAGAGAGAGAGAGAGAGAGCACAAGCAGAGGGAGAAGCAGGCTCCCTGTTTCAGGAAGCCCGATGCGGGACTCGACCGCAGAACCCGGGGATCATGACCTGAGCCGAAGGCAGATGCCCAACCAACTGAGCCTCCCAGGGTTCCCCCTAGCTTACTTTTTAATAGTTTAGGAAAAAATGCAGGGAGAGAAAACCAATGGGGCAGAATGTAAATAATTGGTGAATCTGAGCGAAGGTTACATGAGAATTCCTTGTCCTATTCTTGCAACATTTCTGTAAGTTTTTTGTTTGTTTGTTTGTTTGCTTGCATTTCTGTAAGTTTGAAATGATATCAAAATACAAAGTTATTCCAAAAATCTAAAGCAAAGCATGACGATTTAATGAACAAAACAACATCTGTCTATGTCTAAATTTAAAGACTTTTTTTTAAAGAAGGGGATTGTGAATTCTCTCTCCCTTTCCCTATACCTTCGCCATGGAAAGCAGGGGCCAAGGCCAGGTTTGTGAAAGACGAAGGAAAGAGAACACCATTTCTGCCCAGGGGAACATGACTTTCCTGGCTTGAAACAGGAAATGAGAGAGGCACTCTTGGACCAGCATATCTGGACAAGCAAACAGAATGCAATAGACAGCTGAAGGACCAGGCCCCCAGCTTCAGGGATTTCCTGGTTAACCTAATAAGACATTACAACATTTTCTTCAGTAATAGTAGTGTAAAAAAGGAATCTCTGCAGCAAGGGACTAGCTTGAGTCTAAGCTCTGTTCATGCTGACGTGACAATATCTCAGAGCAGTTAAAGTTACATGCCCTGGAGGAGTTTGTTTGCTCTGGGTTCAAATGCTGACTCCATCACTTTACCACATGGACGGCCTTGGGAAAGCCCACTCGATCCCTGTGGACCTCAGTGTACTCAGCCTTGAACCAAAGCTTTCAATAGTATCTACCTCTTAGGCTGTTGTGAGAAATAAATGAGAATGAATGACAGGCCCTCCGTACTGTGGCTGCCACATAGAAAGTGTTCAATACATGAAAACCAAAAAAAAAAAAAAAAAAAAAAATCCTGAGCGCCCAGGTTGCACAGTTGGTTAAGTGCCCAAGTCTTGGTTTTGGATCAGGTCGTGATCTCAGGGTCGTGAGATGGAGCCCCACATCGGGCTCCACGCTCAGCGCAGAGTCTGCTTGAGTGTCCCTCTTTCTACCCCTCTCCCCCAAAACAAATCAATAAATCTTTAAAAAAATGATAATAATAATCCTAGGAGTCAGATGTGTTCAGAAAACTGGTTAGGGGCTGAAGAGTTTCCTAAGAATAACTTATAATATTTATTGATATTTACTCCATGAATGGCACGTGGAAGACTTGATCTCATTTAATTTTCACAACCACCCAATGAGATAAGCATTATTCCCATTTTACAGATGAGAAAATAAGACCTAGAATGGTTAAGCCGCTTGCTGAAAGTCATGCAGCTAACAGAGTTAAATCCACTATGGAAAGTTAAGGCAACCTAGTTTCGTTCAAAGACAAAGAGGCAGAGGGGTGATATGAACACAGCCAAGTATCTGTCTCTGAGGTTGTCCTTCACCTGGTTACCTGGAAGGTCCTGACCTTTGGATGGGGATCAAGTGGGCTCCAGGGTCAAGGGGGCTGCAATGACTTTTGAAGAAAGCCAGCAAAAGCCATTGCTTATGATACCCCAGCCTGGGTTCTAGAAGCTTAGACCACAACCAACGATGACTCAGAAATGGATCTGGCTGTAGCAGGAAATGGTCTTCTTGGCACAGTTCTCAACACTGGGCCGTGGCAGCCTCAGCAGAGATGCTGGTGGGCATCAGCTGCCATGTATCTTTGGTTGGTATCAGCAGTAAACACCTGGTGACAAGCTGGAGTGCTAGAGCAGGAACACGGAGCTGGGGTGGGAGGGTATGACAAGAGGACCAGACCTAGGGACACATAATAAGACCATTGCTGGGGATTCCGATCACAATGGGAGAGGAATCAACCACAGTTGGACCTCCCCAGGGCAAGTGGCAGGAGACCAAGCGGTATTACTGCTGGGTAAGAGGATTGTATTTTTCACCCCTGGACCAATGAGGCTGGATGATTGATTATAGTTTACATATCAGAGAAGAGTTCTGATGCTCACATTATATTAGCCAGACAGTAGAAAATAGCCAGACCATTTATTTTTCTTGTTTCTTACGTTAGCGAAACGTCCGGGGTTTGTTTGTCTAATAACAGTCTTCATTTAGATCTTTGCAAACAGCCTCGAACTAGAAATGTCCTTACGGGTCTGGGAATATACCAGACCTGGAACAGACTTTCTTAAGATGAGACTCACCCATTGAATCTCAAGTACACTGACTCCTGCCTCTGGCTGGGTGGGGAAAAAATTCCCACAGACTCTAAATTTTAAAACAGGACTTTGCTGTTTTTAAGACCTGCATTAGGGGTAAGAATAAAGGCAATGCTTGCCCGCTGGGGCCCAAGGACCTTCATACCAGCTTCTTAACACACTATTTTACATGCAGGCTTTCTCATATACCTGGGTATGCCTAAGACCTCCCCTTACACACACAACAGTCCAGGAATTGCTTTGTGGTCCACAGGGGAGAGATGTCTCACACTGGCAAAAAAGAAAAAAACAAATTCCAAAAAAGAAAACTGGTAACTTGCATTTGCAAACAGATCAATTTGAAAACAGGGGGAGTCGGGGTATTCTGAAGAAGAAAAGGGAGCATGATGTTGAAGATCTATAAAGTGATCATGATGGTGGGTCAGAGGAATAAAATATTCGGAATCATTTCTGTTGGTTTGGTTTTAACTGGATAGATGACATGATGGATTTTGGAGCAGCTGGTTTCCTCATCCCCTTCTGTGATTCTGCACAACCAAGGATCCGTTTGCAGCCTGGATCCTAGCCGAGAGTAACTCCTGGAGCGGATATGGGTGTGAGCTGCATCCCCCACCACGCCTGGTCCCCATGGCCACAGTGTGGATGAACGCAAACAGACGGTCCTTTGGTCCTTCGGTTAGGAGCAGAGTGCTGCGAACCCCACAGCCCCAGATGGAGGGGGTACAAAGAAGGAAACAGCCTTCCACAGACAGGGACTCATAGCCTAGTTCTTAAAAGTCTGAGCATTGAGCAAGTAAAGAACCAAATGCTTGGTGCTCGGCTTTAATAATAAAGGTCTGGGAGGGAAAGGCAGGCTGGGACTCAGACAGCTCAGACAGCTCAGGGCAAACCAGTGGGAACCCAGAAAGAGCATTCCGGCTGACTGAGAACTGCTCCACAGCCATTCGGGGCCGCAGGGACCACCAGTCCTTAGAAGGGGGATGGGCAGGAGCCACTGTGAGGCTTGATCATTTACAGCCTATAAATATGTATCACACTCTACATCTAGGTCTCATTTCAGAGTGTGGGCTCACTTACCCTTAACAAATCCTTGTGTCACTTTCTTTTTGAAAGTGACTTTTTGTCTCAGCTTAGAGAAACCTTCTACTGTTACAAATGGGCACCCAGCCCCACAGAACCATGCCTGCTAGGGTCAAGATGCTGGTGGCGAAGGAGGGCAAAACCCCCTATCTCTTGTCTTACAGAATATTGTTTTAGCAAAGCTAATCTCTGTCAGGGTGTGTTAGGTACATGTATACCACATTTTTCTTATTTTTATTTTGTCACTGGGTTGTGTGTGTGTGTGTGTGTGTACACCAGTTAGGAATCTTTCAGTTGCCAATGACAGAAAACCCGATTTAAACTGGCTTAACCAATAAAGGATTTTATTAGTTCATGTAATCAACAAATATTTATTGGCAGCCTATTCTATGTCAGGCAACTGAGAAATTTGGAGGTAGCATTAGCTTCAGGTAAAGCCTGATCCAGCAGCTTAAAATGTTTCACCAAGTATTTGGTTTGTCTCTTGGCTCTACCTTCCATTTGTTCGTTCTTAAGCTCCACAGGTTAATTGTTCCACTCTTACTTCTCACCTAGGAGCTCTCACCAGGAGCCTCACATTACACTGTCCTGTAGATGAGTCTCCCTGGATATCTCCTTCAGAATTCTGAGCACTCACTGTGGCCAGGTGCCTGTTCCTGACCCATCTGGGTGGCTGGGGATAAGATATTCTGATTGGCCTACACTGATGAAGATCCACCCCTTGGAGCCAGGAATGGGGGCCACACCCACCACAACCACGTGCAGTGTGCAGGGGAGTGAGCTGGGTAAATTCCCCAAGAGAGAATAGGGATGCTCTTGGCTAAGGAAGGGTGAATGAATGCTGGAGAAGGAAGCAAGAAATAGTCATCTCTGTGTTCTGTCCCTGTCCCAGCTACATGGCTGAAAGCACAAACCGGAGCCAACTACCTGGATTAGAATCCTGGCTCCAGGCTCATGCACTGTGTGACTTTGGGCAAGTTACTTAACTTCTCTGTGCCTCAGTTTCTGCCTCTGTAAAGTGAGGGTAGTGTTAGTACCTGTCTCATAGGATCCTGATGAGAATTATAGGAGTTAATATTTGTAAAGCAGTTCGAACAGTGACTGGCACTTAGCAAGCACTTATACCTGTTTGTCAAATAAATGTGATCAGAACTAGTGCAGGATGGTGCACCCAGCAGGTGGTCCAATAAATGCTTGCAGAATGAATGGAGTGAGCGACAAAGCTGGCAGGAAGTGCCACTACTTTCTAGATGTTTTCTCTCCCGGCCACTTCATCTTTTAGGGCTGGCCCTCTCACCCTGGGGTCCGTTGTTCGGAAGCTGTTTTCCCAGGAAAGTGGCAGCTGGGCAGAGATGGGTGCTCCCTGCCGCCCCCCCCCCCCCGCTTCTGTGATTAAGATGGCACCACCCTAGAAGGCATCATTAGAACAGCAGACTTTTCTATAAACTGACAAGAAATCTATAGGGTCGATCCTGGGGTCCCATCAAGGTACTTCTGGAATAAATGATCTACATGTGTCACGATCATCTGTATGACGATTTAGGGCTGGTTTCTCCCAGCCTGTGACTTTTCACGCTTCTCAAGCTGTATAAAAATGAACTGTAATCAGGCTGATCTATAGATAGACAGTTCCTGTTTCTGAGCATGCTGAATGAGGGTGGGTGTGTTTATACATTTGCATAAAGCTGATGGATGTAAAGGGCTATGGTGTTTTGTGTTGCTTTTTTAAAGAGGGGATGGGGTATTCTCCCAGAAGTGAAGCCAGAAAAGGAGAGGTGGAAATAGGGGAGGCGAAAATAGGGAGGAATCACAGCTTTTCCAAATGACAAGGAAAGAGAGAGTAAACACAAGACAAAGTTTATCAGTGCTTTGTCTGTAGGAAAGAATGAGCTGGCTAACAAAGAAACTGACCAACAGGTGAATGTGAGGGACAGAGGAAGGAGCATATGATCTGATTTTCCTGTCTGCCTCCTCCCTGCCCTTTTCCTGTGTATACATTAGGGGAAGATGGAATCAGCTCTGTTTTCTATGTACAGGGATATTTAGATATGCAAATGAGCACAGCTTGTTAATGAGACAAGGGTGATTACACTGCAGGGAGCTGCCAGCCCTGCTGAACAATAGGTGAAGGGATACCAGGTGTCTGCGAGGGGGGAGTGGATTATTCTGAACACCCTCCCCGCCCCTGCCTCAATGTCACAGACCTGTCTGCAAAATCAAAGCGGTGGGTCAGTTTCTTCCTTCTGTTCCTTCTAGCTCCCAGATCCTAAGTCTAGTAAGGTAAGAGAAGTGGGAGACCAGGTAAGACCTGGGGTCTCATCAGGGAATTGCCCCAGAGGCTGCTCAACTTGACTTGCAGCAAGAAGGGTGGTGGGCAGCCAGTGATACATGAGGCTTCCTCAGCCGGGAAGAAACACCTGCCAGGTGTGGCGGAATGGGGACAGGAGAAGTTGGTTCCCGTGGAATGGGCAGGTCACTCGGTGCCTCTTCAGGCAGCATTTGGTTAAAAGATGGTGATTGGGAATCCACATGCTTTTCAGAAGTCAGGGCAAAGTTTTGCAGTGGGAAACAGGAAAAAAAAAAGAGTCGGCTTTGGGGGCACCTGGGTGGCTCAGTTGGTTAAGTGTCTACCTTTGGCTCAGGTCATGACCCCAGGGTCCTGGGATTGAGCCCCACGTCGGGCTCCTGGCTCAGCAGGAAGCCTGCTTCTCCCTCTCTCTCTGCCTCTCCCCCTGCTCATGCTCTCTCTCTCTCTCTCTCCGTATCTCTGTGTCTCAAATAAATAAATAAACTCTTAAAAAAAAAGTCTGCTTTGGCTTTTTAGGGCGAGATGCTCAGCATTATTGAAAAGGGCATGGACTTTGTAATTACACAGACCTGGGTTTGTTGAGTCAGATCCATTGGATCGGTTTTATCCATGGACCCTGGCTGACTAGGTGCACAGCTAACCTTCCCCTATTGATAATATGTGGCCTGTTCCATACTATTGTCCCGAAACCTCCTGAGGATTACCTAGCATAGGAGGCAATTCCAGAAGAATCTTGTGCTCAGGCAGATGCCCAGCCTGGATAGCCTGGTCTGGAGGAGTGGTACAAACCCAGCCAGCTCAAGCAGGATCTGCAATGCACTCTCTGAGCTGTTGTTCTGTGAGCAACAAAACAGGACACCACCATTTCCTGTCAGCCTCCTGATCTCCATGACACCGAAATAAAAAACATGGGCTTTTTTCCAAAGGTGAGATGTCTCTGCTTGGACTCCTTTTTTTTTTTTTTTTTTTTAAGTAGGCGCCACACCCATTGTGGAGCCCGACACAGGGCTTGAACTCAAAACCCTGAGATGATCAAGACCTGAGCTGAGATCAAGAATTGGACGCCTCACCGACCGAGACACCCAGGTGCCCCTCTACTGGAACTTTTTTTTTTTTTAAAGATTTTATTTATTTGACAGAGAGAGACACAGCGAGAGAGGGAACACAAGCAGGGGGAATGGCAGAAAGAGAAGCAGGCTTCCCGCAGAGCAGGGAGCCCGATGCGGGGCTCGATCCCAGGACCCTGGGATCATGACCTGAGCCGAAGGCAGATATGTAATGACTGAGCCCCCCAGGTGCCCCTCTGCTAGAACTTTTATAGACCCCCATGAAAGGCTTGAAACTATCTCAAAACAGCATAAGTCTTTGTTAGTTCCCCTCAAATCCCCTCCATCTGCCATGTGCCTGGATTCCTGCAGGATGGGGACACGTTCCTAACCTTCTATTAAGGACATCTGACTTTGCCCCATGTCACTACGGCATCACTCAACCCCGTCTATAAATATGGATGCTATGCTAACAAGACTTATTGCTAATTTAATGGCAATGGGGTACAAGCTTGTATGCTGCGCACACACACAGAGAACGGTATTGAAAACGGGAAAGATAATTAGAGTTTAATAAATGGTAATCTGTTCCTTGCTGCTGTGCATGTCAGGGGTTGGGGAGGGAGGAAATAGAGTGGGGCCTTCCAGAAAGTGAAATTTAGATGGTGGGTCTACCATGACAGCTTCATTTTGATTCTAATATTGCCCAGGATTGAAGTTAATTCTCATTTACCTACGAGAAATCCTCTTCCCTGAAAATACCCCTCAGTGGAACATGAGTAAGAGAAAACAATGAGATCAGAAATATTTATCACTGGGACCAAATTTTAACTAGAAGTCATAGAATGAAGAGGCCAGGTCTCCAGAGACAAAGTGAAGCTGGGAATTCAAACACTTACCTGGATTGTTCAGGATGAAAAAAAAAATCATCATTTTTGCTTGAATAAGTGTCTGAATTATCTGAATAATTATTCCCACCCTCTTTTTGGTCCAGTGGCAAAGACCTGGCCAATAGACCCAGTAGCAAGGAATGGAAGTTGTGAATAGCAGAGAGAGAGGACAGGAAGGCTGATTAAGCCTGAAGCTCCCCAGCCCCCTAGAGGGTTGTGGGCAGACGCTGGGCCAGTCCGGAGCTGTGGGGTTCCTTTGAGCGGGTGGCAAGAAAATAAGCAAAGCTAAAACCAAGGCCCAACAAACCGGAAATGCAGCCTGAAGGGGACTGGATTTGGTGTCAGTCCGGGACGTTAGAAGATCAAGCAAAACAGAATCAGAAATTGTGTGTGTATGTGTGTGTGTGTGTGTGTGTGTGTGTGTGTGTGTGTGTGTTTAGGAAGGGTGAAAAAACTGCCTACACCAGGGGTTCCCAAACCCAACTGCACATCACATGCACCTGCTGAGCTTCTCAATACAGATTCTAGGGCTCCTTTGGTAGACCAAAAGAATTTTGGGGACAGGGGTGTACTGCTGGTGTGCAAGTGGGAGGTGTGATATCATTCGATGGACCCTGGAAGTCTTTCCTTTTCAAAGACAGCTACTCTACCAAAATGCCCAATGATCTGTCACTTGAGATTCATTCATCGCCTACCCGTGTGTTCATTTGTCAAACACAAATTTCCCTTGGAAGGCAACCCAAGTTTCCAAGCCTGCTATGGTAATTAAGAATAGCTAATTGTGGTGGATTTAAAACTCCACAAATCATTTTCTTTTCAAGAGATGGAACTTAATTTCCCTCTCCTTGAGTATGGGCTAGACTCAGTGACTCACTTCTAACAGACAGAATATAGCAGAAGTGATGGTGTGTAACTTCCAAGGCCGGGTCATAAAGGGCATTGTAGCTTCTCTCGTGTTCTCCCTTCTGGGTTGTTCACTCTGGGGGAAGCCAGCTGCCATGTAAAAAGGACAATCAAGCAGCCTATGAAGATGTCCATGTGGTGAGGAACTATGACTTTCTACTAACAACCATGGGAAGAAGCCATCTTGGAAGTAGACCCTCCAGCCCCAGTCAAGCTTTCAGATGATGCAGCCCCAGCTGACATGTGACTGCAACCTCATGAGAGACCCTGAACCAAAACAGCCCAGCTGAGCCACTCCTGATACCCAACCCTCAAGAGCTGAGTTATCTAATAAGCATTTGTTGTTTTAAGTTGCTAAATTTGGGGGTAATTTGTTAATCAGCAATAGGGAATACACCAATCATAGCTAAGATTTACTGAACATCTATATATGTTCACATATGTTAACCTATTTAAACCTCAAAGCAATCCTATGACATAGTTACTATTATTTGCCTTTTTAAGATGAGGAAACGAAAATTTTCAAAGTTAAATATAGTGGATATTGTTAGCCCCCTTTCCTGGGTAGTTGCTGCCACTCCCCAAGTGCTGATCGTGTTGGCTTCTAGGGGCACCTGGGTGGCGCAGTTGGTTCAGTGTCCAACTCTTGGTTTTGGCTCAGGTCGTGACCTCAGGGTGGTAAGATCAAGCCCCGCATCAGGTTCTGTGCTCAACAGAGTCTGCTTGAGACTTTCTCTCCCTCTCCTCTGCCCCTCCCCACCCCAAAATAAATAAAATAAATCCTTTTTTCTTTTTTTTAAATGTTGGCTTCTGACTCACAGCCTCCCCCCTCTCCAGAGAAATGTCCTTGGCTGAATGAGTATGGTCTCACTTAGCCTTTTTCCATCAGCCAATGACTAACTGTTGTGGGAGGAGTCTCTACAAGGTGGGACTAACTCTATGGCACAATTTATCATCCAGAGCTACATGTGAGGTCAGGGGCAAGACTCTAGCGGGGATCGCATCCTTGCTTAGATCTGTCTGCCACCCCTCACCTGCCTCCCTCACCCCTTTCCTCCCAAGAGCACTCCCTCAATAAATCAAATGTGCTGGAATCCTGTCCCAGGCTCTGCTTTGAGGAAACCCAACCTCAGTAATTTGCCCAAAGTTATGCAGCCTGGATTTGTACCCAGGCTGGCTGACTCCAGAGTCCACATTCTTATCAATGCCTTTGGTAGACCAACCAATACAAGTAGGTACTGAATTCCAGACCTCTATTCTACCACCAGGCAAGTGGAGTCGGTTTAGTTTGGATTTTCGGAGGTGCTAGTTCTGCCTACACACCTCAAACCACATCAAGGCCAGCCGCCCACCCTATCTCCATGGGCTTCATCTCCTACCACCTCCCTTCCTCCGCCCTTACCAATCTGATCCTCACCCTTGCCATTAGTTTTAGCCTCCTCCCTTGGAAAAGATTTAAACTTTCCTTCCTGTAATGGGTTGAATTGTGTCCCCCACAAAAAGATATGTCCCAGTCCTAACCCCTGGCACCTGTGAATGTGACCATACTGGGAAATAGAGTCTTTGCAAATGTGATTAAGGTAAGGATCTAAAGATAAGATCATCCTGGATTTAGGGAGGGCCCTAAATCCAAAAACTGGTGTCTTTATAAGAGAAAGGATAGAATGGAAACAAAGAGACACACAGGGAAAACCTGTGAGGACAGGCAGAGGTTGGAATGGAACCAGACCCACAGGAGCTCAGAGAGAAGCACGGAACAGATTCTCCCTCAGAACATCCAGAAGGAATCAGCCCGGTGGACACCCTGATTCCAGTCTGCTGACCTCCAGAACTAGGAGAATAAGTTTCTGTTGTTTTAAGCACCCCCACACCCTGGGTTGTGTCCATTTTTCATGGCAGCCACAGGAAGCAAACATACCTCCCTTCAGGTCTCCTGCTTCAATTCCGCCAGAACCTTCACTGCAGAGTGAGCACGGGGAATTCTAAAAGCCACTTGGTTTACTAAGCACACGTTTATCTCACTTGGGGCTAACCACAACCTTGCAATGTTGCTTAGGTAGGACAGTGTTATTATTACTCCCTTTTTTCTTTCTTCTTCTTCTTTTTTAACAGCTCAGGAAAAGGGCCCAGGAAATTTACGTGATTTGTCCAAGGTCCCCCAACTGGATGGCATAGAGCCTGGAATTTGGGTCTCCAGATGCCAAATTCTGACCTCTTTCATCCACAAGAGGAGACTGGCGGAAGTACAAGGACACTGCTAAAGTCTGCCTGTTCACTGTCTACAACCCCTCACTTGAGAATGTAGATACTGAATGGGGGCAGGCAGGGAGGTGGGGTCCAGCTTGTCACCCTTCCGCCTTGCACAGAATTGCAATAGACCTTTGAGAGCATCTGATATCTTCCATAAACTGCAGCAGCAAAGCTTAACTTAAACATTGAAGTGACCCCTTCAGATCCTTAATGATGCTATAAATGCAATCCTGGTGCGATTTCTACAACTATTAAAATAAACACTTCCACTAAAACAAACATTGCTACCCTCAGCATATGTTTACTTGCATAACACAGGTGCAAACTTACCTGAATGTGCAAAACCCGAAGCCATGATGATAAAGGCAGGGAAAGGGGCTGCACACAAAGGAACAGGGGGTGTGCATGTCTTCAGAGCGTCTTCTTCTAAGGAGAGGTGGTCCTTCAGCCTTGAAGCCCTCACCGCGCATCTCGGTTTCAAGAAATGCCTCCATGGCCCGACGCCCAGCTGCCACTCCATCCACGAATTTCAAATTATGCACAGAAAGGCACTTTTTTTTATAAAGATTTTATTTATTTATTTGAGAGAGAGAGACAATGAAAGATAGAGAGCACAAGAGGGAAGAGGGTCAGAGGGAGAAGCAGACTCCCCGCTCAGCAGGGAGCCCGACGTGGGACTCGACCCCGGGACCCCAGGATCACGGCCCGAGCCGAAGGCAGTCGCTTAACCAACTGAGCCACCCAGGCTCCCCAGAAAAGCACTTGTAAAAATGCTCTCCCCCACCTTTCTGCGTGGTTCAGCTCACCTGGAGAGCCTCACTTGGGTCTTTACCATTTCTGATGCCACAGAGCTGTCTGTCTATAGGGCCCGGGAGCACAGGAGGTCTGGGAGCAGGGGAGGGGCATGATCAGATTTGCTGATCACATTTTGAGTCATGAGCTTTGGGGGCTCTATTGAAAGGACGCATGAACCCAGGGCCTGAATTTAATTCATCTTCAACATTACAGTTCTTTGATCTGCTACATTTGTTCATTACGGGAGACAGAACATTTGAGAAGAAATTAACTAGGTTTGAGCCGAGGCCCAGGGGTCAGAGGACTCAATGAAGGAGCAACGGGAAAGAGTGTGGTCTTGTCCGTCTTGTTCACTGTGACATCCTCAGTGTCCACTCTGGGTGCCTGGAACACAGAGCAGGCTGGAAATAAGTGCAGAAGGAAGGGAGACAGAGAGGAAAGAAGGGAGGACAGAAGCGGAGAAGGAATGCTGTAGAATCTACAGCACACAGAGACCCAGCTTCAAGCCCCTGTTCCACTACTTACTGGCTGTGCGACTTCAGGAAAAATTTCTCCATTTCTCTGGATCTCCATTTCCTCCTTTTTTTTTTTTAAGATTTTATTTATTTATTTGACAGAGAGAGAGAGACACAGCGAGAGAGGGAACACAAGCAGGGGGAGTGGGAGAGGGAGAAGCAGGCTTCCCGCGGAGCAGGGAGCCCGATGCGGGGCTCGATCCCAGGACCTGAGCCGAAGGCAGGCGCTTAACGACTGAGCCACCCAGGCGCCCCTGCATTTCCTCCTTTTGAACTGAGGACAACAATACCTTCCTATCATGAGTCTTACACAATATCTCTCGTATATAAAAATATCTAGAACAGTGCCTGGCACAGATTAGGTGCTCCATTCTATAAATGTCTGTTGCATGAAAGCAAGGAAGATGGAGGGAAGGAAGAAAAGAGAGAGGGAGTGGGAGAAGAAGAGAAGGAGGGAGGGAGGAATGGAAAGAAGGAAGGGAGGAAGAAAGTCCGGTTGTCTCCCTGTGGCCCTGGAGCTTGGGGGCATCGGTCAGGCACAGAGAGCCAAGTCAATCCGTTCCCCGGGCGCGTCAGTGGAGCGCTGCCTGCCTCATTATTTATGTGCCAGATTTCCATCACTGACCACTCACACTTAGGGGACTCATTCCCGGGAAGGGCAGCCAGTAACATGCCCGCTCGTCAGACAGCAACAAAGAAGAGCCGCTAAGGCTGTAATTCCTATCCCATCGACAGCCCTTCAACAAAAAGAGGAAGAACGGTTCCACTGAAAGCCTCTATTCAAAGTCAGTAGCAGTAAGTTACAAGGGGCGCCATGGGTGCAGGGCAAGCGAGAGGTGGGCAAGAGGAAGGTGGGGAGCCAGCCCCCGCTCTCAGTGGCAGCCGTGAAACAGAAGGTCCAGTCAAGCTGTGTGCCATGAGCCTGCTTAGATTTTAGGAAAACCATTCAAATTTTCCAGTTTGGAGAAAAGAGCTTACTTCTTTCTTCTTGTTCACTCAATACCTTTGGAAGCTTTACCGTTGTGGCATTTGGAATACAAAACGTCCCAGCTGCTATAGATAACAGTCTGGTGGTTCCTCAAAAAGTTAAACGCAGAATTACTTGATGACCTTGTCATCCTGCTCCTAAGCATATACTCAAAAGGACTGAAAAGAGATTCTCAAATAAGTACATGCACACACACATTCCTAGCAACACAATTCACAGCAACCAAAAGGGGAAAACAGCCCAAATGTCTATTATCGGATGAATAGATAAACAAACTGTGGTATATCCATAGAACGGAAAAGTATTCAGCCATAAAAAGGAATGAAGTACTTACTCTTGCTACAATACAGATGAACCTCCAAAGCACTATACTAAGTGAAAGAAGCCAGACACAAAAGATATGATTCCTTTTATACAAAAATCATATAAAATGAAATGAAGGGACGCCTGGGTGGCTCCATCGGTTAAGCGTCTGCCTTCAGCCCAAGTCATGATCCCAGAGTCCTGGGATCGAGTCCCGCATCGGGCTCCCTGCTCTGCGGGAAGCCTGCTATCTCCCTCTGCCTGCCGTTCCCCCTGCTTGTGCTCTCTCTCTGACAAATAAATAGATAAAAATCTTTTTTTTTTTAAAGGAAATGAAATATCCAGAATAGGCAAATCTAGAGAGACAGCGTAAAGACTGGTGGTTGCCAGGTGAGGAGGTAATGGGAAGAAACTGCCTAATGGGAAAGCGGTTTTACTTTGGTTTTGGAACTAGATAGAGTTACTAGTTGCACAACACCACGAATATCCTAAGTACACTGAATTATTCACTTTAAACTGGTTAATTTTGTATGAATTTTACCTCAATAAATGATTTAAAATTAATGTACTTATTTTAATATGTGCACATGATAAAGAAAATTCCAATTCCATGGATGGATATAAATGAAAGATAGGTCTCCCTTCCACACCTGACCTTCAGATCTGACCATTTCTAGAGATTTTTATGTTCCTTTCAGAGATATTTTAAGCCTTTGCAAGTATATATATATATAATGGAAGCACACTATATGCACTGTTCTGCAGTGGAGAATTTTTTTAAAGATTTATTTACTTATTTGAGAGAGACAGAGAGAACATGCACGTGTTGTGGGAGGGGCCTGCTAGGCTCCCAATTTCCCAAGGCCAAGCCTGGCCCTGCCTGTTGGCTTCTCTCGGGCCATTGCCCAGGGTCAGCATCTTGGAGGCTAGATCTCTAGAACCTGATGGAATTCTCCCCTTGACTCTGTTGCTACCTGACGGCTAAGACACCAACTCACAAAAGGCTGATTGACAAATCAGAATGTTAGTGAGCTTCAAAAATGTCTACCATCCATTGAGCCCCTACTACGGGCCAGGCACTGGATCAGGCATTTCTTACAATAGCTCCCTCAGTGTAGATCTTATTAAATCCCATTTTACAGACAAGGAAGGAAACTGAAGCTTAAAGATGTTAAGAAGCTGGCAGGCTAAGAAGTGGGGAAGCCAGTCTAACGCTAAAATCCATGTTCTTTCCTCCACGTTGCCCCACGGTCCAAAACCTGGCGGTCATAACGAGAAGCAGGCCTTGTCAGGAACCGGAACAAAACCATCTGCCTCCAGGACAGCCCTTCCTGCTGGCGAGTCCCTAGGAACTAAATTATAATCTGAGGATGAGAGTCAGGGGAACAGAGCATCTATAAGTATTGTCCACAAAGCTACGACCACAGTAATCTTGACCCACAACAGAACTCTCGTCTCTGCCGAACTGAATGTTGGCATCACCCCATCACCGTGAACCCTCCCCTTGCAGAATGCCAGGTAAACCCTGGCAGATTTCTGTTTTCTTTCTCTTCCATCCACGTATTGACCAGCCCAATCAGCGGGGAAAACAAGCTTTGGAATCCGCGAACCTAGGTTCAAACCCTAGCTCCCCCATTTATGAGCCATGTGACTTCAATCTCAAGATGCCTCACTTACACTCAGTCCTCCAGGATGTTTCCGGAATGTGTGTAAAGCTCACAGCCAGGGAGGTTAGGGCTGCTCCCCGCCCCTCCTGCAGAGGCAGCCTTCCTCCAGGCTCTTTTCTTCTGCCACATTCCAGTCCCAAGGGCTGTCTCCGGTCATGTTTATGGGACTTGGGTAATTCTTAATCCTCTCTGTCCTGGCGCTCTGTCCCCTTTGCCCTCAATCCAAGCAGGCATATGATCAGGTCCTGGCCGAGACACAGGGTAGATATAAAAAGGACATTGTATCTGAGACAGGGATCTTGGAGCTCCTTGGGAGTGGATTTCTACCTCCCACGGCTCACTAATAAGGCTCGGGGTGTCACGTGGGGACACGTGACACCCCCACCCCCCCCACCCCAGCCCAGATGGCCTCCCATCTCACTGTAGACTGGACAAGCTCCCTGGAACAAAGCAGCTTCCCACTGCCTGACTCCCACTTAGCCTCATGGCAGGCTTACCTGAAATGTGGGGCAGCATCTGAATTCATAAATCGAGCCCTCTTGTACGCCTGATCATTACCATTATTTCAAGGGATTCTTGGCCTTGGCTTATATTCCCCAACCAGACTGTGTCTGCTTAGGGTGTGGGGCAGAACTAATATCTACTGAGTGTTTACAACATGCAAGGTGAATTATACATGAGTTATTTCATTTCATCCTCAAAACAATCTTAGGGGGTGGGTATGTTCCTATTCCCAGCCCACAGACAGTAACTAACATTTATATAGCACTATGTAGCAGGGGTCATTCTCAGTGCTGTAGGCTTATTAACTTAGTCTATCATCACTGCAGTCCTATAGTGTAGACACTCTAGATGACTCCCTTGACTGAGACTCAGAGAGGTTAAGCAAGCGGTCCGGGTCACACAGCCAGCGAATGACAGAGCCTACGGTTCAAGTCCGGGCAGTCTGGCTCCAGAGGCTCCCGGCACTCTGCTGCACGCCCTGCACGCCCTCCTGGTTTTCTCAAAGCAGGTTCCACATGTAATTTCAGCAACCCACAGATACCATGACAAATCAATAGGGCGTGAGCCAGACGAGGCCTGGCTCAGCCATACAGGTTCCCGAAGCGCTGAAGGACAGACCACACTGACCGATTTCTCAGCTGAGTCTTTAAATGTCAGCATGTGCGTGACCACCTCAGACCTTGGGCACAGAAATAAAATGCAGAAGGAAAGGGCATTCTAAAGCAGGGGATGAGAGGGAGGCTAGGCAACAGAAGAGCAATGGCCTGGGGCACACGTGTGTGCGGGCTGGGGGGCATCCTGGGCTACGGGGAGGGGCCCCCTGCAGGCAGTGGGGGATGGGAGCAGGGTGGTTGGGGGCTGTTGGTGAGAGCTGCACCCTTGACCTTGGGCTGCTGGGAAGCCATTTATAGCATGATACCAACCCAGGTGAGCCGGGTCTTAACCTGATTTAGCTCCTCTATCCGTATTGATTGGTCGCTGTGAGGAGCTGCTCATTTAGACCAGCCTGGCGACTTGAGCACAGCTTGTCAGCACAGATGCAGCATGGCAGAGCAAAGACAGCTCGCCCTCCCTCCCACTTCCAGAATTCACCCAAACGCCCTCCTGTCACCAGGCTCCACTGCGTGGCCCTCTGGGCCTGCCGGGTTCAGTCGTTCGCTGCTCTAGCTGCTGAGGGGACAGACCCACACAGGACGGAGGGCCCCACCCACTCTCATGCAGCCTGGAAGGGGAGACTGGCAGGATGAGGAGGAAACGGATGCATACCTAAGAGGAATTTCAGATGAATGCAATAAAGAAAATAAAATAAGGTGAGGCCAGAGAGACTGGTGGCCCCAGGGGGTGGGGAAGGGGGAGAAGGCAGCCCAGGAAGGCCTCTCGAAGGAAGTGACATTTGAGCTGAATTCTGCGTGCTGGGGGAAAATGGACCATTCTGAGATCTGCAGAGGGAACAGCAGAGGCAAAGGCCCTGTGGCAGGAGCAGACTCAGCCTTTTGGCCCGTGAGAAGATTAGTGCTGTGAACGGCAGAGAGGTAAGTGGTGAGGGGGAACAGGAAGGCAGGATCAGACGGACCCCCAACCCCTGGCGCTTTGTCCCTGTGGGATGGCCGTCCTTCGTAAATAGCCCAAATTCACCACCAGGACTTGACATCGATGGACCTCTTTCTCCTCTTCCCATCCATGTTCCCGGATATGACTTTGGGTTGGCCCCTTGCCTTCGCAGTCTGGGTCAAAGGTTACAGAAAGGAGATGACTCTTGCCCAACCATGCCTTAGAGGGAGATCCAAAATGGGCGGCTCAGAAAGGACCCTGGGGACCCTCCCGACCACTCACACATGCAGATCTGCCCTAAGGCTCTGTCCCCGGGCCTCTGCTCCTGCTGGCCCAACATTGGCAATGACCTTGCCCACGTTCCACTTAGGGAAATCCTTCTCATTTGCCTAGCATAAATGATTCTGACTCTGTGTAGCCTTTCTTGACTCAAATCACATTTAATTGCTGGGCTGGGTTGGTTTTTTTTTTTTTTTTCTTTTTAATATTCAACTGGCATTTGTTTGAAGATCTATTTGATCTTTCATTTCCTTTTGTCTTATGTTATAGTTTTCTGAATACCTGTCTCTTCCATCATATGGCAAGCTCTGTGGAGAGCAGGACTTCAAATGTCCCGGTTGTGATGCTCTAGGTGAGACACTGAGACTTTCCAGACTCCTGCTTCCTTTGATTCCCGCAAACCAGGATTTAATATCAGAAGTTTACTGGGAGGTGATCCCAGGAACTGCCGGAAGGCAAATGAGGGAGTGCGAGAGAGAAAGGCAGAACCCCAAATAGGGTGCGTTACCAAGCAATTTACCACACGGGGTAACTGGAATCTAATCCTGCTGGGCGACCTGGGGAGACAAAGGAGAATGTTAAATGCACAACTTGGCTGAACATGGTAATCGGTAGGGATTCCTCAGTCCCACCCACAGAGATTAGGAAATAATTGGTCTGGCGTGTGACCTGGGCATCAAAGCCTTTTTTTTTTTATTCCCCAGATTATTGAATATGCAGCAAAGTTCAAGACGGCGGGTGTAGCATGCACCCCGAGCTGAGTTGGGAGGTGAAAACGGCGGGATGTTAGCCACCAGCTCTTCATTCATAGTTGATTGAAGAGATACTTCCCAGCGTATTCTGTGAGTGGTCTTAGCCCTTGGCCAGAAAAAAAATAAATAAATAAAAACAAAAACCCCAAACTCCCAGATGTTGGTAGTCAGCAGTCTTGGGTGCATGAGGTTGAATATGGGTAGGGTGTTGACAGCATTGCTACATCCTTCGTCTCTAATATGGGAGTTTAAAAAAAAAAAAAGTGAACTTTTGATAGGATTAGCAAATGTCTGTTCAGTACCTGGCACACAAGAGGCCCTCAATAAATGTTGTTACTATGATCTCTGCTGTGGGTTATTGCCGTATTCCCTCCAGCACCCAGCCGGGGCATTTGCACACAGCAGATGCCCAGTATCAGTAATTACCTCCCCTCTAAGACAACAACACTGGAAACCTGAATCGATGGGGCGGCTGAGACGCATCATTCATTCCTGCAGTCCCTGAGCATCTGAAATAGCGTCTTCCCCTAGACGATCTGCTATTTTTAACCTTGACGGCACACCGGAATCACCTGAGGACTGGACAAGAAAATCCGCACGCCTGGGTGGCCCCCTGCCCTACGCCCCCCCCCCCAGAGATTTCTGATTTAATTGGTCGGGGGTGAGGCCTGGGCATTCCAGAGTTGGTAACAGCTCCCCTGGAGACTTGCCCGGTGCAGACATGGCGATTATTAACCAAGGGTGGGGGGTGAGCCGGGCTAGGATCGTGGCATAATTCTCCCCCCTGTTCCATCCAAAGCCTGCCCCCCGCTGTGTCCTGGGGCTTTCAGAGACTCCAGTGTCTAAGGAAAGAGGCAGGACTGGGACCCCGGTGGGCACGAGCCTGGCTGTTCCCCTCTCAAAGGGTGGCCACTCACCAACACAGGTACCTTCTTGCTCTTTGTGATGTGTGTGTCCTCCCGCACATCCGGCTAACACGGCCTCCAATCCACATGGGCTCACCCCGCAGGCCCTCGCTGGGTGTCCCACGAGCCAGGCGCTAGGTGAGGTGCAGGGACACAGGGAGGCCATGGGCTTCACTGACCCCACTCCCAAGAGGAGAAAAAGCAGCAATGCCCACACGTTCAGGGGACCTTGATGACAGTCGGCCTCCTTGTGGTAGGGCACAAGGGACAGGAGGAGAGTGCTTAAGACATGTTCTCTGGAAGAGCCTTACAGAAACCCTCTGAGACAGGTAGCGATCTCTATTCAAAAACAAGGAGGGCGCCTGGCTGGCTCAGTCGGGAGAGCGTACGGCTCGGCTCGGGGCCGTGAGTTCAAGCCCCACATTGGGCACGCAGCCTCCCTAAACAAAACAAAACAAAACAAAACCAAAACCAAAACA
The DNA here is from genome assembly GCF_009762305.2 of Zalophus californianus. NCBI lineage: Eukaryota > Metazoa > Chordata > Mammalia > Carnivora > Otariidae > Zalophus > Zalophus californianus. The sequence continues at coordinate 18,716,134 of NC_045610.1, read as the reverse complement.
AAACAAAACAAAAGGAATTGAAGTCATCAGGGAGAGGGATGGGCTAACCAGTCTCAGGGCCTTCATGATGCTCCTTCCGGGCACTGTACACATGACCTCCAGCACCCAGCCGGGGGATTTGCACACAGCAGATGCCCAGTATCAGTAATTACCTCCCCTCTAAGACAACAACACTGGAAACCTGAATCGATGGGGCTGCTGAGACGCCATCATTCAATCCTGCAGTTAATAAAAGCAGTCACACCAGGGCGCCTGGGTGGCTCCGTCGTTGAGCGTTTGCCTTCGGCTCGGGTCATGGTCCCAGGGTCCTGGGATCGAGCCCCGCGTCGGGCTCCCTGCTTGGCGGGAAGCCTGCTTCTCCCTCACCCACTCCCCCTGCTTGTGTTCCTGCTCTCACTGTGTCTCTCTCTGTCAGATAAAGAAATAAAATCTTTAAAAATAAATAAATAAATAAATAAATAAATAAATAAATAAATAAATAAATAAATAAAAGCAGTCACACCTCACCTGAATTGTGGACCTGCTGGGTGTCAGGACGCTTCCAGGTGCTCATTTAATCCCCACTACTCCCATGACACAGATGCTGTTGTTAACCCCTCTCCACAAACAAGGAAACTGAGATGTGGCGAAGTGGAGTGACTTGCCCAAGGTCACACAGGGGTGGCGCCAGGACCAACGCCCAGGCTGCCGAGCCGCCTGCCTTAACCATCACATCCCTGGCCTCCCATCACCTCCTTGCCTTCCCACAACCCAGTGAACGAGCTATCATATTGTTCTTAATCAGAGATGGGAAAGAGCAAGGAGGCCACAGTCACACGACGGGGACAGTATAGGCTCTGAGTCCAGTCCTGGCCTGCCCAGTTCAGAAACCCTTCCTCGTCCTTTGCCCCGGCCTGTTCCCATGGCCCCGCATTCCTCCCATGGCCCTGCCCTGTTTGGACAAGTCTGGGCTCCATCCTTAATCATCTCCTCCCCATTGAAGACCAGACCTGCTTAGCCTCGCTGGGTCTCGGCCACAGCCAGGTCTCCTTCCCCACCAGACGAACTCCCACACTCATCAAGTCAGGCCCACTCGGCCCAGAACGGACATCTCTAGCCCTACAAGGATGGTGCCTATTGGTAGGCCCCAGGATGGCCTGATGTTCCTGCTGGGGTGTCTCGCCGTGTCCCATTTCCATCGTATTTTTAACCAGGGCTGTGGGGGCACCAGGAAAGATGTGTTTTGCTGGAGTGAGCACAGCCCAGGCGGTCTCAGGCACCCACCAGCTCCTCATACCCAACTGGGCAGAGGGAGCAGGACTCGCCCTCTCTCCCCTCCCAGGCTCAGGTCTTTGTCCCTTTGTGAAAGTTCAGGAAGGGTTCTCTGCACCTCAGGTAAAACACTGTTACCAGTCCAAGGGCTTGTAATGCACCAAACTATGCTGACTTAATTGGTTGTCATTAGCAGTGTCGGGGAGGGGGCTGGGGTGCAGCAGTTTCCACCGAGCCTGGGAAAGAGAGAGGCGGAGGCAGGACAGCCCACAAGACAGAATGCGCTGCACAGCTTGTGCGAGAGAATTCCTTACTGTCAGCTCTTGCCAAAATAGCCAAGGCACCCACTCTCGCCTCTGACAGCACCTCTCTTCCGAAACTGGACTCCCAGCCTTTGGCTTTGAACGCTGCGCCTCCCAGGTGGCTCTGTCCCTGTTCACAAGAGCCATGACACAGCCTTGATGATAAGAAGGAGGCTGTACCAGCCCCCACTTCTCCAGTGAGCCTCAGGGTCAAACTACAAAGGAAAATCAGGAGGCCCCATCTCTCGGCTGTACACCCTCCTTCCCTCCTTGATGGAACAGGCAAGTGAGGAGCCCCCAAGTTGGTAATCACATCTAGTTAAGTGTTCGCAGGAAACAGAAGACAGAGGCTCAGAAGAGTGCATGTGATCTTGAGCTGGTGCAGAACAGCATTGGCGTAGAGACAAGAGCACCTGCCAGGGGGACTCAAGCCCAGAGGTCTTCTGCCTCTGCTACCTACCGTCCGTATGGCCCTGGACAAGTCACTCCCTTCTCTGAGCCTCAGTGTCTTCAACGCAGGAGGGTTGAAATGAGTAGTTAATGTTAATCTATGGGTCTCAGACCCTGGGAGGAGGCAGGGGTCTTGCAGCCATCACAAAGATTTAGGGATCTTTGTGTGCACCCTACACACACATGTCTGTGGGTAGGGAAAGGATAGCCTCACACTCACATGTACTATTGTTCTTCAAAAGAACCTCGAATCGATGGTTATGAATAAAATAAAATTCTATTTTAAGACAGTCACTGAATTCGTGGGAGTTTTTGGTCATCGTTTTCTTTTTTTGACGAGATTTTATCTTTTTTATTTTTTTCTTGGGGTAAAATATACATGACATAAAATTTACCATCTTAACCACTTAGAAGCATCCAGTTGAGGGGCTTTAATGAAATACCCTCGTGCTGTCGTGCAACCAACACCACCATCTGTCTCCAAAACTTTTTCATCCTCCCAAACTGAAACTCTACCCATCAAACACTAACTCCCCATGATTCTCCCTCTCCCAACCCCTGGTAACCACTGGTTATTATTTTCTCCTTTTCTAATTTTTTTTTTTTAGTGGGGGCGGGCAGAGGGAGAGGGAGAGAACCTCTAGCAGTCTCCACCCCGAGAACGAAGCCCGGCTCGGGGACTCGATCTCACAACCTTGAGATCATGACCTGAGCTGAAATCGAGTAGGATGCTTAACTGACTGAGCCACCGAGGCGACGCTGGTTATTATTTTCTTAATCAAAAGACACTAAAGAGGCAACAACTCTTCTCATGTGGGGTCTGTGGGATAAACCGATGTTAAGGAGTTCTACTTCCTGGAAAGGTAGGCGCTCTTGACCCAGATGTGCAAAACCCCTGCCTGCGCTGACGTCTAATGATTCTATATTTCCTTTTTTTTTTTTAAGATTTTATTTATTCATTTGAGAGAGAGAGAGTGAGCACAAGCAGGGGGAGGGGCAGAGGGAGAAGCAGACTCCCCGCTGAGCAGGGAGCCCGATGCGGGGCTCAGTCCCAGGACCCTGAGATCATGAGCTGAGCCGAAGGCAGTCGCTTAACTGACTCAGCCACCCAGGCGCCCCCGAGTCTATGTTTTCTAATGTCAGGAGTTTAAAATCAACCTGGTATTATTTTTACTTTTTTCTAGAATGAAGATAAACGAAGGTTTACCTTTAAGTTTTTTCTTTTCGTCGGGTGGGAATGTGGAAAGAGCAGAGAAGTCAGAGGAGTGGTTTCCTCCTCAGGCCTGCAAAGGGCCTCGTGGGCAGCAGGAATTGCTCTGTATCTTGATCTGCTGGTAGTTACATGGGTGTCGATGTATGTGAAATTCACTGAGCTATTCTATCACGAGTTATGCACTTTGCCGTACGTTTATTCTACCCTGTTTATTCTAACGTGGTTTTAAAAAGGGAGCGAGCCGTGAGTTCAAATGGGTACAAAGAACAACATCCCAGGCAGGGAAGGGCCACATCGTTCCCCTGGACGGGTTGTGAGGTGAGTGTAGACCTTGCTTGTACAGACAGGGCAGGATCTGTTCTATCCTGAAATTATGCTGGGTAATGGATTATTTGTTTATTCATTTGTGAGGGACAAATCGTGCCTTCTTCGAGCCAGGCCCTGTAGAAATCCCGGGAGATGCAGAAAGGGTCCCTGACCTCACGGGGCTGCATCAACCGTTACCATCTTCCTCGCCCACCTACAATATACATGGCCAGGCTCTGGGCTGCCCCTCCTGAAAGCTCCCGCTCAATCTCTCAGCAGAGGTCATCTTAAAGACTCTCTGAGGGCCCATTGGGAAGCTCAGGCCAGATGATCAGTAGTAGGGAGTAATCCTCTCTGTCAGGCAAAACAACCTCTGCTCCTTTGTAAGCCTGCTCCTCTTCAAACACTCTGATCAAAGCACCTTGGTTTAACTCTAACTGGGTGGTGCGGCAGTTTAGCTGTTTCTGTTTCTCTGACCGGGAACTTCTGGAAGACAAGGGACTTGCTATAAATTGTTGTGTCAATTACATTTATCGAGTGCCAGATACGTGCGTATCGCAGAGCCTGGCACGTGGCAGGTGCTCATGAAGTTGATTGAATGGATAGGTGAGTTTACGAGTGGGTAGATGGGTAGAGGAGCGGCAAGCCCAGAGTGGCTACACAGCAGGCCGAGGGTCACACAGCCGTGGCTGGACTGCGGGTGATGCTTGGGCCCGGACGGGGCCCCACCTTTCTTCTCTTAGCAGGCACCAGCCACCCCATAAAACTTTCTGTCTATCCTTTGAAGAGGTAGGTTTGATTTACATGAGCCATCAGGAAGCAAAAATATGGTCCTTCAAGCTTTTATTGCCTTTTTATTATTCCTCGTGATGCACAGACATATCATCCAAAACATTAGCAATTACTTTGAAGGTGCGTGTCCCAGAGGTGTGGGGATGGGGTGTTTTCTAATCTGATAAGTCAGGGTGTTTCTGCCAGGCAGGCCCAGGAGCGTCAGCATTACTGGAGCTGATTCAAAAGCAGAAATGATCTTTCAAGCCTCATTTTCATCTCCATCAGCACCCTCTCAGACACCTTACGCCCGAGCCAGTTCCCATCCATGTATAATTTATACATTTGATTTCAATAGATTAATCTCTGCCTCATTCACAGGGGGTGGAGCAGGGAGAGCTCCCTCTTTTATTTTTCATGGTGAGCGATCATGCGTTTTCCATAGATTGCATCCTGCTTCCGCCTGGAGAATTATTTTTTTGAAGACAAATTCCAAGCTCACTCTTATATTTATTAAGTTTTTAGGAATAGGTGGAATGGTGGCCAGGTATATGGTGATTTCAATTTCTGCCGGAGGTGGGCTCGTCACAGATGTGTCAGAGAGGAGACCAGCCTGTCACCTCCCGATGCTTCGGAATGGTCATCTACTTGGGGGCAGGAATAGGGATGCCAGGAGAAGGCTGAAGCCATGCTCCCCTGGCACCAGGGAACCCACTGAGCTCCGACCTGGGTATAGTTCCCCATCCCCTAAGCTTCCAGCCCCTCCTCAAGTAGCTTAAGTAGGTCTCCTAGAAGAAGATCCAGAACATCACCAGAGAAAGACTAAATGCTATTTCCGAAGCCTAACAAATTCCCACAATTCCAGACTCTGGGGTTCTTCCCTTTCTCTCCATTTTTCTGCCCCATTGCCCCCTGTGAGAATTGAATCCAATTTTGGATTCCCAGAGTTTCAGGAATGACAGTGACCGAACCCCTCTCCCCCACCTCATACCCAAAGTCTCTTCTCAAGGGACTTGTGCTTCTTGACACCCACAGAGCAACCACAGCCTTCCTTCTGGAAATTCTTCCTGGTGGGGCAGCGTGGCAGACGGCATTTTCCAAGATGGCTGCAACAAGGTCTCCCATCCCACGTTGTCCTTACACGGTGACACTGATGATTCTCCCACCGAGAGACGTGATCTAAGTTTCTTCCACGCAGATCTAGGCAGCCTGGGGACTAGGGCAGAAGTAATGGTTTTGTTTCCAGCCGGTTCCCTCAGAACTCTCTCTTGGAACCCAGCTGCCATGCTGTGAGGAAGCCCAGACCGCATGGAGAGGCTCCGTGTGGGCGGCTGGGTGACAGTCCCTGCTGAGATCCTGGCCGATGGCCAGCATCATGGCCAGTCATGTGAGCGAGGAAGACTTTGAAGTGACTCCACCTCCGGCTCCCATCTGACGGCAACTGCCCAAGGGATCCTGAACAAGAGCGCATAGCCAAGGCCCCGTTAGTCTGTAGCATGAGAGATAATAATAAGATGGTTGTTGTTGTTTTACGCCGTTGCTTACGGAGATGATTCATTTCAAAGCAATAGATAACTGAAACAGGCCCGGTGAGCAGAGCAAGGAAAGACAAAAGTGGGCCTCAGGCAGCTTTTCCATCTCCCCAGCTAAAAAGATGCCCTGCATTTATACAAAATCACATGCACATTAGCAGACATTTGGGAAGGAGGACAAGACGGGGAAAAAAGAGAAACAATGTCCGTTCAGTGCCTGCCACATACGAGAGAAGTGACTTCTCGCCCATCATACAGAAGAAGAAACGGATGTCCAAAGAAGTTAAGTGACTTGAATGAGGAGGTCACGCTGCTAACAGGTGGGCTGTTTGTGAAGTGAGGTCTGCCTAAGTAGCCTGTGGTCTAAAACACATGTGGAGGAAAGAGGGGCTCAATACATATCCGTTGGATGGATGAATGAATGAATGAATGAATGCACTCCACTTGCCTTCACTCTCTCTGGCCCTTTTCTTTCCCGGAGGCTCAGAGAGCAGGTTGAACAGTCAATGAGACAACCTGCCTGATTTGCTTTTCCTAGGAAGGGGAAGAGAAGGAAGAGAATGGCTGTGAGCTGAACCTAGGACCCCACCCTGGCTAGTCTCACGGAGATAGGCTGGCCTTCCTGCCAGGTGACAGTCACCATCCTGTCCTCCCTCTCTGGCCAGGGCCTTGGGTCTCAGCTCTTCTCAAAGGTTCGGCTCCCTGCCTGGGTTCCAGGTTGCCCCTGGAGGCCCACCTAAGCCCCATCCTGGCTGTGTGTGTGCAGTCTCTGGTGTCGGTCCCCAGGGCAACACCAAGGCCATGGTGATTGCGACCACAGAGAAGCAGGGCCAACGGGCTTCTCTGCACACTCTTGTCCTCTCCAAGCACAACTGAAATCAGAAATAACTTTCTCCGCTGCCACAGGTATTTGAGGAAGGCTGCAGGCCCTGCGGCTGCGCTGCATTTCCCTTGCTCATTTTTTATTCACCCCAGATAATCATATTTTTCCAGGAAAGAGGGAGAAGGCCAGCATGCCGCGGAAGCCACACCGGCCGAGCACCTACCATGCCCAAGCACTGTATAACATACACGTATCATCTCATTTGAGTCTCATAATAATACTACAAGGTACATGTTATTACTGCTATTTTACGGATGAAGAAAGCGAGGCTCAGAGAGGTTAACTAACTTTCCCAAAGTCACACAGTTACCATGATCTGGAACTGGATTTCAAGCCCTGCCAAGCCTGTATCTAAAGCTCTTTTCTTCTTTCCCAGGAATGAGAATCCTCTTGCCCCTGAAGCCTATAAGGACCATTGCAGGACCAGGAGACAACCCCATCTCTGCCACCCAAATATGGAGCTGGGGCCATAAACACTGGCAAAGATCACAAGCACCGTACTCAGTAAAATGAATCTGAGCCGTCCCTGAGGTTCTTTGCTTCTGTCTGTAAGACAATTGAACTCTCCAGGTATTCGGTTCTGGCCTGAACTCATTCCTGAGCCAGCCACCTACCACAACCCAGCCTCCCAGAGCTCAGACCAAGCCATAAGCCTTCCCCGTGTAGCTGACCTAACCCACCACTGAGTTCCATTTCCGCTGAATCCCACGACAGCACAGTGGTTCAGCACCTAGGCTCAGGAGCTATACAGCCTGGGTTCAAATCCTGGTTCTTAATACTAATATGACCTCTAGCAAGTTACTCAACCTGTCCTTGGCTCAGTTTCCCATTTGCGAAATGGGGCTAATGAGAAAACTCACCACCACGTGGGGCTGTGAGGACTGGGCGTTAGCGTGTGAAAAGGCTTATAACATAGTAAGTTGGCTAACGATGCTATTTCTGGTTTGATTAAAACTGCCTGAGCATACGTCCTCCACATCCGGAAAGAACCCTTTCCAGGACCTGCAGCGTCCCATTCCAAAGACTATATGTAACAGCCCTGCCAGCCCCCTCACCTCACCTATCACCCCTTCCAGAGAACCAGGAAGGGACTGGCCGGGAGGCCTTTCCACATAAAGGAGGATGCTCTTTGAAACTGGCCAGGTGTGGCCTTAACAGTTCACAAGCCAGCTGCACCCCGTTTCCCTTCATGTGGTACAGATTGCTTCACCACATTCAGGCCTCACCTTGAACCCTCAGACTCTTTCCTCCAATTGCCTGTGCCTGGCCTGGAGGCGGTGCCCTACACAGAGAGCAGGAGAAACAGCTGCTCATTACTTGCCTCCTCTCCTCCATTAGGATATGAATCACTTCACGAGAGGGGACTCTACAGCCAGAGAGTGAATTGGTGACCTCACTGCTCAGTTCACTAGGTTCCAGGCATGCCAAACCGCCAGTGACCTTTTTTTCCCCTTTGATGAGTTGATGCCTGGCTTCGGTGGCAGAGGTCCCTCCCCCAAGGCCCCAGCCCCTGCCCCCGCCACCCCCCCCCCCCCCACCGATCCAGGTGCAGAACCACTCTGGCACATCAAGAGATTCTAGACTCTCAATGGCACAGGTTAGAGTTTACTGTGTGTGTTTATGGTTTTTCCCCATCAGTGCCCTGCCTGGTAATAGCAAAGCCAAGTTGAAGCCAGGCTGGCCCAGGACGCAGAAGCAGAATGCTAATTCTGTATCAGGTCTCTTTCAACTCAGCCATCCTGAATGCGCCAAGGTAACTCCATGCAATCCTCTCCTTCATGCCACCCCTGTCCACCTGTCTAGTGGGTAGAGCAGTGCACCTTCCTTCCCTGGTCCCTTCTGTCAGCTGACATGTATTTCCTCCTATATCAGAACTTTAAAAAAAAAAAGATACTCACCGAGCTCCTGATTTGTAGCAGGTCATGTGCTAAGTGATCAACAGGTACTCTCTCATTTATTCCTCACAAATACCCTGCAAGGTAGGTAGTGTTATTAACCCCATTTTATTGATGTGGAAACTGAGGCTCAGCACAGTTAAGAAACTTGCCTGGATTTCACATCCAACGAACAAACAGCTGAGCCAGGATTTGAATGAGGTCTCTCCAACTCTAGAACCCATTTTGATACTAGCACACCGTGTGTCTTCCTGCAAGGTTGCCTTATCCTCCCTGCAGATGCGTCTTCACACTAGTTCTGCCCCCTCCATGATTCGAGGCAGAGGTTCTTTACCATGAGCACCTACTGCTACACCCAGGCACCTCTTAGCCACTTCTACTTTGCTGCCTTAAGTCGCTTATGTGATTCTGAGCAAAGCAGCTTAAGATTCTCAGTCTTGTTTTAATATCAAGAGGTCTGAGTTCCTAGATCTGTGACATATTCATTGACTGGCATTGTAAGAAATACCAAAATTAAAAATGAATGGGGAAAGGGGCGCCTGGGTGGCTCAGTCGGTTGGGCGTCTGCCTTCAGCTCAGGTCATGATCCTGGGGTCCTGGGATGGAGACCCTGGATCAGGCTCCCTGCTGGGTGGGGAGTCTGCTTGTCCCTCTGCCCCTCCCCCTGCTCCTGCTCTCTCTCTCAAGTAGGTAAATGAGATCTTTTTTAAAAAATGAATGGGAAAAATAATTTAAGATGCTGAAATCTCGTAATGGATACCTAGGTGGGTATTATCATATAATCATCCCTATTATTGTTAACATTTTAAATTTTCATCATGTTTTAAATAAAGAATTTAATAATTTAAAGAAAAGAAAAGAAAGAAGAGAAATACCAGAGTTAAAGACCTAGAGCAGCCCCACCAGTAGCTGGATTTGAAATCCACTATCCTGGTACCAGGATCTGAGCACCCGAGTGTGGTCACCTAGACTCAGTATATGAAGAAAGCATAAGCCGTGTTTCCCAGTCTGTCCTAGGGAACTCTTACCCCAAGAGATGCTATACCAAAAAAGGTTCCATAGTTAAACAGGTTTGAGAGACTCTATATACTCTAGTTCCTGTCTCAGGGTTTACTACACTCCTCAGCAAATTATAAGGTTGAGAAGTTTTTCGGTGAAGAGATCTGTCTCCCTTTATTTGACTCAGTGCCTCTTCAATTTATGTAATCCCAGAACCCTTTCATCCTTTTTAGGTGCCACAGACTTCAGTGTTCAGCGGGACAGACCTTGGGAAATGCTGTTCTGGCATCTCCATCCCCGCCTGACTCAGACCAGGTTCGTCTGCTGATCACCAGCCTGCCCGCTCTACTAGCCGCCCACCCCACGGGCGGCGCCAACAAGGCCAGCAGCACGTGGCCTGGGCCCTTGGGCTGCCTCTCTGGTCCCTGGACTCTGGAGCCAGCAGCCAGCCCAGCCCGCAGCTGACCTCCCTTGACTCGATCCCCCACCTTCGGGTGCCCCCGGCCTCCCGACTCCTGGTGCCAAGTGCGCACGCCTGCTCCCCGCCAGGGAGGACATGCCGGAGAGCAAGGCTGGGTGACAAGCCGGGCCGCACTTGAGCAGAGCCGCGTGCTGGCCTGTGTCTGAGCAGAGGCATCCAACAGCTTGCAGGACGAAGACACAAACAGCTCCCAAGCTCCAAACGCCTTCACAGACTTCCAGCGTGTGAAAGAACCCACGTGTTTCTCCAGCACCCTACCCACCAGGGGACACCCGCCGCAGCCGCCTCCGCCCCCAACAGCCAAAGTCATGCGACTGCTACCAGCCTTTGTCCGGCAGCTTGGAAGGACAGGGCCAGCGTCACTGGTACGTTCTGTCCAGCTCAAAGCCCAGGACAGAGGTCGAGAAATAGGAAGGACCACAAGAGTCCCAGGATGGGGTGGGCTGCGGATGTGGGGTGTGTGAAATCAGGATAGCCGTCTACTTCCTCATGAAATTTGCTTCTCCAAGCCAAGTGTCCTCTTTTTATAGGACCGGGATTAATAACATCCCCAACTAAGGACCCTGTGTGCCTACGGGTATCTAAAACGATGCTGATGGGTCCACGTGAGTCTGTGTGAGTAGGGGAGGGAGGTCAAGAACGCAGGAAGAAGCCAAAACGGAAGGGTTCTATTAGACAGCACTGCCTTTAAAAGGTCCATGTTTCCCATGATTGACAATTAACTTTGGCATCAATGAACTGCTCCCCTTTCCCGCCTCCATTCCCCCCTCCACATGGGTCCCCCCCACCATGAAATTTATAGTCTGTCTCTTGGATTGCTACAGTCTACAGCAAGCATAGGACCAAAACAACAACTAGAAGGCAAAGCAATTAACCATTTCCCCAGGCTGAAGTTCTAGCCTCTTACTGCCTTGATAATTTACTCTGTAAAGTGGCAGGCCCCTTGGCTCAGAGTCACTTTCCAAATCTATTTAAAAGTCCCTGAATTCTGCTGAGTCTGATTTCACTCTATGAACAGGACAGAAAGCAATAAGGTCTTCAACACTTCACTGTTTGGTGCTAAATATCAGCCGTGATACTTACTTAAAAGCCTGTAGTTATTAATACAACTTGGTTCTCCTGCAAAGCTTCCATTTCCTGGTATACTAGGAGAAGAGAATTAGTGGTTTCATTGTTTCAGTGCATCTCTGGAGCAGCGGACCAAAGATTATATCACTGGGTATCATCCCTTCTCCACACATCTTCCGCTTTCCACAGAGATCCTGCAGCCCTCGGACCCAGCTTCATGGTTCCGGTGGAAAAGCTGTGGAGTTCTGAGCTTTCAGGGAAGATACAAGAAATGCGAATACCAAGACCGAAAGGAGCCAACATTTTATCACAATCTGTCCAATTCTGAACCAGTGATATTGTCTACTCTGACTTCTCCTCGCTCCCAACTGCATTTTCTCCTGCTTCCTATTCAAAGGAACAGCTCCACCATCCGCCACTGGCTCAAGTTACCAACATGGCGGTCCTCTGGGACTTACCCATTTCCCTCACCACTATCCCCGTGCCAGATCCACCCGGTCTCCTAAGTCCTGCCAGGCCTATTCTTTCTTCTCCAGCCTACCACTACCGCCTTCGTTCAGACCACCATCTCTTCCCCTGGGTTAACAATAGACTCCTACCTGGTCTCCCTGCCTCCAGGCTTGCTCCCTTCTCTCTATTCTCTGCACTAGAGCCAGGATGATCTTTTAGATCAAAACCAAAATGGATCATGTCACTGCTCTGCTTAAAACCTCCCAGAAACTCAGGGCGCCTGGTGGCTCAGTCGGTTAAGCGTCTGCCTTTGGCTCAGGTTGTGATCGAGTTCCGCATCGGGCTTCTTGCTCAGTGGGGAGTCTGCTTCTCCCTCTGCCTCTCCCCTATCCCCACCCAGGCTTGTGCTCTCTCTCTCTCTGGCCCGCTTGCTCTCTCAAATAAATAAATAAATCTAAACAAACAAACAAACAAACAAACAAACAAAACTCAGAAACTACCTGCATTCACCAGGACAAAATTCAAACCCTGATCCTGGTAACTAATACCCTTCATGTTGGTGTCCAGGCCCCCTCTCTAGCTTCCTTTCTTGTACCCCCTCTCTTATCAAATATTAAACTATTGTCATTCTCAGAACACACCATGCCTTTTCATGCCTCTAGCCTCTGCACGTACTGTTTCCACGTTCTGGACCCAGTTTCCATCTTTCTCCTGGCTAAGTCCATTCCATTCTCCAAAGACTCAGCTCATGCATAACTTCCTCTGGAAAACTTGCTAGAGAGGTAAAAAGCCCATCTTGCCTCCCTACTCTTCCCAAGGGTTCACATAAAATCATGCTGTTTTGTTGTTGTTTCTTAGCCCTCTGGCATGTGGCACAAAGTAAGGCAGATCTCTGAGCAATTCCTGACCCGCAGCATTCACCTTCCTTTGCTTTTTCCTAACAGGGCCCCACTTTGTTCTGGTACTCACTGTCTCCCAAGAAGCTCCAAGTTCCAGGGAAAGCTGATAGCATCTGATTGGTCCAAGGGTAAATGCGCTTCCTTTCACAAGAATTGGCTCAAGAATGTCATGTCACCCAGTTCTGGCTAATGAGATATGATGTTTCTTGAAAGAAACAGGAGGTGCTAGATGTCCTTGCTTCTTCTTCCACATAGGATGTATATTTGGTGTCGGGGTCCCTTTGGCAGTGGGATGAATTCTGTGGACCCCTTCTTAGAATGATATTTTTAAATACATCAAATAAACTACATGAAAAAATTATAATATAACACAACTACTAAAATATTGAAACAGCATATGTATGATATAATAATATATGCAATACTTTGTTAACATATTCAATATCAAGATCTAGTGGTGGGTCTAATAACTACTATAATTTCAAATTAAGCATAAAGTATATTCATGATATATTCACAATTATAATGTTACTTGAACATACATGTGATTTCTATCGGTGGCAAACCCACACTGCCCTACTACTACCGTAGTTTGTTACCTACATTCATAATTGAAGGAAATAACAAATTTTAGTTAAGAGTTTGGTGATGTGATTCTTTTTCCCACTCAGGTTCATGGGTCCCTGAGTTTATCCATGGAGCTCAGAAAAGAACCCCTGGTCTGGACTTTGCACTCTCTGGTTGTGATGGCTGGAACCACCGCAGCCATTTTGCTCACAACCTAAGGATGAACTAGTATGGAGGTTAGCATAGCAAAAAGATGAAAAGAAACTAGGCCCTTGATGCTGATGCCGAGTCTCTAAACCAACCAACCCTGGAGCCCATGGACTTCAGTTAAGAAGAGTGATAAAATTACTTATTGTTCAAGCCCATTTGAGCCAGGGTTTCTGTCTCTTTCGCTAATTTTCAGGGAACAAAAAATGTTTAACTTCATATCAGAGTCACTGTCCTAAGACAGAACAAATGCAACATCTACATTGAGCTCCCAATCAAAGCGGAAAGCCCCTCTCCTAACTAAAAGCCATGTATTTTATTTTTTTTATTTTAATTACAGTGTAGTTAACAGAGACTAAAAGCAATTTAAACTACCCTGCTATGTTCATAGTGTAGGACAATACTGATCCCCCAGAGATCGTGTCGGCCCTGAGCCCTGGGCCACAGAGGCTAGAGAAGCACCTGTCCCACAGTACCATCTTTTTTTTTCTTTTAAGATTTTATTTGTTTTTCAACAGAGAGAGAGAGAGAGAGAGACAGTGAGAGAGGGAACACAAGCAGGGGGAGTGGGAGAGGGAGAAGCAGGCTTCCCGCTGAGCAGGGAGCCCGATGTGGGGCTCCATCCCAGGACCCTGGGATCATGATCCGAGCCAAAGGCAGACGCTTAATGACTGAGCCACCCAGGCGCCCATCCCACAGCACCATCTTGCAAAGCATATTGGGTGGAGGTGAAGCCTTGCACAGGGACCAGTCGACGAGCACTCTTTTCCTAACTACTGCATGTTGAGCATGCCTGAAAGCACTAGCAAGCATTCTGAATTTAAAAGCTGACATTCCAAAGACTATACTTTCAGGGATCATTTCTACAGTTCGTTACTAGAGAAGTTTCTCTGAACACGTAGAGTACCCAAAACCATGAAGAGGAGGTGCAATGTCCCTTCCTGAGCATGAAGCTGGCTCTGGGCGTGGCTTCTGCAGCTGCCCTTTGTCACTGATGGTCGTTCTTCTCCTCCTCTGGGAAACTAGGAGGGAAGGGACACCATTTGAGTAGTTTTTGGGGGGTAGGGAAGGATAAAGGCTGACCCTCCGTCATCTACAGCAGGGGGTGAGAACAACATGGGACAGCCAAAAGAGCAGTACTATTCAAACTATTCGTCCCTAGAAAAGATGGAACTTGAGCACATGTCAGAAACACCTTGAATATGCATCAGGAACATGAGAGAGGGGTTTCAGGGCCCTGTCCCCACAGGTTCTGCTTCAATAGGTTGGCAATGGACCCCAAAATTTGCATTTCCAAAATGTTCGGGGTTATGCTGATGCTGGGGACCACACTTTGAGAAGCACTAGCCTAGAAGCTGTGCAGCAACCCAGAATTACTTCCTCACCCACATGGCTAATGATATCACTTAGGGAAAAGGAACTGGCCTTAAAAATTCATCAGGTAGTAATATTCTGAGCCACTGATCTAGTTTTCTTTACCAAATGTGGTTTGAGCCAGAATTGTGATTTGGCACTATCTTTGGTGGTAGAGTGCTGGATAAGTATAAGTGTACATAAGTATATTACATATACTTACAATGAAATAAATTGTTAAAAACAAAGGTAATAAATACTCAGAACTCCTCACTTTCCAATTATTTTACCACATTTTATTATTATCTATGCTCTTGAGGTTATTTACATCTAGTCTGTACGGTAGAAATACTACAAATAATGTTGTGTTATTTTGCATCTCTTTCCAAATCCACATTCTGTGACTTAAGGGTGGTAGATTGAAATCAGCCACGGTGAGAGTATTTGCATCATGGAAATTGTTGATTGCATAGACTTAAGAAAATGATGAAGAAATGTCAATAATGCAGATTCGATTTAAACGCCTGTTGTATCTATAATTGTTACATTGTTTTTTTTTAAGGGTGTTTATTTATTTATTTGAGAGAGCGAGAAGAGCATGAGAGGGGGGAGGGGCAGAGGTCCCTGCCGAGCAGGAAGCCCGATGTGGGACTCGATCCTGGAACTCCAGGATCCTGACTTGAGCTGAAGGCAGTTGCTTAACCAACTGAGCCACCCACGCTTGTTACATTGTGACTGGGACAGAAAATTCAGGAAACATTCTCCCAGAGCTCAAAGCCTACTACCTGATTCAGCAAAGAAGTCACTGTGTCATTAGTGAACGAACGAAGATCCAATAGACATCTTTGTTGTTTCTCTTCTTACTCCTTAACAGAAATGAAAATACAAACCCATACTCACATTCGAATTATACTCACTTATTTAGTGACATAAGCGCCTTCTTTGCTGAATAGGATAGTAATCAAGCATTTATTCATAGTCTGATTTTTTGTCAGATCATGGTTGAATTGCAACCATAGTTTGGCTACGGACACGGGAGTTCAACAAAGGTCGAGAATCGTGAGGATCAATTGCCTATATGGCGTTTACGGCACGGCATTGTGTGTCTTGTTATGTGTAAATGGTGTGCCACGTTCCTTTTCCATCTATAAAACTTATAAAATTTTATAATAAACTTCTATATAAATTATATAAAGTTTAAAATTAGCATTTCTTTTTTCCTGGAGAGCTGGGTTTTTAACATTTACCAGCGCCATCTTTTAATCATCTTTGAATCCAGAATGGGGTGGGCCCTCGCTGATCATTAAGGTTATGATTCTGGTGCCCAGAGTAAGCACAACGGGGTGAGCCGCTCCCTTACAGAATTGTTTCACCAGGCTTATTTCTTCTGAATGGGCCGCCTGTAACAATAGTATCCTTCATCCTTGTTGCAATTGTCCTTGAGTGGGGGCACTGGCGCTTTCATCCTCACATGCCTAGCTTGGTGCACTTGCCCTCACGGGGAGACGCCCTGAAAGTAACAAAACCAGGGCCACACCCAGCCTTCCAGTGGTTGCCTTTTCCTACAGGTTTACCGTGACACAGGGCAGACAACTCCCTGGAGAGTCTCTCCGTGAGAACGGGACTGGGGAAGGGAGCTTCCTTCCTCCTCAGAGGTCTGGGGCAGTGGGGTAGCACGCTAAAGGGGGGTGGGGGGAGGGCTCCAGAGGCGGGCAGGGCCACGGAAACAGAGCGTTCTGGGCAGCGGTGATTACTGTGCAACACGAGGCCTAGAGCTCCGCGGGGAGCAGAGGGTCTTTCCAGAGCTTGTGGAGATGTCAGACTGGCTGGACGTGTTCACCCACACCCTCGAGGACTCCCAGATATGCTAGAGAGGGGAGGCCTAGTCCCACAGTTACTCAGGTGGGACTACCCAGCAGCAACTTTCCAGTTCCATGACTTAAGAGATCTCATTTGTACCCCATTTGTCAAGCTTCATTTTGCAGACAAGAAAGTCCATCTCAGGAGAGAGATGACTCAACCAAAGGAGTCACAGGATGAGTCAGAGTCCAGTGCTGTGGATGTGTGTCTGTTTCACCCAGTCTCTGCTCCAGGCAAGGCAAGGAAGTCTCCTTTAAATAAGCAGGGGAAGCATCAGCTCCTTGTATAGAAGCACGCTGAGCCAGCTGCCATGTCTGTGAATCAGCATTTGTGCTTCTCCCAGACCATTTACAGATTCTGGGAAGGAGAGTGCAGGGTGAGGGTGCTCCAGAAGCATGACGCTCACAGCTTTTACACAATGGCCAAGCTCGCCCCACCTTGGCTCATCATCCACCTGTTGCATATGTATCAGTCCAGCACCCCAATACAATGCAAGTTCCTATAGGCAAGGAACACGATGTCCATGGGCTTTGGGGTCAGAACTGGGTTTAAATATTGCTGTTGCCACTTACTAACTGTGACATTGGGCAAGTCCATCAAATGGGGAAAAAGTAAAGGAACAAAAATTTATTGAAGGCCTATACAAGGAGGATCTTTATAGTTGTAAGTGGTTGAATCCCAACTCAAACAGGATTAAGCAAAAAAGATAATTTACTGGCTCAGCAATCCCATTAATCCTGGAACGGATCTTCCCGGCTTCAGACGTGTTTGGACCCAGGGGAATATCTTCAGGACCCACCCTCACTCTCTCCGTTTCTGGAGTCCCCATTCTCTTGTGGACTCCATTATCAAACGGCTCTTTACTCAGAGTAGGAAAATGACTGATCAAACTCCAGTCATACGTATGCTGCGGCTCAGGCCAAGCAGAAAGGAGAATACAACTCTTCTCAATAACGCCCTCCGGAATCCTAGGCATCACTTGGATTAGACCAATCTGAGTCACATGTTGTACCTCTGAGCCAACTACTGTGGTGAGCACTGATTGGCCATGCTTGGGGTCACATGCTCCTCCCTTAGCCAATGACTGTGGGGAGGTAAATTCAGAGCTCTGGTTGGCCATGCTTGGGTCACATGCTCCTCCCCAGGAGGCGGGGATGAAGCCGGGTCCAGAGCACAGAACTATGAATGCAGTAGGCTGGAGAGTTTCGCGAAGAAAAATGGACTCTCCCTGAAAGCGGGGGGAGTGGATTCTGGAAAACCGAAAAGCGTCATCACATGTTTGGTCATTATTTTAATCAAGCTCTCATAACGATGTAATTTAACCTTTCAGCTCTTCAGTTTCCTCTTTTGAAATGAGAATAATGATACCTAATAAGAAGAATAGCTACCACCTATTTAGTACTTACTATACCAGGCACCGGGTTAAGTGCTTTATATATTCCAAATCAGTTATTTATGTCTTAAGATTGTTGTTATTATTTTTTTAAGATTTTATTTATTTATTCCTGAGAGACAGAGAGAGAGAGAGAGAGAGAGAGAGAGGCAGAGGGAGAAGCAGACTCCCAAGGAGCAGGGAGCCCGATGCGGGACTCGATCCCAGGACCCTGGGATCATGACCTGAGCCGAAGGCAGATGCTTAACCATCTGAGCCACCCAGGCGCCCTTAAGATTGTCTTAAGATTGTTGTTAGACGTAAATTAAAATACATGACTTAAAAGGTCCTAGGCATTGTCCCTGGATATAGTAGGTGTTAAATGCTTAAATGTGTTTTATTTGTATCAGCCACTCACCTACTAGAGTATTAAGCGTCTAACTGGTACGTATTGCAAAAGTTGCATTAATGAATGAACGTGTGGGGCGCCTGAGTGGCTCAGTTGGTTAAGCAACTGCCTTCGGCTCAGGTCATGATCCTGCAGTCCTGGGATCGAGTCCCGCATCAGGCTCCCTGCTCAGCAGGGAGTCTGCTTCTCCCTCGGACCCTCCCCCCTCTCATGTGCTCGCTCTCTATCTCATTCTCTCTCTCAAATAAATAAATAAAGTCTTAAAAAATTTAAAAAAAAAAAAAATGAATGAACGTGTGGATTATTTCTGCATTTAATTATATTCTATCTAGTTGCACAAAGGTTGTGATATAACACACAGGACATACATTCAGCAATATAGTGCAATATATAGAGGAAAACAAAATCAGAACCAATGGACTATGTAAATTAGAATAGAATAACAAGGTAAGTGGAAAAGTAAAATGCATTCATGGAGACCATGAAATTAGTTTTTGAATTTGGCTCTGAGTTTCCTGGTAAACAAAAAGAAAAGGGAAAGCCCATTAATTGCCGTTCTACAGTTCAAGAGTGTGGTTGGGGAGGGGGGACAGAGTATCATTCCTCAGGGAAAAGAATTTAATGCACTGGATTTTAAAAGATAAAGGAATTATGGTCGGGGTGGGGCAGGTACAGGGACAGTTACCGATAGATCCTGTTCAGGGACAATGGCAGCAACTCGAGCACAGAAAGTAATGGGCAAGGCAGTATCTCACCTTTGCATCGGAGCAAAAGCCCGAGGTACTTTGATAACAAGATGAGATGCCACTTTTGGTGTCTGATAAGAACTCGATCTCTGGAGGCGCAGTGCTTCCTACAGCCTTGGAAGGACTTCCCCTCTGACAAGAGAGTCCACATTTAGAAAGGAAGTAGAACCTTGTCTCTAGGAAGAGGCTGACCCCGAGGGCCCGAGCTCCCTCCTCAAGGCCCGGAAAATGTTCCCCACGAAGCTTCGGGAGGAGAAATCAAGGGGTTCTCACCCAGCATCTCCCCTAGACAGGGCACCTCCTTTCGACTCCAAGGCTCTGGCCTACAGCTGGGAGAGAGTTAATTGTGGTGACCCAAATCTGCAGTCCCATTTTCAGCATGCTGAAAATTACTTTTTAATCCTGGCTTTCAAGGCTTGCCTGGGGAGCCATCTGCTGCACCCTCCCCCACCTCGGGCACATGGGATTACCCCCACCTGCCCCGTCTCACTTGCTTTTGTGGGGCCTAATTCTGCTCCTGCCCATCCAGAATAATAATAATTTAGAGGATGACAGTTTCATTTGTGGGGTGGGAAGCGAGCCTAGATTTTAAAACAACAAAAATCAAGGTCTTCCAGCCCAGATTAAATAGAAAGCAATTTGAGAGGTCAGAATCCGTGTAAACAATTTGCAGGTCTAGGATAATCAGACCTCGAAGCCTCAGGGATGCGGTGCCATCTGCTGCAGGCTTCCGGGGCTGGGCAACATGGAACTTGGGGGTTTTTCTGGGCTTCAATACTTGGGCATCAGTGGGTTACAAAAGTGAGTGATACACCCATGACTCTGGGTTCGTTCCACCCAAGGAAACAGCAGAAATCCCTGAACTCCCATTGGACAAAACCCATCGATTATGGACAAATTTGTGTAGACCACCTACTGTGTGCCTCAGGTTACACCCTTAAGGACCTTACTCACCAGCAGAAGACGGAGATGAGTCATTAAAGAGGACCCAGTATTAAGTGTGAGGTGTGCTATGAAAAGGGGTCTCTGGAACTGCTGAGAGAGCACCAACCCTCTGGGTTGGGTGGAGTTTAAGCTGAGCCTTAAAGAAAAGGAGTTCACCAGATAGATGGACAGGGTGAGACAGGGCATTCCAGGGAAAGGGAATAGCATAGTCAGAGGTCTGAGAGGGAATGGTGCTTCTGAGGAGGGTGCAGGGAAAGAGTTCTCATCCACATGGCTGATAGAAGTATTGATTGCTTGGGTACCACCTCTATGAAGGACAATCTAGCAATAATTTTTGAAATTTCAAATACACATATCCTTTCACACAGAAATTCCACTTCCAAGAATTTATCTTGCAAACACACTTCCGGTGTGCAAAGTGACGTACTCAACAAGGTTATTCAATAAGAGAAAGGTTTGCAATGACCTAAATGCCCACCAACAGGAGGCTGGTTAAGTGAATTATAGTACAGCCATACAAAGAATACTCTGCAATGGAA
Source organism: Zalophus californianus (assembly GCF_009762305.2). Taxonomy (NCBI): domain Eukaryota; kingdom Metazoa; phylum Chordata; class Mammalia; order Carnivora; family Otariidae; genus Zalophus; species Zalophus californianus. The sequence continues at coordinate 18,695,636 of NC_045610.1, read as the reverse complement.
GAAAGAATGAAGTAGTTCTTTATGTTCTGGTATGAAATGATCTCCAAGAGTATTGTTAGGTGATAAAAAAAAAAAAATGAGGGATCAACCAAATGCAATGTGTAGACCCTGCTTGAATTTTGATTTGAACAAAGCAGCATCTGTTAAAAAGGGGGAGAGAGATAAAGAGGGGGGAGACCATTAGGGAAATCTGAATGCTGACTGGATAGTTTATGATGTATTTTTTTTACATGTGGTAGATATTGTGGTTATATTTTTTAAGTCATTCTTTTAGTGATATATGCTGAATTATTTATAGATGAAATTATGTGATGTCTGGGATTGGCTTTAAAATAATCAGGGGAGTGGGACACCTGGGTGGCTCAGTCGGTTAAGCAGCTGACTCTTGGTTTCAGCTCAGGTCATGGTCTCAGGGTCCTGGGATCCAGCCCCGCATTGGGCTCAGTGCTCAGCGGGGAATCTGCTCAAGGATCCTCTCTCTCTCCCTCTGCCCCTACCCCTGCTCATGCTCTCACTCGCTCTCTCTCTCTAAAATAAATAAATAAATCTTTTAAAAAAATAATTGGGGTTAGAGCTGGGGGTGTCAGTAAAATAAGATTGACCATGTATGAGAACTCTTGAAGTGAGCTGATGGCTATATGGGGGTTCACACTATTTTCTCTACTTTTGCTTATGTGGGAATTTTTTTCTGTAATAAAAAGTTCTTAGAAAGCAAGAAGCAGGGTAGTATATTTAATATGCTGCCATTAAAGTAAAAAGAGTAGACTCTCACAAAAAATTATATATATATATGTATATATATATATATACACAGATGTGTATTTGTTGAATGAATGAATATCTTCTTGGGAACTATCAGACTCTCTGGGAATAAAATTAGCCTAAATAGTCTGATAGTAATAATTATAGTATAGTCTGAAAAATGGGAGGCTATGAAGGAGGAAACGAATAACCGTAAGCAGGGAGAGGGGGTAGTTGAGAAGATTTCTCAAGAGGAGATGCTATCTGTGCTACAGCCCCAAAGACGCCCAGCAGCTTGCCAGATGAGTGTGAGAAGTCATGCATTTTGAATTGAAGGAAAATCAGGAGCAAAGGCAGGAAACTTGAAAGAATGTAGCATGTTTAACTAAAACTACGACTTTTGTTTAAAAATTACCAAAATCAATACTGTACTGTTGTCTTATATATAGAAATTTAACAATAGCTCTTCAAAAAAAAAAAAAAAGACGTATGCGCCCATAAAAAGAGCAGAAACAATAGATTTGCCTCTTTGCTTGTATGTGTATAACAAGTCTCTGGAAGAAACACACGTAGCTGGTAAAATCGGTGGCCTCTAGGAAGGTGGACTGTGGCTGGAGGACCGGGCAAGAAGGAGACTTTTCAGTTTTCTTTTTTGCATCTTTTGAATTTTTTTTTAAACATAAGACTATCATTCATTCATTCATTCATTTATTTATTTATTTATTTATTTATTTAAAGTAAGCTCTACCCACAATGTGGGGCTTGAATTCTCGTAGAGCACGAGATCAAGAGTCTTGTGCTCTACCGACTGAACCAGCCAGGTACCCTGTTTCTTTTGAATTTTGAGTCAAGTGAATGCATTACCTATGCTTTTAAGTTGAAAAATGTTAAAAATATATAAGATTTGGAATCGGAATTACCTGTCTAGCTTGAGCAAGTCACTCAGCCTCTACCTCTATGAACCTGTTCTTCATCTATGGGATGGGGACGATAACATCAGAATCTTCGTCATGGCAGTGTTATGGGATTAAATGAAATACACTAAGTTAAATAATGTAATAAATGAAATTCTGCCTGGAGAGCACTGTTCTGAACACCAGCTGATGTAAACGGCAAGGCCAGGACTCAACCCACAACGATTTGATTCCACAGTCTCTGTACTTTCCAATCCAAAAGTTAATCACCCAGCAAGTTCAAGAGGGTCCCCAGGTTGAAGACGGGAACGGGATCAGTCTGAAGCTTAGATGTTATGGCCTCGTGGGTCTTTATTATCCATGATCAGCTTTGCCAAGAAGACTGTGCAGGCCCTCATCAGCAGCAGCACTCCGATATTTTCAATGGTCTTGTCTCTCCTAGGAAGGATCAGTGAAGGTCAAATGGATGAAAGGCGTAATCTTGTCTATACAACCAGGACCAAATCTTTTTTTTGTTTTTTAAGATTGTATTTATTTGTTTGACAGAGAGAGGCACAGTGAGAGAGGGAACACAAGCAGGGGAAGTGGGAGAGAGAGAAGCAGGCTTCTCTCTGAGCAGGGAGCCCGATGCGGGGCTCGATCCCAGGACCCCGGGATCATGACCTGAGCCGAAGGCAGACGCTTAAGGACTGAGCCACCCAGGTGCCCCCAGGACCAAATCTTACTCTCTGAGAGAAGCGGTTCTTCCCAAGCTGCTCACAGACCGCTGGTTCCACCAGCAGAAAACCCTGGCCTGGAAGTCACGAGGTTTGAGACCCAGGGTTGGGAGTTGAGGTTTGTCTTTATTCACAAAACATATAACCTAAATCATATACCTTAACCTCACTGGGCCTAGGTTTTCTCATCTGCAAAATGGGAATAAAAATGCCTGCCCTAGTTATCTCTCGGGGTTGACGTGAATAGTTAATGCAAAGATATGTGTGATATTACACCTTCTAACTCAGACTTGAGACTATTAGGATCTTTTCCAATCCACTTTACCCACGCATATTCTTTGGTCCACAGAGATGTATCATCTACATAAGGTAAAAATGTGATCAAAGGTAAGTTGAAAATGCTGACCTTCCATTAGCAAGTCAAAGCTGTCACTTTGAAGTTCCCTAAACTGTCCTCCTCTCCTCTGTCAAAGAGATTACAACACACACAGGTGGGTGGGAAAGATCCTGTGCCCCATAAATACATGTAGGCGATATCCATCTATTTCAAATGTCTGTCCTTAGTGAGAGCTGCAGCTGTCTTGATGTGGCTAAATGAAGTAGGGAAAAATCAGAAAAATGCAAATGAGATTCTTATTTTAGGCAAATCAATCTCAGCAATGCTCATATCTGATCAAGCTTATCTTTAGGACGATCATTAGGATAATGGATTAATGAAAAAGTTTATTTTTGCCCTGTCTGTTCTCAGCTCTTAAGATCCTTCAGATCACATCTTGACTCTGCCAGACACCCCCCCCCAAAAAACTCCCTATAAGTCAGTTTGGTGACAGTACCTCCAGCATTAATGCTGGAGGGGACCCTGGCAATCACAGGGTCCAGCTCACCCCAAGGCCACCGGCACCGCGCTGCTCCCACCTCTTCTCACATGACATGAGCCAGCCGCAGCCACCCTTGGACTGCAGGGTTTCCCGTGAGGAGCCCCAGAAAGAGGATGAGGAAGATATGTGGGACTTTTTTTCATGAGGAATTCTTTGAGGGACAGTGAAGTGAGGAGGTTAAGGGCATGAGCTTGGAAATCAGGCAGTCCTGGTTGAATCCCAGCTCTCTCATTTACCTGCTGGATGACCCTAGCTTCCATGAGCCTCAGTTTCCTCATCTGTAAAATGGGGATAATGACATCTATTTCATAGTGTTGCAGCATGACCTAAATGAGAATTATGTGTGTAAAGCACTTTGTGGGACATGTCTGACATGGGGTAAAAATGAGAGCTACTGAGCACTTCGTATACATCAGCACTGTCCCGGATCCTTTATGCGCACTTATTTAACACCAGCAACAGCCTTACAGCATAGGTGTTACTAGTCCCCTGTTAAAAAGAAGAGGAAGAAGCTGAAGACCCTGAGAGGTTGAGGTACACCGCAAAGTGGCCAAGTTAAGACTTGCACCCATGGCTCTAGAGCCCAAACTCTCACTCCTACCTTTCAGCTACTGGCAGCTCACTTTTTGACCCGACCAAGATGGAGAAGGGGTCTCCCTGCCTGGCACGGAAGCTGGACTTGTCATGAACCTTTCCAGAAGTCTGTATAATGAGAAAAAGAGGGCACCTGGTCAAGAAGGGAGAGGCAGGTAAAGGAGAAGGTAGAGGGGACACGGTGCTTTCACGATGCAATATGAAGGAGAGCCAGAGGTATCCCATCGGCAGGCAGCCACTTTCTGGTGTGGAAAGGCCATCACCTGGCCAGAGCCCCCAGCGCCACCCCCCCCCCCCCCCCCCCCCCCCCCCCCCCCCCCCCGTCCTGAGCCTGAAGCTTTGGCTAAGGTTCTCTCTCCCCTGCGTAGTGGGAAGGGGGCTGGAGAAACATCCTAGGTCTTTGCGGAGATGAAAGTCAAGGCACCCTCCCAACGCCTTTTTCATTTCAAGCATTAGATCACTTTGAACCAGAGCCACAGTGGGACTGGAAGGTGGGAGTCAGACCGGGGAAAATGGTATTTGGAAATATCCTCCCTCTGAGTCCAAAAATGTCTGGCTATGGAAAAGCCCAGATTCTTAGGAACAGCATAATGATTGAGACTAAGGACTCAGAACTCAGGCCTATTTCAGCTCGAACATTTACACAGATCCATGACCTTGGGAGATGGTCTTAACCTGGGGTCTTGCTTTTCTCATCTGTAAAGTGGGGCTAACAATACCTTCCCATAGGGTTTTGAGGATTAAATAAGAGAATTTGTACAGAGCCTAGATAGGGTCTGGCACGGAGCAAGTGGTTAATAAGTAGTAACTAGTTTTTGTTATATGTGGTGGCTTTAAATTTCTGAAAGACAAAAATACTGAAACAAAACATGAACATGGCAGGGGGTGAGGGAAAGAGAGGCAAGCCAAGAAACAGACTCTTGGGCGCCTGGGTGGCTCAGTTGGTTAAGCAACTGCCTTTGGCTCACGTCATGATCCTGGAGTCCCTGGATCGAGTCCCACATCGGGGTCCCTGCTCAGCGGGGAGTCCGCTTCACCCTCTGCCCCTCCCCCCCTCTCATGTACTCGCTCTCATTCTCTCTCTCAAATAAATAAATGAATAAAATGTTTTTAAAAAAAGAAACAGACTCTTAACTATAGGAAGCAGACTGAGGGTTGCTGGAGGGGAGCTGGGGAGGAGATAGGGGAAATAGGGGATTAGAGAGGGCGCTTGTGATGAGCACCAAGTGTTGTATGTGAGCGATGAATCACTACATTCTACACCTGAAACTAATATTACACTTGTATGTTAACTAGCTGGAATTTAAATAAATATTTGGAGTACAGGAAAAAAATTAACACCAAAAATACATATTCAGTTGACTGTGTGTGTCAAGTGGGGAGGGTGTACAGACATATAAACATGCCTTTATACGGGGTTCCCCAGATATGTCACTGAAAAACCAGCACATGCTTGAATCAATATGGGGCATATTCTACCTACTCCTCAGTCCAGTGGGGTGTGCGAGACAGCGATTATTACTCCCATTTTAGAGATCAGGAGTCTAAGGGACTCAGCAGTATCTAAGAAGCTTGCTCAAGGATTCGGGGCTAATCCAATGTCCCTTCTACACTTTTCTTAGTTTTCCTCAGATTTTTATGCCCACCCTCCCCTCCCACACAAATTCTTTTTCAAACAAAAGGATTATGGATTCCCCCAAACACGTCTGGTTATGGGGGGGAGACACGTTAGAAGAGGGGAGAGGAAAAAGAAAGCAGAGGATGATAGAGGAGGGTAAGGTGAAGGGAGGGGCGCTGTCTTTGTTACTGAGACCCAGTCCCCTCCTCAAGGCCAAGAGCAGCACCCACCCACCCTGCCTGGCCCGCCCCCAGCCTTGTGTCTGCCCCTCCCAGCCTTGTCCTCCCAAGGGCTTACGGAGATGCCCCCCAGCGGGGTCCCTGTTAGGGGCTCTGAGCTCCTGGGACCCTGAAGTGCCTTCCGGGGCCTCTGTCCCACCCTGCTGCTGGCTCCGGGCGCTTGCCTCAGGGCCGTGAAGGGTTTGTTGTACAGCTGAGATTCCAGAAGGGAAGGGGCTGCACTCGGACGATGAAAACAAAGGTGAAGGCTCTGCAGAAAAGAGACCAGTGTGAGGATTATAGGAAGGAGGGCGCGCACACAGTAGGGCTCTGCGGACAGAGGCCGGTCCTGCCTGCCCCGCAGGGAGCTCTGGGAGGCCCCCACCTGCCAAAGCTGCGTTTCAATTTGTCTCATACACTCAGGCTTCACTCCATTACACATGGAAATTTGGCTTCATTGATATGAAGGGGCTAATTACTACATGAAACATAATTACAAGACAGGAAATGGATTCACAGACACCGTCAGTGGGACGGGGAGCTGCCGCGGCGGCTGGGGCTGCTTCTGTGTTCCTACGGGGCTGCAAGCTGCCGGAGCCCCGCTCCGCTTCTGGCCCTGAGAGTTCTCGCTCTACGGAGAAATGTGCTTCTCCAGGGATCGGCGGTGCCACCGATTTCTGGAACTCAAATCCAGTTTTCCCTCTGCTTTTGCTCCACAGTTGGCGATAGGTTCCCGCAGGATCCGGCGACGTAATAAACGTCACCCTTAAAAACGGAGTGAGTCTTAAAGGAATCACTTAAAGAGAAAAATGACAGGATATGATACATCTTAAAACTAGCAAAAAGGAGAAGGCCGTGTAGAAAATATAGGGCAGCAGCGGCTGCTTTTCTCCGGGCGACATGAGCCCCACGAAAGAGCCGTATGTGCAGTGGGTTGCCTGAGAAATATGCTCTTTTCAAGCCCTTTATGGTTTAGGTTTTTTGGCTTTAAAATAATATATCATAGGGCGCCTGGGTGGCTCAGTTGGTTAAGCGACTGCCTTCGGCTCAGGTCATGATCCTGGAGTCCCTGGATCGAGTCCCGCATCGGGCTCCCTGCTCAGCAGGGAGTCTGCTTCTCCCTCTGACCCTCCCCCCATCTCATGTGCTTTCTCTCTCATTCTGTCTCTCAAATAAATAAATAAAATCTTTAAAAAAAATAAATAAATAATAAAAATAAAATAATATATCATAATTTACACACACATACACACGCACACGCGCAAATATAAACAGGCAATAATCACAAGTCAAAAGGTCCATCCTTTTTGATAATCAGAGAGACAAATTAATTGCAGCTAATATTTATGGAGCACACTCTCTGCCAAGCACTGAGCTTTGCGTATATTGATTGTCCATCTTCACAACAGCCCCATGTGGAGGATTCAATAACCCCTAATTTACAGCTAAGGAACTGAGACCTATGGGAAAGCTCCGCCAAGGTGCCCAAGTTCACACAGGTAAATGCCTGAGCAAGAGTTTGCAGGCAGCATATCTGAATCCAGAGTCTGGATTCTCAAGAAAAATGAGAGAATCCCCCAAATTAGCAATGACATATTTTCAAGAATCTCAAGAAATATCCCTCTCTGAGATCAAGCCTTTGACCCTTGATCACCTGTCTTTAGGAAAGAATCTTAAGTATGAAACAGGTTTAATGCACAATGATCTTCTTTGCAGAATTACTTACCTGTAATAGGGAAGATATTGGAAGTTAAATGATCAACAACAGGGAAAAGGTTAAAATAAATCTGGCACACCCATAAGATGGGAGTATTATTTAACCATTAAACCTGATATTTATAAAGAGTTTACAACAACATAGGGAAATGTTTGTTACATAGAATTTTAAAAAGCAAGATTCAAAATATATATGCAGTATGATCTCTACAAGAAAGAGATCAGCAACGAAAGACACACCAAATGTTAGCTGGGGGTTTTTTAAAGCATAATCATGACTACAAGAAACAATGTTCTGTCTTTTGTGATGGCCCTTCATTGTTTGTATCACCACCATCATAATTTATTATTCCCATAACTGTAAGTTTTCACACAATGGGCTTCCCTTAACCAGAAGATATCTATGCCAAAGTTACCTCTGTTGTCCCGGCTAATGACATCAGGTATGGAGTAAGGGACTTTTTTAAGACCAGAGAGGGGGATGCCTCAGGGGGCAGAGCTGCAGGTACCTAGGAGTCTCCCCCGCACCTGAATGGTCACTGATCCATCCATTCACACAGTCAACAAACCTTCACTGGATGCCTACCATACGTCAGGCACCACACTAGGTTCTGGGAACATGGAAATAAAAAAAACATGTCAAAAAGTTTAAGTCCTGTTTGTTTGAGGAGCATCTCTGCGGCATGCATAAGAAAAGCGGAGGAAGCTGAGGCGGAAATAAGTAACTGAGACTGTAGCAAGTCATTGGCTGGAGACAGAACTAGAAACCAAGTCATCCAACACTTTGCATTTACTCCTTTCTTGGTAGAAGGAGAGGGGGAGCTGGGGAATGTGGAGTCCTCTTGCTGGTCTGGGATGGTAGCTTCTTTGTAATAGTAATCGGTTCCATCAGTAGTTTCTGGAGACTGCAGTGGGATAAGGAAGACAGTGGCATGGGTGGCTTGTCTTCCACAGGTCAGGCCTGTGCCTAGGTACTCACAGACTGGGACCCCTTAGCCCTGGTCTTCCTAAGACAGATGCCGAAGGCCTACCCAGGGTGTTCAATAGGCTTGGCCGCTCTAGCAGCTCCATGCTTTTTCAATCCAGGGGGAAATTGCATTCCCCCACTGTGCAGGGGTTTTCATGCTAGAGTAGAGCGAGAATCTTGGGTTCTATTCCCTATTCCACCACTTGCTAGCTGTGTGACCTTGGGCAAGTTGTTTGTTCTGTAATTCAGGGTCCTCAGAATTGTGGCTGTGGCCAGAAGCCACAGCATCATTTGAGGAATGCTTAGCCTGCTTATTAGTTCCAGGGCTTTTCCCCAGGCCTACTGAATTGGATTTCCAGAGAAGGGCTCAGATTCTGTATGTTTAATGACCATCCCAAGTGGTCCTTATGACCTCATCGTAAGTGTTCAATAAATGGTAGATTTATAGGGTTGTAATTTACTTGTCAGTATCTACCATCAGTTTAACAGTGATGTCACTATTTCCTTCAAGAACAATGAGTGAGTACAGTGTTTTACATGTGGATAATCAAAGGGCTATTCTGAGATTTTTCTTAAAACAGCCATCTTCCCCAAAGGTGAATTAAGGTCTCTAAATCCAGATACAGAAAATGACGATCTGTAAATTGCAAATGAGCACTTTTTCTGCTTCTACCTACTAATGCTTCAAACACTTTAGGGCCTGATCATATATGGACATTATCATGTCAAGCACTCTGTAGGGCCTTGTATACAATATTTCATCTTCAGAATTACATTAAATTCACATATACAGCTTCAACACTTGTATACTTTTCAAAATGTAGCAGACTCAGAAACATAACCCTTGCGTACTCTGGGAAGTTGTCATATATATTCTTATTACTCAGTTTACTCACCCTTCTAAATCTTTACACCCAAGCATGATCAGTCATATCTATCATTTGTTATTATGGATTTTCTGCAGTCTTTTCTGCAAATACTTTAGTATATCCTTTCTGAAACACCACTTCTCTTCTAATATTATCTGGTTTTTAACTCGTTAGACTGATAATTTCTTCTCTGTGTAAAATTGCTGACATCAGTGAGGTGTGAATTCACTCTTCTGGGTTTTGTTCCTGTATGAAGTCTCTGGAGAACCATAAGTCATGACTTCTAGATGAAAACGTTTGCCTATTTTTGCTCATTGATTTCTTAGAATAAACTGTCTATATGAGCTTCTTATGTCATATGAGGGTTGAGCTATATCTGGAAACTTATCCCATGTTCAACAGACCACGGGACTTTTTCATATGAATTCTCTTTAAGTTTCAATTCCCTTTTGAGGTGGTCTCTTGGTATTTCCAGTGACCTTTTATTCATTCCTTTGTTTTTCTGGAAGAGGCTCATCAAATGGCCCTCCACAACCCTGCTTTGGAAGACCCTGCTGGTCCCTACCACTTGCCTAGACCACAGCATAAACACTCGAGGCGGGACCTCCAGTTTGATTTCCTTCCAGGAATAATAGCAATATCAACTGTTCATGTGCATTCTGCTAAAAGCTTTACCTACATTATCCCATTTAATCTTCAAAATAAAACTTCAAAGTGGATACTATTATAATTTGTATTTTGAATATTTAGTTCAGAGTGATTAAACAACTTGTTCAAGGTCACACGGCTACTAAGTAGCAGACTTACTTTGGACGCTAATGGCAGTGCTTCTAATCTCTGTAATGCTGTCTAAAATCCCTCTCACTTTTGCTCCTGTCCCTTGTGACCTGCTGGGAGTCCCAACCTTGCCAAGGGGAAGTCCACAGTCTTTAAAACTTGCAGCCCAAGGTTGGCACTGAGGTCTTGCCCAGCCCAGCTGGAGTTGCACCACAGAGAGGCTTTATTCTCCAGCCTCTGTGCTCCTCCACAGCCATTCTCTGAGAGATGACATCATGATGAAATTAATTCCAGCTGCTCCAGGCACTCTCTTGCAACTCCAGTGCCCTCAACACACTCCAGTCGCCCAGTTCTAATTATCACCAGGCTGAGTGGACCCTTGGAGAAGCCTCAAGGCAGAAGAGAACTAAATTAAAAGCCCAGGTGGCAAAGATGCTATATTATCTCTCTGCATAACAAATTATCCCCAAAGTTTAGCAGTTTAAAACATTTATTATCTCACAGTCCCCATTGGCTAGGAATCTGGATGTAGCTTAGCTGGGTGCCTCTGGTTCATGTCTTCTCATGAGGTTACTTACAGTCAAGCTGTTGGCCAGGGATGTGGTCTCATCTGAAGGCTCAACTGGAACCAAAGGATTCAATTCCAAGCTCACCCACATGCTTGTTGGACAGAGGATGTTAATTCCTTGCCATGCCACATGGACCTCTCCATAGGACTATTTACACATGGCAGCTTGCATCCTCTGATACAAGTGAGCTAAGAGAGAGAGAAGGAAAAAGCCCATCTAAGGTGCAAGCCACAGTCTTTTTATAACCTACTCTCAAAGTGCTCCCTCACTTTTGCTGAATTCTATTCGCTCCAAGTATGTCACTGGTCACTCAAGGGGAGGGCATTACACAAGGGTATGGATACCAGGAGAAGGCTATCAATAGGGGCCATCTTAGCGGTGTACTAGGCAGCATTATTAGAACTGATTCCTCACCACCATCAGCAGTCCCCTCAAAAACATACACACTCACGCTGTTCTTCTCTTCCTGAAGCTTAATTTCTTCTCTAGATGATAGCTTTTACAATCTCTTCTGCTTGACTTTTGGAGACCCCTACCAGTAGGATAGTATAATAGTTGACACCTGTCAATGTTTAGGGCCTTCTAGATGCTGGGTCAAACATCTCAAACTTGAAAGATGTAGAAACTGAGGCTTTGAGAGGTGAAGTAACTTGCCAATATCACATAACTGGCAAAGAGCAAGCATATAATTTAAAAACAAAACCATCTGACTCCAGAATCTTGTTCTCTTTACTATGCTTGTCCATGCACACCCCTTATTTTTGTTTCTGCTGACTCTCACTTTACAGTAACTATGACTCCTGCAATTTGGGAGAGATGGAGGATATTTTAGGCAAAAGGAAGATATGTTTCATTTTAGGGATCTTCCCAACCTGCCTATAAAGGTAGAGGGAGCACATTCAGGGGGAACTAGATAAGTGAGTGCTTAGACTTGCAAGAAGTCCCACAGAAGTTTTAAGTATAGTAATAAATTGAATATGGAAGAGAAGATTATCCATTGGAATCCCTTGCTCCTTCACTCCATTCCTAGCCAGATGGTTGTCAGGCTAACTTCTTTTCCAGGCTCTTGAACTGTGCTCCCACAAGCTCAGATCCAATAGAGATGCCAGGGTCAATGCTAAACAAATTGCTAATTGGTGGTTCCCTGTATCTCGGACACCATGCAAAGATTTTTACCTATGTTGGGTCGTTTAGCGCCTACAAATATTTCTGCTGATGTGCACTCGTCATCTTGAGGTGGCTCAGCTGGAAATGATCACAGTAACAAGGGCAATGTGGCTCTAGGAGTGACCCCAGTATAAGCTAGATGGTTTCATTCTGCTCCCTCGGGGAACACATATGCACTTGATCACAAGGCAAAAGAGGATGAATGGGTCAGGGAAAATCCATCTTGGACCTCATTCAGGCAGGCTCAGCCATACAGTGAGCTGGGACCACAGCCACATGCCTGGTGAGGAGCAGGCAGAAGTGTGAAAAGGCAAGGACCAAGCTGAATGTGCCCTGGGATAACCACACAGCTGGATGCAAAATGAACAGTTCACGCTCACCTGTGGTTTAGCTAGCACAGGCACCAAGGTTTCCCAATCCGTAGATTAGAGTGTGGCAGAAAGAATCCAAGTGAGATCGGGCTTCCTGGCTTCAGATAACTTGTCTCTTCACAGCAAAAATCAGGCCAGAAGGACTTAGTATCCTTTCTTCCCATCCCAGAAAAAGAGCTTCCAAGAATGAAGTAGGGTTTTAGGACCCCAACCAAATAAGCTGGATTTAAGGCAGTGCTTGAATGCCCACAGAGAGCTAGAGTCCTCTGCAGGTACCCTAGGCAGAAGCCCAGTCATCAGAATAGTACCAGCATGGTGGGGTTGGGGGTGGAAGGATGGGAGAAGAAAGAAAAAGAAGGGAAGGGTAATGGGAAGTGCATTTTGCTAAGAATTCAGGAATCTAAGGTTCCAAGCATGTCATATCCAGGTCTTCAGAAGTAAGACTAATTCCAGACCCCATTGGCCAATGGTTTCATTCTGCTCCCTCAGGGAACACACATGCACTTGATCACAAGGCAAAAGAGGCTGAATGGGTCAGGGAAAATCCATCTGCAGATGGAGGAAACCCCTTGACCAGAACAATTGGTTTAAAAGTTCGGAGGAATTGGAGCTTAATTCAGGAGTGAGGGTTGAAGGGGGTGGTCTGGACCTCATGACTCTATTGCAGGAAAAGCCATTCAAAGCCCTTGTCTCTGTACTTGCATCTCAAGATATCAAAATAAGAAATCATGATCTCAGTAACCAAGAAAGTAACAAAAGAGAGAGAGAGAGAGAGAGAAAAGATGGGGATCTTGGCTTCCAGTTGTGACTTTGCCACTACTTGTTTCGCAGCTCCGGTCAGGTCACTTCTCTTCTCTTCTCTTTGATTTTCCTGTGAGGAATGAGCCCCTAAACTGTAGGCTCCATGGGGACAACGATCTGGTCTGATGTAATCACTTCTGTACACATCAAAGACTTAGCAGAGGGGTACCTGGGTAGCTCAGTTGGTTGGGCGACTGCCTTCGGCTCAGGTCATGATCCTGGAGTCCCGGGATCGAGTCCCACATCGGGCTCACTGCTCAGCAGGGAGTCTGCTTCTCCCTCTGACCCTCTTCCCTCTCGTGCTCTCTATCTCTCATTCTCTCTCTCTCAAATACATAAATAAAATCTTAAAAAAAAAAGACTTAGCAGAGTACTTGGCACACAGTATTAGCTTAATGAATAGTTGCAACTTAATTACACTATGTCAAAAGGTTGTGAGAATCAAACATGATAGCTGAGTATTAATAGTCACAGAGAGCTAATGCTATAGGATTGTAATGACATAAAGGTCTGAACATCAAACAGAGATGGACTAAAGCATGCTAACAGGCAGAATATTACCATTCTCCCTTCTCTCCCTGTCTAAAGCAGGGATCTCACCTTCAAGATAGAATGGCTTTGAATTACCTGTTGTTTACATGGTGACTTCCTTATCTTTTTTGTTTCATACCGAGTCTACTACAACTTAACTTTTCTTCATCTCAAGTGTTTTATGGCCATGCTAGAATCCAAGCTGTCCTATCTGTTGTATAGCATATAGGTAACTGGAGGGTCTTTGAAGCATAATGGTAGTCTTAAGAGAGGCAAAAACTCTGGAATTGAGGGCAAGATTAGTGATGCTATCCATTACAAGGAAACTGAAAGAACACAAGGACCAGAAAGGCAACCATTAGATTTTTTTCTCTTACTCTTAATTGTGGAATAGGGGTTTTTATGGGACACAGGGAAAAAGTGGAAAAGATAGTGACAAAATCTTATCTACAGAATCTTTGTAAAGTCTCTTCATCAATGAACTTGAGATATATCACTTATTCTTCAGTGGCTTCTTGGCTTCACGGAGTTGATAAATTTCCCACATCTCTGCAAGCTGAATTACTTCCTCTGTATGACCTAAAAGTCCTTGTCTAAACAGAAAAGATTCCTTATACAAATAATGGAGATAAGGAACAGAATGTTCATGGAAGCTGTGAAACAGTGTGTCTGAATGCATGATCCATAGACTACCTGCACCAGATCACCTAAGGTACTTGTGAAAACTTAGATGCTACGCCTTCAACCCGGCACTACTGAATCAGACTCTGGGGAAGAAGAAGGAGGAAGGGTAGAAAAGCTGTCCAGTACCCACTTGGTAGGCAGGTGGGAAGAGAGTCAGGAAATACCTGTACATGATGAAGTTCCAGCCAGGTAGGATGTTATCCAAGGCAGACTAACTGGAGATGCAGGACCATCCTTGAGACCACTAAAGGTCAAAGTAGAGATGCTGCATTTCATCTTTAAATTGCAAAAAACAAACAACAAAAACAGGAGCAGGGCTGAAAGCAAGAGACTAAGCCAAAGGGTCAGGAACTTCAAAGATTTTCATCAGTCAAGAACAGGAGCAGGTTGAAGGCCTGGATAAACACTGATAATAGAAAGAGGCATTTTTTTAAAAGATATTTATTTATTTATTTATTTATTTATTTATTTATTTATTTGTCAGAGAGAGAGAGAGAGAGCACAAGTAGGGGGAGCGGCAGACAGAGGGAGAAGCAGGCTCCCCACTGAGCAGGGAGACCGATGTGGGGCTCGATCCCAGGACCCTGGGATCATGACCTGAGCCGAAGGCAGACGCTTAACTGACTGAGCCACCCAGGTGTCCCCAGCAAGAGGCTTTTAAAAATTTTTCCAGAAGGGGGCTTCTTATCTGCCATGTTGGTGTGATTCACAGGTGGGTCTGCCTAACCGAAAGGTTTTTCTTCAATTGTTGCACACCCAGAAGGAACACTGTCTTGGTCCACCATTTCCCCTGCTATCACCTTCCATGACTCTTAACTCAAATTTGCTGAGATTGACAGAGCTGCCAGAGGAGACAGCCTGGCTGTCTGGTATGCGTAGTTAAAAATAATCTTTAAAGTTTTCTAAGCTGGCTTCTGAATATCTATGGCTCTAATTGATGGGTGATCTTCATGCTGTTATATGAATTTGAAAACTATTGTTTCCAGAATGCATTGTTGCCCTGACTGCTGTCTGCCAAACCTCCACATCTTGTCCCTGTCACATGCTGGCCCCAGCCCCACATAATCTGTCACCTCTGGGGCCACAAACTGCTTTGATCCACTGGGTTCCAAGTCTTCTCTTGCTTACCAAAAGACACCTAAAAAGCAGCTTGAACTTAAAAGAATAACAAAGGGGCTTTACCACGGCTTTTTGTTTTATTTATTTCTTCTCTGGGATTTCTCTGTTTCAACCACCTCAGGGGGCAGGTACAACAAAATGACAGAAATGAAAACACTGAGCCACATTAAAATGCTCTACCAGCAACTGCCAAATCCTGAGCATTTGGAGAATAAGCTGATGGAAAGTACAGCTGTCCCTCTACTAGCAACAGGGTGTGTAGGCTCAGATTGATGGTTTTGGACTTAAGCCCAGGAGTTTAATGATAATGATAATGATGATGATAATAATTATTATAATAATAACTAACATTTATTGAGTGCTTTCTACGTGCCAGACACAGTACTACACATTGTGTGTACATATCTGTATCTACATCTATCTATATCAAAAAATTTCATATAATTCTTACTAGAGTCCTATGATATAGGTAATAATATTACCTCCATTTTACAGAGGAGAAAACTGAGGCACTGAAAGTTTCAATAGCTTGAACAGAAACGCAACTCAAACTAGTTTAATCCAGGAAGGAGATTTGTTGGCTCATATAACTCAGAAAGATGGGGTGGAATGGAGTGGGGTTAGAGATAGTTTCAGGCACATACGGATTCAGGGGCTCAAGTGATGTCTCTGAGGGACTTTGTGACTTGCTCTTTGTCAATCTCTCAGCTCTGCTCCCCTGTCTATATTGACCTCATTCTTTGCTGCTACAGTTGGGCTTCCAGATGACCACAGGCAATTCCAAGCTTACATACCTCCAGAACCCATGAGGCTATGCTTGTGAGTAGGCAAAGAACGGATGAACTTAGGAGGACTTGACCTTTTGAGTTTTCTTCTCATAGCTGCCAGACCCACAAATCCAACCATGTCATTCCCTTCCTTAACACGCATCCTTGCCCCTCCATTGTCACCTACAGGATTAGGTCACATCTCTTTAGCATAACTCTAGGGCCCCCCATGATCTGCTTCTTGTGTTTCACCTCCCATGACCCTCCCTCAGACATCTTGTGTTTCCTGGTAGGACACAGTACTAACACCTCCTGGATGTTCTTTCGCACCTTCCTGCCGTTGTTCCTGCTGTTTCCTTGGCCTGCAGTACCCTATCCTCACTTCTGATTCCTCCTGGAAAATGCTTATTCATCCTTAAAGATTCAATAGCCTGGCTCCAAACAGCAGACTCTATGATTGGGCGGGGACTTCCACTCCTGGTTCAGGCTCCTCCCCTTAGCGTCATCCGCCAGGACTTCAGGCAGACCACAATAGATTCACCACCAAGAAAAGCCACTCCATGAATTGAACCATGCCCAGGTTACCGACAATGACTGTTAGGGAAACTTGTGGGTTCCTGGGGCCCAGCCACAGTGGGGAGGGTGAGCAAGTGATATGGCCAGGATAATAATTACCATAAGGACCACAAAACCTGGGGTTCTGAATTCCCACGGTAAAATCCTGAGTTCACCCACCCTCTTTCTCCTCCTGAAAGCCTTCCTCTTCCTCTTTTCCTCCACCACCATCTTGCCCCAGTCCCAGCCACAGGAGAGTCCCTGAAGGGCTCACTGGCTATCTTCACTACAGGGTTGTGAGGACTTATGCAGAGAACCCTGGCTGAGAGGCAAAAGTCAGAGACTGAGTTCCAAGAACCCAGGAACTGGGGCAACCAGCCCAGAGTCAGTCATTCTTTTTCTTTCACTGAATTGGTCAGTATTTTGAGGTCAATGTAAGAATAATAATAATCCTTTGCACTTTCAAAGTGCTTTTACATCTGGGGGCACCTGGGTGGCTCAGTTAGTTAAGCGTATGCCTTTAGTCCAAGTCATGATCTCAGGGTCCTGGGATCGAGCCCCATATCGGCCTCCCTGCTCAGCAGGGAGTCTGTTTCTCCCTCTGCCACCCCCCCCCCAGCTTGTGTGCATTCTCTCTCTCTCAAATAAATAAAATCTTTGAAAGAAAACATTTATTTTTTTAAAGTGCTTTTGTATCCATTATTCCAAGAGGTATGTGGGGTATACCCATCTTACAGATGACGAAGCTATGTCTCAAGAGAGTAAGCAATTGCCCAAAGGCCACTCAGCTAATTATAAAGGATCCAGGACCAGAAGCTGGTCTCCCCCTTTGGGACCTGGACACCTCTGTTAGTTGCCATCACCAGTGGTTTCCCAGCAAGCGTGATTCCCAGTCTCTCAGTGGAGGACAGGGGAACTCAGATTCAGAATACAGTTTCCCAAATGTCAACATCTTAGCTTTAACAAATTTATTTGAAAACACATTTCTTCAAAATGATTTCTTCCTAAACAAACAGTTAAAGCAGGGTAGGGGGTGAAGCAGTTGTCAAAGAATGAATTGAACAGTTGGGATAACAGACAGGTTAAGGGGAATAATTAGAGGTTTTTTTCTTGTTATTCAACAGCTTCTTTTTCAGGCCTGTCAATCACTGTTTATCACACTTGATAAAACAATGATTTTTTTTTTTTCTTCTCTGAGGCCAGGAGGACCTACTGGAGAGATAGTCACTAACACTGAAGTAGGACCAGCATGACATATAGGCTGGAGCTAGGGTGGCTTAAAGGTGTTTATGGCAGCATGGAAACCAAGATGCCCTTGCCAATGGGAATAGTCCATACCAGTAGCTAATGATACACCTGACAAGAAGGGGAATCAGATGTTTTCCAAGCTCCTACTATGGGCTGGCATTCTTTATTTTAACTTATCAACAACCCTGCCAAGCGGACACTCTTACCTCCATTTCACAGATGAAGATGCTAAGGCTCAGAGATGTTAAAAAGCACATATGAAAAATAAAATGCACAGGCTAAATGCAACAAGATTCAATATTAAACAGAACTGCATCATGGTTCCAGAAGAAATGTCCATTTTTGCAGCCAAGATGAGTGTAAAGATACCAGTGCAGGCTGTGGTTCAAGGAAGTTCTTGTCCTCCTGGGACGCTGGGGACTAAGGCAGAGCAATCAACCTGATTCTAGATAAGGCATGAAACAGAGGAAGAGCAACTACTTAACTCAGGGGGCAGAGGGCTGGGGAGGGGGCTCACTCCTGGCAGAATAGACACCTAACCTGGTTAGGGGCACGAGCACATTCCAAACCCCACCCAATGAAGTCCTGGGCTTTGGATGGAGTTCAGACATAGACCCACCTTGGAAAGAATAAGCATGATAGGGAAAGAGAATGGAAAGTGTCAAGGGAACACAGAGGTGAGAATCTGACCCAGAATGAGCAGAGAAGACTTCCTAGAGGAAGGGAAAATTGGCTACCAGTTGAGTGGTAGCCGTGTAAGTGAAAGTGGGAAAGAGGAAAAGAGAAGAAAATTCCCAGCTTCTCAGCAGAAAAGACAATAAGCAAAGACACACATGTCAGAAACTCAAGAGGTGGGGAGAAAACTATGGTTGGATGTAATGTGAGTGTTAAACTTGAAGCAAGAAGTGGCCCGTAATAAGGCAATAGCTGATAATAGCTAACTTCTATTAAATGCTTACCCACATGCCAGATACTTCCAAGAGCTTTACATATATCATTTACATATATTATTCATTCATTCACTCCACATATATTTATTGATGGGGCTGGCTACATGATGTGTGAGGCTCAGTACAGTGTGAAAATGTGGAAGCCCTTGTTCAAAAGCAAGAAAAACTTTTTACTTTCTTCTGCAGTCTCTCTCTCTCCATTAGTCATGGTACTTTTTATTTGCCATTTAATGTTGCATTCGGGGAGCACAGAGATACTGGCAGGGCAAGTAGAAAACATCACAAGTGCCCAGTGCCCTGCCCTGCGACTTGGACCATGGGCACACATATGCCCGAGTCCGATCTTCCCTGTGCCCATACTGAAATCTCCTCTGGGACATAGAGTGGCAGCAGTTGCTGGGTAAGGGCGGAGGAGCAGGTAGGCAAGAACCCACCCCAAAGAGGTGGGAAGCAATAGGGGCAGGATCATATGTGAACTGAGGCTCCAAATCCTGGGGTGTGCTCCATTGTTCCATTATACTTCTCTTTTAAACTCAGATTCAAAGATAAAATTATTACGAATTTCAAGATGGTGACCACAGAGCATTAACCTCAAAAAATGGAAGTCCCCATTCTACTAGTGGACCCTGTGCAAGCAGCTCCAGTTGTGTGCCCAGGAAGCTGTTCCTGGAGTACTGCCATGTGTGAGGTTCTGTTCTTGACTGTAGGAAAAGCAGTTGAACAAAGCAAACCGGTAACAATCTCACCCTCTGGCAGCTTACATTCAAGTGGGGGTAACAAGCCAACAAAACAAATGAGGCAAATAGGTGGGGATAAGTAAAATGGAGGAAAGCGATGTAGGAAGAGAGCATAACGGTGC
Organism: Zalophus californianus; assembly: GCF_009762305.2. NCBI lineage: Eukaryota > Metazoa > Chordata > Mammalia > Carnivora > Otariidae > Zalophus > Zalophus californianus. The sequence continues at coordinate 18,676,007 of NC_045610.1, read as the reverse complement.
TAGGAAAAGTGCAGTTTTTAAAAGGGAGGTCAGGCCCAGGCTCATTAAAAGGTAACTTTTGAGCAAAAATTTGAAGGAAGTAAGAGAGTGAGGTAAGAGCATAAGAAGAAGACTTGCAAGCAAACAAAACAGCAAACACAAAGGGCTTAAAGCAAGAGTGTTCTTGGCTTATTCAAGGAAGCCAGTGTGGTTAGAACTGAGCAGGCGCGGGGAAGCTGGTAGGAGAAGAGATCAGAGAAGAAGTAAGGAGTGCAAACCACGCAGGTCCTTGTAGACCATAGTAAAGAATTGGCTTTGACTTTGAGTATGATGGGAACTTTTGGAGAGCTTTAAAGAGAGAAGTGATGTGATCTAATGTATTCTAAAAGGATCGCTCTGGCTTGTATGTGAAGAAGAGATGACCGAATTGACTTGAGTCTCAAATATTGAGTGGTAGCAATGCAAGTGAAAGTGGATGGTAAGGACTAAGAAGACAGCATGAACCAGAGACTATTGCAATAATCCAGGTGAGAGATGATGGTGTATTGGGCCAGAGGGATAGCACTGAAGGGCATGAGAAATGACTGGATCTTGGATATATTTTGAAAGGAAAATCAACACATTTCCTCACAAATTAGATATGGGATATGAGAGAAAAGGAGGACTCAAAACTTATTCCAAGAATTTTGGCCAGAGCAATTGAAAGGGTGTTGCCATCACCTAGGATGGGGAAGGATTTGGATGAAGCTAGTATTAGGGAGAACAGTGTTTTAAGATGGAGAAATTTATCCTCAACGTTAAATGCTGCTGTTGGATCAGTATGAGGAATGAGAAATAACCTTTGAATTTATCAAAATAAAGTTCACTGGTGACCTCAACAATAGTAGATTCAACGGTGTGTATGGGGGTGGGTGGGTGTGAAATACTTATTAGAGGAGGTTTAGAAGAAAATGGGAGTGGACCAACTCATTATTTTGAAAATTAATTTAAAAAGGGGGGAATCAAATATTTATCTTCTTTTTCCTCAGGATGACCAAATAGTTGATGAGAAGAATTTTCTTCTTATAGAAGTATTCAGCTAGCAAATAAGGAAGGAATAATAGAATATCATTATTTTGCAGACTCTGATGAATAAATGGATCTTAACAATGCTCACTGTTGGCATTATAAAAAGACATGTACTCCTGAATAAAAAGGAACCTGAATGTGATTAAGCCTCTAGATCTAACTATCAATTTACAAAAACCATAGGAAGAGAGGAACCCATTTAGCAACACCACAGGAAGGCAATCAGGAAAATCCAGTCTATGGCAAACTCTACAGGAAAAATGGCTAGTTTCGTTAACAAAAACATTTCAAAAATGAAAAAAAGGTTGGAGGGAGAAACTTATACATTAAAAGAGATTTAAGGATAAATCAGCAAATTACAGTGAATGACCCTTATTTAGATCTTAACTCAAACAAACTGGGAGGAAAAAGCTTGACATTTGAAAAAACTGAACATTTGAATAGTGGTTGGATATTTGATTTATTAAGTAATTGCTGTTATTTTTTTTTTGGATGTGATATAGTATTGAGGTTTTTGGTAAAGAGTTTCTATCTTTTAGAGGTACATAATGAAATATCTACAGATGAAATTATATGTCTAGGATTTGCTGCAAAGTAACCTAGGAGAGGGGCGCCTGCGTGGCTCAGTCGTTAAGCGTCTGCCTTCGGCTCAGGTCATGATCCCAGGGTCCTGGGATCGAGCCCCGTGTAGGGCTCCCTGCTTGCCAGGAAACCTGCTTCTCCTTCTCCTACTCCCCCTACTTGTGTTCCCTCTCTCGCTGTGTCTCTCTCTGTCAAATAAATAAATAAAATCTTAAAAAAAAAGTAATCTAGGAGAAGGGGTGGGAGATAAAACAACATTTGCCATAAATTAATAGATATTGAAAACTAGGTGATGGGCACATGGGAATATATTAAATCATTTTCTTTTCTGTGTATGTTTGGAATTTTGTACAAAAAATGTTTGTAAAAAATAGAAATCTGAAGGAAAGAAGGAAATTGGAGATTGTGGATATAGACACTTCTTTCAAGGAGTTTTGCTGTAAAGGAGACTAGAGAAATAAGGCAACGACTGATATTATTTTATTGAATCCTCAATAACAACTTTTTGAAGTAGATGCCATTATCATTCCCATTTTACAGACACAGAAACTAAAGTATGGGAAAGTTAAGTAACTTGTGCTGGGATGCATAGTAAATGGCAGAGTTGGGATTCAGTAGTCTGGCTCCAGAACTTTCAGTCTTTTTTTTTTTTTTAAGATTTTATTTATTTATTTGACAAAGAGAGACACAGCGAAAGAGGGAACACAGGCAGGGGGAGTAGGAGAGGGAGAAGCAGGCTTCCCGAGGAGCAGAGAGCCCGATGCGGGGCTCGATTCCAGGACCCTGGGACCATGACCTGAGCCAAAGGCTGATGCTTAACGACTGAGCCATTCAGGCGCCCCCAGAGCTTTCAGTCTTAATTACTATGCTCACTACATTAAATGTAGGGAAATAACATAATCAGTTTTGCATTTTTTATTATTTTGAGATATTAGTGGGAGACAAAACTGGAGACAAGGAAACCAGTTCAGAAGTTCCTGCGATAGTCTAGGCAAGAGATGATGATGACCTGAACCAGGGCGGGCAGTGGCAGTGGAAATGAGAGAAATGGAAGAATTGCAAAGATAAAGAAATAATAGCAAAGAATTGCAAAGTAATGCCCATCAGTAGATTTTGGTAAGGTTAGGAGAACAAGTGTGAGGAAGGCATATATATGAATCTCAAATTTGCAGCTTGGTTCAGTGAAATAGCTGAGACAGAGAAAATGAGGAAAAGTAGGGTGAGGTGAGGAACTAGTTCATTTGGGACATATTAAATGTCCCGGTGCTCTCTGTGCAGGGAAGGATATCAGAATTGAGATCACCTCCATTTATTGGTAGAGATGTTCTTACTGATAAATATCTTGTTAGTAACTACAAGTGATGGGTTTCTAGTTGAGGAAGAAGATGAGCATTATTTTCACCAAATGTTTCTATCAGAAAGAAAAGAGGCAATGGAGATCTGAAGGCATGGTGCCTTCAGATTCTGGCCTGAATGCCTGCCTCCTAAGTTTGAGTTCCCAGGGCCACCCTCCTTTCCATGTAATAGGCATGGTTCCACTTATGTCTTGACATCAGCCCCAGGTAAATATCAGCTGGTAAAAGGATACAAGCTTGGAAGCGAGACAAATTTCATATGCAGAGGCTGGATTTCAAGGAGGGGGACACACCACTTATTAGCTGTGTGACACTGGGTAAATTTACTTAACCTTTCTTTTTTTTTTTTTAAAGAAGAGTCACTCTTTTTTTTTTAAGATTTTATTTATTTATTTGAGAGAGAGAGAACGAGAGACAGAGAGCGTGAGAGGGAAGAGGGCCAGAGGGAGAAACAGACCCCCCGCCGAGCAGGGAGCCCGATGTGGGACTCGATCCCAGGACTCCAGGATCATGACCTGAGCCGAAGGCAGTTGCCCAACCAACTGAGCCACCCAGGCGCCCTACTTAACCTTTCTGAAGTCTTGGTTTCCCCAGTCGAAAATGAGAGTAATGATAATTGTGTCTTAAAGGTAAAATGAGTGATTGGAAGTAAAGAACCTACCAGTGGCAATTAGGTGCTCAACAAACATCCGTTCCATTCCCCTTCCCCTTTGTGAGATTCTTGGGATGTCATAACCCGCAAGCCCTGTGTGGTATTTACGGGTCAATTTCTACATTTGGGCAGAGCAAGGGCATCAGGCTTTGACAGCTTTACCTGATCCAGTTACATTCCATCCTGATCTAGAAATACACCCACTCCCATCTGGGGTGCATGAATTCACTAGGTAAGGCTCTCCTAGGACTGCAAGATTGTCCCACATACTGCTTCTGCCTGTGGCTTCACAGTGGGTTCCCTGCTGGGGGTATCAGCACCAAAGGCATGGACAGCTCCTTCCCCAGGATTTCCTTACCCTAATTCCGGAACCTGGCCTCTGCCCATGGAACCATGATCAGGATTTCCCTACCTTCTCGCCCTCTTGCCACAACTTTAGCACTCAAGTTAGAGTTCATAGGTTTGGCATTTAGTAACACCAGAAAGTACCTGGTTCCAAACAAACCAGATTAAACAACGTCTTTTAAAAATTGCTCAGATAGATAAACTTTCTAAACCTGTACCACTGTCCAGCTGTTTAGGAAATGTTGCATAGTTATCTATTAAGGCTGATTCTGACATAAAGCTTATGCTTTGCAAACAGCATAACTTTTAAAAGTTTTTTAATGGGCCCCTATTGGGTTGAAATTGATGTCTTTTATAGTTGCATTTTCTGTGGCTTTGTTTTCCATGTCTTAAGAAAATACTTGTATAGGGCACCTGGGTGTCTCAGTCGTTAAGAGTCTGCCTTCGGCTCAGGTCATGGTTCCAGGGTCCTGGGATCGAGCCCTGCATCGGGCTCCCTGCTCTGCGGGAAGCCTGCTTCTCCCTCTCCCACTCCTCCTGCTTGTGTTCCCTCTCGCTGTCTCTCTTTCTGTGTCAAATAAATAAAATCTTAAAAAAAAAAAAGAAAGAAAATACTTGTATAGTTGCCTTAGCTTTTCACAAATTATCAAGGGATTAAGGGCATATCTGGGGGGACTTGGTCTTCTAGACTTACAGTGAGAGTATACAGTTTAAATAATTCTTTTCTCTTCTCCCCCAGAGACAGGCATGGACTACGGAAGGAAAAAAATAGTAACTGTTGCCATAGGGAATAGTTTTGTTTTGTTTAAGGGAACTAAACTGAATGATACATACATTTACAAAGAGAGTAGATACTTAAATGTTGACATATAAAGCTAAAATGTTAAATGCTGCATGTTGTCTTCAGGCCTCCTTAAGTTGAAGTCTTTCATCTCTTCACCTGAGTCCTGGGCTGATATCAGCACTCTGGTATTAGGGTGCCTGGAGGAAGAGGCCTAATAAAGACTTCCTAAGAGTACTCAAATGATCCCACTTCTGGAAGGTGAGCCAGCATTTACTGCATAACTACTGTGTACCCATGTCTCAGTCAGATGCTTTGTGCATGTTATCTCAACAAGTCCTTACAGGAACTCTTGGAGGTAAGTGTTAGAACCCCATTTCACAGATGTGGATGGAACTTAAGGCTTGAGGATGGATCATAACTTACTCAAGACCACACTGTTTGCAAATGGCAAAGGCAAGATTCAAACAGTTCAGTCTTAACACCACACTATACTACCTACCTATGGCTTCAAAGACTCCAGTAAGGCAAAAGGCTCTCTTAGCGTAATAGGGGTTGAGTGTGGGGCACAGAGTTGATGGTTCCATGATGAATGTGGGAGATTCAAGGGCATCCTTCACATCTGTGAGCCAGTGCCTTTCAAAAGTTTATCTTAGAAGCACAAGCTGGTACTAGGATGGCTGTATCAGAATCACTTCTACAGACAGATTCAGGAACCACTTCTCTTGACAACCTTAAAAGCCTCAGGCTTTCCCCTTCTGCCTTTAGTTATAAAACACTCTTCCGGAGACCCAGAGCCAAGGCACTACGAAGAAATACAATTCCCGTGGAAACGGTCACACAGTACTTAAAGATTTGTTAGGACAGTGGTTCTCAATCAGAAGGCAGTGTGTCAAAACCAGGGACATGTTCATTTTTTTTTCAGATTTTATTTATTTGAGAGAGAGCATGAGCAAGAGAGAGAGCACATGAGCAGGGGCAGAGGGAGAGGAAGAGAGAGAAGCGGACTGAGCAGGGAGCCAAATGCGGGGCTCGATCCCAGGACCCTGGGATCATGACCTGAGCTGAAGGCAGACGCTTAACGGACTGAGCCACTTAGGCACCCCCAGGGACATGTTCTTAACCCCAACATACTCCATTTGAGAGCTACTGCATATCCAATGAGCCTAGAAATGAACTTACTAGAAGGAAGAGATAACCATTTCCTCAGGGATTAATGTTAACCTCTTCTGCGCTATTACAGAGCAGCCCCTACATTCTTCACCATCTGGTATGTCTTCCAGGAGGACTTCTAATTAATCTCCAGGGAATCTCCCATGTGTTTCCCCCATTACAACTTGAGGGGGTTTGCACTTGGAGGTTCTCTTTGGGCTTTTCTACATAGGGGACTGATGCTTCCTCTTTTCATTTTTGAGTGTTCTTGGACATATTGGCCGCTGCTTGCCCACTGAAGGAGGTCTGAGTTCAAATAGGTATAATAGCACATCTATGTGCTATGTGAGTAGGGGGAACTAAGGTGAACAGTCTAAAGGGAGATGCTGCTTCTCAGTACCAGTCAATCCTTGCTATATAGAAATGCAAGCTCAGTATTACCAGAGGTTCTGATTAAAAAAAAAATAAGGCCAGAAATAGGGATTTCTAAATGTTGGTTCAAATTAAAATTTAAAAATATCATGTATGCAAACAAAAGATGTCTGTAGATCACATCTGGCCAATTTACAAACCAAACTCAGCAGAAGACAACCACTTCTTGATTTTTGGTGAGCTTGAGAGCAGGCTGCCACACATGGTCATGTCTGCCAAAGGAATCAATTCCATTTTGGAAGCTGCAATTCTAAAGCACTTAGTCACCGCCGTGTTGATTTGGCCATCTGTCAGGATGAAGCTCTTAGTGTGGCCTTTGGTTTTAGGGAAAGAAATTGAGGGAAAAGGGCTGGGACAGAGTCATTCTTATTATCACCAAACATGCTCTGGTAGATTGTGCTAAAGCTTCTTACTGACATACTGATAGACTTAAAACTCCACTGCTAAAAACCACTCATATCTTACTGTTGTCCAGACCTAAAAAACCAAATGGCCAACTCAAAGCTGTTAGAATTCCAGCAGTTATACTGGTTCCTTTTCCTCTTGCACATATTCCCAGTATCCCATGGAAAAGAATCACCTCCATCGACAAGCACCACCCTCTACAGTTGGAACAATTTGAAGCTGGCATTACACTCTGCTTATCTTGCCAGCCCAGATGCCAAGTGAGTTGGGGTATTTGACCACTTGTAAAGAATATTTAACCTGCTTCTTTACCTTCTAGCATCACAAAATGACTGTGAATTCATTCATTTCCCTTCACTTTCTAAAACCCTTTAGTCAACCTTTTCTGTCACAAAGAAGTAGTGGTGGTGGGGGGGGGGATCAGTCATCAGAGGAAAAATATCCCTCTTGCCTTGCAACTCCCACTTCCACCAGTCCTCTTCTTTCCCACTCTCTGGTGGGTGAGAACTCTGGTGGATAAATGCTTTTCCTGAGAAAGAAAGCCTCAACTAGGTGGGTGGTTCTGAAACAAAAATAGTGGCAAAGACCTGGCTGATGGAGAAGTATCCAAGGAAGTTTTGTGGGATCTTCCTGTCTCTTCAAAAGCAGCTGGGCTCTGGAATCACAGCTTAAAGGTGTAATTCCTTTGATAAAAGGGTCTGTGTGTCTCAAGTTCCTAGCCACAATCTGTGGCTCCCTTGAAATATATGAGAGTTCTCACAAAGATGGGAAAGAAAGAAAAAGACTTTCAGAATCACCTCTGGAGCCTATCCAAAATACTCGTTCTTGTCCTCTCAATCCACCCCAACCCTCTGGTCTACCACAGTTGTCAATAGATAGAATGTCAATCATGTAAAGTTCAGAAAATCTCGCTAAGTGATTTTGATTCACTTCCCTTTCCACTCCCACAATATCCTCACCTCTGGACTTAATTGAAAACCATTACACTGGGCGCCTGGGCGGCTCAGTCGTTAAGCGTCTGCCTTTGGCTCAGGTCATGATCCCGGGGTCCTGGGATCAGGCCCTGCATCGGGCTCCCTGCTCGGTGGGAAGCCTGCTTCTCCCTCTCCCCCACTTGTGTTCCCCCTCTCGCTATGTCTCTCTTTGTGAAATAAATAAATAACATCTTTAAAAAAGAGAGGAAAAAAAAAGAAAACCATTAAACTGAGAATTACCCAGCCACTTGGGTTACTTTGAGAGTATTGTGGCTACTCAGAGTCTATAAATGAGGTGCCCATTAACACACACACACACACACACACACACATAAACAACTTGTACCCTAAATATGATAATGGCTGGGATTAGACATATGCATAATCACCTGAAGAGACAGGGGCGACTCCTTTGCATAACTAAAGATATTAACAAGACTAAACAACGAGTCAAAATGAATAGGTGGGTTGTGCAGAGGTAAGAGAAAGTTGGTCAGTCAAGAGAACATAGACAGAAGAAAGTTGCTGAAGCAAGGGGTTGATAGTTCCCATCTCCAAGGGAGCCTCAGCAATCAGACTTGGAGCATCACGGACCATTGGCAAAACCACCTCTGCCATGAGAAGAATAGATCAAGCCACCCAGGGCTGGTAACAGTAGACATCCATCAATCTGTTATCCCTGGGGCTAATTCCTTGTTCCTTCAAGCAACCTTCTGACCTCCTCTCTTGTAGGGAGAGAGAGTGCTGGTCTATATTTCTGGTCCCTGAGACAGTGGTCTTTATGGATCATGGTCTTTTGATGGATCATGGTTTGGCATCCCATGAAGCTTGATCCTAATGCCCTGCTTGACATGGCTCAAGCCGCCTCTTCAACCTAATCTAAAACCACTAAAGGAAGCACAATATGACTTCCTTTTTAAAAAGACTATTCTCTTTTTTTAAAAAAAGTGAAATTCGCATAACATAAAATGAGCTGTTTTAAAGTGAGCAATTGTCATGTAGTTCATTCATGATGTTGTACAACCACCATCCCTATCTTCTAAAACATTTTTATCATCCCAAAAGGAAACCCTGTACCCATTAAGCAGTTGTTCCCTACTCTCCCTTCCCTTGGCCCCTGGCAACCACAATCTTCACTCAGTCTCTATGTTTTACCTATTCTGAATATTTTATATAAATGAAATCATGCAGGGCACCCGACTGGCTCAGTTGGTACAAGATGCAACTCTTGATCTCAGAATCATGAGTTCAAGCCCCGCATTGGGCATGCAGCCTACTTAAAATAAATACACAAATAAATGAAATTGTACCCTACATGATCTCTGTGTCTGGCTTCTTTCATTTGGCATAATGTTTTCAAGGTTTATTCACATTATAGCATATATCAGTACTTCATCCAATTTTATGGATGAGTAATATTACATTCCACGTATGTGCCACCATTTGTTTATCCACTTACTCACTGATGGACATTTGGATTGTTTCCACCTTTTGGCTACTGTGAATATACCCCTATGAACATTTATGTATATGTATTTGAGTACTAGTTTTCAATTTGTTTGTGTATATACCTAGCAGTGGAATTTCTGGGTCAAATGATTCTATGTTTAACTTTTTGAGGAACTACCAAACTGCTTGCAACAGTGGCTGAACGATTTTACATTTCCATCGGCAATGTAAGAGGGTTCCAATTTTTCTACATCCTTGTCAACACTTGTTATTATCTGTCTTTTCCATTATAGCCATCCTAACAGGTGTGAAGTGGTACCTACTGTGGTTTTGATTTGCATTTCCCTAATAACTAATGTTGTTGAGCATCTACTCATGTGTTTGCTAGCCATTCGTATATCTTCTTTGAAGAAATATCAACCTATTGCATAACTTAACAAATACCAAGAAAGATAAGAAAAAGAAAGACTTAGTACTTCTCAATTATAATAGCTATTATTTACTGAGTGCAAACTATGCGTCTGGTATGGGGTAAAAGGCTTTACATCACCTCATCTAATGCTCAGGAGCAAATGCTAACATTGTAAGCCTGAAGCATTATTTTTTTCAGTGCTAGGGTCACATGCTTTGGAATGTAAGCTTGTGCATATAGCCAAAGGGAACCGCTGAGATGGGTACATTAATTTATTTAAGTGAATATATCTCAATGTCATTCTTGTTTTGTTTTGTTTTGTTTTGTTTTAAAAAAAGGGTGCTGACTTGTGCCAGCATAAATAAAGCCTTAGAGAATCATTCAGTTTGGTAAATGAGTACCTGCAAGTTAAAAAAACTACCAGGCAATAAAATATACTCAGCCCTACCATACACATATTGGTGAGGGTAAAACACAAAACAGAGGATATGGGCTTAGCTGGGGGGAGTTGGAACTCAAATGGGGATGTGTCATCAGCAAGCCCTGGAAATCTGCCAATTGGTAGCCTCTCTTTCCCACTACTAATCTCAGGGGTTCACACAAGGCCCTGTACAACTGAGTATGGTTTGTAAAGGCTTCTAAATAGCACCCTCCTAAAGAATTCCAAAAGCCAACCCACAGTGATCTCTTCTAGTGGAGGCTCCAAAGTGGGTGCTGTTCTGAGGTGAAGGGCCTTGCTAAGGAAGGCAAGAAGCTATGTCAAAAGGACATCCTGAGTTTGGGCTGTGCTTGGTGACTTGCTCTCAAAGAGTCTGGTATGGAAGGAGGGGTGAAGGGAGTAACTTGACAATGGGAAATCTGGCAAACACTACCTCAGCCAGGTGATTGGTCAACATCAACAGTGATATGTCATGTGATACCATGTGCCCTTGATATGATATGATGAGAATGGCACTTTACCTCAATGGCAACTTTTTCCTACCAAAACCCCATAGCCCCAGTTTAACACTGAGAAAAATACCAAACAGAAACTGAAGGACATTCTACAAAATAATTTACCAGTACCCCTCAAAACATTCAAGGTCATCAAGAACAAAAAAAGTCTGAGAAACTGCACAGACCAGAGGAAGCTAATGAGATATGACACCTAAACATTTTCTTTTAATGGCAATTGTTCTGTTTCAAGTATTTACGCATCTTTAGTGAGAGGCACCGTAATGTAGTGGTTAAGAGTAAGAGCTATAGCATTAGCTGGGCCTGGGGCTGAATACCAGTTCCCTCTACTTATTAACTATAAGAACTTGGTCAACTTAAACTCTTTGAGCCTCAGTTTACTCATCTGAAAACAGAAATAAAAGAATAATACCAACCTCATAGAATTGTCATGATGCTCAAATTAGTAAAGGCTTGCAACATGCTTGGTATCAGGTCTGGCATATAGTAAACAATAATATGACTTACTGAATTCATCTTTATTTTAGTAAATGGTATGATATAGGGATTTAACTTTTTTTCACCTCACATTTTTATCAATTTGTCCTAGCACCTTCTGAATGATCCACCATTTCCTAATTGATCAGAAAACGCCACCTTCATGGAATAGTACTTATACATACTTTTAATTATTAGGGGCTTTCTATTCTGTTTCATTGATTTGCCTGTTTATTCTTGCACAATTAGCACACTACTTTACTTTGTAGCCTTGTATAGGTTTGTAACATGTTTCACAAATACAAGTAGTACAAGTACTCCCATGGTATCATTCTACATAATTTTATGTTCATTTTTATTCAAAATTTATTGAACAATTTCCATGTGGAGCACTTTCATAAGCTTAGTGAAAAGGGTACTGGAATTAGAGCAGAGTCCCTGCAATGAGGGCTGTGAGTATGTGTGTGTGTGTGTGTGTGTGTGTGTGTGTGTGTGTGTAGAGAGAGAGAGAAAAAAATTGATTCTTCCATTAACCATTCAAAAACATTTCATGAGTGTTATTCTCACACCAGGCACCATGTTTGGTTTTTGAAATATAGGCTGAATAAGACATGGACTCAGCTCTCAAGGAGCCTTCAGTGTAGGGGCAGAAACAAGCAAACCTATGATTCTTAGTACTGAATGGTTTTAGAGAGTGCTATGGGAGCACAGAAGTGTGTCATCTTAATGAAGAAGCAACATCTGATAGGACTTTTGAAAGATTAAACTGTGATGGTAAAGCAGAGGGAAAGTGAGGGTGGGGAGAGGGCGCCGGGGGAGGGCTTTCTAGTGAAGGGGAACAGAATGAGTGAAGGTATGTCAGTTTGTGGCTCAATATGGCTGGAGGGGATGAGGAAGGCGGGGGTAGGGGGGGTAGGGAGATCGACTAGAATGCACATGTACAAACACATAAAATAACTCCAGGATATTTAAAGGGCAACTTCACTGCCGAAGTTCTAGCTGATGTCCTTTCTTCTCCCCGAAGCTTTTCAGCACGTTCCATTCTACCAAGATCTTGTCAATCCGGATCACTGAGGAAGAATTATGTGATATTTTGTGACATCTCTGTTCATTTTTATTTAATTTCCATTCCTGTGCCTTGAAGGCAGCTTCTAAATGTATTTACATATCAGACATTCCTCTAGAAATTGGGATATAGCAGTGAACAGAACAAAATCCCTGCCTTCATGGAGTTTATAGTTTTAGTAGAGGGAGACAGATAATAAATAAAGAAGTTAATAAATATGTAGTTTGTTGGATGGCAATAAAGGATGCTTTGGAGGAAAATAAGTCAGGACGAGAGGGATAAGCACGTCTTTGAGGTACTTACTACATTGTATCATAATTATCTGCACCTCCCTCTTCCGCACTAGATAGAGAATTTTTTAAAAGATTTTTTTTTTAATTTATTTGAGGGGTGGGAGGGGCAGAGGGAGAAGGAGAGAGAGTCTTAAGCAGACTCTGCACTGAGCATAGAGCCCAACAGCGGGCTTGATCTCACGACCCCGAGATCATTCCCTGAGCCAAAACCAAGAGTGAGCCACTCAACCAGTTGTGCCAACCAGGCTCCCCTAGACAGAGAATTTTTTGAAGGCATAGATTTTATCTTATTAGTCCCTGTAACTTACTGGTCCAATACCTGGAATAGAACATATGTTTAATAAAAATAGAGGAGCAGTGTAGGTTAAACCTGGCTGAGACTGCCTTATTCAAATCCAGTCTCTGTCACGTATTATGCCTTTGGGTAAGGTACTTAGTTCTCTGTGTTTGAGTTTCCTTGTCTTAAAAATGGAAATAATGGTAGCACCATCCTCATAGGGCTGTCAGGAGGATTAGATAAAGTAATATATTAAAACACTTAAAATAGTTCTCCTGCATAGGTAACCTGAATAAATAACTGTTATTATTAAAGAACCGACTATGATCTGAATATATTCTAACAGTATGGATTTCAGGGCAATTAACGTAATTTTTGGTTGAAATACCTGCTCATGCTAGGGTAGATCTTCAGGTGAATCTTCTGAATTTACAGCAGCATATCCTTGCAGTCCAAATATGATCTGAGAAGTTTACCCAGAATATGTAGGTATGAGCAGCTGACTCGGACCTTGGCTGTCCTTTTGTGAACCTCAGACCCCACTTTGCAACCAGCATCTCGTCTGAGCTGAGCCTTTCTGCCTAGTTACTAGGTTTGGGAACGTGGCGTTAAAAATACGATTATCCAGATTTATTTGGTGATAACATGTTCTGACAGTATTTAGCCTACAGGCCATGTACATTTCCATCATCTCTTCTCAGTAAAGAGATTGCCTGGAGCTATATCATGTGTCTAGAAATGTTGCCTTTTCAATTGTCAACAAAGTAAAAGGGAGTCATTTCTTAAATTTGTCTGGGACTCTAGTTTGCAAAGCACTCTCCTATCCATTATCATTCAATCCACAGGCAAACACTCCGGAGAGACAAGACAGGGTGACCATTTCCACTTAGCAGCTATGGAAACGGAGGCTTATAAGGTTAAGCCTCAGCCAAATTGGCTGAGCTTCTTCTCACTCCTGATTCAGTCTCTAATGTCCTACACCAGGCTTCCCACAAATCCTGGGTTCCCTCCCAATATTCAACATGTGGATATGGGTCCTTTCTCTTGCTGTTTACCCATTTTTATATTTGTTTCAACTTGTCCTATATATTCCTCTGTTTAGAGCCACAATAGTGACAATTAATACTTTTTTTCAGGTCAGGTGAAGTTGACTTCAATCCACTAGAGCATCGCAGGCCCTCTGCATCCAGTCCCTTGCATTTCTGGGGCTAACACCCTCTAGTTGGAGGATGGATGCTAGAATTCTGAAATGTCTCTAAGCAGGTTGATAGTTGCCCTAAGTAATAATGACAATAGACAATCTATTAACCATAGCACAAATCTAAGCATACTGAGGTTATATATGCTCTAATTCTCAGACCAGTAACTTCTTTTTTATTGGTAGTATGTGGTAGATTAAGGTAAGTTTGCTAACTTATTTTACCAAATAATGATAATGAATAACCATATCATAAAATAAAAATATAGGGACATTTTCACACCGAAAGGATAGGAGAGATAGAATCTCAGAATAAGGGACAATACATTTAGCTTCATGAAGAACTCACAAATCATCCTTATATTTCTTGTTCTACAGAGGTCTGTGTGAGACACTTCATCAGGCTCTTGCTCTGGGGCTGGCATTTGGAATCACCACTCTGGGAGTTATAACATCATTTTTACACTTTTTGTCCTAGTATCCTTAACTCCTGCTGTGTTCAGAGCTGGAGAACTCCAGGCCTAAGAAGATGTGTGTATGAACTAACAATAAAGTTTCTCTGTACATCTGAACTGGAGCCAAGACTTATGAATCATTCTTTCTGGATATACTATTAAAAGCATTGAACGTGATATAATTAGGTATTATTTGGAACATTGCATTTGTTTTTGTAGTGGTTGGGATAACATGTTAATCCCAGGAAGTCTTAGTCTGGGAATAATTATGGAATCTGCAGTCAGCAGAGGGAAATGCCTCATTGGATGTCACATGTTACTGTGACCCATGGAGTTGTCATCTGCTGATAAAATCTTGACCTTCCTATATAGCCAGTACTCATTAAAAAAAAACCTTATTGTGAAAATTGGGCAGTTATTACAAATGTCATTATAAAGTCAAAAACATGTTACAAATAGAAAGCAAGGGATGGAAGGAAGGTAATAATATTTTTGAGTATCTACTATGTGTCAGATACATGCAAGCAAACCAAATATCATTCACAATAAACTTGAAAAATCTACTTAGTTATCCTTATTTAACAAGTGAGGAAATTGAGGTGGAAGGTAGAGAACTTGAATAAGGTCACATAGCTATAAAGCAGCAGAGTTCAAGCCTATTCAACTCCAAAACTATACTTTCTCTATCATAATGCTAAAGAAAACAGAACCAAGACCTAGAGTCCCAATACCTTTTAGCATAGTAAAATGCAAACACTAAAAATACTTGTAGGTTAAAACTAGAGGAGACTGTCTCAAACTTGGCAAAAATCATCTATGAAAAACCAACCAATAACACAATATTTAATGCTGAAAGACTGAATGGTAGAACACTATTTCCTGAGATTGGGAACCAGGCAAAGAAGTTTGCTCTCATCATTTCTTTTTTTTAAGATTTATTTATTTATTTGACAGAGAGAAAGACAGCAAGAGAGGGAACACAAGCAGGGCGAGTGGAAGAGGGAGAAGCAGGCTTCCTGCGGAGCAGGGAGCCCGATGCGGGGCTCAATCCCAAGACCCTGGGACCATGACCTGAGCCGAAGGTAGACCCTTAAGGACTGAGCCACCCAGGCACCCCAAGATGTAAGCAACTTAAATGGGAAATTATTTAATAAAGTAGGGCAGACCGTGTCAGCATTCTACCCACATAGCCTGGGGACTTGCCATAGCTCTGTATGCTGGCAGATTTTCCAACTGCTAACACCTGCATATACTGACTAAAGACTTTCTCTGGCCACCAGAGCTCTCTCTGTCCAGGTACGTGGCAAGCCATAAGTACTAGGGAGTTAATGCTTCTCTGAAGCAGCCCTCAACCAATGGTAGATGGGGAATTAATGGATAAATACTTCAGCTCTCTTTAGATAGAGGGGTTATACATTCATGTTTTATATTGGCTCCTGGAGTTCCCCAGTGCACTTGAACTCTGGTTACCTACAGTGATGACTTGCTTAATGAAACACCCTTTACTGGCTTCCTTTCTCTTCCTTGTCTCACTTCCCCACTTCCCTATTGGTATTTTCTGGAATCACTTCTCACTTGAAGTACTTGCACTTGAATCTTGTCTCAGGATCTCCTTTCGAATTCAGCATTTTGGGGTTTATTTTTTCTTTAAGATTATTATTTATTTGAGAGAAAGCATAAGAGTGAGCATGAGTGGGAGGGGCAGAGGGAGAAGGAGAAAGAATCTCAAGCAGACTCTGCGCCAGGTGCAGAGCCTGACGTGGGTTCAGTCTCATGACCCTGAGATCTGGACCTGAGCAGAAATCAAGAGTCTGTTGCTTAACTAACTGCACCACCCAGATGTCCCTGAATTCAGCATTTTGAATGAACAAAAATCAATTCACAAATTATTATGGAAAGATCACCAAAAACATACTGTCAAGTGAAAGCGCATGTTATAAAACTGTAAGTGTAGTATAATCACATGTATTTTAACACATAACAAAACCCCCCATATATTTCTAAATGTGTGTGTGCATGAATACACATAAAACACTCTAGTTTGGATGCACACTTAACTGATAATAGTGATTACCTTCGAGGAGAGTAGAACTGGATAAGAGTCAAGGGAGATTTTCACTTAAATAGCAAACTTTAAAATTTTTAAAACAAAAATGGATTTGTGAATTATTTATGTTTTTAAAAGTAAGTTTAACATACTTTATAACCTAATGGATGAGTTCAGTTTACTTCAGCTAAAGAATGAACACTGGGCACTGGGGAAGTGGAGAAAAATAAGCACACAGTCTCCAGCCTCAGGGAGCTCCCAGAGCTTCGGACAGGTAAACATCTGTAATGTTGTGTGATGAGCATCATAACAGAAATAAGCAGAAGAGACTGTGGGAACCCAGAGGTGGGGCCGAGCCAGCCATCTATCAGAAGAAAACGTGGAGGTTTAGATACACTTCAACCAAAATGACTAGGGTTCAATCAGCACAGATGAAGCCATAACAATTAAGAAACAAATTGGGGTTGCCGGGGTGTCTCAGATGATTAAGCATCTGCCTTTGGCTCAGGTCATGATCTCCAGGTCCTGGGATCGAGCCCCATGTCAGGCTCCCTGCTCAGTAGGGAGTCTGCTTCTCCCTCTCCCTCTGCCCTCCCCACTGCTCACAACTTTCTCTCTCTCTTTCTCTCTGTTTAAATGAACAAATAAAATCTTCAAAAAAAAAAAAAAGGGAATTAAACAAATCAGGGGCTTGCCATCTGGTCAGAATAAAGATTTTTTTTTTTAAAGATTTTATTTATCCGACACTGAGAGACACAGTGAGAGAGGGAACACAAGCAGGGGGAGTGGGAGAGGGAGAAGCAGGCTTCTCGCGGAGCAGGGAGCCCGATGCGGGGCGGGGAGCCCGATGCGGGGCCGGATGTGGGGCCCGATGCGGGGTTCGATCCCAGGACCCTGGGATCATGACCCGAGCCAAAGGCAGACGCTTAACGACTGAACCACCCAGGCGCCCCCAGAATAAAGATGGTTTTAACAGAAGGGTCATGACATCCCTGGAGGGGTGTCCTGGAGTAGGAATTTATCCGTGTTTCTAGGGCCACCAGGAATTTCTAGTCAGTTACATTGGCACAATGACCCTGGCTCTTCTGCTGTCTTACCAGCCTCCCCTCCATGCCTGTGCTCCCAGCACCCCATGCTCTGAGACGAGGCCCACAAGCGACCTTCCTTGGATGATCTAGTTTCCCGTGGAGTCTTGCCTAGTGGAAGAAAAATGTACTCACTTGAGGAGGCAAGCGTTACAATCTAGCTGCCGGTTATATTTGTCACTGAAAGGCAAACAAGTACCCTGTTTCTTGCTTCTGGCCCTTCATTGTGAGACCCCTTAGCCCAGAAGTCCCAAGTTTTGCTGCACATTAGAATCTACTGGGAAAATGTCAAAATCCTGATGTAATGAGCACTGTGATGTAATGAGCACTGGGTATTATATAAGACTGATGAATCACAGACCTGTACCTCTGAAACAAATAATACACTATATGTTAATTAATTGAATTAAAGTAATTTTTTAAAAAAAGAAAAGAGGGGCGCCTGGGTGGCTCAGTCGTTAAGCGTCTGCCTTCGGCTCGGGTCATGATCCCAGGGTCCTGGGATCGAGCCCCACATCGGGGTCCCTGCTTGGCGGGAAGCCTGCTCCTCCCTCTCCCACTCCCCCTGCTTGCGTTCCTGCTCTCGCTGTCTCTCTCTGTCAAATAAATAAATAAAATCTTAAAAAAAAAATAAAAAAGAAAAAAAAAA
This sequence comes from Zalophus californianus, assembly GCF_009762305.2. Classification (NCBI taxonomy): domain Eukaryota; kingdom Metazoa; phylum Chordata; class Mammalia; order Carnivora; family Otariidae; genus Zalophus; species Zalophus californianus. Next base: position 18,657,920 of record NC_045610.1, on the reverse strand, counting down.
AGAAAAGAAATTGGGGGAGTAAAGATGTATCTGCCGGAAGAGTTTTAACCAAAAAAGTTATTGAATGGGATCTTAAAAAAATAAAATAAAAAAATAAAAAACATAAAAAACATAAAAATCCTGATGCCCAAATCACACCCTATATCAATTAAATGGGGTGGGTGCCAGGAAGTGGTCAGCTGCTACCTGGCTCGGAAGACCCTATCGTGTATATCTCTGCCCATCTCCACCTTCAGTGAAGTCATACTAGGAGCTTAAAATCAACTGTGGTGAAAGTTTTCACACCACAGAAATGGGCTGCAGATCAGGACTTCTTTTTTTTTCTTCTTTCTTTCTTTCTTTTTCCTTCCTTCCTTCCTTCTTTTTTCTTTCTTTCTTTCTTCTTTCTCTTTTTTCTTTCTTTCTTTCTTTCTTTCTTTCTTTCTTTCTTTCTTTCTTTCTTTCTTTCTTCTTTCTCTCTTCTCTTCTCTCTCTTCTCTCTCTCTTTCTCTTCTCTCTCTTCTCTCTTTCTCTCTTTCTCTCTTTCTTTCAAGAGCCAGTTGTTAAACATTTACCAGGACATCACTGAAGTCAGGCATCAGTAGTTTTTATCTTATTTTGTTTTTTAAAAATATTTTATTTATTCATTTGAGAGACAGAGAGAGCACAGAGAGGCAGAGGGAGAAGCAGGCTCCCCACTGAGCTGGGAACCCAGTGCAGGGCTCGATCCCAGGACCCTGGGATCATGACCTGAGCAGAAAGCAGCTGCTTAACCAACTGAGCCACTCAGGTGCCCCAGCAGTTTTTAAAGATACACAGGTGGTCCCAATGTGCAGCAAGGTTTGGGAAGCAGTCTTAGTCTTTGCCTGTGCTGTGCTCAGTATAGTCTCAGGAAACTTGGTTTCACTGGCTAACTCTAGGAATGGCTACTTAAGGCTCAGTCTTCTTTCTAACAGGAGGACTTCCAGAGAGGGCAGACTTTATTCTGTTCTGGAGGCAGAGCTCTGTAATTTGATGTGTTCAGGGTGTATAGTTGGAAGTTTTGTGCGAGGCTCATTATTGCCTGTTAGTAAAAAGTATCTTGTTATATTTGGAGTCCAGGCTGAAAAGGGATCCACAGTACATTTCCTGTATGACATTATGAAACATGCCTTATTTGATCGTATGTCCAATGCATGTGAGTTATACTTTTTTATATTGACTTAAGAAGTCAAAGGAATAAAGGGCACATACAAATGTTAAACATAACAATTTTATATGTATTTTAAAACTTTATTTAAAAACCAATTTTTAAGATAAAATATTCATTACTGACTCATTTGGGAAGGGGGAAAATGTTGGACATTGCCTGACTCTCCTGGCCAGGGATGTGTGGGTCGGGGCTAAGGTTTGGTCCTGGGGTTTGGATATGGGACAAATATCCCACCCAGCAGCTGAAAGACAGAGGGGGTAAGATGAAGCAAAAGTCCTCAGATGCATGCAAAGGGAACTCCTAACGGAGGGAAAGTAGTCTCAGGTCTTCAGAGGAAGGCCTGGACAACACATGAACTTGAATTCGGCTGGCCTTCCCCAGTCCCCAGCTTGTTAGCATGCTCCATCTCATTCTCAGTTGCTATTGACTACTGATACCATGCTGTGCCACATTCTGAGTCTTCCACTGTCCTGTCTGGCTTCCCTGGCTATATGCCTCCCTGTCGTTGACTGTGGACATGGTGTTTATCCCACAGTATCAGCAAATGCTCAAAGGTTCACAGCCTTGCTCACACTCTCTTTTATCAAGCCTCTGGCTTTACTTTGGCACTGACAGCTTTATGCCTGTCACAAGGCTGAAAAAGGGCCACACGAAAATAGATGAGGGGAATGGGAGAAACAATTTACAATTTATTAAGATATAAGTATCACATCTCATCCCCCAACTTCAACTCCGCAAACTGAAGAGCACTTGACATGGAGACACCAAGAAAAAAACTGATCAGTCAACCATACATAGAGGTGGGAAGGAAGCTACCTGTATTGAGTGGCTACTCTGTGTCAGGTATTGTGCTAGGTACTTCATATATTAACATAGAAATGTATTTAATCCTCTCAATATCCCTTCAAAGGAGGTATTATTTTATATTTCAAAGTAAGTATTGCTACCCCCATTTCACAGATGAAGAAACTGAGGCTGAAAAGTGTTAGGGGCCTGAAGTCACATAGCTGAAAAGTTTTTCACAGCATCACATGTTTCAAATAAACGTTGCAGACATTGTATGTCTAAGTTCTTCAGGGAAGGGAGACATACAGAGGGCCTAGTATAAGAGAAAGGCTTCAAGAAAGATGAGGTTCCAGGAGCAGAGCCTTGAAAAGTGAATGGAATTTGGGTAGAAGAAGAAGTAGAAGGATATTCCAGGCGTGTGGGAAGGAGGCAGCGCATGGAGAAAGCACCACTCAGAAGGGTGCCTGTGCTGGAGGCCAGAGGTGGTCCTACCTTGTCTGCCCCTGGGGGTTTGGATAACAAATTGAAAAGGCATCATGGACTCAGTGACAGAGGCCTTTAGCTGCCAGACTCCTAAGCGAAGCATTTCTGCCTGTTCTTCCCCGTGCTTCATAGGATCACTCCCTTGGTCATTTCCTCCAGCTGTGCAGGGCAGTGGGAAGACTATGCCCCAGGGAGCTTGCCACTCCTGAGCTTTGTAAGGTTCAGGTAAGTTCCTTTGGCTTCCTGACTCTATTTCTTCATTTGCAAATGGAATTTAGTGCCTATTTATCACAAGAGATAACACCCATTGAGCACCCAGCTCTGCTGAATGTGAGTTGCTCCCACTGTAGTCCTTTAACACCACCCCCCACCTCTCGGCCTGGCCCAAGTTCTACAAAGTCTCCACAGACGACTCATGGGGGGAGCCAGTTCTTGGAAGAAAGGGAAGATCACCTCCCACTTCCTGCACATTCTATTCCTGCTTATGCATTCTGATGTCCTGCTTGCTTTTTTAGGCTCTAAGTGCTATCCTGCTGACTCACTTCCGACTTCTCGTTCATCATGCTCAGCTCCTGAAAATGGAACAGAATCGAAAGGGCCGGATATTGTACTGTCTGGTGATGTGTTTAAGGGGAATTGGGTGTCTGTCAGGCCAGACCCACATGGATGGAATGCTGGGAACATGAACCGAGTAGTGCCCAAAGTTGTATTTCTCATCTGACACTCAGGACACTTGGCCTTGGATCGTAATACTAATAATAACCACCCCTCTCAGTGTCACTGATGAGAAACTAGGCAGGCCCCAGGCTGTGTGCTTTCCATGGTTGTCAGTTTGAATCACCACGACTGGAGAAGTCAAGGATCTTCTCTATTTTATGAACAAGGAATTTCAGACTAAGATAGGTTAAGGAATTTGCCCGAGATCACACAACAAGTAAGGGACAAAGCAGGGAGTCAAATCCATGATCTAGGTCTGTGCTGTCTAATATGGTAGCCACATGAGGCTATTGAGCCCTTGAAATGTGCCTAGTGTGACTGAAGAGATGGAATTTTTAATTCAGTTGAGATGTGCTGCAAATGAAAAATATACACCAGATTTCGAAGACTTAGTATCAGAGTATTTATCATGTATATACATATTTTTTTACATTGATTACATGTTTAACATGACAATATTCTGGATATATTGGGTTAAGTAAAATATATTAAAAATAATCCTTATTTCTTTTAACTTTTTATTTTTTTTAAGATTTTATTTATTTGTTTGTCAGAGAGAGAGCACAGGCAGGTGAAGCTGCAGGCAGAGGGAGAAGCAGGCTACCCGCTGAGCAAGGAGCCTGATGTAGGACTTGATCCCAGGACCCTGGGATCATGACCTGAGCCAAAGGCAGCTGCTTAACTGACTGAGCCACCCAGGTGTCCCTCTTTTAACTTTTTAATCTGACTACTAGACTATTTAAAGTTTCATATGTGGCTCTCATAGTTCTATCAGAGAGCTGATCTAAACCATGAACATTAAATAGTTACAAGCCAGTGATTTCTCATTGTTTTTTTTTTAAGATTTATTTCTTTATTTGAGAGAGAGAGAGAGAGTGTGAGCTGGGTGGGAGGGACAGAGGGAGAGGGAGAAAGAGTCTTAAGCAGACTCTGCACTGAGCATGGAGCCGGACACAGGGCTTAGTCTCAGGACTCTGAGTTCATGACCTGAGCTGAAATCAACGGCTGGACGCTTAACTGACTGAGCCACCCAGGTGCCCAGATTTCTCAATGTTTTTGATAAAAAACTTTTTGAGCATTAATCCCCAATTTATGTATTTTTGTTTATTTTTAAGTTATATACATCACACTACTGTATATATTATGTATATTATAAAACACTGACAAAAGAGGCATTTTAAAAGATGAAATAGGGGCGCCTGGGTAGCTCAGTCAGTTAGGCGACTGACTCTTGGTTTTGGCTCAGGTCGTGATCTCTGGTTATGAGGTGAGCCCCAAGTAGGATACTGGGCTCATCACAGTTTGCTTCAGATTCTTTCCCCCTCTGCCCTTCCCCTCGAGCGGGCACATGCATGCACTCTCTCTCTCTCAAATAAATAAATAAAATCTTAAAAGAAAGACAAAATAAAAAACAGGCTGAAATAGAAGTTGTACTAATTTCCTCCTGGTGCCTAATGGCTCACTTTGTGTACCACCAGGGATGTACACACACCATTTTGGGAACTCCCACACCAGACTTAGAGCTCCTGAATGGCAGAGACTCTGTTAGGTCATGTAACTTCCCTCCCCAATTGTTGATCCTAGCATCATGACTAGATAGAGTTGGTGCTCAATAAATGTTTGTTGCAGAAATAAATACAATAACATACAATCACTTTCTGGTGGATTGGATGTATTTCTTTATTTCACCTGTGTTGAATACTTTCTCGGTGCTGAAAAGTAAACAAAGTTTAAGACTCAGCCCTTTTCTTCTAGGCCAATGCTTCTCAAACTTCAGTGTGTGTAAGAATCACCTGGAGGGCTTATGAAACAGATTCCTGTCCATGAGATTCAGATTCAGTAGATCTGGGGTAGAACATGAGACTTTGCATGTCTAAGAAGGTTCTAGGAAACTACATTTTGGAGCAGACTGATATACATGGGGAAATTAGAAAGGCATCCTAAATATTATGTGAGCATGGGGATAGGGAAAGAAAATTAACATATTTTGAACTTTTAATTACTTGCCAAGAACTTTTAAATACATGACCTCATTTAATCCTCAACTCAACTTGATGAGGCAAACTTTATCTTCATTTTCAGTTGAGGCAACTGAGACTGAGGAAGGTTAGTTAAACTGCCTAAGTCCCAGAGCTAGTAAACGGCAGAGCTTGGATTGGTATCCACCACCCCTGCACTCAATAACTCATGCAACTCCTTATTAAGTGTCTCCACATTTTAGACACTGCCCCAGGAACTGGGCATACAGCACAGAGTGGGACAGAACAAGCTTTCGGTCCTGGTCAAACTCAGTAAACAATTAAAATATAGAGTTTTCAGCGCTATGAGGGAGGCAGTGCAATGGAGATACATAACGAGATAAATACTCTACAACAGAGTCAGGAAAATTTTCCAGAAAATAAAAAAAGGTAAAATTCATATGAAAAGTAAAATTCATCTGAAAGGTAAATTAAAGGAGTAGAGGGTGGGGGTGGGAGTGTTGGGCCAAAGATATGCATGAAGGCTTGGAAGCCACAAACCATTTGTGGAACTGACAGTTCAGAACGTCTGAAGTATAGAGGGTGGAGGTGATAGATAAGGTGATTGAGCAAGATGAGAACCAGATCAAGCAGGGCTATTACTGACTTTTAAAGGTGGGGGCATGGTCAGACTTGTGTTTTTAAAAGATTGCTATACTCGGGCACCTGGGTGGCTCAGTTGGTGAAGCGACTGCCTTCAGCTCAGGTCATGATCCTGGAGTCCCACATCTGGCTCCCTGTTTGGCGGGAGTCTGCTTCTGCCTCTGACCCTTCCCCCCCCTCATGTGCTCTCTCTCCGTCTCTCATTCCTCTTCTCAAATAAATAAATAAAATCTTAAAAAAATAAAATAAAATAAATAAAAGATTGCTATACTCTCAGTGGAGGGTGGAATAGAGGCGTGCGAGCCTGCAGGCAGGGGAGATGCGTTAAAATAGGCTAGTGACATAAATTAGGGTAATAGTGTGGTAACTGGGGAGAAAGGAGGGTGTTTAGAAGTTTTTTAAGTATTTAAAACTTGATGACTGATTAGGAGTGGGCAGGCAAAGAGAAATCAAAGATGATCTCCAGGTTCTGAGTGCACTTCTCATAAGGATAAGGTTCTGTGAGCTTATTATTTCATATTTTAAAAGAAAATTCAGATAAGTGAGGTTATATGAAGGTTATTTTAGTAAGATTTCAATGACGAAAAATTAGAAAATACCAGAGGAAATTACGATCTTTGTGGTTAGGTTTATTTTTTGTTGCTTTAGTTTGTATCAATAGCCTTATCATCCACTGAGAGTGGAGTGGTGAATGCTGGAGACATCACCTCTTTTTGCAGAGATCAGGATTAGCCGTGGAGGACCAGCCATAGGCTATGTACTATGGGTCTACTGAGTTTCTTCTGTGACTTCCTTGTTGAGTAACCTTGGACCTTGAGTTTCTGAAGTTCGACATCCCTTTTTGCTCCCCCTATTTCTTCTCCACACCTGATGACTTAAGAAGGGATAGGACAAGGCTCCTATCAATGGACCAGCGACGATTGGGACTCCGCCTTCTTGGTCTCAGTCCCGCCCACCTTTCTTTAGACCACACCCCTTCCCGTTGCCCCGCCCCCGAAGAGGTCGTCGCTGATACGACAGCGAATTCCCCACAATCCTGACCTATAGGAGACCTGAAGGGTGGGACCGAGATCAATCTTTCTTTCCATTTGTCAAATCAAGTGTCTATCTGGCCCCAGTCCCATCCCACTTCGTCTTCAAGCCAAGGATTGGTTGCTCTGTTCTTGGTCCCCGGCTCATGATTGGTTCTTTTATTCCACCCTCTCTTCCAGCTTTTGCGGGCGGGATTAGCACGCAGCTTCCTGCTCCTGCCAAAAAAATAAAAGAAGAAAAAGAAAAGCGGAGAGAGGCGAAAGAAAATGTCACGGAGATCTTTGGATTTTAATTCGCTTTTAGTCTTGTCGGTCAGGCCAAACTCTGCCTTTGATTGGTCCCTCTATCTGCCCATCGCGGATCGGGGCGGGATTTCCCCAGGAGACCCACACCTTGTTGCCACTGGCCGAACAGGGCGCCTGTCTGAAGCTACGGGCCCAGGATTGGAGGCCGACGCAGACAGGTGGGCGTGGATTGGCTAGGCAGCCGGTCAGAGTGAGGCGGGGGCGGGGGCCTCGGTGGCTGGTTGCGCGTGTCCGCCGCTGGCTCCGCTCTATCCGGCTTTGCTAGGGGAGGTGAGTCTGGCCGCGGCGGCACCGGCGGCTGAGGAGGGCGGCGGCTGAGGAGAAAGCGGCCGGCAGCGACTGAGGGAGAAAGCGGGCCGCGGGGACGGGAAGCCGGGTGGGGGGGAGGGGGGGGGAGACGGAGCAGCCTTGAGCCCTGCGGGGGCCGTCGCGCGGGGGGGACCCACCCGCTCTCTCCCCCCAACCCTCCTCAGCAGAAGCAGCCGGCGGCGGGGGCAGGAGTCAGCCCGCTTCCGACTGCACCCCGCCCGCCTCCCGGGGCTCCTATTCTTTGGCCCCCGGGACCCTAACCTCATCCCGGGGCGGTTCCCTCTGTCTGGGCGTCCGAGTGCTGCCCACCTCTTTCATTCCTCCCTGCACCTCCTTACCTTCACTTTGCCCCGGTTCTCTTTCTCCTCTCCGTCCTGCCCTGTCGCCTCCTCTGCTCACCCTGTCCCCTCCTGCCTCCTTCCCTGGTTCTTTTCTGTTCTGGAAAGTTTAGTACCCCCCTCCAATCAGGTCAGCCTGACTAGGAGTAGGGGGGAGATGGTAGGAAGGCCTGAGAGTTCGAGGGGGGGAAGCTGGTTTCCCTGATAATTTCCCCCCATCTTTTGAATTTGGGGTGGTTGGAATTTTTTAAAATTGTATTTTTGAGGAGGTGGTAGGTGTTTAGAAAAGGATGTGGGAATGGAAGGGGTAGATGAGTCAACCCTCTTACAAGATTCCAAGGGTGGCGTGTTACCTGATCCTTTTCGTGTGTGGAGTTCAGGGGGTCGGGAGGTTTGGGCCCTTTATTCCCACATTCAAAGTTGGAACCTCCCCCCAATTAAGGATGGAGTTTTAGTACCCACTTGTGGCAGGAAACCTGGGGGGAAGGGGTCCCTTTTCCTGTTTCTTTCTTTTTCTTTTTTCCTTTTCTTTTCTTTTTTGGCAATCCACACCCTTCCACACACGCTCACCCCAAAACTAAACACCAAGATCCTCTAACTTGTTTGGATTGACTGATGAAGACATAAAGCCAGTTACGCTCCATGTTTTTTGAGGTGGAGTGAGTGGTTTTCTTCATTTTTAATGGCCAAATGACAGCTTGACCCAGTTTGGCTTTCCAATCAAAGGGCATTTTTTTGAATGTCTCTTTGTGGCGCAAGAGCCAACGCAAAAATGATGGCGGCTTACAATGGCGGTACATCTGCAGCAGCAGCAGGTCACCACCACCACCATCACCACCACCTTCCACACCTCCCTCCTCCTCACCTTCACCACCACCACCACCCTCAAACACCATCTCCATCCGGGGTCGGCTGCCGCTGTACACCCTGTACAGCAGCATACCTCTTCGGCAGCTGCGGCAGCCGCAGCGGCGGCCGCAGCTGCAGCCATGTTAAACCCTGGGCAACAACAGCCATATTTCCCATCACCCGCACCGGGGTCAGGCTCCTGGACCAGCTGCAGCAGGCCCCAGCTCAGGTACAGGCTGCCACAGCTGCTACAGTTAAGGCGCACCACCATCAACACTCGCATCATCCACAACAGCAGCTGGATATTGAGCCGGATAGACCTATTGGATATGGAGCCTTTGGTGTTGTCTGGTGAGTATCAAAAGAAGAACACAACTTCTCGTGGTTTCTTCTCACGGTTGTGATTGGGCGAGTCATCTGTCATGCTTTTCTCCATGTTGACCAGAGTGGAGCGACTCAACTGGAGGAAGCCACCCTCACCCAGAGGCCCAGTGTGTTGGCTGGCTGGGTTTTATGCTTTGGAGTCCTGGCAAATTATGGGAGAAACACCCTCTGAGGAGTCACACACGTTTGCTGTCTGCCAAACTTTTGGTTTAGAGCCTAAGCAAGCCACTGAATGTAGGATCATTAGGTGGATGTATGAAATGTGTATTCCTACAGACCTTGGTCATCTCTTAGGTTTGATGGAGTTTGAATCGGTTGTGCGATTGCAGCAGATGTTGCAAATGACCCAAACTTGATTCCTCGTAATAGTCTTGTCACTGGGTCATACTCTGCATAACTTCTCTGCTCTCCTTTTTGCCTTTTCATTCCTTAATTTGTGATCTTGATCCCCAGAAGGAAGATAGGGTTCAAACTTGAACCAGTTAAGTCGTTGCTTGAGTGGTTTATTTTAAACCATAAAGCTACAGTTGGGAAGTATGTAGCTTTAGCTTTTTGATAAGAATGCATTAAATATAGCATCACACATGAGTACCACAAATGAGGTCAGTAGACTGTAGCTATGCCGTGGCCCACATTCGGTGTAATGTTTTAGTGTCATTTAGTGTCATTTAGTGCCTCTTAAGTTGCTGTTATCCCTTGGTTGGTTGCTCTAGTATACTTTCTTAAACATATGAAACTGCTTCACTTTGCTAGTGTTAGGGTATTTTCAAAAGTCTGAGCACTTCTTAAATGCCACATTTTGTCTATTTGCTCTTCTTAGTAAGATTAGTAGTTTATAATAAAATGAATTTATCATTGTAGGTCCTGTTGCTATCAAAACTAGAACAAACTGAATTTTTTTTCTCAAGGTTTAAGTAATCTGGTGTGGACAAATGAATTGATGTTTTCAGTGCATTCAAAAATAGATTCTTTTCAATGTCTAGAAAAGCCCCCGTCACCACAGGAAAATGAACTCTTTGGAAGTAGCCTGGTAAATGTCTCCTTTTGTCATTGTTGTTCAGGCTATAATTGATACAAGTATCATGTTTGCGTTATATCTGGCCGTCTTTATATTTCAGATTTTATAATCTAGACTGCAAAGTGATCTGTTTTTGTTTTTTGTTTTTTAAACTAGTCGGTCTAGTGTTTTGCCAGCTAGCTCTCCAAGGAGGTTGCTGCTGCAGTGCTCCCTCCAAGGTGTATGGGATTCCTGATGGGAAAGAGTGTAGCCGTAGCCGGTAATGGTGCCTCTTCATCTGCTCAGGGACCTGTCTGTTCCTGCCTTCCTCGTTTCTTCCATATCCTATCCCCAGGGATTGCACTGTGAACTTCCATTCCTTGCCTAACCCTTGAGGATTTCCAAGCTATGGGGCCTGGAAGGTGTGGACAGGAAAAAGGTTGTTCCTTGCTTTAAATTTTGTGATCTACTGTCTGAGAATTTGGATTTTCTTAGACCTGGATGCTCTCTTGCATTTTATTGCTTTACATACAACGCTAAGAACTAGAGCTACCGAAGGGGAAGTGGATTGCAGCATTCTTGATTATATTCTAAAACTGTTCTACTGCATTTCTCTCAAATGATGATATGACTTGTAGAAGTTTTCACTTCAAGTCTGTGCTAAAGGAAAAGATTCTTTTTAAGGGGAAGTAGTGAGGAACTGGAGTGCTGAAACGTCTCCCACAGCAAGCATTCTGGTAGTGGCTATTCTGAAGGACTTACATATGAAAAACCGAATGGTTTTGATTTGAATCCATTCTAGATTCTTTTATTGATTGACACCTTCCATCACAGGCAGAGTTTGTTCCTTGTACTTGAAGTGTACCTCCTTCTGTACACCATCTTCTATTGTAGACCAGTTGTTTTGTGTTTGTCTCGTCTCACGACATTTGTAAGCCCCTTGAGGGTATGGACTGTCTACCAGAGTACATCTTTTTCTCCCCTGCACTTAGCACAGTGCTGTGGAATCTTTGCTGTTTGATTACTTGATCTCCTGGTCAGGTTGTTCTTCTTTAACCAAGTTTTTCCGGTTAGCTGCACTGAGTGTTTTTAATCAGTTGTTACAGGTAAAGTACAATTCAGTATGAAAAAAAGGAAGAGTTCCAGGTGTGTGTTTTAGTATGCAAATGCTTTTCTATTTTTATATTTACATATTGATGACTTGCTGTCTGAATTGCTTATTATATTTGGAATTTAACTGCTATATGACCTGAGTAAAATTGTTAAAACTAGAGATTTGAACACCAAACCAGAGTAAATTGCACTAGTATTCTGAAACCCAAGCTAAAGATATTAGTGAGGTTTTTCACATATTAACTATCTGGACCAGAATTTTTCTTTTTAATTTAGAGAACACCTAATGAACCTGAAACTATTTTCTAAAATGATTAAAATGGGACATAAAAATATTTTCCCAGTGATACATCATTCGATTAAAACACCATATGACTACTTGGGCATCATAAGATTCACTTAGATTCTTCTATTTGTTTAATGCATTTTGCAAGTATTTTTCTTTTGGCATGCTACACAAAAGGAAACTGTATTTGTTCTCATGTCTTTTTCTGGACATGCACCAAAATTACTAACTGATGGCTGAAAACATTGCATGTAATTTTGAGAGATACTGTTTTTCCTCTGTGTAGACATGGCACGGTATTTGCAGAAGTGGTATAGCATTTTACCAGTTAGATTTATTCCTGAACAATTTAGTCAGTTTATCTCTCTGCTGAATTTAACTAGTGGAATAACTTATCAGTATTGGACAGTCGTGTAAAAGTAGTGAATTACCTATTAGCTTGTGGTAAAGATGGTGCTTTGACAGTTCAATTAAGGTTTCATTAAGAACTGTCTTCTGTGTTTTATCTCAAAGGGTTCCAGTTTACCTGGTAATATGATCATGAGGTAGCCTGAGATACATTCATTCCAATGATAGAATATTGTTCATGGGTTATCAAAGCATCATATATAATTTGACTTTTCTTTATCAGATGTCAAGGCTTCAGATGCTCATAGGGACATTTTCATTATGCAAAACCAAAACACGAAACAACTCACAAACAGAAACCTCAGTCATTTGGTGAGGATAATATAAATACATATTTGTCTGTAGTTCACATTTGCCAGAGGAAAGTGAGTATGCAGTGCTTAAAAGTGTGACAACCGTAGAACAGAGAGTATTACAGCATGAGGCTTCAGGGACTCACGAAGTGCATATTTTTGAGAGTTGGAGGAAGTTGACCACATGAGAGAGGTTTGAGGACTGCTAAATAAACTCAGGCAGTTTTGACATTGACAACCTGAAATATTGATTGGATTTAATGGCACATAGTACCACCTTGATAATGAGTCTGGGAAAAGCTTCTACTTAGAATATTAGTGTTTTGGTTTTTAATTTATCTGATTAATTGAAAGATCAAAGATCCTGAGGTTTGTTTGGTTTGTTCTCTTTGTACTCCAAGTATAGTTGGAGAACTTTGAATTTTATTATTCTAATACCTTCAGCGGGTTACTTTTATGTCAGTCTTTCAAAACCTAAGCATCACTGTAGTGATACTTAGTTACTTACCAGCTGTGTCATCCTAATAAATTGTTTTACCTCTCTATTCCCCATTATAAAATGAGGATAATAATAGCACCTCTCCTAGGATTGGTATGAGGATTAAATGAGGTAATCTTTGTAAACTAATGATTACAACATAGAGTATACAGTAAGCATTCAGTAAATGTTAGCTGTTTTTATTGTAGTTAATGTTGGTAGAAAAAATCTGTTGTGTTAATGTACGCAGAAGTGGCTTCATGTATAGCCGGATTTATCAGGTGAAATCAACAACATGCAGACTATTTTTGGAGGCATGACTTCAGATACCATAAAGTGCCCCTTAGTTGTGCTATCTATATGCTATATATCTGTTCTTAATTAATAATTAAAAACAAACACATTAAATATATAAAATACATGTTTGTATGGACTTGGCAGATGTTCTAGTCAGTTCATCTGCACTGTTTTAGAAAGTATTATGGATTTACATAGTGGGAAGGAAATTAATTTTTTCTTCTCAGAATGTAACAAATGCAGGACATTCTTACCGTCAAAGTTCAGCTTTAGTGGAAACTCATTTTACTGGTGTTTGGATGAAAGAGTGTGAATTGCTAAAGAAGATCCCAGTGAGGTGGGGGAAATATGTGTGTTTTATTGAAAAATTATTCAGTGTAAATCCTCATGCATGGCAGATATTTAGCTTGCTCATCTTGTGAAAATTAGAGGCATCATTTTTTTCTAATGTTTTCTTTGGTCCTTTTACTCCTCAAATAGCCAACTTTAATTTGGAAAAATGGGGAATGCTTTTGGGATATGTTTGGGGAAAATCCTAGAGTTAGTTGCATCAGAAAGTACACTGGAGTGTATTCTGTTAACTGTGTTTTACAGGTTAAGAATTTGTAGTATTGAGAAGTTTCTCTATCAGCCAGAATTAACTGCCACAGCTGGATTCTTGGGGAGGGGGGTACTCTGCTTTGTGAAAAGAGCTTTGAAGAAGAGAGCCTGCACCATAAAAAGGAAACGGTCGCTCTTCTAGACATAACAAAGCATCCGTGTGAAACTAGAAATGTGAAAAATATTGTTAATTTTAACTACAAACGAACTTACTTTTAGGAACTGCAGGTTCATGGTCATGAAGTATAGAAGTCAAAGGGAGAGAATAGAAGTAACACAATCTAATGATATTGAACTGGTTTCTTGGCGATACAAACTCTATAGCCTTTAACATTGGAAGTCATTTTGTACTTAGGCTCCTGACAAGATTTTTCCAAATTATATTCAAAAACCAAAAGTAAAACAAAGCCACAATACAACAAGAGAACTCATTTTATTCACAACACAACAAAAGAAACTCGTTTTACTCTTGGGCAGAAATTTTATATTATTGATTATTAGCTTAGACGGAAAGAAGATAAGTATTTTTTATTTTCAGCAAAAATTGCCTTTTCAAACAAACTAAAACAACAATATCCTTCAAAATTACACGCAACTTCTTTTTTAAAAGATTTTATTTATTCATTTATTTACTTATTTGGAAGAGAGAACAAGAGAGAGCACAAGAAGGGGGAGCGGCAGAGGGAGAGGGAGAAGCAGGCTCCCCACTAAGCAGGCAGCTGGATGCGGGGCTCAATCCCAGGACCCTGGGATCATGACCCGCGTAGAAGGCAGGCGCTTAACCGACTGAGCCACTCAGGCGCCCCTACATCCAACTTTTTTAGCCACTGGTGCATGTCCTGAAAAAAAGATGGGGGCAGATAAAGTTACCTTTCAAATGCTTGCTAGAAGAAGAATATTTGCAAAATGTATTAACTGAATATATGTTTGAATCGACGTTCTGGGGTTTCTGGGGCTTTACCCTCAAAGCATGAGCAGTATAGAAATACTGTACCATGATATAGAAGTCCATCCTCTAATACAGTATTGGAATATTTCATTATCTTTACAACTTGCTATATTTGAGTTTTCACTGACTTCTGTATTGTAGAATTGAGTGACTATTCTTGGTGGTTTTTATTAGATTGTTGGTGTCCTAGCAGTTCAAGAATCAACTCTTTATGTAATGTATGTTTCTTTTTTATGCTAATCTGATTTCTTTGATGGAAATTGTCAAGGCCAAAGAAACTTCCATTTGTCATCCAACCAAACGGAAAGAAGTCATGGGGTAAAAGCTCTTTCATTATAAAGTTCTATTTGAGTTATTTATGACTCCCTGTGCATCCATAATACTCCAGTGAATTATTTGTTGATTGGGTCATCTAATGCAGATCAACAATGATTTCCTAACTAATATAGCTTGTCAGTTTGATCCAGTTGTTGCTTGGAGGTAACACAGAGAGTGCCTGAAGCAACAGTTGTAATACTGTCAATAAGCATGTGAAAAGTCATCATAGACTCAGTTGGTAGTTCTAAGGTACCTAGCAAAGAGACATTAGAAAAAATTCTAGCACTCTGGCATTATGAAAAGGAAACTAAGGAAACTATTGAGTTGCACTCTAACAGTTAATTATAATGGTGTGAGTAGAGGGAGTGTGTACAATGATGTCTGTCATTGATTATGATTGTCAGTCTTTACCTACACCTAGCTTCATATCTGTGTTTTGAATTAGTTTGGCTCATTGAATCATATTTACTATCAGACAAAAGGTTTTGACATTGTTGGAACTCACTAGTCAGTGTATTTTTATTATCAGCCTGCTATGGCCCAGCACTGCTGTAGGCACTAATGAGGATATTTATTTCTAAAAATAATTTTACAAATTCTGTCAGGCTTCTGCTATTATCTGTTCTGTGCTTGTACTGGCATATAGAGTTGTTTTTAAGTAATGATATTGCCCTAAAGGAGCTTACACTTAAGTAAACAGTGTGCAAAATAATACATCCCTGCTTTCACGGAGTCTTGATGGAGAGTTGAAACTCAATTTGAAATAAAAACATAAGGATAGGGGTGCCTGGGTGACTCAGTCGGTTAAAGCGTCTGCCTTCAGCTCAGGTCATGATCCTAGGGTCCTAGAATCAAGCCCCGCATCGAGCTCTCTGCTTCACAGGGAGCCTGCTTCTCCCACTCCCTGCTGCTCCCCCTACTTGTGCTCTCTCTGTCAAATAAATAAGTGAAATCTTAAAAAAAAAAAAAAAATAGGATATTTTTTCACTTGTTCTTACAATACTTATTTATAGGTTATTGATTATTTCCCAGGCCCTGTGCTAGATGAGAGGGATTTAAAGATCGTGATCTAGTGGAAGAAAGAGACTTGTAAATGGATAATTATAATTCATTGCCATTGATGCAATAGTAGTCGATATGTAGTAGAAGATATGACTCAATAGAGATACTCCGTGGATATTGGAACAGAGGGGAGGGATTTCTGTGGAAGGTATGCATGCTTTCTAGAAGAGGTAATACCTCAACTGAGCTTTAAGAACGAGAGCTAATGGGGAAGAGCATTCTAGATGGATGGGTTCCTACACAGGAGACTGTAGGGCTGGAGTTACTGAAATTAAAGTGCAGTGGAGAGGGTGGGAGGTGATAGGGTGGAGGCACAAACTAAAGCTGGATCCTGAAGTTGGGAGTGTTCTGCTGAAGAGACCACTGGTACTGGGAGAGGGACAAAATCTTACACTTCTTATAGATAAAGCACATATATACAAATATATAGCATATCTATGGTATTAAAATTTCATGTGGAGTCTGACTGGGGGGAAAAATGTCTAAAAAGGCTCCTTGGAGGGGGTGATAATGAAAAAAAGTTGAAACAGTGGGAATGGCAACCACTGAAAGTTTTTAAGGGAGTGACTTTTTCAGAGATATATATGTATATATTTAGACATGTAAATAGAAGAGTGGAGGTAGCTGAGGTCTGAGCCTGAGGGAGTGTTCTCAGTTGTAGGTGGAAATTATTGGAGGCAGAACTAAAGGGCAGTCAGATAAGAAAATGTGGTCATAGTGATTGACAACCTACGCATGGCAGAAGAATGTTAGGAAGATGGGAGTGATCTTTGGTGCAGATTAAAAAGTCAAAGAAAATGAGGGGGAGAAAAGGCCATTGAATTTAGCAGGTGGATCATTGATGGCATTTGAGAGAACAGTTGTGTGTGTGATTTTTTTTCTCTCTGATATATAAATATATATGTGTGTATATATATATATGATTCTAAAGAATGTCTTAAGTATTAGCAGCACTCTGTTTTATTATTAATAAAATTCTCCAAAATCCCAAGTTTTTATTTCTAGTCTAAGAACCAGAGAACTTAGTGTTTATCATGTTCAAGGTGCCATTTCCTTGGGAAGAATTTTTTAATGACAGGGTAAAGAGTACTCAACTAAACTTCTTAGGAGACACGTTTTTGGTCCTGCCTTGCTGCCAACAGCCCTATGACCTTGATAAAGTTATTTAAGTTTTCTGGGTCTTGGTTTCCTCATTTATAAAATCCTGTGTTTTGTAAGTTTCTATTATAAAATTGCATTAATATTTATAAAGCATTGTAGCTTTATTTGTGGGCAAGTCAAGTCTGTTAGCGACCATACGACACCTTTCTTCAGGAATACAGATGTTGAATAGCTTCTAAAATTGTTTAAAGGAGGAATGAGATAAATGTTAACCCTATTCCAATGTGGTGACTTTCATAGAGTTTTCAAATTTGGGATCAGATTTTATTTTATTTTTTTAAGATTTTATTTATTTGACAGAGAGAGACACAGTGAGAGAGGGAACACAAGCAGGGGGAGTGGGAGAGGGAGAAGCAGGCTTCCTGCTGAGCAGGTGCCTGATGTGGGGCTCAATCCCAGGACTCTGGGATCATGACCTGAGCCGAAGACAGACGCTCAACGACTGAGCCACCCAGATGCCCCTGGGATCAGATTTTAAATGTGCAGTTTGTCCAAGACATTTCTTTTCTTCTATTGGCTTATTGGTAAGGATTATACATATTTAGTTATGAAGAGCCTGCCTATTTGCAAATGGGCAATCAATTCCTTCCTAAATGTAAATTTGATACTGTTTTTCTGGTAATACTTTACCTTTTAGCGTTTTAGATTTATTTTCTTGCTGTCCTAAATATTTGGAGTGATTTTTAAAATTTTAAATGAAGTTTAATATTAAATATTTTGTCTTTTTTTGTGTGTATGGGGGTAATCAGGTAAGATGATTTGGGGGCCAGTGCTTACATTAGCAAGGTGATTTACAGTATTTTGTTTTTAGGAATCTCTCTCTCTCTCTCTCTCTCTTTTTTTTTTTTTTTTAGGAATCTCTTTTAAATTCTGAATTTGGGTAGGGAATTTACTAGTTTGCAGATTGACCTCCCACAAAATGAGCTGTGTCACAGCTTTAAGGCTGTAGCCATTTAGGGCATACAATGCCCAGAGAGAGAGCTGGAGTGTGACTTCTAAAGCTCTTCCACAATAGGAAGGGAGCATTTTCACAGAAGCCCTCAGCAAACCAGCAGCACTGTCCAGTTGATATATAATGCAAGCCACATATGTGATTTTAAGTTTTCTGGTGGCCACATTGAAAAATGTGAAAAGAAACAGGTGAAATTAGTTTTAGTAATATATTTTTATTTAACTGTATAGCCAAAATATTGTCATTTCAGCATGTTAGTACTATGAAAATTATTATTATTATTTTTTAAAGATTTTATTTATTTCTTTGACAGAGACCCAGCAAGAGAGGGAACACAAGCAGGGGGAGTGGGAGAGGGAGAGAGAGAAGCAGGCTTCCCGCGGATCAGGGAGCCCGATGCGGAGCTTGATCCCAGGATATTGGGATCATGACCTGAGCTGAAGGCAGACGCTTAACAACTGAGCCACCCAGGCGCCCCACTATGAAAATTATTAATTAGATATTTTACATTCTTTTTTTTTATACAAAGTGTACTGACTACCTTATTGTCCAGCACAGTGCTAGAGTCTCTTTGGCCTTTGTTGGGTTGTATACTGATTTCTGAACCAATGATATCAGTAGAGTTAGAATTACTTTTGGAGCAATCAGGTCCACCCTGGACCTGGAAATGGAGTCAGTTGTAAGTGGGAAGGATGAATTCCAGCAACAGATGCTGGGGAGGCAGTCATTAGTAACCAAGAACGCATTCATCTAACTTATATCAGACTTAGAAGATCTTGACCGGGTGCGTTTATAGAACAAAATGGAATAATGTTCTCTGTAGAGAAGTTGTCCTGTCTGCCCTGAATTATTTGGAATTTTTACCTTTTCTTTTCTGAAGCCTTGTTTGCCTAAGGTACCAGAAGGTAAAATTGGTACCTGATCCTTGCCATGTTTGCTTTCCTGCCCAGTTAGATCAGATATCCTCCATTGATTTCTTTCCTCTCTCAGTGTTGTGGTTTTTTTTATCTAGATAAAGTTCTCGGTCTTGTTTTCAATTTCAGTAGTGTAGGGTTCAGTATTGTCAAGCAGCAAACTCCTTACAGGGAAATGGACAACATAGAAACTTTTTGTTTATCCATTCCTTGACCTAAAATTCTTGCTCTGAGCCACAGAGAAAAGGTGAAGAGAGACATTTGAACAAATAGATAAAGTTAGTCATTTGACCCAGATTGTAGCTATTTTTTTTCTGTCTGTGTGGATAAAAACCATCCTCCAATTTGCATAAGCAGGTGATTTTTCTTACATGCTAATTTTCTTAATGTACCATGGCAGAGAGCTGCAGATTTGCAAATTGTGTAAGTAAATTGAAATAAACCAGGTGACTTTGTTTCACTTTATTATCTTACCAGTACAGAAGTACCCAAAGGGTGCAATTATCGGGTGATTATCTCATTGCATATCTAAGTTAACAGGCAGCCTGTGCAAAGTTTTTTTTTTCCCCTTTCTTCTCTACCTCTCTCTCATTTTAGTTTTTAAAAATAGGAAAACTATGGATTTCTATATTTACCTTGACATGACTAAAAATTTGGTAATACAGATGTGGAGAAATTTGAGCTTTAGTCAAAGTAATCCAAAAGCCAAAACAATTGGCAAGTAATGTAGGTACTGTGCAGAAAAAGGGACACAGGTATGCTTGATTTGTGTGTTTGAATTGCCTAAGAGAATTAGGTGAGAACTTCGACCATGTTTAATTGGTTGGTTTTTCCTTTTCCCAGGTTCTGCATGTTGCAGGAATTGGGATCATTATGAAGTTAACTGGGTGGGTATTAAAGCCAGTGTTCAAAACAAATATTATGTGTATCCTTTTAAAAATCAAAATAATTACAATACACTTTAAAATATTATTTTATAGACATTTTAGAAAGGTACAACAGTTAGTTTAAGGGGCTCTTTCCCTAGAAGATTCAGGAGGACAAAGAATATCAACTAAAGTGTCTTCCTTGTATTAAAACAATATTTTCAACAATATTTCCAAACAATAAATTCCATTATTACTCGGGCGCCTGGGTGGCTCAGTCGTTAAGCGTCTGCCTTCGGCTCAGGTCATGATCCCAGGGTCCTGGGATCGAGCCCCGCATCGGGTTCCCCGCTCCGCGGGAAGCCTGCTTCTCCCTCTCCCACTCCCCCTGCTTGTGTTCCCTCTCTCACTGTGTCTCTCACTGTCGGATAAATAAAATCTTTAAAAAAAAAAAAAAAAAAAAAAAAAAATTCCATTATTACTCTTAGCAATTAATTCTATTTAATTCCTCAGATGTTACAGTATTATTTACCTAGCAATATGTGTGGAGATTAAGTTATACTCCTTGTAGCTTTGAAGTAATGATTTTGAAATGAATCATAATTTTAAGCTAGCAAATTAATAAAAGTTTGGCCTGTCTTTTTATCCGAGCACTTACATATTATTTCTTTTCAGTTTAAAGAAAAGTAGTTCAGAAGAACTTTGAGAACAAAAGCAGTTAAAGAATGACTGGAGGACAAAATTTTAAGTACAAAGGGACTGTATGGGTTAGTAGTTAAGAACCAGTACTATGATTACAGACTGGATTTAAATCTTGACTCTGCTCTCTTACTAGCTCTGGGCCAATTATTTAACCTCTGTGTGCTTCATGGTCATAGTGTGTAAAATGAGGATAGTAATAGTATATATATATTTCAAAGGGGTTATTGTATGGTTTAAATGAATCAATATATATGTAAAGTCATAGAACTGTGCCTGGCCCTAGGTATGTGTTGACTTTCATAATTATTATTACCAGTTTGAAAAATACAGTACCTCCTTAAAGTTTACTAATTTAGCATAAATAACCCAACAGCTTTTGTCTGACTGTTGATAGATAGGTATGTGACTATCGCAGAGATTTTTTTACTGTTTAGCTCCAGTGGTTTTTGAAAAGTCATTCAAATTGTAGAATGCCTTCCAAATGTAAAATTCCCTTTAGCACATAAAAGGAGGGTTTTCCTTTTCTCTTTAACTCCCTCCTCCCAACTCATTATTAAAGTACTAATAGTTTATTGTAGGAAACTTGAAAAATATAGAAAAGTTGTAACCTACAACTCAGAGATAGCCACTGATAGATAGCATTTGAAATATTTTTTTTTCCAATTTTGCATCTGGAAGGTGTATTTGCAATGAGTTGGGATCATGATTGCATTGGGTATTTACATTTTTGTATCCTGTTTGTTTCACTACATTACAAAGATTTTGCCCTTTTTTTTGAGAGCTAATTTTTTTCATTCTCACAAGCCTAGAGCTCTATCTTGAAAGGAATTAGAGAGTTGGAAGATAACTTTAGAATGAATCTAGTGTAACTGCCTCATTTTTTAAATGGGAAAATTGAGACCCAGGGAGGCTGTGAGATTTGTTCAAGGTCACACAGCTGGTTAGAGGCTGAGCCAAAACCTTTGCTCTTTTGCTGCTTTACTAGTAATACCTGTTCAACTTAATGCCCATTGAAACTGGAGGACATGTTCTTACAGCAAAAAGCAAAACAAAATAAAAAACAAAAACTCTGAATGAAACAGGGAACAGTCCATCTTAAAAAAAAAAAGTAGAATTATTTACTCCATCGGTTGCTTTTTATGTGCCAGTGACTCTAAGGTTTCTGGTAAAAGTTTAATGTCATGAGCCGTAACGCTTTTGGTGGAAAACAACTCGATCTTTTCACGTTATATGTAATTGTGTTCTGTATCTGCTTTGAGAATATTGTGCCCCCCTCTTTTAGTTTTTGAAAAATTTTAAACCTCAGAAAATACAAAAGAATTGAACAGTGATAAACTCATAAACCATTCTTCTAGAATAACATTTTGTGACTTTTGCTTTATCTAGTTGGAGGCTATTTCCACAGAATTTGCTGAGATTGGGTTATGGTCACTGCATCAACTTGTTCCATGTATTAAGTTTTGTAAGCTCTCCAACTAGAGAAGGAACTGGAAGTTTTCAAGCTTGTGACTTTTGGAATGCTATTTATTCTCCTAATACTTAAAAGAAAATTCAGTGTGAATCAAATGTGTAACTGAAACATACCAGTCAAAACTAGGCTTCAGGCAGAATAGAAATACTCCATTCTGCAAAGTTTTTCTTTTTTGTGGTATTCATCTCAGGTTGGGGGTAAAGGGGCATTTTCAAAGTAACCTAATTTCTGGTTTCACAGTTTTGTGACAGAGGACATGATTGAGGGTATTACATTGTTGAAGCTAAGTTTTAAGTTATTGTAGTTTTTTTTTTTAAGTAATTTGCTTAAATTAGTCTGTTAGTCACATGAGCTGATGATGCTGTGATTTGTGTCACCCAATTCACTGCTCTGTATTTTTCAGTACCAAATAATTCCTTTGTTAAACTCATTTTCAGTAAATGAGCCATTGTTTCCCAAAGGGTAATGATTATTTCTATATATAGCACAAATCCCTAAGAAATAGATTTTAAAGTTTAAAATATTAGTGATTGGAAGTGGTTGAAATCATTGCTCTGTATATCAAGGCACAACTGTGTCTATGCAAAGGGCAGCGGTTGTGTTTGCTCCCTAGGCATGAGATATTATGCTTACTGGAAACCAACCGACAAGTCTTTAAAAGTGAAGTCTTTTGGTTTATGTGCAAAAAGGGTTGTTTTATTGAATCTACGCAGGTATTACATTACATAGTTTCATAATGTAAACACCTAGAATGAGGTAGCTGGAGTTCAAATCTAACTGGCTTGTGACAGGTAAGGAAATATATAGACAGCAGATACTAGTTTACTTGATACAGTTGATGTCAGTATCTGCAAAGAAGTTTTTGACTTAAAGTACCTCAGCAGTAAAGACATTAAAATTGGGACACTGTGATGTTTAACTGGTGTAGATGCTGAAGATCTAGTTATCAGCATGTATCAGCTTATCTCTGTAGATGGGCAAACTTTAAATAACTAGTTTTTATACCGTGATTTTTTTTCCTTTTAAAGTAGATGCTCGTTTCTTAGACAAAATTAGTTTCCGCCCTTCTTTCCCTCTCAATGCAAATAAAAGCAAATGCTTAAAACCACTTATGACACATTGTCTACCCACTGATACACTGAAAATGATGAGAGTTTCAAAGGCTGGGGCCATGTCTCATTTTATCTCCAGAGCCAAATGTGGTTCTTGGTGGGTACTTAATTGTTTGTTGTTACACTGAAAGTTGCTAATGCTAAATTTGATGAGATGGTGACTGTGAAAGAAGAATACTATCGCTGGCCCTTGCCATTAGATCCCTACTTCCTCATGCACTGCAGGAATTTTTATGAGGGAATCCTTAGAGAGTGGTATTCAGACTGCCCTATGATAGTGATTTTGTTTTTTGGGATTTGGTTTTTTTTTTTCCAGAGTAAAGAGCCCTATTTAAAAATAGTATACAGTAACCAACTATCCCCCCAAATAGTACTTGGTTTGCTACTGCTTTCTATAATCTGCTTTTTTGGGGGGGGTGGCGCAGAGAGAGAGGGAGAGAGAGAGAATCTTAAGCAGGCTCCACACCCAGCGCATCGCCCAGTATGGGGCTCAATCAATCTCACAATCCTTAGATTGTGACCTGAGCCAAAATCAAGAACCGGATGCTTAACCAACTGAGCCACCCAGGTGCCCCTCTGTAATCTACTTTTAAGTTAAGAATGCTGTTGAATTGTTTAGGAAAAATAAATTTCTCGATGCAGAACTGTGATCTCATGTTAGAAAAATAGAAACTATGTCTAAAGTCTCATCTCCTACATCAAAACAGACCAAAGCCATCCCTGATGCTAGCACAGAAAAAAAAAAAATTCAATTCTAAGCTCCATATTTTGTGCTATAAACTTGTGAATAAATGACAGATTAGTATGTGCTAGCCATCCTCTTTAAAATTAGTGAGTAAGAATGGCTTATTTCAGTGGTGTGCTGGTATACGTTTCATAGGGTCTCTGAAAAATAAAACAGCCCTGGTTTGTAGGAATTGCCAAATTCCTGTGGTGTAAATACTCCTGTAATGGCCAATTTTAAACTACCAATGTGAAGTCACCAAACGCTTGAATTGGAAAAAGAAACATAGTAGCACACCATTATAAGGTATTTTTACCCTACGGGTAAAGTAGATGTTAGCCTTAAGAGCATAAATCATATTAAAATAATTAGGAAGTGATGATTTCTGAGTATTTATTACCTTTGTTTTAGTAATGATTTATTTCACTGTTTATATAATTTAATTTTTAATAATGCCTGTGTTTCACAGTCAGCTTACAAAATACTGGAAAATGTAGTAATTTCTCAGGAGCCAGTATGAACGAGCTCTAACACACCACTGGTTTATTAAGTCTTTGTTGGGAGGTTGGGAGGTTTAGTGTTGGGGAGAGATGAAGTTGGATCCATATTTATCATGTACAAAAAAGTACCATGTGGGGTGCCTGGGTGGCTCAGTTGGTTAAGCAACTGCCTTGGGCTCAGGTTATGATCCTGGAGTCCCAGGATCCAGTCCCGCCTCGGGCTCCCTGCTCAGCAGGGAGTCTGCTTCTGCCTCTGACCTTCCTCCCTCTCATGCTCTCTCTCTACCATTCTCTCTCTCAATAAATAAATAGAAATCTTAAAAAAAAAAAGTACCATGTAGATTAAAGACTTAAATGTAAAAAAATAAAGCCAAAAATAAGAAAATATGGATAACTTTTATTTACAGGGAAAGACTTACTATCTTGACTTCAAAGCAAGAAAAAAAATCAGATTTGTCTGTGTAGATATTTAAGAGGTGTGTTTGGTAAAATACACCATAAAAAAGCCTAAAAGAAAAAAAAAAAAACAATAAGCTGGAGGGAAATATTGGCAACATATATGAAAGACAGAAGTTAATATCTTGAATACTTAAAGAGCTCTTAAAATCAATAAGAAGTAAGGTTGATTAACCTAACTAAAAATGGGCAAAAGCTAGAGAATGGGCTGTTTGTGGAAGAAATAAAATTTGTTTAAAAACATTTTAAAAAGATGGGGCACCTGGGTGGCTCAGTTGGTTAAGCGACTGCCTTCAGCTCAGGTCATGATCCTGGAGTCCTGGGATCGAGTCCCACATCAGGCTCCCTGCTCAGCAGGGAGTCTGCTTCTCCCTCTGACCCTCCTCCCTCTCATGCTGTCTCTCATTCTCTCTCTCTCTCTCTCAAATAAATAAATAAAATCTTAAAAAAAACCCCACATTTTAAAAATTCTTATTTTCATTCACAAAAAAATGCAGAAATAGGATATCGTTTTTAACCTGCTAAGTTGACTTTTTAAAAAAAGATTTTATTTATTTGAGAGAGAGTGCTAGCGAGCATGAGTGGGGGGAGGGCAAAGGGAGACGAACAAGCAGACTCCCTGGTGAGCCTGAAGTGGGGCTCCATCTCAGGACCTCAAGATCATGACCTGAGCTAAAGTCAGAGGCTTAACTAACTGAGCCACCCAGGTGCCCCACTAGATTGACATTTTTAAAAAAGTGGTAACTCCTTCAGTTGTTACATATGTAGTGAAACAGACACTCTGAAACTTTTGATAATAGTGTAGCTGGATGGAGACTTTGTGGGAGAGCAGTTTCTCAAAATTGAATGTACCTACCCTTTGACTGGAGATGTCATTGAGCTTATAGATGCAAAGATGTATTTACAAGGAAAGCAACCTAAATGTCTGTGAATAGTGGAGTGGTTATAATTGAAAGATACTCTAAATTTATTAAGTAAAAATCAGTGTCAAAGATTGTCCCCTTAAAAAAGAATTACTCATATGTTCCAGGAGAGTCTGGAAGGTTATCTACCAATAACAGTTATTTTAGTGAGGTGAGAGTATAGCAGATTTTCACTTTGGAGTTTATAGTAACTTGCACTTTATAGAAACACTAAGAGTTTCTTTACTATGAAGAATAGGCCTAAGGAGGTACATGATAGTGCCCCTCTTTTTTAGAGGAGGAAGCTACAGCTCAGAGAGGTCTAAGTGACTTGCGTAAGGCGCAGAGCTAATTAAGAGATACATAAAAGATATGTGATGGAGGTTATTAACAATAATAAAGTATCCATGGGTGCCTGGGTGGCTCAGTCAGTTAAGCGTCTGGGTCCCAGGGTCCTGGGATTGAGCCCCGCATCAGGCTCTCTGCTCAGCAGGAAGTCTGCTTCTCCCTCTCCTCCCTGCTCATCCTCGCTCATTTCCCTCGTCCTCTCTGTTGCTATCTTTGTCTCTCTCTCGCTCTCAAATAAATAATAAAAAATCGGGCACCTGGGTGGCTCAGATGGTTAAGCGTCTGCCTTCGGCTCAGGTCATGATCCCAGGGTCCTGGGATCGAGCCCCACATCGGGCTCCCTGCTCTGCGGGGAGCCTGCTTCTCCCTCTGCTTCTCTCTCTCTCTCTCTCTGTCTCTCATGAATAAATAAATAAAATCTTTTAAAAAAATTTAAAAAATAATAAAAAATCTTAAAAAAAAGAATAGAGTGTCCACAACCCAGCCTAAGAAGTAGAACATAAAACCAACACGGCAAAGCTGCCCTTAAACACCTCCCCATTCCATCTCTCTGCCTTACCTGCCCTGCCAAGAAGAAACTACTCTCCTCAGTTTTTGTTTTTTTATTGCTTACTTAAAAAAAATGGCGTGATATGTCACATATCATATAATTCACCCATTTAAAGTGTACAATTTAAGGGTCTTTAGTATATTCATAGAGTAAATTTTCTTTTTTTAATTTATTTTTTAAAGATTTTATTTATTCATGAGAGACAGGAGGAGAGAGAGAGGGAGAGAGAGAGAGAGAGAGAAGCAGAGGGAGAAGCAGGCTCCCAAGGAGCAGGGAGCCCGATGTGGGACTCGATCCCAGGACCCTGGGATCATGACCTGAGCTGAAGGTAGATGCTTAACCATCTGAGCCACCCAGGCGCCCGAGAGTAAATTTTCTTTTTAGAACATATTCATCACCATCAAAAGAAACATACCCATTAGCAAATCACTCTCTATTTCCCATGCCCTGGCAACCATTAATGTTTCTGTTTCTATAGATTTGCCTATTTTGGACATTTCGCATAAATAGAATCATTCAATATGTGTGGTCTGTGTGACTGATTTCTTTCACTTAGCATAATGTTTTCAAAGTTCAGCCCTTTTTATGCCTGAATAATATTCCATTGTATGGTTATACCACACTTTGTTTATCCAGTTGGGTATTAGGATTGTTTCCACTTTTTGGCTATTTTGAGTCCTACTACTTATGAACATTCACAGATGAGTTTTTTTATGTGAACATACGTTTTCATTTCTCTTGGGGGTGTGTACCTGGGAGTGGGATTGCTGGGTCATCTAGCATCTGGTAACTATGTTTAATTTTTTGAGGAATCACTAAACTATCTTCTGTAGTGGCTGAACCATTTTACATTCCCACCAACAATATAAGAGGGTTCCAATTTCTTTACGTCCCTGTCAACACTCATTATCTGTCTTGATTGTCCCTGTCAACACTCATTATCTGTCTTGATTATAGGCATCTAGGGTGAAGTGGTACCTCACTGTGGTTTTGATTTGTATTTCCCATTAATATGATGGTGAGCATCTTTTCTTGTGCTTGTTGGCTAATTGTATGTTGTCTTTGGAGAAATAGCTGTTTAAGTCCTTTGACCATTTTTAAATTGGGTTGTCTTTTTGTTGTTGAGTTATTAAATTCTTTATGTATTCTAGATGCCAGTCCCTTATCAGATACATGATTTGCAAATATGTTCCCCCATTCTGTGGTTTGTCTTTTCACTTTCTTGGTTGTCGGTGTCCTTTAAAGCATAAAAATTTTTAATTTTGATGAAATCCAATTTATTTTCTGTTGCTTGCCCTTATGTCATATCTGAGAAGGTTTTACCTAATCCAGGATCATAAAGATTTACACTGTATTTTCTTCTAAGTTTTTTATAGTTTTAGCTCTTATAGTTAGGTCTGTGATCTCTTTTGAGTTAATTTTTTTGTATAATATGAGGTACGGATACAATTTCATTCTTTTGCCTGCAGCTATCCAGTTGTCCCATCACTATTTGTTGGAAAGATTACTATTATTTCCCAATTGAATGGCCTTGGCACCCATGTTGAAAATCATTTGGCCATAAATGTAAGAGTTTATTTCTGGATTTTCAATTTCATTCCATTGATTTATAAATTTCTCCTAATGCCAGTACCACGCTGTTGATTACTATAACATTGTAGTAAGTTGTGAAATACGGAAATGTGAGTCTTCCAACTTTGTTCTTTTTTAAGATTGTTTTGGTTATTCTGGGTCCCTTGCATTTTCATATGAATTTTAAGATTAGCTTATCCGTTTCTTAAAAAACAAAACAAAACAAAACAAAAAACCCAGATGGGATTTTGATAGGAAATTGCATTGAATCTGCAAATCAACTCGAGTATTGCCATCTTAACAGTATTAAGTCTTCCAATCCATGAACATAGGCTGTTTTCCCATTGATTTGATCTTCAATTTCTTTCAACAGTTTTGTAGTTTTCAGAGTATGTTTTACACATCTTGTTAAATTTATTCCCATGTATTTTATTATTTTTAACAATATTGTAATTGGAATTGTTTTCTTAATTTCATTTTTGGATTGCTCATTGCTTGTGTGTATAGTTGATTTTTCTATATTGAGCTTGTTTTATTTTCTTATTTTTGTTTTTATTTTAAATAGACTTTATTTTTTAGAGCAGTTTTAGGTTCACAGCAAAATTGCGTAGAAAGTACAGAGAGTTCCCATAAACCCACTGATCCTGGGCATATGCAGTCTCCCTCACTGACTATCCTGAACCAGAGTGATAACATTTGTTATAATCAATGAACCTACATTGACACATCATTGTCACCCAAAGTGCATAGTTTACATTAGGGTTTACTCTCGGTATTCTGCATTCTGTGGGTTTTGACAAATGTATAATGACATTGTATCCTACAGAATAATTTTTTTTTAATTTTTAAAATTTTTTTTTTAAAGATTTTATTTATTTATTTGACAGAGAGAGACACAGCGAGAGAGGGAACACAAGCAGGGGGAGTGGGAGAGGGAGAAGCAGGCTTCCCGCCGAGCAGGGAGCCCGATGCGGGGCTCGATCCCAGGACCCTGGGACCATGACCTGAGCCGAAGGCAGACGTTTAACGACTGAGCCACCCAGGCGCCCCCCCTACAGAATAATTTTGTTGCCTAAAAATCCCCTGTGCTCTACTTGTTCATTTATTCTTTTTCCCTAATCCCTCGCAACCACTCATCTCTTTACTGCCTCTGTAATTTTCCCTTTTCATGTCATATAGTGGAATCAGAATGTATGTAGCTTTTTCTGGTTAGCTTCTTTTACTTAGTAATATGCATTTAAGTTTCCTCCAGGTGTATTCGTGGCTTTATAGCTCATTTCTTTTTAGTGCTGAAAAATATTACATTGTCTGGATGTACCACAGTTTATTTATCTATTCACCTACTGAAGGGTGTCTTGGTTGCTTCCAAATTTTGGCAATTATGGCTAAAACTGCTATAAACATTTATGTGCAGGTTTTTGTGTAGACGTAAGTTTTCCGCTCCTTTTGGTAAATACTAAGGAGCATGATTGCTGGATTGTATGGTAAGAGTATGTTGTGTTTGGTAAGAAATTGCCAACTGTCTTCCAAAGTGGCTGGACTGTTTGAATACATTCTTACCAGCAATGAATGAGAGTTCCTGTTGCTCCATGTCTTTGTCACCAGTTGATGTTGTTGGTGTTCTTAGACTTGGCCATTCTAAGCAGTGTGTAGTGGTATCGTCTATTTGCATTTCCCTGATGACATAGATTGGAGCACCTTTTCATATGCTTATTTGCTATCTATATATCTTCTTTGGTGAGGTGTCCCTTAAGGTCTTTGGCCCATTTTTTTAGTTGGGTTTTTTTTTCATATTATTGAGTTTTAAGGGTTCTTTGTAGATTTTAGATGACAATCCTTTATTAAATGTCTTTCGCAAATATTTTTTCCTTGTCTGTGGCTTGTCTTCTCATTATCTTGATACTTTATTTTTTAAGAGTTTTATTGAGGTAAAATATGCATGCTAGAAAATTCTCCCATTTAAAGTTTTAGTAAATTTTTAGTTACGCAACTCTCACCATAATTAGTTTTAAAACAGTTCTGTCACCCCCCCAAAATTCACTAAACAATATATTGCTTAGTTTTGCTTATTTGGGGGCTTTATACAAATGGTAAACAGATTCTAGAGTACTTGGAACTCCTTAGAGAAAAGTATAAATACAGAATGCAGTAACTTTAAACTTTGGGTTTTTTTTCTAATTAACAAACATGATAAAGAGTTGAGATGAGTTTGTTTTTTCTTCATCAACAGTTAGTGAATCTTTGAGGGAACAGATCAATCAGGGTTTATACAGAATCTGTATACTTTAGAGCATGATTTCCCTATTTATTCAAGCTCCTGAAAGCGGAGGAAATGCCAGACTAGGTTAAATATAAAAATGGCTTTTTGAGGAATACCTTTAAATTTCTCTGTTGCTAACTTTTTATGGTGTCCATGATATCTTCAAAGATAGTTGCATCAGTCTCACCACCTTGTTAGCCTTAGCAAATAAAAATCATTCTTTTCTATTAAAATAAACTTAGTTGGGTTTCTTACTTAAACTAATGACTCTATTGTTTTTTGAATCTGAGTTTGGGGGAATTTGGTTTTAGGGATAACTTCTGAATTTGAATACTGAGCAGCTGCTATTACTTAACAGCTGCATCCTGATAGCTTGATTCCTTGAGGAATGCTGTGGGAACCGTGGTTTATAAGAGATGGTGGGAGGAACTGTTAGTTTTACAGACTTCCCCAGTGATTCAAGTTGTTGAGAGTTAAAGATTGAAGTACTAGTTTTTCCAGTTTCAGTGTTTTACCATTCTGTAATTCCATGAGGTATTTGTGAAAGGAGTTCATAATCTTATCGTTAGAAGAAAATTTAAAAAAAGACGTTTAAAAAAAATGACTTTGCATGATCCCCGAGATGATTTTTCTGTTGCCTTAGTTATGATTCAACAGTACTAGTGACAAAAGTAGCAACAACTAATTTGGGTTGTATTTCAATATCACTTGAGTTCCTAACTTGAATTTGAGAGTAATATAAAGTTACCACATGGTTTGTAGGATCTCTACTTCATGGGAGTGTCTAATGAGGTCCATTCTTCCTCAAAACTAGAAATCCGTTTATTTCCATAAAAGGTTTGTTTTGTGGTTGTAGAGGTAGAAGAGACACAAAGATCATTTCCTCTAATATACTCAAATGATGCTCCAGTAACTGATGATTCCTTCCTTCAATTTTGCTATACAGGGGGATATATTGGATTTCTCAAATTATTATAAATTTAATTTTTTAGAAAATAATGTCATGTAATTTAGTGGGCAAGATTTGAAAGGTGATGCCTGTTGAAACTGCATGAATTAGAATAGGGTATTGAAACTCCAGAGAGAGAGAAAACAGTTATAGACAGGACAGATTTTGACATATTTTTCTTGGGATCCCTGTAGTGATGACTCTATAATCCTCATTTGGTGACTTTAATTCCGAGTGTTATTGTCCTTTTGACTTTGTGCTCAAAAGAGTTCTGTATCTAATACTAACTCTATGCCCATTTCCTTTCATTTAGTTCTCTTTCACTGAATGTTAATACCATTATTAAGCTTCCTATAACACTTAAAAAATGAGGGTGAATGAGGATTCTCAAAGTGAATTTCTGGATTTAAAAAAAAAATCCTTGCTAAAATCAAAACCTGGACTTGTACAGTGTTTAGGTAAACATTCTTAAATTTACTAAAATGTATTGTGGTGTCTTTGGATAATGATGAAAAGTTTAATATTAAAGCCATGTGTGGTATAATTAACACAGTGAACTATGGAATAAATGCTTTCAGCAAAAGTTATTAAATTACAACAGATTGACAGCTCTTTTATCATTAAGACAATAACCAAGTCACCCCTTATCTTTTTTTGTTTGTTATGTTCTCAGTTGGGTAACCCAACTGGAATAATTTACCCCCAAATAAACATCATGGCTGAATACTACTAGTGTCTCAAGATGGCATACTTCCGTTATAAAGCTTGATATATAGTCTCCAAAAGGAAAAAAAAATTGAAGATGATTTATGTATGTACACCATTTTTTCCCCAGTCTACTTAGTTTCTTACTTGATTTCTCAGGGTTTGGGTTGTAAAAACAAATCATTTTATTGTATCTTTCTTATTAAACTTTGTTCTTTTAAAAGTATTTGCTAAAATGCTCTCCTGAAAGGGGAGATGATTTTATAGTATGAAAGTCCTTTTATGTTTTGTCTGTATTTGTCTATATAAAGAAAGTTCTTAATTCCTTTCTCCAAAGATGTTTGTAGAGTCAACTTTTGGAAGATTTATCCCTTCAGTCTCGTAAAAGATCAATTAGTAATATGGAACATCTTATTCCCCACTCTTTCTTCTGGACCTTTTATGACAAATAGGGAGGTCACAGAAAGGGATCGTGATATAATGAGAAACCCTGAGAGGTGCATTTGGAAACAAATAATTAAAAACTGAATGAAATGAGAAAGGAGTGATTATTTACGTGTTGAAAAACTGCAAGCCTTGAGAAAAGTTAAGGCAAAATAATGTTTTATGGAAAACCCTACGAAAGTAATGGGTCTAAATTGTTTAAATAGCTGTGATTTGAGTTAAGTAGTTGGGTGAATGTACAGATTTAAGATGTTAAAAATAATTTTTTTAAGATGTCAAAAATAATTTTCTGAACCCAAATATAAGACTGCAACATTTTTATTGCTAACTTGGACAATAACATAGAAGGCTTATGAAATTTCCCAAACAACAGGAGCTAGGAAAGACGATTAACATAGTAGATGACAATTACTCAGGGAGAGCCCTCTAAGAATGAGAGGCAGAAATTGACAAATAGAAATTTAGGAGGGTTAAATGTAAAGGCTTGAATTTAGAGTTATCTTTAAATTAGCAAACATTTATTGAAGACCTGTGTACTAGACTTTGAGCACTGAGGCTGTACAGGGAACAAAATTTATTTGATGTTAAGTAGGGAAGGCAGACATTTAAAAATCTCCTGAGATAATTTACTCACATTCACATTCTGCAACTTATTGGCCGTGTGACTTTAAGCAAGTTGCTTTAGCTCTTTGTGTCTCAGTTCCATCTTATATAAAACAGGGATTATAATGGTACCTTATCTCGGGTTCTTTTGAGAATTAAATGAGGTAATATTTGTAAAATGCTTAATATAGTGCTTACCCATGGTAAACAATACATATTAGTTGTTTTTATGGTTATCTCTTAATGCTTAGCGTCTTTTTTTTATGGAGGAAAATTAGAGTGATTATGGTACCTAGTCTAATTGGTGAGGCCCAGAAACCTTCCCTGACGAAATCCCTACCTTGAAGAAGCTTGTATTTGAATCTTTGTAAACAAATTTCAGTTAAGATACGCATACAGACAGGCACAGGATGCTTACTGTGGGAAGATGTAGGTGGGATACCCAGGCCCTCAGTTTGTACAATTACAAGAGACATTTCTTACAGCACTGTATTGTGAATGGTAGTCCCTGTAGTTATGCAGTGTATTTTTTTGTAGTAGGTCAAATTAGGGGAGGGGCATCTGAGTTAAATTTTGATGGCAAAGGTCAAGGGATGTCCAACAGAGGGAATTTCATGTACAGAGTAATGGGGACGTGTGAGACCCATGGTACTCTGGGACCTGGAATTACTTCATTATGGCTAAAGTTAAAGATGAGCTGGGATGGTTGAGAGTGATTGTTAAGAGATGAGATTAAGAAGGACCTTGTTTTCAGATTTTATCTGAATCTAGGAAGCTTTTGGATAAGTTAAATAGAGGATTAAGCGATCAGATTTATTTTTATAATGTGCTCAGGCAGTACAGAGAGGGAATGGTTTGCAGTAGGAACAGGTCTAGCAGCGAGGAGGCAAGCATAGTAGTCTAGGTCAGTGCTCCTCCTAATGTGGACCACAAACTTTATTACAAGCTGGCAGTGGTGAAAGTACCTTTCTCCTTACTTGCTTGAGGCTCATCCCTAGACATTTAGAAACTTGATGGCAGCTTGGCATAGTTCAAGGTTGATAACCTTTGCTGAACTTGCAGTGTTCTTGAGCAAGTCTTACACTCGTCTCAAGACAGCTCTTTTCTCCACTGCCCACAACAGCTATTTCAAACCTCTGTCACCTCAAGTTCCTACTCCACCTCTTCCTCACTTTCCACAGATGACTTCATCCTCTATTTCACAGAGAAAATAAAGCTAAAGGATGCAGGAACTGGATAACTTCCTGTTCCACCCACAGACAAATATGCATGTCAATGTTATTCAGCTTTCCTCCACTTTTCAGGTTGTCTCTAGATCCTGTTCTCTCCCATTTTTTTCCAGGGCCTTTTTTCTTTTTATCATCTTAAGTTTTCAACCTCTGCCTCTATAGTACCTTTACCTATACCTATAAACTTGCTTAAGGCTCATCACCAAATTCAGTCTTTATCATCGTTTAGATTACCAGTCTAATTTCTCTCTTTCCCTTCATAGCCATGCTCCTTGAATGATTAGTTTTCAGTTATTGTCTCCACTTCTCATTTTCTCCCAATCCGCTCTATGTTCCTTTCTTGCGCATATCGTACAGCTCAAACTGCTCTGACAAACTAGCAGGTAGGTACCGAATCCAGTGAGCACATTTCCGCCCTATGACTTATTTTCCTAATGGCTAATGATATTGAGTATCTATCTTGTTTGCCATCTCTTTATCCCTTTTGTAAAGTACCTGTTCAAGTCTTTGCTCATGTTTAAATTGGGTTGTTTGTTTTCTTAATATTTGAGCAGTCTTTATATATTCTGGATATATGTCCTCTTTTAGGTATGTGATTTGCAAATATTTTTCTCTCATTCTGTAGTTCTTTTTTAAAAATATTCTCTCAACATTTTAATTTTGGTGAAGTCCAGTTGATCAGTTTTTTCTTTTATGGATCCTGCTTTTGGTGTCCTGTTTATAAACTCTTTACCTGACAGGACATGAGGATTTCTCCTGTGTTTTCTTCTAAAAGTTGTATAGTTTTATGGTTTATGTTGAGATCTATAATCCATGCTTGAGTTAATTTTTGTTTAAGTTGTAATGTTTATGCCAAGCTTTTTTTCTTTTTAACATGTGGATATCTAGTTTTTCCAACACCATTTGTTGAAAAGCAGATCCTATCCTTTCTCCATTGACTTGATTTTGTATCTTTTTCAAAAATCAACTGGCCGTATTTGTATGTATCTCATTTTTTCTTTAACCGATAGATTATTTAGAAGTGTTTTTAATTTTAAAAATTGATACTTATTTTTAGTTTACTACCTTGTAACATTATTTTGTTAGGATTTGAATATGTCTGCATTATACCATTTTCTTTGAATTTGAGATTTACCTACGACTTAGTATATGATCACTTTTTATAAAAATTCTTTGTGTCTGAAACATGTTTATTCTGCAGTTATTTCGTGTAATGTTTTGTGTATGTTCACTAAAGTTTGCTAATTG
Organism: Zalophus californianus; assembly: GCF_009762305.2. NCBI lineage: Eukaryota > Metazoa > Chordata > Mammalia > Carnivora > Otariidae > Zalophus > Zalophus californianus. The sequence continues at coordinate 18,622,456 of NC_045610.1, read as the reverse complement.
TGTTTAAATGCTATATGCTTTATATAATTAAATGTCATTAAACATTTTTATATGCATAATCTTTCAGTTGATAAGTACCGAAAATATATTGTTAAATCTTACTCTGGTGAGTTTTTTTTATTTCTCCTCTTAGATCTCCCACTTTGCTTTTATATGTTTTGAAACTTTTATTATGTACAAGTTTAGAATTTATATCCTTCTATTATATTGAGCCTATAAACATGTATTCACTCTTATCTCTAAAAATTCCTTTTCCACAAAGTTTATCTTTTAATAATGTAGCTACCACTTTTTCTTTATTTTATTTATTTATTTTTTTAAGATTCTTATTTATTTATTTATCAGAGAGAGCACACAAGCAGGGGGAGAGGCAGGCAGAGAAAGAAGTAGGCTCCCTGCTGAGCAAGGAGCCCAATGTGGGTCTTGATCCCAGGACCCTGGGATCATGACCTGAGCCGAAGGCAAACGCCTAACCGACTGAGCCACCCAGGAATCCCTTTTTCTTTATTTTTAATTAATTTTTATTGTAATTGTAATTTACATGCAATAGAATATACTTATGTATATAGTTTGAGTTTTGACAAGTAAGCAAGCATCACCCCAGTGAAGATGCAGATCATTTCAGTACCCCAGGAAGTTCACTACCATGTACTGTCCTCCTTCTGCCCTAGGCCACAACTTTTTTCATTGCTATCATCTTTGATTAATTTTACTTGTTCTTAGATTTTATATATATGGAATCATACTGTATGTACTCTTTTGTGCCAGTCTTATTTCACTCTGCATGTTTTTATAATTCACCCATGTTGCTTGCCTGACTCCCAAGTTATGAAAGTATTTGCCTTTGCTTTTTTTTTTTTAGAAATTATATACTTTTAGTTTTTATGTTCCATCTCAAAATAATTTTTGTGTATGGAATAACGTAAAGGTTTGAAGGTTTTTTTGTTTTTTGTTTTTTTTTTTTAGTGCTAATAACCTGGTCTTAACAGTACTTTTTGTTGAAAAGACTTTCCTTTTCTCATTGAATTGCCTTGCTCTGCAGTGGAAAATCACTTGATTCTGTAAATATAATCTAGTCTGTACTTTTATTCTGTTTCATTGGTCTTTTTGTCTATTCTTATGTTAATGCCATGCTGTCTTGATTATTGTAGCTTTAGAGCAGGATTTCTCAACCTCAGTACTATTGACATGTATTTGTCATGTTGTTGTGAACTTTCTCTTATGTATTGTATGGTGTTTAACAGCATGCCTAGCCTCTGCCCACTAGGTGCTAGTAGCAGCCCTCTAGTTCTGACAACCAAAAATGTCTCCAGACAATGCTAAATATTCCCTAGGGGACAAAATCACCCCCAGTTGAGAACTACTTCTTTAAAGTAACTCTTGAAGTCAGACAGTGAAAGTCCTCCAACTTTCAGGGTCTCATTCAGAATTATTTAGCTATTCTAGAACCTTTGTATTTCCCTACCATTATAGAATTAACTCATCAATTACTATTTAAAAATCTGTTGGGATTTTGATTAGGATTATGTTAAATATGTAGATCAATCAAATGAAAATTGACAACAAAATTGAGGCTTCTAATCCATGAATATGGTATGTCTCCACTTATTTTTTTTTTCAAGATTTTATTTATTTATTTGACAGTGAGAAACACAGCAAGAGAAGGAACACAAGCAGGGGGAGTGGAGAGGGAGAAGCAGGTTTCCCACCAAGCGGAGAGCCCGATGCAGGGCTCGATCCCAGAACCCTGGGATCATGACCTGAGCCAAAGGCAGACGCTTAATGACTGAGCCACCCAGGCGCCCCTCCACTTATTTTTGTCTTTAATTTCTCTTGGCGGTGTTTTGGAGTTTAAATTATAAAGGTCTTGCACACATTTTATTAAATTTGCTCCTAAGTACTTAATATTTTCCAATGCTTTTGAAATGGTATTTTTAAGTTTCACTGTTTTATCTCATTAACTAGTTGTAGGCCCTCTTGCCCTGTCCACAGCTTTATGCTCAGTTAAGGCACCATGGCACTAAAAGGGGATCTCTTTCACTAGTCCTATTTCTCTATCCTACTGAAGGCCTTATGGGAAAAAATTGGCAGATGTTAGGTCTGCAGATCCTCAAGTTTCTAGTCAGTCAAACCAACCCATTTTCAGCAAATAAAACTTTGCTAAAAAGTTTGTTTTCTCCTTAGGCTTCTTAGTGATCAGTTTGCTTCTCTCACTGTGTCTCAGCCTGAAAGGGGCTCTGGATGTTTTCTCTCTTAGCAAGGGCTTCTCCCTTTCTGGAATTTAGTTTATTTACATTTGTTTGAATTCTTAACTTTCATGTATACAACCAACCAGGAAACGATGATATTGCTTTTTCCTTTGTTAGGAAGGAGTATCTTGTAAATTTCTATACCCTAATTGGAAATGGTTACCTGTTTTCTTTGCTCAGTGTTTTGGTATGTCTTTTAACTTCTTTTTTATTATCTTTTTACTTCCAACATTTCTATGTCCTTATATTTTAGATCTCTCTGGTAAAGAACATGTATTTAATTTTTTTAATCTCAACAGTCTTTTTAAGTGAAGCATTTAATCCATTTACATTGAGCATGAGTACTGATCTTTTTGAATTTATTTCTACCATATATTTTCCGTATGTCTTACTTTTCTTATTTTTGTATTTCTCTTTACTTGCTTTTGAATTGCTGGAGATTTCATACCCCCTTTCTCTAATAAGTTTCATCGCTTGTTTCTGTTTTTTCAGTTGTAGAAATTTTATTTTTTAAAAAGATTTTATATATTTGGGAGAGAGCGAATGAGAGAGCATGAGCTGGGGGAGGTCAGAGGGAGAGGTAGAAGCAGACTCTCGGCTGAGCAGAAGCCTGACACGGGGCTGGATCCCAGGACCCTGAGATCCTGACCTGAGCCTAAGGCAGACATACTTAATCGACTGAGCCACCAGGCACCCCTGTCGTAGAAATTTTAAAGTGCATATTTAAAGTCCGTAGGCAATAATACTGTCTGTTTTCAGATCTGGTCTTTTTTTTTTTAAGATTTTATTTTTAAATAATCTCTATACCCAACATGGGACTCAAACTTATAACCCCAAAGAGCCCCATTCTATACTGACTGAGTCAGCCAGGTGCCTCTGGTCAGTTTTTTAAAAAAAATAAGCTCTATGCACAACATGGGGCTTGAATTCAACAACCCCAAGATCAAGAGTTGCATGCTCTACCAACTGAACCAGCCAGGCACCCCCAAATCTGGTCAATTTTAATTGTCCCCTATTCCTATATCATACTTTTTTCCCTATTTCTTCATATTAAAAATACTTATTTCACGTTATGTATCTGATCATTCTATTGTCTGCAGTCTTTCTTGGTCTAATTCTGTAGTTTGCTATTCATTGGCTCAGATTCATAGATGATTCTTGTGATTTTTTAAATTGTGAGCTTATGGCCTTTGGAACTTTTTTGTAAATTTTTTGAGGCTAAGAATCAGATATTTTTTCAGAGATAATTTGAGTGTCTAGAGGAATCACCCCTTTTAAGTAAATTTTTGACCTTAGTTTTTTTAGGCCACACAACTAGTTTGAATTGTAGCACCACAGGGGTGCAGACTTGTGGTTAAGAATTCTCAGTGAAGACATGTTCCTGTTTAACTGCTCTACCGTGAACCAAAGCCAATAAAAACCCTATTCCTATCATCTCCTTCTGCAGAATGAGTTTTTTCCCTGTTTTACCCTCTAAGGATGCAAGTTTTTGGGGATTCTTGTCATTAGACAGGTGTTAATCCATTCTGTCTCCATGGTAGGGTTCAAGGTAGCCTTTTCTTTCTTTTTTTTTTAACGATTTCTTTTTATTTAGAGAATTTGTTAGCGCCTGCATGCGCGCATACACCTGGCGGGGGAGGGGTAGAAGGAGAGGGAGGGAGAGTTTGTTTTGTTTTTAGATTTTATTTATTTGAGAGAGAGAACGAGCAGGGGGGAGGGCCAGAGGGAGAGGGAGAAGCAAGCTCCCTGCTGAGCAGGGAGCCTGATGCCAGGGCTCAATCCCAGGACCCTGGGATCATGACCTGAGCTGAAGGCAGAACCGAATGAGCCACCCAGGTGCCCCTCAAGGTAACCTTTTCATCTCAATCAATAGCCCATTAAAACCTAGACTTTTCCCCCCAAGGATTAGCCAGTAGCTCCAGGGAAAGCTCTAGCTATAGTGTTCCTCACACTTACGAATTTATGCTTTTTTGTTTTTGCCCTCAGGACTTCCTTTTCTTCCCTCTCAAAGTTAGCCATATATTTTAAAACGTGTATATTTTAAAATACATTTTATCCAGCATTCTAGGTACATTTTCAACCTGATTTCCTATTACCCTATACCAGTGTATCTTTGGGAGTTACCTCTAGTTGTTTTTGAAGTATGACAAGCGACAAGGTATAGTATAAGGGGAAAAATAAAGTCTACATTCAGTCCTATCTCTAAGCTTGGAATGTCCTTTTCCTGCTTCGATGGTGGCAAAGGCATCCTATGCTTCACTCACTTCAGTTCTTTTTCTCTCTAGATATTCTCCCCTTCTGGCTCAACTCCCACCCTCATCTTATACCCCCAGACAGAATGAATTAATCTCTTACATTTGTTCCCATACTGCTTTATATGTATCTTTCTTAAAAAGGAAGATATCCCTGTAGACACAAAGAGAGTGGATTTCATTTATTTCTATGTCCCTAGCATGTATTAGGCATTCACTAAAGTTTGTTGAATTGAATTCTCAAAATCTTTGTAACTTAATTTACTGTTTATTTTTGGGAAATAACTTTTTAAGCAGTTAAAGTTTATTCAGCATATTGAAGATAAAATAATTTTTATCTAGTGTTTGCTAAATTGCTTGGGCTGATTATATTTAAGGAAAGATTAAAGTGCGATTAAAATGTTATCTGTCTTACAATCTCTAGAGGGACTGGGGTGGTATGATTTTGGAACAGATGGATATTTAGATTCTAATTCTAAATTCTAGTTTACTTTAAAATTATGGACTATGTAGGGGCCCCTAGCTGGCTCAGTTGGAGGAGCATGCAAGTCTTGATCTTGGGATTGTGAGTTTGAGCCCCACATTGGGTGTGGAGATTATGGGGGGGGGAGAAAAAACGTTTAAAAAATGGAGTCTAGAATTTTCTAGAAGCACCTTTTGTGTCTGGAACATCAAAGGGAATTTTTGCCTTTGGGGTATTTTTTTTTATATAAGATTTTTTTATTTATAATTTGTTAGAGAGCACGTACAAGCAGAGGGAGCATCAGGCAGGAGGGAGAAGCAGGCTCCCTGCTGAGCAAGGAGCCCGATTCAGGGCTCAATCCCAGAACCCCAGATCATGACCTGAGCCGAAAGGCAGACACTTAACTAACTGAGCCACCCAGGCATCCTGGGGCACTATTTTTTAAAAATGAAAAAAAGGGAAGTTTTCTACATGACCTTGATTACTTGGGCATGTATAGTGTTTTCTGTTGCCTGAATTTAATTCTCTTTTTCTATAGAAAATTACGTGGTCATTTTGTGGCTATTATATACTTGTCCTGTAATAAGAAAAACAAGTGGGTGTCCAGTGGAGAAGCTGATTTTCTTAAACACATGTCCCTTCTGCTTAGCATTCTTTTGCATATTTGAAGATGTGTAGATGAGGAAAAGAATTAAGTAGTAGTATGAAAAAGAGATGGGAGAGAACAGGGACAGGTAGGGGAGAAGACCAACGAGAACAGAAGGTGAGATGACATACCGGTCGAGGCACAGGTAAGAGAAGGCAGAAGGAAGCGGCAGTACCAGAGGTTGGGGGTGGACAGCAAGCTGGCTCACACTGCTCCAAGGAATGTGTTCCACATGTAAATGGTTTTCTGATACCCACTTTTTGTTTTAACATCTCCACAATCAAGATGTTTCTTACCATCAGTCACAACCCATAGATTAATAAACAGCATGTTTGTTTTTCTTTTCGGTGGTACATAAAACAATGGCACATTTACCATTAGTGGCATCTTACAGTTAATGAAATAGGGTATAACTTTACATTGCTCATAAGGAGGAATATTGGTTGTATTACCCTGTTTACATTATATGATCTGGCAGACAAAACAGTTTTTTAAAACATTCAGAAACAGATTCTCAGCATTAAACTGATTCAGACAGCTGACTCTTGATCTTATTTCAGTAGAAATCTCCAAGGTGGTTTATGTGAAATAAGCAACTACTTTTGTAAAATGCCCACCACTAAACAGGCTGCATTTGCAATTGCCAGAAATACTGAATTGCGTGTAAGTAATCACTCGACAGAAATGAAAGTGACCTTCCCCATCCTTTTTAGTTGAGGGGCTGTTTCCATGCATCACCTAATTATTCTTTATTAGGCAAGAAAAACTTGTGTTGTAACTTCTTATTGGCATTGCTTAGATAACATCTTTGCACAATTTGTGCCTCAAGTTCATCTCTGTATTTTATTGTTGAATCTCTTTGGAATTTTGACATTAACTGTTGAGCCCATGGACTTGTCTTTTTTGACAGAGTTGGGCATTTGAGTGAAAATAACTCAAACTATTCTTAAGTTTTCCTCTTTTGTTTTGGCTGCTATAAAGCTCATAGCCAACTGTGCAGCCTTCTTGGTTAAGGAATGTAGAATAACTTAGCTTATGTTTTGCATACAGACCACCTTCAGTCCCCCGCATCCTCACTTCAAAACTTTCCTACCCATTTTTTCTCCTTCCCAGACTTATTTCCTCTATTTTTTTTTTTTTTTGATCCTATACTGTATGTTTCTTTCTTAGCTACCTCTCATTTGTTTTGGAATGGGTAAGATATAAATAAAGGCCAAAAACACCAACAATAAAATCCATCTTTTAAAACCTTTTTTCCACGTAGTGAAAACAGCAAATTGAAACAGGTGAAGCAGGAAGTCCATTTTTGTTTTCCTTTCCTCATACATGTATTAAGTGAGGTGAGTTGTTTTGAGGAAAGGAGAATTTTGTTTTGCTGAATCATTTGTGATTGTTCTAGTGTTTGGGGTCTAAAAAGGATTGTGAACTCTTTCAAGTTATTTCTAAGTTAGAGACTGGATTTTTAAAGAAATGGTAATGATAAACATTGAACGACTTTAGGAGTTAGTTACTATTGATTGGCTGAAAGAGTGTGAGAGAAGTTATATTCTTTTCTAACAGGAAAGGTGCTTCTCTCCTGGCATTTTGCTTGAGAATGGAAAAGGTAGAAAAGTACCCTTATTTCTATACATCTGTGGGTATGTGTTTTAAGTTGAGTTAATTATGTGAATAAAATACAGAGAACCTGTAGTTTATAAAGCAGTGAAAGGAAGGAAATGGGGATGGATAGGGTTAACTATCATTGGTGTCTGTATTTTATTCAAACATTTGTCCTCTCTTTAACCAAATTGAGTCCAATGTGGGAATTGGACTCCTCTCACCATTGGCATATTTTCCTTTTTCTCCCTATTTCTTCTGCTTCTGAAGTAACAGTGTAGCGTGAAAGAGTGAGAATTAGAGTCAAAGCTATACATAAAATGATACTAATCTAATACTTTGTGTCATGCCAACTTTTTTTTTTTAATGTTTACTCCTCTTGGTGCTTTCTGTTGTTGTTAGTACCTCTGTCCCCTTTCCTCCCTTTGCCTGTTCTTATCTTTTTTTGCTGTGCACTTTTTTCTTTCTTACACTAGATAGAAACCTCCTTTCCCTTTCTTCCCCTGTTTGCCAGCCCTTGGGGATAAAAGTCATTCTGGAGAATTGTCTTAGAATACTGAAATTATAACTATTTCTAAGCCTATTAGGCATCTGGCACTGTAAATTAAAACAGTCTAGAGATTAAAATCAGGCATCTTGATCAGTTTGATGCAGAGAATACTATTATATTAAACCTTGCATTAATATGGAGGGAATTAATAAGAAAATGTTTGGAAACTTAAGCTTCTTCTTGTCAGTGATGTGTTATTCATTTGTACTAGAGATGATAAATGAATTCTATGTTTTATATTTATGTTTTATAACATTAACTTTACATTACTATCATAGTGTCTTTCCTATAAGCTTTGAAAGAAGATTAATTCTTTTTAACAAATATAAATTCACAGAAAATTCCAGTCTTTCTGAAGCACTCTATAATTTAGATTGTGGAACAGAATTCTTACAAGGTGTTCATTCCACCTTAAAGTGTATGTTGTTACTTAAACACTGAAAAGAGTAAGTCCCAGGAACGAGTCCTGCATCAGGCTCCCTGCTCAGCAGGGAGTCTGCTTCTCCTTTTGACCCTCCCCCCTGTCATGCTCTCTCTCTCAAATAAAATCTTTAAAAAAAAGAACACTGAAAAGAATAAGCAAATAAAATGGCATCGAATGAAGCATATTAATGCCTCCAGTCAGCTAAAATTATGAAAGAGTACTGCTTCAGTCTGCTTCTATACATTTTTTTTTTCCTCCTAGAAGGTGTATGTGTGCTTATTTTTGGTAAAGGTAGCTGAATGGGAGTTTAGATCATTGCCTATCTAAAAGAAGAGAATTAAAATTTATTTATTAGAGGATTTCCTGAAATAATACACCTTTTTTTCAGACACTGAAATAAAAATGTCTGTAAAACCTTTGATTATATTATAAAATAAATCATGTTATTTTTAAAAAGTTAATGGATTTTTTTTTTAGAGCAGTTTTAGATTCACAGCAAAATTAAGTTGAAAGTACAGAGTTCCCAGGTATCTCTCTCACCTTCCCCTTCAGTCTGCCTACTATCAGTATCTCATACCATTGTGGAACATTTATAACAATTGATGAACCAACATTGGCACATACCATCATCCAAAGTCCACAGTCTACATTAAGTTCATTCTTTGAGTTGTGTAGTCTGTGGGTTTTGGCAAATGTCTAATGACATATCCAATCTTAAAGTATCATACAGAATAGTTTCACTGCCCCCCAAATCTTTATCCCTCCTTCTCCCCAAACTGACAATCACTGATCTTTTTACTGTCTCCATGGTTTTGCCTTTTCCCGAATGTCATATAGTTGGACTCATATAATATGCAGCTTTTTCATATTGGCTTTTTTCACTTAGTAATATGCATTTAAGGTTCTTGTCTTTTTGCTGCTTGATAGCTCATTTCCTTTTAGTGCTGAATAATATTCCTTTGTAGGGACTTAGCACAGTTTATCTGTTCACCTGTTGAAGGGCATATTGGTTTCTTCCAAGTTTGGGTAATTATGAATAAAGTTTTTGTAAACATTCATGTGCAGGTTTTTGTATGGTCATAAGTTTTCAGCTTATTTGGGTAAATGCCAAGGAGTGTGACTACTGGATTCTATGATCATGTTACTGTTTGTTAAAAAAGAAATTCTATAGAACAAATAAAAAACCCACAAAATCTTCCTCTTGCTAGCAAAATTAAACCTGGTCCAGGAAATTGTTGAAGACTTTTCTGGGGGTCATTTCAGTTGTGGTGTTAGTAAATTTTATCACTGCTGTTATTTCCTTATGCCAGCATTACTACAGTGTTCTCATAGTTGGTCTCCTGATAGCCAGTTTCATCCACTTTCCATTTTATTTTGTCCTTATTTGCAGGCTTAGTGGAAGATTAAATGAGATTGTGCTTGTAATGTGCCTAGTACAGGGCCAGATTCAGAGTAGTCATAGAATTTTGGTACAGCGCCCTTTCTACCCCATTTCCTCAATTTGTTTGTTAATAAAGTGCATCCATAGCCCTACCGTGCCTTTAAAGGACCCCTAAAAACCAACCTCAGCCTCTACTCCTAGATTTATTGTACTGTTATGGATTCTTTCCTTTTTATTTATTTTTTTGTTTTTTGCTGTTGTTTAATTATAAAAATATGACATAAAATTTACCCTTTTAGCCATTTTTAAGTGTACAGTACAGTAGTGTTAACTATATGCACATTGCTGTTTTAATAGAGCTCTAGAACTTTTCGTCTTTCAAAACTGAAACTCTCTATCCACTGAACAACTTCCCATCCCCCATTGCCCAACCATAGTATCCATTTTCTACTGTGTTTCTATGAGTTTGACTACTTTAAATAGCTTATATAAGTGAAATTATGCAGTATTTGTTTTTGTGACTGGCTTATTTCCCTTAGCATAATGCCCTCAAGGTTCATTCATGTTGTGGCATATGACAGGATCTTCTTTTTTAAGACTTTTTTAACACATACACAAACATACACACACACACATATATATGTAAAAGAATATCATATATACATATTTTTTTATCTGTTCTTTTGATGGATGGATGCTTCCACCTCTTGGCTATTGTGAATAGTGCTTCAATGAACATGGGTGTGCAAATAGCTCTTTTTGAGTTCCTGTTTTCAGTTCTTTTGGATGTATACCAAGAAGTGGGATTGCTGGATCATATGGTAATTCTATTTTTAATTTTTTGAGGTACCACCATACGGTTTTCTTTTTTTTAGATTTATTTATTTGAGAGAGAGAGAGTATGAGCAGGGGGAGGGCAGGGGGAGAGGGAGAAGCTGACTTGCCACTAAGCAGGGAGCCTGATGCAGGTTGTGATCCCAGGACCCTGGGATCATGACCTGGGCCAAAGGCAGACGCTTAACCAACTGAGACACCCAGATGCCCGAGGTACGTCCATACTGTTTTCCATAGTAGCTTCATTATTTTACATTCCAGCAACAGTGCACAAGGGTTCCAGTTTCTCCACACCCTCACCAGTACTTGTTTTGTTTTGGTTTTTTTGATAGTGGCCATCCTAATGGTGTAAGGTAGTATCTCATTGTGGTTTTGGTTTTGATTTGCATTTCCTGAATGATTAGTGATATTGATTGAGCATCTTTTCATATGTTTGTTGTCCATTAGTGTATCTTCTTTGGAGAAATGTCTGTTCAAGTCCTTTGCCCATTTTTTTAATCAAGTTATTTTTTGTTGAGTAGTAGGAATTTTAGAAGAATATTTGTGTGATATTAATCTCTTATCAGATATATGGTTTGCAGATATTTTCTCCCATTTTGTAGGTTGACTTTTCACTCTACTGATTGTTTCCTTTGCTGTGCAGTTTTAAGTTTGATATTGTTCCATTTGTCCATTTTTACTTTTATCACTTGTGCTTTTGGTGTAATCTGAGAAATCATTGTCAAATCCAATATCATGAAACTTTCCCCCTGTGTTTTCTTCTAGTTTTATAGTTCCAGGTCTTATATTTAGGTTTTTAATACATTTTGAGTTAATTTTTGTATATGGTATAAGTAAGAGTCCAACTTCATTCTTACTGCATGTGGATATCCAGTTTTCCCAATATTATGGATTATACTATGACCGGCAGGTCAGCAGCTTCAGAAGATCTGTGAATCCCTGACATTATGTGCTGTACTTCATGTGTGCATGTGTGTGTGTGTGTGTGTGTGTGTGTGTGTGTGACTTTCTAAGAAGACGATCCATTAACTTTCATCAGATTCTGGAGGTGATCCCCTCCACCCCCAAGGCGAGGATGATGACAGTCTAAAAGAGATAATTATCTAAATGTAAATTTGTCATTGAGCCTGGCTAGGGAAAATTGTGGTTATCATTGGAACATAGCACACTTATGAATGCAAGGTATGTTCATGCTACTAATGAAGTGGAGAGCCTTAGTGAGAAGCAGGATGGGACCAGTATCAAGTGTAGCATCTGCAGGCACTTTAGTTCTTCAATTAGTTTGTAGTATCATGGACCTGGTTGGCAGATTAGCATGGTATATAGTCTTGTCAAATATTCCAAAAATTTGTTGAATGCAGAAAACCAAACATTCAAATACAAACCACAAGAAATGGAGAAAGTCTCTTCCATTGTGGGGCAAGATTGACTAAAGCTTACTTTTGAGCTTTATCCTGAGGCCTCTCTTTTTAACCCTTCACATAGACCAATGACATGTATACTGGGGGAGCAAAAGTATTTGGGTTTTATGTTGATATGAAAGTTATCTGTTACCAGGTTTGCATTTGATAGATACTTCCAAGCAAATTCACCCTTCAGGAGCATGTGTTAGGAATGCTTTGATTACTACCCCCATCCCCCACCCCCACATCACTGAAAACTTGTCAGCTACACAAGGGCAAGCTTTCCCCTACCGTCAAATTTATGTTGTTGTTGTTTGTAAAGTGACTGCATCTGTAATACATTAGTACTGGCTTTTTCTGACAGGCTCAGCTGAAGAAAATAGTTTTCTGTGTAATCTTGTATTTTATTTTATTTTATTTATTTATTTTTAAAGATTTTATTTATTTATTTGACAGAGAGAGACAGCGAGAGCAGGAACACAAGCAGGGGGAGTGGGAGAGAGAGAAGCAGGCTTCCCGCCGAGCAGGGAGCCCGATGTGGGACTCGATCCCAGGACCCTGGGATCATGACCTGAGCCGAAGGCAGAAGCTTAACGACTGAGCCACCCAGGCGCCCTAATCTTGTATTTTAAAAAATTATTGACTATTAAAAAGAAAAAGTGCTAACATAACATATAAAATGCATTTAAGATACCTGAATTATAAGAAAATATTTTGGCAAAATGCATCTTTACAAGTCCCAGATGCCTAATTATGAGTTTCTGTTAATATATTCATCTAGCTTTATCAGTTCCTTTTGTCTGGAACCAGGATGCGTCCCTGTCCTTGTTAATAGCAGTCTGGGAAAAAGGGAAGATGGGGTTAAAAGGGAAGCACAATCCCCTGTGTTTCCTGTAGCTCTTCTTATTACAGGATCAGTTTGGATTGTGAGATGAAATTGAAGAGCAGAATTTAATGTTGACCTCTAAAGTTGATGGTCCAAAAGGGTTTATTTATCTTGACTAAAGCCTGTCAATTGTTGAATTGAGTAGAGTGCTTTTGGCTGTAAAAGCTTTAAAATGTAAACATTGAGGAAATAGCATGTTTGTAATGACTAAATAACATAACATATGCAGGTGCACATCTTAGAATTTTCTCATTTATCCTAAAAGTTACACCTAAGCAGTCATCTTAAGGGAAATTTTAACCCTTAGAATGTGTTATACTGTGTAGTTTAATGCCAAAGTTCCTTTTGTGGCTCTTCCTAAAAAGTATTTTGGTTGATCATAAAAACTGTGCAGAGGACTATTTGAAATAATAGACACATGCTTTAGAAATAAGCAGAGGAAAAGAACATCCTTATGTTGTATATTACATCTACCTTTCCCCACACTATTATTTCTGTACCATCCCTTGAGCTGTTTGATAGGTAGAAAATTGTCTTGTGTTAAGTCTTCCATCTGTTTCCAGAATTATTTGCACCAATGAGGAGGCTTGATTTCTAGAATCTAATTGTATTTGTTTAATTACTAGATTGAAAAGTTCTTGGTGTCCGGATGGGTGTCTTGAGTTCCCTTTGTGTATGTTGATAGTGCCTAACAGCACCTTATAGTTGATTTGTAAATATTCGTTGAATTAATAAATTAACATACCATCCTTCTTTGGATAACACCCCTAAAAATGAATTTGTGTTTGAAGATTTTATTACTTTAAGCAAATATTTTTTTTGAATAGAAAATAATATGATTTTTTGTGATATTGATAGGAAGTTACCTTTATATCATATTCAGAAAGGAAAGGGTTACAGTTCTAGATTATTACATAAATTTGAAACAGAGAGTCTAAGCCTTTGTAATGAATATTAACCAGGGATGTACATCAGATGTCCACTTCCGATGTCCACTTCCCAGCCCAGACCTTCTAAATCCTAATCTCTGGAAGTAGACACAATCAATTTTTTTAAAAGCTCTGTCAGAAACTTGAATGTATTGTTATTGTTTGAAGGTTCCTTTTTTGATGGTTTTGTAGCAATTAAATATTGCTTTGTGTGACGTGGATTTTCATATATTTATTTAGAGTTTGAATACAAGTCATGAGCACAATAATTGCTTTAAATCTTTCTGGCCATTTAGTAGATATTATTATATCTTTAGAGTTGGGACTTCATATTATCCCATAACTGTGAAAATTCTTTGTGTGACCTTTAAGTAATATACAGATAGGAAGAGAATATAATGACGTAGCAACAGAGAAGAGGTTTAAGATAGTTGAGTGGTCCCCAGATTTTTCCCTCAGTTGATAGCTTATTGCACAATGCCTAGCACAAAACAATGTGTAAGGAATGAACTGTGTTATGACACAGTAGGTTAGGACGGTGTAGAAGATCTATCATGCCAGTATTTGAGAAGACTGAGGCCCATTAGGGGGTTTAGCCCTGGACACAGAGGCAGCAACCTGGCCTATATCTAAATTCTGCATTAGTAGTTGTGTGACTATGAGCACTTTGATTAATACCTCAGTTGTTTTCTCATCTGTAAAATAAAGGTAAAAGAACCAACCTTACATGGTTATCATAATGATTGAATAAGATACTGTATTTACAAAAAGTTTAACAGGTGATATCAGTAAATGTTGCAGCATGCCTTCACTAGGGTATAAGGATACTTGCATTAGAAAATATTGTTTTGTTAAATGTCTAACCTGAAGTGTGAAAGCTGCTGAGTGATAGAGCTAGTAATAGATAGAACCCAGCTACCTAACTGCCAATCTCAAAAAGGGACAGTGATGGATTCTAAAGTCTTCCAGGCTTCTGAATTTTCGGGGCTGTGACTTGTCAATAGGACTAAAAGTTCTGTATCATTGCATTTTGTAATTTTTTGCAGTATTGTGCATGCTGGATAAATCAAATTTGAGTGCATTAAAGTTCACTATATGGGGTGCCTGGCTGGCTCAGTTGGTGGAACATGTGACTCTCCATCTCATGGTTGTAAGTTCGAGCCCCACGTTGGGTGTAGAGTTTACTTAAAAATAAAATCCTTAAAAAAAAAAAGTTCAATATATGATTAATTAGAAGTGTAGCTGGGAAAATTGTTTTTTATTTCACCTATTCAACATTTTTAATTTATTTGGTTAAGAAAGGATCATATATGTTTTAATGCTTTTTCTTTCCATTGACACTATTCTGTTAGTGAATTTACTGATATTCATACAGTAAATAAGTTGACTTCAACTTGCAAAAAGGAAATTTGTGATATTTTCCTCTTCCCCCCCAAAAAGGCATCTTTCACAACATCTTTCAGAGAGAGAGTTCAATTTAAACAAGGTACAGGGAAATACATATTTCCATTTGTTAGGTTTATTCTGGGGAAATAGCTAAAGTTCATTTTTTATCATGTTCGGTACTCAAATGTACTCATTTAGAATATGTTTTTAAAGCACATAAGATT
Organism: Zalophus californianus; assembly: GCF_009762305.2. NCBI lineage: Eukaryota > Metazoa > Chordata > Mammalia > Carnivora > Otariidae > Zalophus > Zalophus californianus. The sequence goes on along the minus strand of NC_045610.1, from coordinate 18,607,233 downwards.
CAGAGTACTAGACTTGTGTTGCCTTAGAAAATTACTGCTTTCTCGTAGGATAGGTATACTAATTGGTTTATTGAGCTAGTTTACTTGGCATCCCCAGCAATTTTCTGATACTCTGAAAATACTGAAATTTGCCGTTTTTCTTCACTAAAGTTGTAGTAGTTTTTTAAAGTTACTATAGTCTTTTTTAAATTAATGTGTGGTTTTTTTAAAAGAATAAGTAAGGGGTGCCTGGGTGGCTCAGTCCGTTGAGCATCTTCCTTCGGCTTGGGTCATGATCCTGAGGTCCTGGGATCAAGCCCCTGCTGCAGGCTCCCTGTTCAGCAGGGAGCCTGCTTCTCCTCCCTCTCCTTTTGCCCCTTCCCCCCTGCTCATGCATGAGCTCGCTCTCTCTTTCTCTCTCTCTGTCTCTCAAATAAATAAATAAAATCTTAAAAAAAAAAAAGAATAAGCAAGACATTTACCTGTCTCAACACTCAAAATGTACAGAAGTTTACACAATTTTCTCTCATTTGTCTCCCCAGTCACCCCTCTTAGAGCAAAGAAAAGCATGTTACTAGTTTCCTTTTAAGGATCCTTCCTGAAAAATCACATGGTAATTCCATCTATATTTCATTGGACAAAATTGGATCACCTGGCCACACTAGCTGCAGAAGAGTCTTTTAACTGAATGCCTTGCTCCCTTGAAAAAAGGTTCAGTTCTGTTTCTTAGGAAAAGGAGATGAACATGGTATTGGATGGCAGCCAGGAGTCTTTACCTAAGATTGTTCTGATTTACATTCACCAGTGATATATGAAGATACAAGTTTACAGTATTGTTGTTTTGTTACTTTTTACCAACCATGCGTAATTGAATTTGTATAAGCTGAAGAACTTAAGTTTTCTTGCCTTAACTTTAGAATCAAATTCCAATATAAAGTGTGACTCTGATGAAGTTTGAAAGACCTTGATTCACTTTCATCTCATTTAAAAATGAGAGTTAAGTCGATATTGAGTATAACTGCAAGCAAAATACTTCTTACGGGGCGCCTGGGTGGCTCAGTCGTTGAAGCGTCTGCCTTCGGCTCAGACCATGATCTCAGGGTCCTGGGATCGAGCCCCGCATCGGGCTCCCTGCTCAGCGGGAAGCCTGCTTCTCCCTCTCCCACTCCCTCCGCTTGTGTTCTCTCTCTCGCTATATCTCTCTCTGTCAAATAAATAAAATCTTTATTAAAAAAACAGTTTTAAAAAAATCTTAGAAGGATTATGGGTGAGTCTTTTGCTCTTAGGCAAAATAAGTGAGTTTTCACAGAGACAGTAAAGCTAATTTTTTAAAAGATTTTATTTATTTATTTGACACAGACAGACAGTGAGAGAGGGAACACAAGCAGGGGGAGTGGGAGAGGGAGAAGCAGACTCCCTGCGGAGCAGGGAGCCCGAGCAGAGAGCCCAATGCGGGGCTCAATCCCAGGACCCTGGGATCATGACCTGAACCGAAGGCAGACACTTAACGACTGAGCCACCCAGGTGCCCACAGAAAAGCTAATCTTACATTTATGTATGTGAAAGTTACTGTCTCATTTCTAGCATGCCTAGAGTTTGTAACTTCAAAAATTATCTAGGTTGATTTTTTAAACTTTGTGTAGGCTGCCTATATGTACCAAATGAGAGATAGTTCGGGAAATATGGGGCAGAGAGGAATTAGAGCTACCTAGGTATTAACAGGTGGTGTTTTATACTGTATCTGCAGTGTCAAAGATACCACAGAAATGCTAATCATTTACCATTATTGTATGTAGGAATGTAAATCAGAAAAGAAAACCAGTCATGGTCCCATTTATGGGAATATTTCAGCTAATGGAAGTAGTAGATGGGGCTATGGCAGGGAAACAATCAGGCAAGTGCACGTAGACTTGGGAATAGCTATTGCCTAGTATGGCAGCATCAAAGAATATATGTAGTAGAGAAGAGAGGCAAAACTAGAAACAGAGATTGGGCTTTGAGTGTTAGGATAAGAAACTTGTATTTTATTCAGTTTTGTTTTGTTCAGAGTTTTTGAAGAAGAAAGGGACCTTGTTTGCATTAGATGAATACATTAGGTAGGTGGTTAGACTGAATGATCTCTAAGACAGATGCCTTTTAGTACTATGAATCTATAACCCATGATGGGGCTGGGCTATAGACATATCACCTCTGTGGTGTCAGTTGGACAGATTTAGTCATCAGTCAGAAGGTTTATAGATTAATACAGGGGGTAAGGTCACCAAGGAGGAAAGGGTAGAGTAACCTGAGAATGCCCACATCAAGGGAATGGTTCCTTCTTCTTTCTCCCTTTTTTCCCCTTAGAATTTAATGTTAAGGAATCTAGGTGGCTTTGTCTTAGACTTTACTGAGATTTGCTAGTTGTGTCCATGTGGTTTAGCATGCTAATCTGTTCTGTTTTGTCTTCTGTTCATTAGTAGTTGGATCTAGAGGCTTGATCCCATTCATGTTTGTTTGTTTCTTTTTCCTTTTTTTCATGGATGGGCATGACTGCTTCATTGGGTAGTGGTGTATAATCAGGAGACTCATAATATTGGGTTGTCTTGCCTTTATGATATTTGTAGATATTGATGATTCATGCCCATCCATTCATGCCCAAATCATTCATTCATGATTTGCTAAGGTTTTCAAAATAGTGATATTCTATGTCCGTTACTGCTTCTTCATTTATGAGCTGAAGTACATCTATAAAGTGAAACTTTGTCTTCTCATTGATTGCCTGTTGATTTATATAGTTTGTATAGGAAAGGTAGGATAAATGCATGATTTGTTCCCTTTATCTGTAAAAAATGATGAATTGGCTTCCTCGCATCCTCTAGCGACCAATTAATATTAATTTATGGATTTAAAATATTTGATATCTTCATTTCATTGCAGTTATTGTTTTTACTGATGTACAAATTATATTATCTTGGCATGGGGCTTCTGAGTCCTTTCAACATAAACGTGGTAATCTAGATATGACAAAATATTCCAGACTTAGACCATACATTTCTCCAGGGTCCCCTGGGTGATAGAGGTACTCATTCCTTTTGGATTGTTCATTGTTTCTAAGGCTCATTCTTTTAGTGGACAGATCTTTTTAAAACAAAATGGTATCAGGAGTTCATACGGATATTTCAAGTCGAAATTACTAAAACTCTGATTTTTAGACTTGTATCTCCTTTCTCACCTTGAGAATCCTGTTTTCAGTGACAGCAGAAATGACAGAAGTAAAACTTCACAGAAGTACCTGTTTATTTCATTCCACAGTACATACACAGAACTCAGCATGCCAATGCTGACAATGTGATTAATGAAAACAGGTGAAGGTTTTTTTCAGCTTTACTGAGATATGGTGGACAAATAAAATTGTCAAAATATTTAAAATGTACAATGTGATGATTTGGTTTATGTACACATTGTGAAAGTATTCCCACGACTGAGTTAATTAGCACATCCATCACCTCATAACACCTTTCTTTTTTGGTAAAAATGCATAACTTTTCTCAGTTATACATAACAGTATTATCAACTGTAGTCACTATGTTATACATTAGATCCTCAGAATTATTCATCTTACAACAGAAAGTTTGTACCCTTTAAGAAAACAGATTAAGATTAAACAGATTTTTTTGAACAAAGCATTTTTTTTTTAAAGATTTTATTTTATTTATTTAATTGACAGAGAGAGAGAGACAGCGAGAGAGGGAACACAAGCAGGGGGAGGGTCAGAGGGAGAAGCAGGCTTCCCGCGGAGCAGGGAGCCCGATGCAGGGCTCGATCCCAGGACCTTGAGATCATGACCTGAGCTGAAGGCAGTCGCTTAACCAACTGAACCACCCAGGCGCCCCTAAACAGATTTTTTTTTTAATTGAAGTAGGATTGACACACAGAGTTATATTAGTTTCAGGTGTACAACATAATAACTTGATAACTCTCTACATTATGCTGTGCTCACCACAAGTGTAGCTCCCATCTGTCACCTTACAACCCGCTATTACAGCGCCATTGACTGTTTTCCCTATGCTGCACCTTTTATCCTTGTGACTTCCTCATTGTGTAACTGGAAGCTATTCCCCTTCACCCATTTTGCCCAAACCTCTACCCTTCTCCCCTCTGGCAACCATCAGTTCTCTGTTTTTATGGGTCTGTTTCTGCTTTTTGTTTGTATACTCATTTGTTTTGTTTTTAAGATTCCACATATGATTCCACATGTGGTGTTTGTCTTTCTGACTTACTCACTTAGTGTAGTACCCTTTAGGTCCACCCATGTTGTTGCAAATGGTAAGCGCACTCTCTCTCGCTCTTTCTCTTTCTCTCTCTCTCTCTCTTTCTCTTTCTCTCTCTCTCATGGCTGCCTAATATTCCATCATATATATATATGTCCCATCTTCTTTATCCGTTCATCTATCGATGGACACTTGGGTTGCTGCCATACCTTGGTATCATAAATAATGCTATAATAAACATAAGGGTGCATATATCTTTTCAGTTTAGTGTTTTCGTTTTCTTTGGGTAGAAACCCTGTAGTGGAATTACTGGATCATATGGTATCTCTATTTTTAATTTTTTTAGGAATCTCCATACTGTTTTCCACTCCACAGTGGCTGCACCAATTTATAGTCCCACCAACAGTGCACACGGGTTCGTTTTTCTCCACTTCCTTGCCAATACATGTTATTTCTTGTCTTTTTTATTCTGGCCATTCTGACAGGCTGAAACAGCTTTATTAAAGTATAATTGATATACAGTGGACTACACATATTTAAATTGTTCAATTTGGTAATATTGATATATGTGTACATTCATGAAACTATCACCCCAGTCAAGACTGTGAACATACTCATCACCACAAAAATATTTCTTTGTCTCTTTTTTTTTAAGATGTTATTTGTTTATTTGCCAAAGAGAGAGTGAGAGTACAAGCAAGGGGAGCGACAGGCAGAGGGAGAACAGGCTCCTCACTGAGCAAGGAGCCCGATGCGGGACTGGATCCCAGGACCCTGGGATCATGACCTGAGTCAAAGGCAGACACTTAACCGACTGAGCCACCCAGGCATCCCAAGATTTGTCTCTTAGTAATCTTTCCCTTCTGTGGCTCATTACCTCCCCCACCATCTCTAGGCTTTTGGTCACTGTAGAGTGGTTTGTATTTTCTAGAATTTAATGTAAATGGAATCATATAGGATGTACTCTTCATCTCACTTGGCATATTTTTTTTGAGATACGTCCATGTTGTACAAATCAATAATTAGTTTTTATTCTTAGTAGTAGTCTATGTAGGGATTTACTATAGTTTGGGGTTATTTCTGTTTGGCAGCTATTATAGGTAAAGCTGCTATGGACATCCATGTCTAAGTCTTTGTATGGATGTATGTTTTCATTTCACCCAGGAGTGAATGGCTGGGTAACATGTTAAGTGTATGTATAACTTTTTAAGTTAAACTTTTTTCCAAAATGTTTTTACCAGTTTACATTTCCAACAGTGTGTCAGTTCTAGTTCCTCTACATTCTTGCTAATCCTTAGTAGGGTCAGTCTTTTAAATTTTAGGCGTGTGGTGGTATCTTGCTGTAGTTTTAAGAGGTTTTTATTCTCAATACAAATCCTTTATCAACTGTGTGATTTTCAAATAAGTTCTCTCAGTTGGTGACATCCTTTTATTCTCTTAACAGTGTCTTTTGAAGAGAAGTTCTTAACTTTGATGACTTCCAAAGTATCAACATTTGTATATGGATTATGAGTATTTTTTATTACTCCATTTTATCCTTTTCGTTGTCTTTTTAGCTGTAAAATTATTTTAGAAGTTGCTTTAGAGTTTATAGTATATGTCTTTAACTTACCACAGTGTGTACCTTCGGTTGAGTTTCTGTCACTTTACGGATAGCATAAGAACCTTACGGAGTCTACTTCCATTTCTCCCCCTCTGATCTTGGTGCTATGGTTTTACATATGTTTTATCCCACACTACATTGTTATTTTGCTTTAGATAGTTGATTATCTTTCAAGGAGATTTAAGTAATAAAAAGTCTTTACCTGTGTTATTATGCCTGTGCTCTTCATTCCTTTGTGCAAATCCAAGTTTTCATCTGGTATCACTTTCCTTCTCCTTACAGGTTTCTTTACCACTTAAAATACACGTCTGCTGGTGATAAATAATTTCAGTTTTTGCATATCTGAAAAAGCCTATTTCATGTTCAGTTTTAAAAATTATTTTTGTTGGATATGGAATTCTAGGGAGACACTTTTTTCATTTAAATACTTATAAAGATGTTACTCTATTGTCTTCTAGATTGCATTGTTTTCAGTAAGAAATATGCTATAATCCTTATCTTTGTTCTTCTGTTTATAATGTATTTGGTCTTAAATTCTAATATACCATACAGCAATGTTAACTATAGTCATCATGTTATACATCCCTAGTACTTATTTAAAACTGAAAGTTTGTACTTTTTTACCACCTACATTCAGTTTTCCCACCTTCCATCCCCATTTTAACCATTTTGGTTATGATGCGTCTTGGTATAATTGTCTTCATGTTTCTTCTGCTTGGGGTTCAGTGAATTTCTTGGATCTTTGGGTTTATTGGTTTTTCATATAGTGGAATATTATGCTACACATAAAATGAATGCACTAGCTCTAGATGGATCAACACGGATAAATTTTAAAAACAAGGTCAACTGTGGGGAAAAGCAAGTTATAGGTAAAAGTTTAGGCCAGTGTGATTCCATTTATGTAAATTTTTAAAACAATAATTATATATGTTTTTATGGATATAGTCTTATGTATCAAACACTAGAGTCGAGATAATGGTTAACTCTAGGGAGGGAAAAATTGAGAGACAGGCAATCTTCTGATGCGCCTATAGCATTTAATGTCTTAACAGAAGGTCTCTGAAGCAGAAATGGCAAACATTTTATCTGGGCAATGAGTGCATCAGTGTCTAATTTCTGTGTTTACATATGTGTCTGAAATACATTCTCACTGGTTTGAACAAAGGTCTGTATAGTTATTATAGCTTCTGTGGCTTCATTTTATTAAATGTATGGTAACTGCTCCTACATAAATCTTATCCACATGGTTAGTTACATTTCAGTAATCTGCTAAATAAGTTACTCCCATAGATGTAGGCCTGTTTTCTAATAGTCTCCTTTAAAACATAGACCAAAATTTTCATAGTACTCTATAAAATGAGACTACCCATTCTGTGAGACCATTCCTTTTCCTGTAGGAAACTCTTGTTGATTTTACTTTGAGGTATCCCAGAAGACACATTGCAAGTTTTATGGCATTTAATCCAAGTAAAACAGTTCATACTGGGTAATGTCCCCTTCTCAGCTTCATTTTTAGTAATGTGGTTGTTATATATCTTCCAAAATAAAAAGACTTTGTCATGCTGGCATCGGATTTCTTTTCTCTTTTGACAACTAGCCTGTCTTCTGTGTCCTGAATGTCATTTTATCATTTTTTGAAATGTTGGCAAGTAGGCACTCCTTGTTGAACAAGAAAGACCTAGAAATCATCATAACTAACAAGAAACAAGATTTTCTTAAATGTGCTGCCAAAGAGCAAAACCTCTTTGGATTGGTGACATGTAGCACCTGCACAGCAGCTTTTCCTTCTCATTTCAAAAATAAAATGCCTCTCTGTCAGGACCAACTTTTCTATGGTGTCATGCTTCTGGTCTTAATACATTAAGATTGATGTATTGCTCATAGCTTGGGAAAACACAAAAAAAGGAAGGGAGGAGAATAGAGGGTAAGAGACTGGGTAGGCTTGTCAACATGTTTGTCTTCAAAAAGACTTTAGATCATTGAAATGCAACATTTAACATGTTAACAGTTTCAGAAAACTTATGGATAGACACGTTTCTTTACAACACATAACAGATCTAGAACATTTTTATCACTCCATTTGGTAATTCTTCCATTTGTGTGATACTTATCCTTTTTGGAGGAAGCCATAGTTTGCAAGGAATTTTCTGTTCCCATTAATTACGTACATATTTTTGGAACACTATTTTAGGATATCTCTTACTTTTATTAAGGTTACTCCATCTTAGAGCTCAGTGAGCAGTATTTTATAAAACTTGTTTTCTAGCCTGGTTTACATTAGTAAAGCCCTCCCTTTCAACGAACACCTACTGTGTAACAAGTGGCATGGAGATAAAGGTGAAAGGAAACAGACTGTCCTTTCCTTGCATAGAAACAGCTGAGAAACTAAATGGTTTTTGTTATATTTGTAATTTTTGTTGTATTTTTAAAGTTTTCTTTAACCAGATTTCTGAGAAATGCTGTCTCCCAACTAATGAACAATAACTGACTGGGAAGGGAGTTGGGGGAGGAGGGAACATATATTAATGAAACAAAGGACTTTGGTTTCTTTGAAATATTCTTGTGACCAGATGCTGGAAAAATATACAATGGGTTTCTTAAATATAGTTCTGGCTCTGAAATACATACATACTTAATGAAACCAAAATTGAGCACTCCTAAAGTAGGCTGATCTATATATAATAGAATAGCATTTCTAAAAGTAGAACTTTTGTGGGCGGTCCCCATTAATTCTCCCTCCATGTCCTCACTGCATATTCCCCTTAACTTACTCCATAGGCATGCCCAAAAGGAGCTATTTATAATAAAAAATAAGAAAAAGGAGAATTCTGTGAAGTGTAATTGTGGTCAAAGGGGTCCTTAGAAGGTATAAAGGGACAGCTTTGTAATTGCTGCTTCATAGAACTTCGGAGTTCAGAGAGAGCAGCCTGGTATAGAAAAAAGAACACATACTATAGAGTCCAGCCGACTTTAATCCAGTCCCAGTTCTGCCATTTATTCTCTGTGACCCAAGGCAAATTTGTTAACTTCTCCATGTATCCGTTTTCCTTTTTGAAAAATGAAGGTAACAATCTTTCCCGTGAAAATTGCACATCAAAGGCTCTCACTATTCATTTATTTCATTTGTTCAGCTAATTTATTGATGTTGTACTAGACTCTAATGGTTTCTGCTAGTGTTAATAATTGATGAACACTGTGTCAGGCTTTATTCAGCTGTTAGACCGCCTAAGTCAGGATATGGTCTGCGTTAGAACACATTAGAATTTCAACCCAACATCTCTAAAAAGAGAATGACAAGAAAGATTGCAAAAAATGGCTATTGCTGAGTAACCAGGATAGCAGAAAGGAGCGGTAATCTTTTACTAGAATATGATAGATTTGCAAGTTTGGGCAGTAGCAGTTATATTCTCATCAGATGATACTTAATAACTTCTGAACAAGCAAAAATGATTTATTTTTGTTTATGTGTGGTGAAATTAAACTCTCTGAAAAGGCTATAATTTTTCACAGCTTCCTTAGGATTTGCTATATAGGGAATGGTTAGATTCTTTCTTCAGATTTCTGAGCAGAAACACCACCAAAACAAAACCAAACATAGTTTCAAATCCAAGTAGCTTGAAAGTTGATGTTAGATTGTTTCTGTCCTAAGAACCTTAAAAGCAGGAACACATTTCAATAAGGCTGCCTTTCTTTTTTGCACCTTTGAAATGACTATCATGGATATATTTATAAAAGGTGCATTATTAACCCAGCTATGACCACTTGTCCTTTGGTGGCCAAGTTCAAGGCTTGCATACCAGGGAAGGGAAGTAGTGTTGGTAGAGATGAGGGGAGTTCTTGATAAAGGAGCTACTGATTTGTGTCCATGGTAGCATATAATGTAAGGTCAGTGATGAAAGATTAAATGTCTGAAAAGGATTGTTTTAAACAGTGCCATCTCCTAGGGGTATGCTTGAGGAGCAAATTAAAGCTGTTTTCTTCTTTTTAATTTATTTATTTGAGAGCGAGAGCACACGATCAAGGGCAGAGGGAGAGGGAGAAGCAGACTCCCCTGCTGAGCAGGGAACCCGATGCGGGACTCGATCCCAGGACCCTAGGATCATGACCTGGGCTGAAGGCAGACCATCTGAGCCACCTAGGCATCTTGAGCAAATTATAATGTTTATGATATGGGAAGGGAGGGAGATACGAAAGGTAATATTTTTACACAGATGAAAATGAGCATCTAATAAAGGTTGGTATATGAGCTGGGTTTCTTGGATTATAAAAGTTCAACTCAAACTAGCAAAAAAGAGTTGTTGGCTCACATAACTGGACTTCAAGATAAAAGTAGAACCAGCCTTATGTATATGTGAAATGTAAGACTTGAATATTATCTTGTATTCTTGTCTGCTTTCTCTATCTCTGCAAATTGTGTTTATTTTCTTGAATTATTTTTTCCACATGGCCGAGACAAGCTCAACAAACATTCTTACAGCTCTTCTTCTTCTTCTTCTTTTTAGAGAGCGCGAGCATGTGTGTGTGAACTGAGGGGTGGGGGGCTGAGGTAGAGGGAGAGAGAGAATCTTAAGCAGGTTCCACACTAAGCACAAAGCCAGGTGTGGGGCTCGATCTCACGACCATGAGATCATGACCTGAGCTGAAACCAAGACTCAGAGGCTTAACCGATTAAGCCACACAGGTGCCCCTAAAGTTCACTTTCTTGATCAGCATGTGAAGTATCATATGATTCCAAATTTTCTATGATTAAAATAAATATAGTTGAAGTGATTATTCATTAGGCACTCCCCCCATTGCATCAGTCCTTAAAGTTACATTCAAAAATTAAATCTGTAGTGTAGCTAGGGGGTGCCTGGGTGGTTCAGTCATTAAGCGTCTGCCTTCCACTCAGGTCATGATCCCAGGGTCCTGGGATCGAGGCCCGCATTGGGCTCCCTGCTCCATGGGAAGTCTTCTTCTCCCTTTCCCACTCCCCCGGCTTGTGTTCCCTCTCTGTCAAATAAATAAATAAATAAAATCTTAAAAAAAAAAAAGGTAGTATACCTAGATGGCATGTTCTAGGATTTTCTAAAATAGAAAAGTTATCTTTCCCCCAAGTATGTTCCTGTCCTCTTTTCTTGGTTGTGTATTCTAACTGTTGAACTTGTCTTAAAATCAGAAAACCAGAATGGAGAATGTAACTTTTCCAAAATTTCCCATGTTTCTCCATCCAGGTCTCTCTCATGAGTGAAGTATAATTGCACATTTACAATGATGCCTTACTTATTGAATAGTGATATTCAAGACATTGTCAGCACTAACATTCTTTTATAAGTCAAGAATATACTTTTGAGGGGCGCCTGGGTGGCTCATTTGTTAAGCGTCTGCCTTCTGCTCAGGTCATGATCCCAGGGTCCTGGGATGGAGCCCCGCATTGGGCTCCCTGCTCAGCGGGAGGCCTTTCTCTCTCTCTCCCACTCCCCCTGTTGTGTTCCCTCTCTTACTCTGTCATTCTCTGTCAAATAAATAAAATCTTAAAAAAAAAATAGAATATACTTTTGAAAAAGATGGAAAAGAATGATAGCTACTTAACTGATTACAGAAGTATCTAAACAGCATTCTGGACTTATTCTGACTTACTAAAAATAGGAATTAGTTTTTGAAGAAGATGATAAAATGCATAAGTCTTTGATTCTCTACTATGTAAAATTATAATTTTACACATGAGACAAAAGTACAACGTAGTTTACTTGTAGTGTAATTTACATAATTAAACCTAGAAAATGCAGGCTGAACAAAACTTTATAGAACTGTTATTATTGTGACTCAGTTGGTATAGACTTGAGTTTTTGAAAATGTAATGTTCTTATATATTTTAAATCCTACAGTATAGCCTTAGATCTCTAGACCTAAGGGGATATAATCAAAGGAGTATTGAAGGAAGAGAAAATGTCTGTCAATCATTGCATTTGGACTGAGAAGATCATCTGAACTTTAATATTGGAATTCTGACACTTGGGCTTCAAAAGAGAAACTTTCAATTGGCTATTGATATAAATTAGTAAAAAGCCTATGTAGATCTTGAAGACATTTCTCTAGTTCCCCATTCCCACTTCCAATTTCCAAACAGCAGAGAGAAAAGAAAGAATATTGAAACATTTTCATTTTCTTCAGTAAAGAAATGAAACCCTAATGAAAATGTACTTTTACAAATCACTGAGGGAAACAGGGTCAGGGAAACTGTTTAAGAAGTCTCTTACTATTGGCAGATAAAGAATCATTTCCTTTTCTGCTAGAAAATAAGAGGTGCATTCTTCTCCCAGCAGTTGCCCTGTAGAATACATAAGTGAGACACTGTGGGGTCTAAACAGCAGTAGGATGGAGCCTTTCCCTTGTTTCAGGCTTTGTTTGGTCTGGCTGTGTCTTGTATGTTGCAGCACCACATCTCATCCCCACCATCTCCAGTCAGAATTTATGGTAGTTTCATTTTCCCATCTAATGCAATTTTGCTTGGGCCAACTGATTGTATTTCAGTTTGATTTGGGTTATAATTTAACTTAAAAACGAGGCACCAAGGTACGAGGACCATACTACAAGTTATTTTCATTGTGTAGCTTCTGAAGACAACTGCACAGAAGAATGTTCAGATAGCAAAATATTTACTTGATTACGAAAAATTGGCTATTCTCCTAAGGTTTAATAAATGAGTTATATTTCGGGTGTGTATGTATTTAACTTTTTTTTTTTTTTTAAGATTTATTTGAGAGAGAAAGGGGACAGGGGCAGAGGGAGAAGCAGACATGGAGCCCGACACGGGACTTGATCCCAGGACCCCGAGATCATGACCTGAGCCGAAGGTAGACAGTTAACAAACTGAGCCACCCAGGTGCCCCTATATTTAACTTATTTTCTTTGATTTGTCATTAAACAAGTAAAACTCAAATCTTCTTTCTTTACAGTCAAGTTTGCAAGCATTTTACATAGGTTATTTACTCTCTTTGAATTAAGATATGCTTAATTGCAGGGTAAATTTGTTAAGACTTGGTACTGTTGGGTGGAGAAGCAAGTTGTATTTCATTTTTATAAATGGATTATCCTTACTTGATTTGAATATATGAACCCAGTTGGATTCGGAAACATTATTATTTTAAAGTAGGCACAATAAATTATTAGCCTTGAATAACTAGTAGTATATTATTCTTTCCTGTTTGAAATTACCTGTAGTTGTGGGACTGTTAGACATCTTTTTACCTGATGCTGATGTGGTTATGATAGATGTTCATACATTTTCACTGTCTTCAAGTAAGATAATTGACTTTAAATTTTAGCAACTAGGAAACCATTGAGGATATATCACTTTTCAGTTGTAATTCCGGCCTTTGTTAAGTCTCCTTGACAGATTGAATTTCCATTTTATGTTATAGTGAATGTTCCCTAAGTTTGAATTCACCAAAATTTAATAAGGATCCTAGTTCTTTTTTTGAAAGTGAATATTTATAAGGTATACCAGACTCGTTGACAAAAGTTTATTTCTTGGCACTTTGCATTTGCCAGTTCTATAATTTTTGAAAGTGTTGACAGATTTTTAATAGATTACTCTTCCTTAGAACTAGAAATGACCTAATCCCACACCCAACCATTTTCCTTTTATAGATAAGGAACCAAGGCCCAAATAATACCTAGAAAGTATATACTAGAACCTTCTGTTACTCCTTTATCACAGAGCAGACTGTCAGTAGATTATTAAAATAACTAATTAAATTTGTGGGTCAGAGCTCTTTTGAAATGAAATAGTTGCTCATGTCAGATCTTTTGTGATAATACTATTTTGTGGTAATAGTGAGTCCAAAGATTATTATTTTTTTCTTTAGTCATCATAAGAATTAAACAGAAAATATAGCATCATATGCCAAAGTGGTGTAAAACAGGGCAGGAATGATTAATTCTTTTTCTTCTAATGATAGAAATCTAACTTATGGTAGTTATTAGTTATTGTTTGTATCATAACTCGTACAAGTGAAAGGTACTGACATAGAATACATTAAAGGGGAAAAATACCAACATTAAGTACATCTTCATACATCAGTAAGGACACATGTTTGCAACTAATGAATCACTAAATTCTACCCCTGAAACTAATAATATACTATATGTTAACTAAATTGAATTTAAATAAAATTTTTTTAAAAGACAAATGTATATTGTTCAATCATTTTAATTGGGTGGACATTTCATTATTTAACCAATCACCTATTGTTAGACATGTAGGGCTTTTTTCCTAATTACTTTTCACCATTATGAGAAGCTTTCCAATACCATTTTTGTATATAGTCTTACTTAGTCTGATTATTTCTGTAGAGAAAATTCCTGGAAATAGAATTGCTGGGTCAAAAAGTTCACTCATCTTTCAAGAGTTTAGGTATACAAGGCCAGATTAAAGAAATGTATAATTAGCGCCTTTTATCAGTAGTGTAATTTTTGCTAAGTCTATGGAGAAAAAAACAATATAGCTCATGGTTTCAGTATTAATGTCATTCCTTTTATTGGTGAAGTAGAGCACCATTGCCTCTGTTTTTTATTTTTTTTATTAAAGTTATATTGGGGCACCTGGGTGGCTCAGTTGGTAAGCATCTGCCTTCTCCTCAGGTCGTGATCTCAGAGTCTTGGGATCGAGCCCCATGTCGGGCTCCCTGCTTAGTGGGGAATCTGCCTCTGCTCTGCCCCTCCTCTCTGCTTGTGCTCTCTCTCTGACTCTCTCGTGCTCTCTCTCAAATAAATGGGTAAAATCTTAAAAAAAAAAAAACAAAGTTATATTTACATACAATAAAATTCATTCATTTTAATTACACAGTTTGATGAATTTTTGTAATTATATATAATTGTGCAACCACCACCACAGTCAAGACATAGATCTCTATAGGTCTCTAATCCTAAGAAGTTTTTTCCCATGCCTTTACCATCAGTCCCCATCTGTAACCCCAGGCAACCTTTGATCTGCTTTCTGTCACTGTAGTTTCGTCTTTTCTAGAGTTTCAAACAAATGGAATCATAGAGTACATGGTCTTTTGTGTTTGGCTTCTTTTAGCATAATGTTTTGAGATTCATCCACATTGTTTTGTTTAATATTATTTCATTTGTTTGTAGTATTGTGTTCTATAACATGGATGTGCTAAAGTGTATTCAAACTGATGGGCATTTGGATTGCACATTTTTGGCTATTATACGAAACATGCTGCTATGAACTTCTGTGTACAAGTCTTTACATGGATATAAATTTTTCATAGCTGTTGGATAAACACCCAGAAATGGAATTGCTAGGTCACATGTGAAGT
This sequence comes from Zalophus californianus, assembly GCF_009762305.2. Taxonomy (NCBI): domain Eukaryota; kingdom Metazoa; phylum Chordata; class Mammalia; order Carnivora; family Otariidae; genus Zalophus; species Zalophus californianus. The sequence goes on along the minus strand of NC_045610.1, from coordinate 18,592,090 downwards.
ATGTACTTATGTTTATAAGATACTGCCATACTGTTTTCCAGAGTGTCTGTACACTTTACATTCCCACCAGCAATATATGAGAGTTCAAGTTGCTCCACATCCTCACTACCAATTGTCAGTTTTTTTTCCCTCTAGAGCTTACATTTTATCCAAATAGAGAAATACTCATAATTACAATATAGTGTGATTAGGACCAAAAATGTCACTCTTTTTAAATGTTAGCCATTCTAGTGGGTGTGTAGTGGAATGTCACTATAGTTTTAATTTGCATTTCTTTGATTATCTTTTCATGGGCTCATTCTCTATCGGCATATCTTCTTATTTATTTATTTATTTATTTATTTATTTATTTATTATTTATTTTTAAAGATTTTATTTATTTTTTGACAGAGAGACACAGCGAGAGAGGGAACACAAGCAGGGGGAGTGGGAGAGGGAGAAGCAGGCTTCCTGCCGAGCAGGGAGCCCAACGCGGGACTCGATCCCAAGACACTGGGATAATGACCTGAGCCGAAGGCAGCCGCTTAACGACTGAGCAACCCAGGCACCCCGGCATACCTTCTTTTTTAAAGTGTGCAGATCTTTTGCCCATCTTTAATTGGATTATTAGTCTTCTTACTGTTGAGTTGAAGGAGAGATATGTATTATGGATACAAGTCTTTTGTTGTTTTAAAAAATATTTTCTCCCATTTGATGGCTTGCCTTTTCATTTTCTTAATAGTTTCTTTGGAAGAGCAAAAGTTCTTAATCTTGATGGAGTCCATTTCATCTTTTTTTTTTCTTTCATAGCTTGTGCTTCTTTGTATCCTAAGAAATCTTTGCCTAACCCAAAGTCACAAAAATTTTCTATTTTTCTTTCCTGAAAGTTAATAGTTTTTGCTGTTATATTTAGGTCTGTGATCAACTTTGAATTAATTGTGTCTATAGTGAGAGATATGCATCATGATTTGTTGTTCTCCATGTGGTTATCTCATTGTTCCAGGATCACCGGTTGAAAAAAAAACTTTCACTCTATTACCTTGGCTCCTTTGTTCAAAATCAGTTGACATGTAAGTTTGGGTCTATTTTTGGACTCGACTGTCTTGTTTTATGTCTGTCTGTCTATCATTATGCCAATACCACACCATCTTGATTTCTGTAACTTTGTAATAAGTCCTGAAATCAGGTAGTGTAAATCCTTCAACTTTGTTCTTCAAAACTGTTTTGCATATTCTAGATTTTCTGTCTTTCCGTATGAATTTTTAAATCAGTTGTTTGGTTGGAATTGTACTGATTCCAAAGATAAATTTTTTTTAAAGATTTGTTTTTTATTTTTTTTTATTTATGAGAGGAAAAGAGCTCGCAATCGGGGGAAGGAGCAGAGGGAGAGGGACAAGCAGACTCCACACTAAGTGTGGAGACTGACACAGAGCCATATCTCAGGACCCTGAGATCATGACCTGAGCTGAAACCAAGAGTCAGTTGCTTAACTGACTGAGCCATCTAGGCGCCCTCTAAAGATAAATTTTGGAAGGTTTGCTATTTGAACAATATTAAGTCTTTGAAGCCAGTGAACATGAAACCATGGGCATGGTATTTCTCTTTATTTAGGTTGTCTCTAATTTCTCTTTGCAACATTTTGTAGTTCTCAGTGTAGAGATCTCACATGTCTTTCATTAAATTTATTCTTAAGTATATTATTTTTTCATTCTATTTTATTGTAAATTGGGTTTTTAAAATTTTTATCGGGTAATTGTTCATGGCTAGTATATAGAGATACAGTTGAATTTTGTATATTAACCTTATATCCTGGAACTTTGCTACATTAACTTATTAATTCTAGTAGTTTTGTTGAAGGTTCCTTAGAGTTTGCTACATGCATGATCATGTCATCTGTCAGTGAGGACAGTTTTTCTTAAATTTTCACCCATATGCCTTTTATTTATTTTTCCTCTTATTGTGTTAGCTAGGTACCCCAATATACTGTTAAATAGAAGTAGTGAGAGTGGACATCCTTGCCTCATTTCTGATCCTCGAAAACACAAAGACTTTCATCATTGAGTATGATTTTAGCTGTCAGTTTTCATCTGGTTGAGGAAGTTACCTGCCTTTAATCATGAAAAGAGTATTGAATTTTGTCATATGCCTTTTCTGCATTTATTCAAATGATTGTGTTCATTTTCTCTTTTATTCCAGTATGGTAAATTGCTTTGATTTTCAGAAGTTAAACCAACCCTGCATTCCCACATTAAGCCCCACTTGATTGTGATGAATTTTCCTCTGTATATACCATTGGATTCAATTTGCTAATATTTTGTTTAGGATTTTTGCAATTTATGTTATGTTCTTGAGGGACATTGATCTATAATTGTCTTTTCTTATGGTATCTGTAGCTGTTTTGATATTAAGACAATACTGACCTTATAAAATAAATTAAGTGTTGTTCCCCTCTTTATTTTCTGAAAATTTATAGAATTGATTTTGTTATTTTCTTGAACATTTGATAGACTAAACCAGGGAAGCCATCTGTGTCTTCAGTTTTCCTTAAGGGAAATTTTTAAATTATGAATGCAATTTCTTTAATTGATATAGGGTTATTTGGGTTAACCCTTTCTTTTGGGGTCACTTTTGGTCATTTCTGTCTTTCAAGGAATTTGCTAATTGCTAAATTTATGAGCATAAAAGTTTTTATAATATTCCCTTACACTTTTTTTTTTTTTAAAGATTTTACTTATTTATTTGTCAGTGAGAGAGAGCACAAGCAGGGGGAGTGGCAGGCAGAGGGAGAAGCAGGCTCCCCGCTGAGCAAGGAGCTGATGCAGGACTCGATCCCAGGACCCCGGGATCATGACCTGAGCCGAAGGCAGAGGCTTAACTGGCTGAGCCACCCAGGTGTCCCTCCCTTACACTTTTAATAGCTACAGGATCTGTAGTGATATGCCCTTATTCATTCTTGATACTGATGAATTTTGGCCTCTTTTACTCTTCCTTTTTTTCTCCCTTGATCAGTATTGCTAGAGGACTAGTAATTTTATCAGTCTTTTTAAAGAACCACCTTTTGTTCTTTAATTAATTTTAGTTCTTAATTCTTTTCTTCCTGTTTATTTTAGATTTCATTTGCTATTCCTTTTCTAGCCTTTTTAAAAGAATTTATTTATTTATTTATTTATTTATTTGACAGCGAGATAACACAAGCAGGGGGAGTGGGAGAGGGAGAAGCAGGCTCCCCGCCAAGCAGGGAGCCTGATGTGGGGCTCAGTCCCAGGAGCCTGGGATCATGACCTGAGCCAAAGGCAGCTGCTTAACCAACTGAGCCACCCAGGCACCCCTTTTCCTAGCTTTTTAAAAGACCTATTTATTTATTTATTTATTTATTTGAGAGCGCGAGGGCATGTGCACATGCACTCACGCGTGAGTTGGGGGAGAAGCAGAGGGAGAGGGAGAGAATCTCAAGCAGACTTCTCCCTGAGCAAGGAGCCCATCGTGGGGCTTCATCTCATCACCCAGTGAGATCATGACTTGAGCCAGAATCACAAGTCAGATGCTTAACCAACTGAGCCACCCAGGTATTGCTTCTTAAGGTGAAAATTCAGGTTATTGAGTTTGATTTCTTTTTCTAACACAGTCATTTAAAGCTACTAATTTACCTGTAAATACTCTTTTAACTACATACCAAATTTTGCTCTGTGGTATTTTCATTATTATTCAGTTCAAAATATTTTCAAATTTCTCTTGTGATTTCTTCTTTGACTTGTTGATTATTTAGAAGTATATTAATTTCCAAATATTTGTGTTTTTCTCTTGATCTTAGTGTTAAAGATTTCTAATTTAATTCCGTTGTGGCCAAAGAATATTTTTTATATGATTCTAATCTTTTTAAATTTATTTATTTATTTTTAAAGATTTTATTTATTTGTCAGAGAGAGCAAGCATGTGCACACAAGCAGGGGGAGCAGCAGGCTCCGCACTGAGCAAGGAGCCTGATGCGGCACTCGATCCCAGGACCCTGGGATCATAACCTGAGCAGAAGGCAGACGCTTAACTGACTGAGCCACCCAGGCATCCCTCTTCTTGAGGTTATTGAAACTTATTTCACAGCTCAGAATATGGTCTGTCCTGGTAAACATAGCCTGTGCTCTTGAAAAGAATATTTTTTCTGCTGTTGTTAGGTGTGATGTTCTATAAATACCAATTAAGGAAAGGCCAGATACGCTTTTTTTTTTTTTAAATTGGGAGAGAGAGTGAGTGTGTGTGTGTACTTGTGCTTGAGTGAGGGCGAGTGAGTGGAGGTGCAGAGGGAGAGGGAGAGAGAATCTCAAGCAGATTCTGCACTGAGCTCGGAGCCTGATATGGGACTGGATCTCACAACCCTGATATCATGGCCTGAGCTGAAACCAAGAGTCAGATGCTCAACCAACTGAGCCACCCGGGCATCCCCAGATATGTCTTATTTGATGTTTTGTTTAGCTCTTCTGCCAATTAATAAGAGAGGTTAAAATCACAACTATAATTGTGGAGTTGTCTACTTCCCTTTTTAGTTCTGTAAATTTAGCTTTGTTTATTTTGAAGCTATGTTGTTAGGCACATGCACACTTAGGATTGTTATGTCCCCTGATGAAATGCCCTTTAATGTATATAAAATGTCTCTCTTTATATCCTATATAAATTTTGTCTTGAAATCTATTTTATCTAATATTGATATAACCACTCCAGACTTGTTATGCTTATAGAAGTGGTATGGTATATCCTTTTTCATTCATTTACTTTTAACGTGTCTTGGTGGTTAAACTGTGTCTCTTACAGACAGCATATAGTTGGGTGTTGTTTTATTATCCATATTGACAGTCTGTGTTGTAATTGGATTTTTAGTTTGTTAATGTTTAATGTAATTAGTGATATGGTAAGGTTTGGGTTTACCATTTTATTATTTGTTTTCTATCATCTCTTGTTTTTTTGTTTTTATGCTCCTTTTTGCCTGCCCCTTCACTTTGGGGTCATTTGAACTATATTTTTAGAATTCTGTTTCAATTTTCCTTTTGCCTTTTTGGCCATACTTATTTGCATTATGTTTTTAGTAAGTTGCACCAGGGATAGCAGAATACATTCTTATCTTTTCATAGCTCACCTACAATTAGTAATGTACTACTTCTAACAAAATATAAGAATTTTGCAACATTACAACATCTCCTCATTTATGGCATGGTTGTTATATGTAGTGCATTATGAGCCCCACAGAGTCATTTTATCAGATTTTCTTAAATTTTGTTAGTGTTAATTGTAATTTTGTTAAATTTACAGATGAATCAGTAATTTACATGCTAATAATATTTTCCCACTTAATTATGGCTGTGTAATGCCACTTGAGAATTTAGAGCTAAAAACAACATGCTTTATGAATCTGCAGTCTGATTCAGTGGGGATAGTTAGTTGCTGCTTCATTGGGTGTCAGCCCTGACAGCTCTAAGGCTGAAAGTTGGAATCACCTGAAAGCTTCCTTCCTCAACGTAAATGGTGGCTAGGCTACAGCAGCTAGGGCTCCTCAGGTATCTGTGTAGTCACTTCAGCATGGTGGCTACAGGAGAACCAGACCTCTTTCTTACATGGTAGCTCAGCTCCAAGGGTCAAAAGGGAGTTTTGTTTGATTGGCTTATGTTTGGAAGAATTTCAGCATTTGAGTAACATTTGTCACAAGCTTCCCTCAGATTCAAGGGAAGAAGATAGGGCCCATCTCTCATGAGGGGAACGGAGAGGTTTTGAAGACTTCATTGGTAATGTGGAATTGGTGGCCGTTTTTGGAAGATAAAGTCTGTCACCCCCTTCTCTTTCAGGAATGTGGTTAATTCTGTTTATTCAAGTTATGTTTTGTATTTTTCAGTAAAATGTTACATTTTTATATATCTATATTCATCTATTACCTATCTGTCCTTCATCCCTTATTAGATTTATTCTGGTATGTTTTGGATCATTGAGGATCTCTTTTCATATTACTATTTTTTTCCTCTTTAGTATGATTTTGACATTGAAAAAGACTGTCTTTGCAAAACAAAGTAGAATATTTCTAATGTGATATAAATTGATTCTACCTTCATGTGCTATACTAACTTTTTAGAGGACTTTTAAGCTATATGTTTAAGAATTGCCATTTGGGAAGGAAATAGAATTTTTGGCTTCTGGTCCAGCATCAGGGAGCTTAGAAGTTGCCATTCCATCCTAAGCAATGGTGAAGTGGAGGGAATTTTATTTTGTAATATGTGATTCCTACTCTGTTTCTTGCAACTTTATATAGTGTTAAAAATGTGTGAGAAAAGTGACAAGGATGAGTCCTGTAGGTAGCTCTCTGGAAGGAAAGAAAGTTTAGTAAACCAGCCACCTTTGAGATTATGCATCACATGCCTTTTTAGTGTGAATTAGAATCTTTGGGTACTCAGCTTTCTAAGATTATGCTTTACCTCTTTTTCTGAACTATAGAACTTTTCTGATGTTAAAATTTTTTTGAAAGTTGTTTGTATTCAGCCATACATTAAAAATAGTTCAGGGGCACATGGGTGACTCAGTCAGTTAGGCATCTGACTCTTGATTTCAGCTCAAGTCGTATCTCAGGGTTGTGAGATTGTGTCCAGCGTTGGGCTCAGTGCTAAGCTTGGAGCCTGCTTAAGATTCCCTCTCGGGCGCCTGGGGGGCTCAGTTGGTGAAGCAGCTGCCTTTGGCTCAGGTCATGATCCCAGGGTCCTGGGATCGAGCCCCAAGTCAGGCTCCCTGCTCAATGGAGAGCCTGCTTCTCCCCACTCCCTCTGCCCGCCCCCCACCCTGGTTCGTGCACTCACGTGCTCTCTCTCTCTCTCTCTGTATCTCAAATAAATAAAATCTTAAAAAAAAAAAAGATTCCCTCTCTCTTTCTCCCCCTCTGCCCCCCCCCCCAAATAGTTCAACAAGAGCTGCTTCAGATAGTCACTGTATATTTACAGTCCTAAAGATTTGGGGCACCTGGGTGGCTCAGTCGTTAAGCGTCTGCCTTCCGCTCAGGTCATGATCCCAGGGTCCTGGGATCGAGCCCCACATTGGGCTCCCTGCTTAGTGGGAAGCCTGCTTCTCCCTCTCCCACTCCCCCTGCTTGTGTTCCCTCCCTCGCTGTCTCTCTCTGTGAAATAAATAAATAAAATCTTTTATTTTTTTTCTTTAAATTTTTTATTGTTATGTTAATCACCATACATTACATCATTAGTTTGTGATGTAGTGTTCCATAATTCATTGTTTGTGCATAACACCCACTGCTCCACGCAGAACGTGCCCTCTTTAATACCCATCACCAGGCTAACCCATCCCCCCATCCCCCTCCCCTCTAGAATCCTCAGTTTTTCAGAGTGCATCGTCTCTCATGGTTCGTCTCCCCCTCCGATTTACTCCCCTTCATGCTATCTTCTTTTTTTTCTTAACATATATTGCATTATTTGTTTCAGAGGTACAGATCTGTGATTCAACAGCCTTGCACAATTCACAGCGCTCACCTGGCACATACCCTCCCCATTGTCTGTCACCCAGCCACCTCATCCCTCCCACCCCACCCCCACTCCAGCAACCCTCAGTTTGTTTCCTGAGATTAAGAATTCCTCATATCAGTGAGGTCATATGATACATGTCTTTCTCTGATTGACTTATTTCACTCAGCATAACACCCTCCAGTTCCATCCACGTCGTTGCAAATGGCAAGATCTCATTTCTTTTGATGGCTGCATAATATTCCATTGTATATATATATACACCACATCTTCTTTATCCATTCATCTGTCGATGGACATCTTGGCTCTTTCCACAGTTTGGCTATTGTGGACATTGCTGCTATAAACATCAGGGTGCATGTACCCCTTTGGGTCCCTACATTTGTATCTTTGGAGTAAATACCCAGTAGTGCAATTGCTGGATCGTATGGTAGCTCTATTTTCAACTTTTTGAGGAACCTCCATACTGTTTTCCAGAGTGGCTGCACCAGCTTGCATTCCCACCAACAGTGTAGGAGGGTTCCCCTTTCTCTGCATCCCCGCCAACATCTGTCGTTTCCTGACCTGTTAATTTTACCCATTCTGACTGGTGTGAGGTGATATCTCATTGAGGTTTTGATTTGGATTTCCCTGATGCCGAGCGATGTTGAGCACTTTTTCAAGTGTCTGTTGGCCATTTGGATGTCTTCTTTGGAAAAATGTCTGTAAACAAAATCTTTTAAATAAAAAAATAAAAATGAAGTCCTAAGGATTTAATTAAGGGAATTTTTAATGTGTATTTAAAGTTGAGATAATAGGGGCGCCTGGGTGGCTCAGTTGGTTAAGAGACTGCTTTCGGCTCAGGTCATGATCCTGGAGTCCCTGGATCGAGTCCCACATCAGACTCCCTGCTCAGCAGGGAGTCTGCTTCTCTCTCTGACCCTCTTCCCTCTCGTGCTCTCTCTCTCTCTCTCACTCTCTCAAATAAATAAAATCTTTAAAAAAAATAAAGTTGAGATAATGAATTTGGAAATATGCTTAGATTTTAAATTATATCTGTTTCACACAGTGGTAGCAAATTAATGTCAGTGATAAACTTTTGAAACCAAATTCTGAATAAATAGTCTTGAAAACAAGCAAAAAACGAATATATTCTTAAACTTAGCAGGTTTGTAGGTTACAGTTCCAAGGGAAATAGTTTTAAGATTGATAAGCTCTTAGAAGAATTTTCTGACCACTTTACCTGCTAGTTTTTTGACTCCTACATTTATCACATTGTATTATTCTCATTCTATTTCTTTCTTTCTTTTTTTTTTTTTAAGATTCTATCCATTCATTTGACAGAGAGACACAACGAGAGAGGGAACACAAGCAGGGGGAGTGGGAGAGGGAGAAGCAGGCTCCCCGCGGATCAGGGAGCTCCCCGATGTGGGGCTCGATCCCAGGACCCCCGGGATCATGACCCGAGCCAAAGGCAGATGCTCAACCAGCTGAGCCACCCAGGCGCCCCCTCATTCTATTTCTTATTGGTCATAGTTGCTACTTAAATTAGTGGAAGACTTCAGAATTCCTGTTCAACTTGAGATTCCCTGTTGACCCTGTCTGGTGATAAATATGTTTCCTGCCTGGTGTCTACTGCATTACATTGTTCACCAAAACTATTCTCTAAGAACAGACAGGGATTTTTTTTTTTAAGGTTTTTATTTATTTATTTGTCAGAGAGAGAGCACAAGCAGGGAGAGCAGCAGGCAGAGGGAGAAGCAGACTCCTGGCTGAGCAGGGAGCTCGACACAGGACTCGATCCTAGGACCCTGGGATCATGACTGGAGCCGAAGGCAAGACACCCAACCATTTGAGCCACCCAGGCATCCCCAGACAGGAATTTTGAGATAGGGTCTTGGAATAAAAGTATGTAAAGTCGCTTTACTAGCCTCTTTCTCAGACCATGGCAGCTTCTTTCTTTTCTGGTTTGTTTCTCCTGGGAATTTGTGTGACCTGATAACAAATTGCTATATATAAACATTTTTACTTTACCATAGTGGAACTTTTCCAATCAATGGAAGGCAGGGGCTAGGTTTTAGTTACTTTTATTAGATGTTGTGATAGTTTTCAGATAGACTTATGTGGCAAACAAACTTGACATTTCTCATCCTTCATGACTTTGATGGTTAATTTCATCTTTCCTGAAGTGAAGTGAAACTAACAACAAGCAGAGCAAGTCTTTCAAGGACAGAGTCAGGATCCATGTGGAAGTAATTTGCATTTATTTGGTAGGAGGTAGTAGTAATAGTCTTGAAATCTTTTTACATGGAACCCTGTACTTGTAGGTTCGGGAAAGCCTCTCTTTTTCCCTGGGATGGTATTTTGGATTTAAGTGGCAAAAGAACAACTAAGAACAATCTGATGCTGTCCTAATTCTAAATCCATTTTATGGTCTTCTTGTGGTCACCTTCTCTGAACTCCCACTACTGAAACTATTGCACCATTGAATCCCACTTTAGTTCTGCTTGATTTAATAGCCTTCCATTTTTCTGGTGGTTTTGTTAGGTGTTCCTCTCCTCAGGAGAATGCCAGGCAGCAGACCATTTTCTGTATTCAACCACATTTTGCATGACTGTCTCTGATTGCTACCTTTGAATTTTCATCTTGGTTCGAAGATTTTCTGTCTTAGCTGAAGGGAAAGGAAACAGGCACCTCTTTTCATCCAATGCAGCCTTTCAAATTCATATCCCAAAGGAGGATTGAAAATCCTCCTACCATGTAATATACACCTGAAATTCTAGCTGTAGTATAACAGGTGGCTTCTCTAAATGGCTAGTGAGCTGTAGCTGAAGCAAATGCATCCGTCCTTACCTGAGATTTTATAGTTTGCAATTATATAAGTGTCTATATTATATTAACCTATAAATATATTTTAAACTGGTAATATAAAATTCTTAAATGTGTATTTGATCCAAAGGCTGGTGTGCTTCAGAGCTAAACCTGGGATGGTGTTTTCATCTCCTTTCCTCCAGCTAGCTGTCTTTTCAAGTAGGAGAAAATACGGATTATCCTTCAAAGGGTTGCAGCTGTCATTTGCTGATGAAAAATGGATTTGAGAAAAAGTGAGGTCTCAGTCATCAGATACATCCCTGCCAGGTGTTTGAGCAACCAGATCCTCCCTTTACCCCTTAAGTGAGGCATTGAAGAAGATCTAGTAATTTACCCATGTATGGACCATAGAAGAAAGCCTTGTTATCTCTTACTAGCAACATTTAAGCCCACCCCTATTTCCCCAGGTGGGTCTGAGGTAGACATTGTTAGTTAATTATGATCACTTTGCTCATTTAGAGCTATTTTGCTCCCTGCATCATGCCAGCAGGCTTCAATGCACAGAGCCAAGGTTGTGTAGAGCCCTGTGTTAGAACACCAACATATGAAAGTTCATTTTTTGTAATGTTTGATGTTCTGTTGTGGGTGATTTACTTCATTTCCTTTATTTTTCTGTTTACAATAATTAAAATTCAGAGGTAGAATAAATTACGACATTTGCCATTGCATTTTTTCCAAATATGTTTTCTAAAATTTATCCTGCATCAAAAGTGTTCGTATTGTGGTTAAAGAACCTAGCATGAAGTACAAAGAATAATGATTTGTGCACCTCACTGTACCTATTTTATTGAAAACATACCTCAAACAAGATTAATTTTCTTTACTTTTTATTTATTTATTTTTAAAGATTTTGTTTATTTATTTGACAGAGAGAGAGACACAGCGAGAGAAGGAACACAAGCAGGGGGAATGGGAGAGGGAGAAGCATGCTCCCGCAGAGCAGGGAGCCCGATGCGGGGCTCGATCCCAGGATCCTGGGATCATGACCTGAGCCAAAGTCAGTCACTTAACGACTGAGCCACCCAGGCACCCAAGTTTTTTTACTTTCTAGAATGTTTTTGCATATTCAGAAATTATCCTCAACTAAAATAGCATACTTTATTTATATGGGCAAAATACTGTTTTCCTGTACATTATCATTATAAAATAATTTCCAATTCATATATAGTGAAATTATATAAAGTATTTATCCCCAAATTTCATTTGTAAAATTGGGATATGTCTTACACACTTTGCTATATGCCAGCAGATGTGTTCCAGATTATGTAACAGGGAAACATGGGAAACAAAACCTTATAAATGCAAGAGCTATATCAAGAACACTTGAGTAGGTGACAATATCTCACTATCAGAATTTCAATTCAAATGAACCAAAAATTAATTGCTCTCTAATAAAATAAATTTTTTAAAGAACGAAATGGAAATAGTAGGCATATATGCTTTATTTAATTTTACACACCATTTCTTGATAAATATTTTCAGCATGAGTTTTACATACAGCATCCTTAAATTATGGTGCAGTAAGATTACAAATGAGTAGCAAAACATAGCATATTTTCAAATAGATGAAAAAGGGAAATATATACTACAAAAAGCTATACTACTTGAAAGACATTTAAAAAAAAACATCACCAGGGGCGCCTGGGTGGCTCAGTCGTTAAGCCCTTCCGCTCAGGTCATGATCCCAGGGTCCTGGGATTGAGCCCCGCATCAGGTTCCTTGCTCAGGGGAGTCTGCTTCTCCCTCTTGCACTCCCCCTGCTTGTGTTCCCTCTTTCGCTGTGTCTCTCTCTGTCAAATAAATAAATAAAATCTTTAAAAAAAAAATTATTCAACTCAAGGCTGACAAAGCTAAACTTAAGAGTTTTATTCAACTCTACATGTCTATTTCAATGAGAAAAAAAATATGTGATGGACTAGTTAATCTCAAAAAGATCTAAGAAAACAGTAATAATGTAGACAAAATTAAGAACTTTTTAAAAAATATATAATGTATTATTTGTTTCCAGGGTACAGGTCTGTGATTCATTAGTCTTCTATAATACACAGTGCTCATTACAACACATACCTTCCCCAATGTCCATCAGTTGCTCCATCCCCCCAACCCCCTCCCCTCCAAGATGAGAACTTTTGAAATGGTTAATTTTTTGTAAAAACTTAGAAACTAGACAATAAAAATTTAGAACAGTGCACTAGATACTTTGAATAAGTCAGTTGTAGTAGGAAACACAAGAAAACTTGCTGGAATCACTGGTGAATATTTTTCAGCAGATCATACATGTATCATATAAATAGCCACTAAATACCGAAGGATACTGTTTTATTTTGTGAGGCAGATAGATATGCCAATCTTGTTGATGAACACAGATGAAAATTTTCTAAATAAAGTAATGAAATAGAATGCATATTAAAAGGTGTTCAACATAATACAAAAAATATTCACGACCAAGTGAGATTTAGTACAGAAATTTAAGATTGTTTCTGTGAAAGGAAAACTATTAACATAATCCATTTCATTATTAGGAAAAACAGTAAAATCAATTAAACCAACATTCATTGACCTAGAATAGAGAAACTATTATTCTAGGCCCTGGAAAGTTTCAAAGATACATATAGTAGAGTCCTTGTTCCCAAGGATTTATAATCTGGTAAATTTAAAAAGAAAATCAGTGAAAATCATGATGTCCCCACAATATTTTTAAATATTCTAAAAATATTTTATAAAAAATCAACACTATTTCTGATAACTCTGAAAAGTATAAAGGAAATAGATTTTCCCTATATAAAAAGGTTTCTCTATATATTTGTAACTAAAAATCAACATTAACCAAAATGAAAAAGTAGAGGCATCAACAAAATAATGCTCTCTGTTACCGAATGTCAGCCAGTGTATAAAGGTAAAACAAAACAAGGTATAGATATATGCAAGAAGGAAATTAAGTTATAACAATGTAAATGATAGTTATATACCTTGAAAAATCTCAAGAATTCAACTGCATAACAATTGAATCTAGGAAAGTTGCAAATTTTAAATTAAAAGTATGTTACTGTATCTTAACAATAGATTATAAAACAATAAATGTACACTTATTTACAGTGGTACACATTAAATACTTTAGCTTAATGTTATGTGTATGTGAAAAATAAAGTTTAATGGCAAGCAGAAAAGAAGTTTGAATAAGTAGGGAGTTATACCCTAGCTAAAGGGAAAGCCAAATGTATTAAAGTCCCATGCTTACTATATTAGTATATTTAATATTTACTCGAGTAAGATACTGACATATCTTAAAGGCTTGCCACTAACATCACCTGGGAGCTTGCTGTATTTGCAGAAGTTCAGTTCCCTACCCCAGACATAGTGAATCAATCTACATTTTAAGATTTTTAAGAATTCCAGGTGATTCGTATGTATATTAAAGTTATAACTGCACTGTTTAAAGCAATAGTTCTTGAATCTTATTAAAAGTCAAAGTCAGCTGGGAGCTCTTTAAAATACAAATTTTTAGGCCCTGCCACAAGTTTAATGAAATAGAGTGGCTTCCGTTTTTGTATTTCTTTTTCTAAAGCCCACCAGTTGCTTATGATATGCCAAATTTAATCGTAGCTGCTTTAAAGAGTTTGATAAATTGGCAGTAAAGTGTATATGAAAAAGTTGTAAGACATTGGTTGAAAAATAAAGAAGTAAACCATACAACAAAGTAGCAGTTCCAAAAATTGATTCATGGTTTATATTGTTATAAACCAATACCTCATTGCATACATTATAGGAATTTCCAAGTGAATTAGAGTTAAACACTGATATTAAAAAAGAGAAATACCATTTTTCTGTATTTGAATAAGTGATTAGTATGTGATCTTATGTGGATAAATGGAAAAACTGTAAATATCAAGGGAAGAAACTATATGAATAAAATCAGAATAGGGCCTAGAATATTGTAAACTGTTTATGCTCTGAGGTGACAATTTGTTTTTGTTCTAACAGTCTTCGGAGGCATACTTTACATACCATAAAATTCACCCATTATGAATACAATACTCCCCCGTTATCCACAGGGGGTATGGTATGTTCTAGGACCCTAGTAGATGCCTGAAACTGCAGCTGTAGGTTGTACCAAATCTTTTATGTATATAAAATATGTACATATTATATATACACACACACTTAAAGATTTATATATAAAATTATAATATATTTATAAATATATAAGGACTTATTAATTTTATATTAATTTTTAATATATATTTAAATATTTTAGAGAAATATCTTGTATTTTATATATAAAATAGACTGTAATAGACATAGATATATATAGATATATAATATATATTTAAGATAATACATATTTATAAATATATATAAAGTTTTATTTTAGGGAGTGAGTGTGCCTGGGGAGGGGCAGTGGGAGAGGGAGAGAGAATCCTCAAGCAGACTCCCTGCTGAGCACAGAGCCCAACAGGGAGCTCTATCCCAGGACCCTGAGATCACGACCTGAGCAAAAATCAAGAGTCGGCTGCCCAACCAACTGAGCCACCCAGGTCCTCCCCAACCTTTATATATGTTTTTCCCTATACATACGTACATACTTATGATAAGGTTTATTTTTAAATTATTTTGGCTTTTTTTTTTTTAGTTTAAATTCCAGTTAGCATGCAGTATAATACTAGTTTCAGGTGTGATAGGGTTTAATTTATAAATTAGGCATAGCAAGAGATTAACAATAATAATAATGGAACAATTACAATATACTGTAATAAAACTTATGTGAATGTGGCCTCTCTCAAAATATTGTACTATATTCATCCCTTTTGTGATGATAAAATGATGATGATGATAAAATGATGAGGTGAGGTGAATGACATAGGCATTGTGACATAGCATTAAGCTACTGTATTGACCTTTTGACATTGTGTCAAAAGGAGGGGGTCATCTGCTTCCAGACAGCAGTTGACCACAGGTAAGTGAAACTGTGGATAAAGGGGGACTATTACATGTAATTCAGTGATTTTTAGTAAATTTCACTGTTAATGCACTTATCACCACAACCCAATTTTAGGGCATTTCATCATCCCTAAGAGAGATTTAACACTTTACAGTCAATCCCCCATTCCATTCCAAAACTTAAATGGTCACTGAAATGCTTTCTGTCTCTATAAATTTGTCTTTTCCAAAATTTCTTATAAATGGTATCATGTACTATGTGGTCTTTGTGTCTAGCATCTTTCCCTTAGCATAATGTTTTTGAAGTTTATCCATGTGTTAATAAGTAGTAGTTTGTTCCTCTTTATTCTGTTGTATAGGTAGACCACAGTTTGTTTATCCATTCACTGGTTGGTGGATTTCACCCCAGTTTTTGGCTATAATACTGCTATGAATATTGACATGTCTTTGTGTGAACAAATGTTTTTTTTCTCTCTCTTTTTTTTTAGATTTTATTTATTTATTTGTGTGAGAGAGAGAGCACAAGCAGAGGGAGTTGGCAGAGGGAATGGGAGAAGCAGGCTCCCCACTGAGCAGGGAACCTGATATAGGGCTATTAGGACCTGGGCCGAAGGCAGACACTTAACCGACTGAGCCACTCAGGTGCCCTGTGAACAAATGTTTTCATTTCCCTTGTGTAAATATATAAGAATGAAGTTGCTGGGTCATATGGTATGTTTATTTTAACTTTTTAAGAAACTGCCAGCCTGTTTTCCAAAGTGGGTATTTCATTTTACATTCCCATCAGTGATATATGAGGATCCCAGTTTTAACTGAGACTGCATTGAATCTCTAGGTCACTATGGGGAGAATTACCATCTTAACATTGAATTTTCTATTTTTTTAAAATGTTTTATTTATTTATTCATGAGAGTCAGAGAGAGAGAAAGAGAGAGAGAGGCAGAGGCAGAGGGAGAAGCAGGCTCCCCACCTAGCAGGGAGCCCGATGCAGGACCCAATCCCAGGACCCCGGGATCACGACCCGAGCCGAAGGCAGATGCGTAACCATCCGAGCCACCCAGGCGCCTGAATATGAAATGTTTGGTATATTTAAATCTTCTCAGCATTAATTTTGCAGTTTGCAGTATATACATCTTATACTTCCATTAAATTTAGTCTCTATGTATTCTTTTTGATTCTGTTGTGAATTTTTAATTACATCCTTAGATTTTTCTTTACTGGTATATAGAAAAACAATGAGTTTTTATGTAATGATCTTGTATCCTGCAACCCTGATAAACCTGTTCATTAGTTCCAGTAGTGTGTGTGTGTGTGTGTGTGTGTGTGTGTGTGTGTGTGTTCCTTAGGATTTTCTAGATAGAGAATCATGTTATCTACAAATAAAACCAGTTTATTTTTTCCTCTTCAGTTTAGGTGCCTTTAATTTTTTTCTCTTTTTTGGCATTTTTCTGCTGACAAGACCTCTAGTAAAATTTTAGTAGACATGGCGAGAGTAGACATCTTTATCTTGTTTCTGATCTTAGGGGGAAGTAGTCAATCTTTTATTGTGAAATAAGGTATTTATTAGCTCTGTGTTTTTCATAGATGCACTTTGTCACATTGAAGAAGTTCCCTTCTATTTCTAGTTTGTTGAATGTTTTTATCATGGGTTCGATTTTATGTTGTTGGATTTGATTTTCTACTCATTTGTTTATGGATTTTCCATCTATAGTCATGAAGGATATTGCATTGTAATTTTCATCTCTTGTGATGTCATTGTCTGACTTTGGCTGCAGAATGCAATTGGGAAGTTGTCTCTTTTCAGTTTCTGGAAGAATTTGTGAAACACTGGTACTGTTCTTTAAATGTTTGATATAACTGATTAATGATGCCATCTGGACCTGGGCTATTCATTGAGAGAATATGTTGAATTACTGATTCAGTTTCTTGTTCTAGGTTTAGTCTGATTTTCTATTCTTGAGATTTTTTTTCAGTAATTTGTATCTCTCAGACTTTTTCTATTTCATATAAGTTTCCTGATATGTTAGCACAAAAGTTGTTTTTCACATTCCCTTATGATCCTTTTAATTTGTGTAGCCTCAAATAGTGATGTCCCCTTTTATATTCCTGATTTTGTTGGTTTGTGTCTTTGTTTTTGATCAGTTTAGCTAAAGGTTTATCAATTTTTTTAAAGTTTTTTTTTTTTTTTTATTTAATCGACAGAGACAGCGAGAGAGGGAACACAAGCAGGGGGAGTGGGAGAGGGAGAAGCTGTCTTCCCGCGGAGCAGGGAGCCTGATGGAGGGCTCGATCCCAGGACCCTGGGATCGTGAACTGAGCCGAAGGCAGTCGCTTAACCAACTGAGCCACCCAGGCACCCCTCAGTTTTTCATCTATTCAAAGAACCATCTTTTTATTTCATTGATTTTCTTGATTTGTTATTTTATTGTTTCCATTCTGATTTTATTACTTCCTTTTGCTTGCTTTGGGTTTAATTTATTCTTTTTCTAGTACTCTTTAGGGAAAAGCTTACATATTACTGTCTGGAGTCCTTTATTTCCTATATAGCTGTTTAAAGGTATAATTTTTCCCTCTAAGCACTGCATCCAATAAATTCTTAAGTATTGTGTTTTAATTTTTATTCAACTTGAAATATTTTCTAATATCCTTGCGAATTCTATGTTGACCCATGGATTATTTAGAAATGTTTTGTTTAATGTCCTAATATTTGAGGATTTCCCAATTTTATTTCTATTATTTGTAATTCTGTTGTGGGCTAACAAAACATGCTTTGATTTCAGTTCTTTCCGTTTATTGAGACTTGTTTTATGACCTAGCATTTGGACATTTCTAGAGAAGGTTCTCATTGTGCTTGGAGAAAAATAGGTATTCTATTCTCATTGGGTACAGTGTTCTATAAATGTCACTCAGGTCATATTAGTTGATGTTATTTAAATCTTTTCTACCCTTGCTTACTTTGTATTTAGTTGTTCTGGTTTTGAGAGTAGAGTATTAAAACCTCCAAATATAATTGTTGAATTGTCTACTTCTTCTTTTCTGTCAGTTTTGCTTTGTGAATTGTGGGTCTCTATTTTTAAGTATGTATACATTGATAATTGTTGTATCTTCTGATATATTGACTCTTTTACCATTATGAAATGTCCCTTATTGTCTATAGTAATATTTCTTTTCTTAAAATCTTTCCTGCCTTTATATTAATTACTTTGTCCAGCTCTCTTATTGGCACTATTTGTATGGCATATCTTTTCCATTCTTTAACTTCTAACCTATGTCTGTTTTTGAATATAAAGTATGTCTTTTGTAGATGGCATGTAGTTGAATCTGTTTTTTTAAAATTAAGTCAGACAATCTCTGCCTTTTGATTGAAGTGTTTAGTCCATTCACATTTAGTGTAGTTATTGATATAATTGAATTTACATTTGCCATTTTGCTCTTTGCTTTCTATATATCTCACATTTCTTTTGTTTCTACATTATTTCTTTTGTTAAATTTATATTTCAAAATTTTATTTCTTCTTTTACATTAAATGTTTTTAGTTAACCATTTTTAATTTATCTTTTTTTTGTTATGTTATGTTAATCACCATACATTACATCATTAGTTTTTGATGTAGTATTCCATTGTTTGCGTATAACACCCAGTGCTCCATGAAGAACGTGCCCTCTTTAATACCCATCACCAGGCTAACCCCCCCCACCCCCCTGCCCTCTAGAACCCTCAGTTTGTTTTTCAGAGTCCATAGCCTCTCATGGTTCATCTACCCCTCTGATTTCCCCCCCTTCATTTTTCCCCTCCTGCTATCTTCCTCTTTTTCTTCTTCTTTTTTTAACGTATAATGAATTATTTGTTTCAGAGGTACAGGTCTGTGATTCAGCAGTCTTACACAATTTACAGCACTCGCCATAGCACATACCCACCCCAGTGTATATCACCCAACCACTCCATCCCTCCCATCCCCCACCACTCCAGCAACCCTCAGTTTGTTTCCTGAGATTAAGAATTCCTCATATCAGTGAGGTCATATGATACATGTCTTTCTCTGATTGACTTATTTCACTCAGCAAAACACCCTCCAGTTCTATCCACGTCGTTACAAATGGCAAGATCTCATTTCTTTTGATGGCTGCATAATATTCCATTGTATATATATATACACCACATCTTCTTTATCCATTCATCTGTCGATGGACATCTTGGCTCTTTCCACAGTTTGGCTATTGTGGACATTGCTGCTATAAACATCGGGGTGCATGTACCCCTTTGGGTCCCTACATTTGTATCTTTGGAGTAAATACCCAGTAGTGCAATTGCTGGATCGTATGGTAGCTCTATTTTCAACTTTTTGAGGAACCTCCATACTGTTTTCCAGAGTGGCTGCACCAGCTTGCATTCCCACCAACAGTGTAGGAGGGTTCCCTTTCTCTGCATCCCCGCCAACATCTGTCGTTTCCTGACTTGTTAATTTTACCCATTCTGACTGGTGTGAGGTGATATCTCATTGAGGTTTTGATTTGGATTTCCCTGATGCCGAGCGATGTTGAGCACTTTTTCAAGTGTCTGTTGGCCATTTGGATGTCTTCTTTGGAAAAATGTCTGTTCATGTCTTCTGCCCATTTCTTGATTGGATCATTTGTTCTTTGGGTGTTGAGTTTCATAAGTTCTTTATAGATCTTGGATACTAGCCCTTTATCTGATACGTCATTTGCAAATATCTTCTCCCATTCTGTCGGTTGTCTTTTGCCTTTGTTGACTGTTTCTTTGCTGTGCAAAAGCTTTTTATCTTGATGAGGTCCCAATAGTTCATTTTTGCCCTTGCTTCCCTTGCCTTTGGCGATGTTTCTAGGAAGAAGTTGCTGCGGCTGAGGTCGAAGAGGTTGCTACCTGTGTTCTCCTTTAGGATTTTGATGGACTCCTGTCTCACATTGAGGTCTTTCAAACATTTTGAGTCTATTTTTGTGTGTGGTGTAAGGAAATGGTCCAGTTTCATTCTTCTGCATGTGGCTGTCCAATTTTCCCAACACCATTTGTTGAAGAGACTGTCTTTTTTCCCTTGGATATTCTTTCCTGCTTTGTCAAAGATGAGTTGACCATAGAGTTGAGGGTCCATTTCTGGGCTCTCTATTCTGTTCCACTGATCTCTGTGTCTGTTTTTGTGCCAGTATCATACTGTCTTGATGACAGCTTTGTAATAGAGCTGGAAGTCCGGAATTGTGATGCCGCCAGCTTTGCTTTTCTTTTTCAACATTCCTCTGGCTATTCGGGGTCTTTTCTGGTTCCATACAAATTTTAGGATTATTTGTTCCATTTCTTTGAAAAAAGTGGGTGGTATTTTGATAGGGATTGCATTAAATGTGTAGATTGCTCTAGGTAGCATTGACATCTTCACAATATTTGTTCTTCCAGTCCATGAGCATGGAACGTTTTTCCATTTCTTTGTGTCTTCCTCAATTTCTTTCATGAGTATTTTAAAGTTTTCTGAGTACAGATTCTTTGCCTCTTTGGTTAGATTTATTCCTAGGTATCTTATGGTTTTGGGTGCAGTTGTAAATGGGATAGACTCCGTAATTTCTCTTTCTTCTGTCTTGTTGTTGGTGTATAGGAATGCCACTGATTTCTGTGCATTGATTTTATATCGTGCCACTTTACTGAATTCCTGTATGAGTTCTAGCAGTTTTGGGGTGGGGTCTTTTGGGTTTTCCACATAAAGTATCATATCATCTGCAAAGAGTGAGAGTTTGACTTCTTCTTTGCCAATTTGATTGCCTTTTATTTCTTTTGGTTTTCTGATTGCTGTGGCTAGGACTTCTAATACTATGTTGAATAGCAGTGGTGATAGTGGACATCCCTGCCGTGTTCCTGACCTTAGGGGGAAAGCTCTCAGTTTTTCCCCATTGAGAATGATATTCACTGTGGGTTTCTCATAGATGGCTTTTATGATATTGAGGTATGTACCCTCTATCCCTATACTCTGAAGAGTTTTGATTAAGAAAGGATGCTGTACTTTGTCAAATGCATTTTCTGCATCTATTGAGAGGATCATATGGTTCTTGATCTTTCTTTGATTAATGTATTGTATCACATTGATTTGCGGATGTTGAACCAACCTTGCACACCAGGGATAAATCCCACTTGGTCGTGGTGAGTAATCCTTTTGATGTACTGTTGTAACCTATTGGCTAGTATTTTGGTGAGAAGTTTTGCATCCATGTTCATCAAGGATATTGGTCTGTAATTCTCCTTTTGGATGGGGTCTTTGGTTTGGGGATCAAGGTAATGGTGGCCTCATAAAACAAGTTTGGAAGTTTTCCTTCCATTTCTATTATTTTGGAACAGTTTCAGGAGAATAGGTATTAATTCTTCTTGAAATGTTTGGTAGAATTCCCCTGGGAAACCATCTGGCCCTGGGCTTTTGTTTGTTGGGAGATTTTTGATGACTGCTTCCATTTCCTTAGTGGTTATAGGTCTGTCGAGGTTTTCTATTTCTTCTTGGTTCAGTTTTGGAAGTTGATACATCTCTAGGAATGCATCCATTTCTTCCAGATTATCTAATTTGCTGGCATATAGTTGCTCATAATATGTTCTTATAATTGTTTGTATTTCTTTGGTGTTGGTTGTGATCTCTCCTCTTTCATTCATGATTTTGTTGATTTGGGTCCTTTCTCTTTTCTTTTTGATAAGTCTGGCCAGGGGTTCATCAATCTTGTTAATTCTTTCAAAGAACCAGCTCCTAGTTTTGTTGATCTGTTCTACTGTTCTTTTGGTTTCTATTTCATTGATTTCTGCTCTGATCTTTATTATTTCTCTTCTCCTGCTGGGTTTAGGCTTTATTTGCTGTTCTTTCTCCAGCTCCTTTAGGTGTAGGGTTAGGTTGTGTATTTGAGACCTTTCTTGCTTCTTGAGAAAGGCTTGTATTGCTATATACTTTCCTCTTAGGACTGCCTTTGCTGCATCCCAACGATTTTGAACAGTTGTGTTTTCCTTTTCATTGGTTTCCATGAATTTTTTAAATTCTTCTTTAATTTCCTGGTTGACCCATTCATTCTTTAGTAGGATGCTCTTCAGCTTCCATGTATTTGAGTTCTTTCTGACTTTCCTCTTGTGATTGAATTCTAGTTTCAAAGCAGTGTGGTCTGAAAATATGCAGGGAATGATCCCAGTCTTTTGGTACCATTTGAGACCTGATTTGTGACCTAGGATGTGATCTATTTTGGAGAATGTTCCATGGGCACTAGAGAAGAATGTGTATTCTGTTGCTTTGGGATGGAATGTTCTGTATATATCCATGAAGTCCGTTTGGTCCAGTGTGTCATTTAAAGTCTTTATTTCTTTGTTGATCTTTTGCTTAGATGATCTGTCCATTTCAGTGAGGGGGGTGTGTTAAAGTCCCCCAATATTATTGTATTGTTGTTGATGTGTTTCTTTGCTTTTGTTATTAATTGGCTTATATAATTGGCTGCTCCCATGTTAGGGGCATAAATATTTACAATTGTTAGATCTTCTTGTTGGATAGACCCTTTAAGCAGGATATAGTGTCCTTCCTCATTTCTTATTACAGTCTTTGGTTTAAAATCTAATTTGTCTGATATAAGGATTGCCACCCCGGCTTTCTTTTGGTGTCCATTAGCATGGTAAATGGTTTTCCACCCCCTCACTTTCAATGTGGGGGTGTCTTTGGGTCTAAAATGAGTCTCTTGCATACAGCATATCGATGGGTCTTGTTTTTTTATCCAGTCTGATAGCCTGTGTCTTTTGATTGGGGCATTTAGCCCATTCAGGGTAACTATTGAAAGTTACTAATTTAGTGCCTTTGTATTGCCTGTAAAGTGACTTACTGTATATTGTCTGTGTTCCTTTCTGGTCTATATAACTTTTAGGCTCTCTCTTTGCTTAGAGGAACCCTTTCAATATTTCTTGTAGGGCTGGTTTCGTGTTTGCAAATTCCTTTAGGTTTTGTTTGTCCTGGAAGATTTTTTTATCTCTTTCTATTTTCAATGACAGCCTAGCTGGATATAGTATTCTTGGCTGCATATTTTTCTCATTTACTGCCCTGAATATATCATACCAGTCCTTTCTGGCCTGCCAGGTCTCTGTGGATAGGTCTGTTGCCAGTCTAATGTTTCTACCATTGTAGGTTACAGACCTCTTGTCTCGAGCTGCTTTCAGGATTTTCTCTTTGTCTCTGAGACTCATAAGTTTTACTATTAGATGTCGGGGTGTTGACCTATGTTTATTGATTTTGAGAGGGGTTCTCTGTGCCTCCTAGATTTTGATGCCTGTTTCCGTCCCCAAATTAGGGAAGTTCTCTTCTATAATTTGCTCCAATATACCTTCTGCCCCCCGCCTTCTTCTGGGATCCCAATTATTCTAATGTTGTTTCATCCTATGGTATCACTCATCTCTCGAATTCTGCCCTGGTGATCCAGTATTTGTTTATCTCTCTTTTTCTCAGCTTCTTTATTTTCCATCACTTGGTCTTCTGTATCACTGATTCTCTCTTCTGCCTCATTTATCCTAGCAGTTAGAGCCTCCATTTTTTATTGCACCTCATTAGTAGCCTTTTTGATTTTGATTTCGACTTGGTTCGATTTTAGTTGTTTTATTTCTCCAGAAAGGGTTTCTCTGATAATGTCCATGCTTTTTTCAAGCCCAGCTAGTATTTTTAAAATCATCATTCTGAACTCTAGTTCCAACATCTTACTAATGTCCGTATTGATTAGGTCCCTGGTCGTCGGTACTGCCTCTTGTTCTTTTTGTTGAGGTGATCTTTTCCGTCTTGTCATTTTGTCCAGAGAATAGATGAATGAGAGAACAAAAATGCTAACAGGGTAACAACATCCCCAGGAAATAAATACACCAAATAAATCAGAAAAGACCTGAAACCAGGGGGAAAGAAAGGGAAAGAAAGAAAAAAGAAGAAAAAGAAAACAGAATATGATCACATATGATCAGGCTGGTGCATAGATCAGTGCCACACACTAGATTTTGGGCGTATTTTGGTCTGTTAGAAGACTATGCCTCTCAAAATTTCAAAGAAAGAAAAATTTATATATGTACAAAAATAAAGGTTAATACGATGGGAAGGAATATGACTGTAAAGGTGAAAATTATAAAAGATTTGACAAAAGGAATTGATAAGTTGGTTGAAAAAAGAAAGAAGAGGATTTTTTTTAAAAAAAGGGAGAGAATGTGATCAGGCAGGAGACTAGAACAAAGCCAAACACTAGAGATTTAGGGTATATTTTGATCTGTTAGAAGAAACTGTATCCCAAATTTTAAAGAGAGAACAACTTAAATATGTATACCAAAAATAAGGGTAACTACTGTGAAGGGATAGAATATGACTCTAAAAATGAAAAATAAAGATTTTTTTTTAAAAGTTTGATAAGATGTTGGTTCAAAAAGGGAAAAAAGAAAAATTTAAAAAAAAGTTAAAAAACATTAACTTTGAAAGACTAAAGAATCACAGGAAAAAAGCCATGAATTCTATGTGCTGTATTCCCCTAGTACTGGAGTTCTGCCGTTCTCATTGATTGGTAAACTTGGTCTTGGCTGACTGTTCTTGCTGAGGGGCCTGTTGCTGTGGTTCCCAAATGTCTTTGCTGGAGGCGGTATTACCCCGCCCTTCCCGGTCCGGTGTAAGTAATTTGCTCTGGTTTGCTCTCGGGAGCTTTTGTTCCCTGCAAGCTTTCTGTACAGCTTTGGAGGACGAGAATGAAAATGGCAGCCTCCCAATCTCCACCCCACAGGAGCCAAGAACTCGGGGCCCCACTCCTCAGTGAGCCCCCAGAGAAAAGCAGTCTCCCCGGTCTCCGGCGCACTCCGTGCTCACCCAGCCTGTGACCAAGCGTTTCTATCTCTGGCACCCAACTCGGTGTGGAGTCTCCAAACCCAGCAGATCCCTGCGGTGTGCTCCCGTGCCGCTCCTCCAGGGGGAGGAAGGGGAGTCTCCCTGGATCCCTGCTGGAAGAGCAGTGGCCCAACTGTGCCGCAGATCATGGTTTATGGCAACCCTGAGCTGCATGCCCACTCCTCGGCTCTGTCTCTGCAGCCGGCTTCCCTGCTCCGGTACCTGGGAGCTCTGTTGCACTCAGGCACTCCCGATCTTCCTGTGACCCCTGAGGGTCCTGAGACCACACTGTCCCAGAGAGGGTTTCACCCCCTGCTTAGCCACTGGAGCGACATCCCTCAGCAGAGCTGACTTCTCTAAGTTCCGATTTTGTGCTCCGCAGCTCTATCACTTGCCAGAAGCGGCTTACAGAGGCCCCCTTCCCTGCCGTCTGTCTTCCCAACTATCGCCTCGGATTCACTTCTCCGCACATCCTACCTTCCAGAAAGTGGTCGCTTTTCTGTTCAGAGAGTTGTTGCTATTCTTTTCTTTGATCTCCTGTTGAGTTCGTAGGTGTTCAGAATGGTTTGATCCCTATGTAGCTGAATTCCTGGACCAGATGAAATCCAGGTCTCCTACTCCTCCGCCATCTTGCTCCTCTCCCCTCATCTCTTTATTTTTTTAATCCTCTTTTAGTTTTTAGTTATTTTCTCCTTGATTGTTCTAAGGATTATAGTATGCATCTTAACTTCTGAACAGTCTATTTCGGATTAATACTATCTTAATTTTCATAAAATTCAGTAATTTTGCTCCAATATAGCTCAATTTCCTTACCCTTTGTGTTTTTATTGTTATATATGTTACATGACATATATAATATATACATACATTTAGACAATGTAGTATATTAAAATATTTATAAATATGTATAATTTATATATGTTATAAACCCAACAATATATTCTTCTAGCCTACAAGAGATTTATTTCAGACCTAAAGAGACATGCAGACTGGAAGTGAAGGCATGGAGAATCGTTTATCATGCAAATAGAAGTGAAAAGAAAGCCAGAGTAACAATACTTATATCAGACAAAATAGACTCAGTTTTTTTTTAGACTTTATTTATTCATTTGACAGAGAGCACAAGCAGGGGGAGCGAGAGGCAGAGGGAGAGGGAGAAGCAGGCTCCCTCATGAGCAGGGAGCCTGATGTAGGGCTCGATCCCAAGACCCTGGGATCATGACTTGAGCCAAAGGCAGATACTATCCACCCAGGCACCCCAGAGAAAATAGACTATTTTTTAAAAAAGATTTTATTTATTTACTAGAGAGAGAGAGAGAGAGAGAGAGAGACAGATAGTGAAAGAGAGCAGGAGCTGGGAGGAGGGAGAAGCAGGCTCCCTACAGAGCAGGGAGCCTGATGGAGACTCAATCCCAGGACCCCGGGGTCATGGCCTGAGCCGAAGGCAAACGTTTAGCCACTGAGCTGCCCAGGTGCCCCCAAAATAGACTTTAAAACAAAGGCTGTAATAATGGATAAAGAAAGATATTATATAATCATAAATGGTACAATCCAGCAAGAAGATCTAACAATTGTAAATATTCACCCAACATGGGAGCATCCAGATATATAAAGCAGTTAATAACAAACAGGAAATATTTGAAGTAATACAATAGTAGTAGGGGACTTTAACATCTATTTACATCAGTGGATAGATCATCCAAGCAGAAAATCAACAAGGAGACAGCGGCTTTTAATGACACATTGGACCAGATGGATCTAACAGATATATTCAGAACTGTCATCCTAAAACAGCAGAATACACATTCTTTTCAAGCAGACATGGAACATTCTCCAGAATAGATCATATGTTAAGCCACAAAATAAGTCTCAACAAATTCAAAAAGACTGAAGTTCATATCATGCATCTTTTCTGACCACACTATGAAACTAGAAATCAACTGCAAGAAAAATACCCGGAAAGCAGAAAAATACACGGAAAAACCTGGAAATACACAAACGTTAAATAACATGCTACTAAACAATGACTGGGTCAACCAAGAAATCAAAGACAAAATTTAAAAAAAATGCCTGTAGGCAAATGAAAATGAAAACAAAATAGTCTAAAAATCCTTGGGATACAGCAAAAGCTGTTTTAAGAGGAAAGTTTATAGACATTCAGGCCTATACCTCAAGAAGCAAGAAAAACTCCCAAATAAACAACCTAATATTACATCTAAGGGAACTAGAAAAAGAGAACAGGCAAAACCCAAAACCAGCAGAAGGAAGGAAATAATAAAGATTAGAGCAGGAATAAGCAAAATAGAAACTAAAAACAAAAACAATAACAATAACAACAAAAATAATGGAATAGATCAATGGAACCAGGAGCTGGTTTTTTGAAATGATCAACAAAATCAATAAACCTTTACCTGGACTCATCGGGGGGGGGGGGGGGAGGGTAACTAAAAAAAAAAAGTCAGAAATGAAAGGGGAAAAATAACAGCTGATACCACAGAAATACAAAAGATTGTAGGAGACTGTTATGTAAAATTATATGCCAACAAATTGGACAACCTAGAAGAAATGGATAAATTCCTAGAAACATAATTTCCCAAAACTGAATTAGAAAGAAGTAGAAAATTTGAACAGACTAATTTCCAGCAATGAAATTGAACCAGTAAGCAAAAAACTCCCAGCAAACAAAAGTCCAGGGCCACAAAGCTTCACAGGTGAATTCTACCAAACATTGAAAGAGGACTTAATACCTGTTCTTCTTAAGCTATTCCAAAAAATCAAAGGGGAAGGAAAACTCCTCTAATTCATTCTATGAAGCCAGCATTACTCTGATACCAAAATCAGATAAAGACATTAAAAAAAAAAAGAACTAACTGGTATCTCTGATGAACCTAGATGCAAAAATCGTTAAAATATTGGCAAACTGAATCTAACAATAAATGAAAACATTCACCACAATCAAGTGTGATTTATTCCTGGGATTCAAGGGTGGTTCAATATTTGCAATCAATGTGACACATCACATAATAAAAACGATATGATCATTTCAATAGATGGAGAAAAAGCATTTGACAAAAGTACAGTATCCATTCATGATTAAAAAAAGAAAACCCTCAGTGATGTAAGATTGGAGGGAATATACTTCAACAAAATAAAAGCTATTAAAAAACCCACACCAACATCATACATTTCCTCTAAGGTCAGGAACAAGATGGGGATGTCCACTCTCACCACTATTATTTAACATAGTACTAGAGGTCTTAGCCACAGCAGTCAGACAAGAGGAAGGAATAAGAGGCATCCAAATTGGTAAAGAAGAAGTATAACTGTTTGCAGACAACATGATACTTTGTAGAAAACCCTAAAGACCTCTCCAAAAAACTACTAGAACTGATAAATGAATTCAGTACAGTTGCAGGATACAAAATTATTGTACAGAAATCACAACATTTTTATATACCAATAATGAAGCAACAGAAACAGAAATTAAGAAAGCAATTCCATTTACAATTTTACTAAAGATAATAAAATACTTTGGAATAAACAACCAAGGGGTGAAAGACCTGTACTCTGAAAACTATAAAACACTGATGAAAGATATTGAAGACAACACAGACAAGTGGAAAGATAATCCATACTCATGAATTGGAAGAACATATATTGCTAAAATGTCCATAGTACCTAGAGCAATCTGCAGATGTAATGTAATCCCTATCAAAATACCAACAACATTTTTCACAGAACTACAACAGACAAATCCTAACATTTGTATGGAACCACAGAAAACCCCAATTGCCAAAAAAATCTGGAAAAAGAAAAATCTGGAGGTATCACAATTCCAGATTTCAAAGCTGTAGTGATCAAAACAGTATGGTACTGGCACAAAAGTAGGCACATAGATCAGTGGAATAGAATAGGAAGCCCAAATACAAACCGACATTTATATGCTCAATTAATCTTTGACGAAGGAGGAAAGAAGATGCAATGAGAAAAAGACAGCCTTTCCAACAAAATGGTGTTTGGAGAACTGGACCAATGGCCTATACCATACACAAAGATAAATTCAAAGTGAATTAAGGACCTAAATATGATACCTGAAACTATAAAAATCCTGGAAGAGAGTACAGGCAGTAATTTCTCTGACATTGGACGTATCAACTGTTTTCTAAATATGTGTTTTGAGGCAAGGGAAACAAAGCAAAGATAAACTATTGGGACTATATCAAAATTAAAAGTCTGCATAGCAAAGGAAACAACAGAACTAAAAGCCTACTGAATGGGAGAAGATACTTGCAAATGACATTTCTGGTAAAGGGTTAGTATCTAAAATACATAAGGGACTTAACATTCAAAAAATAAATAATCCAATTAAAAATGGGCAGAAGAGATAAACAGACATTTCTCCAAAGAAGACATACAGATGGGGTGGCTCAGTTGTTTAAACGTCCAACTCTTGGTTTCAGCTCAGGTCATGATCCCGGGGTCCTGGGATCCAGCTCCGCATTGGGCTCTGTCCTCCGTGTGGAGTCTGCTTGTCCCTCTCCCTCCCCCTCTGCTGCTCCCTGCTCAGGCGTGCTCCCTCTGTCTCTCTCTCTCTCTCTCTCTCTGTGTGTCTCTGTCTCTGTCTCTCAAATGGATGAATAAAATCTTAAAAAAAAAAAGACATACAGATGGCCAACAGACACATGAAAAGATGCTCAACATCACATCATCAGGAAAATGCAAATCAGAACTACAATGAGATATCTGCTCACATCTATCAGAATGGCAAAAATCAAAAGCACAAGAAACAGCAAGCGTTGGTGAGGATGGGGAGAAAAAGGAACCGGTTCCTCTTGCACTGTTGGTAGGAGTGCAAACTGGTGCAGCCACTGTGGAAAACAGTATGGAGGTTCTTCAAAAAGTTAAAAATGGAATTACCCCATGATCTAGTAATTGAACTGCTGGGTATTTACCCAAAAAATATAAAAGCACTAATTCAAAGGGATACATGCACTCCTATGTTTATTACAGCATTATTTACAATAGCCAAATTATGAAAGCAGCCCATGTCCATTATAGATGAATGGATAAAGAAAGTATAGAGTGTGTATTTTTTATGACTAATTCTTTTTTTATGGCTGAAATAATATTCCATATATGTATATGTATTTCTAATATTATTCAGCCATAAAAAAGAATTAAATTTTGCCATTTGCAACAACATGGGTGGATCTAGGGAGTATCATGCTAAGTGAAGTAAGTCAGTTGGAGGAAAACAAATACCATATGATTTCACTCATCTGTGGAATTTAAGAAACAAAACAAACAAATAAAGGGTGGGAGGAGAGAGAAACAAACCAAGAAACAGACTCTTGACTATAGAGAACAAACTGATAGTTACCAGAGGAGAGGTGGGTGAAATAGTTGATGGGGATTAAAGAATACTCTTATTATACTGAGCACTGAGTAATGTATAGAATTTTTTAATCACTGTATTATATACCTGAAACTAATATAACACTGTATGTTAAGTATACTGGAATTAAAATAAAAAATAAAAATGTATATTCCTCTATTTACCCATATATTTGCCATTTCTAGTTTTTCATTTCTTCTTGTGGATTTGAGTTACATCTGGGGTTATTTCCTGTAAAGCAGATCTGCTGACAACAAATTCCGTCCACCATTACTTATTTTGGAATGTTTTCATTTTGCCTTTATTTTTGAAGGATAGGGTCTTTTTTTGTTGGATGTAGAATTTTTGCCTGCCCACCACCACCACTGCAAATACGGCATTCCACTGCCTTCTGACCTCCATTGCATCTGATGGGAAGTCAGTCAACAATTGTATTGTTTTTCCTCATTATTTTCAAGAGTTTCTTTGACTTGATATATCTTTGACTCTGACATGTCTAGGTGCAGAACTCTTGTGTCTATCCTATATGGGACTTTTGAGCTTTTGGGATCTGTACATTTTCATCAGATTTGGGAAATCTTAAACCATTATTTATTCAGATTTTTTTTTCTGCCCCTTTCTTTCACCTTTTCTCCTGGTACTCCCATTAGATGTATGGTAGTACACTCAGTGTTATTGCATAGGTCTCTGAGGCTCTGTTCATTTTTCTTCAAACTTTCCTCTCCTTGAGATTGTATAATTTCTGTTGATCAATCTTTTAAGTTTACTGATTCGTACACTATTTCAGATCCACTATTGGGCCAATCTACTGAATTTTTCATTTCTAATACTGTACTTTTAAACTCAGAATTTGATTCTTTCTTTCTTTCTTTTTTTTTTTAGTTTCTATATTGTGATATCCTATTTGTTTCATTATCACCATTTTAATTCTTTAAACATGATTTCCTTTAATTCTTCGTACATATTTATAATAGCTGCTTTTGAAGCGTTAAACATCTGGGCTCACTCAGAAACTATTTCTATTGACTGCTTCTTCCCCTGGTTATGAGTCACATTTTACTGTTTGTTTATATATCTTGTAATTTTTTTGTTAAAAACTGGACATATTTAATAATATATTGTAACAACTCTGGATCTGATTCCTCCCCAGCCTCCCTCCCACCTGAAGGTTGTCATTATTGACATATTGCTGTTATTGTGTATGTTTGCTTATATTTAAGTGACTTGACTGGGCTTAATGTGCACAGTCTTTCTCAGAACCCCATGGGGGTATAGCCACTCATATCTGCTCAGGTTTTTAAAAATTATTTTAATTTTTAGCCAGGCCTTCTTGGGGTGTCCCTTTGTGTCTGTGTAGCTTAGTGGTCAGCTAGTGATTGGTTAAAGCTAGTGATTGTGCTCAAACATCTTGCACCAGTAAAGCTTCTATCCTTTGTGAGTATGTTAGGGGGCTCATCTAGTTTTCAACTATGCCCCAGCTTTTATTTTCTGCTGAGCCCCTCAGTTCTTCCCTTCACACGTGGGAAGCCTCTCAATCAGCTATGGGTATGTGCAGAGCTTAGGCCCTCTCAGGTCAGCTCCGAGTACATAAGCAGGTTCCAGTTAGCCAGGAATATGTGGAGAGTTTACCTAGCCCACTGTGGCTCTCATTTCCAGAATCTCCTTGTTAAATTTCTGGATTTATGTTCCAACTGGGATAGCAACCTCAGACTTGCAGAGCTTTCTCTTTTATTCTCCAGTTGAGTTTAATGCTTTTATGGTCAGTGCTACTGAGTGTGGGGTTTTCATCCTCCACTTCAGATTACATCAGCAACCTCAGGCAGTGAAGTTGCTGGTTTTCATGGCCAACTACTACGTGGACTGTGCTTGCATGGGGGTAAGGAGCAGCCAAGCGGTAACACCACTGACTTTCATTGTTCTTACTCCATAATTTTTCATAAATAAACAGTTTTGAATTTGTTGTTTGACTTTGGTTGTTTTCTGGAGTCCTGAAGTGGTTGTTTTTGACTTTTTTGTCTAGTTTTATAGTTGTTTTGAGGGGAAAGGATTTGCTGACCTCTTCAGTTTGCCACAGCTGGAAGTCCTGCCTCCTGCTTTGTATTTGCAGTATTTTTGGTTTGGGTTATTTTTAAAAGGCTAACTAATTAAAAACCTGAAGCACATCTATATTGTAGCTGCTTCAGCAGTTTGCTTTACAATGGAAGAAGTTAGGAGATTGTGATTAGGTTAGGGGTGGGACTGTAGTTCTGCTATAATTCTGCTGACAGCACTCTCCTGTGGAATGTTTCTTAATAGCATATTCTTGTGTAATGATGAAGAAAACGTTTATTTTTTTAAGTAAGCAAATTCCTTTGGAATTCTACCAAAACATAAGAAAGATAGTATATACACTCCTTGCTACAAAATAAATCAGTGGTACAAGGAAATATATGACAGAATTCATTGGGCTGGTATAGATATGTGTTTTTACAAAAAATAATAAAAAGAATTGTCCTCTTTAAAAATTACTCATCATACAAATTTCAACTTGAAGTGCCTTTTTATGCTCAAAATTTTAACTGAGAAATTTGTCTTTACTTTTTTAGTTCTATAATAATAGAAATATAGAAATGTACACAAAATAAAATATATAGCTCAGTGAT
Organism: Zalophus californianus; assembly: GCF_009762305.2. Lineage (NCBI taxonomy): Eukaryota > Metazoa > Chordata > Mammalia > Carnivora > Otariidae > Zalophus > Zalophus californianus. Next base: position 18,558,943 of record NC_045610.1, on the reverse strand, counting down.
TTATCACAAAGTACACACTTCTTTATCCACCATTCGTATAAGAAATAGGCCGTCACTAGCACACAGAAGCCCCTTCTGGTCTCCCCCATCATTATCGCCTCCCCAAGATAACCACTATCCTGATTTTATGGTAACTACTTCCTTTTTGAATAGTTTCTATCTCCTAAGTATACATCCCTAAAAAATAAGAGTTCAACTTTGCTTATATTTTTAAGATTATGGAAATGAAATCTTACATTATTTGTGACTGGTTTCTTTTGTTCAAAATCAGGTGTATGAGATTCATCTGTGTTGAACGTAGCAATAGTTCATTTTAATTACTATAGAGTTTTCTATTATATGAATAGACAACAATTTGTTATTCTGTTCTGTCATGGATATTTGGATTGTTTCCAGTCTTAAGGGTATTAAAAATATTACTGTGAACACACTCATATGTTTAGTGATGTGCACATTCCTTTGGGGTATATACCTTGGAGTCAGATTGCTGGGTCACACTGTATTCGTATCTTCATTTTAGTATATAAAGCCAATCTGTCTTCCATAGCTATTGTACCAATTTACATTCCTACTAGCAGTCTCTAAGAATTACATTGTACCACATCTTCACTAAAAATTTGGTATTGTCTACCTTTTATTATTAGCCATTCTGGTGGTTATATAGTACTTTCTCATTATGGTTTTAATTTTCATTTCCCAAATGACTCATAAGGTTAAGGTCCTTTTTTTATGTTTATTGGCTGTTTGGATTATCCTTTTTTGTAAAATGCCTATTCTATGTCTTTTTAAAAATTATGTATGGGGCGCCTGGGTGGCTCAGTTGGTTAAGCGACTGCCTTCGGCTCAGGTCATGATCCTGGAGTCCTGGGATCGAGTCCCACATCGGGCTCCCTGCTCAACAGGGAGTCTGCTTCTCCCTCTGACCCTCTTCCCTCTCGTGCTCTCTCTCATTCTCTCTCTCTCAAAATAAATAAATAAAAACTTTAAAAAAAAATTGTTATGTATGAATTCTGCATGTATCTGGATAAGCACTTTATTCCTTATATGTGTGGTACAAATGTCTTCTGCATGACTTGCATTTTTACTCTTTACAATGTACAGATAATGAAAAGAAGCTCTTGATTTTAAAGTAGTCAGATACATGAATTTTTCTTTTGCATTATGATTTGTGCTTTTTGTGTCCTACTGAAGAAATCTTTCCCTGCCCCAGTATCTTGAAGATACTCTACTACATGTTATCTTCTAAAAGCTGAATGATTTTGCTTTTCACATTTATATCTACAGTCCACCTGGAGTTTGTGTATGGAGTGAAGTAGGGGTGAAGATTCATTCTGTTTTTCCGTATGGGTATCTAGTTGTTCTATACCATTGCATTGAAAAGAATGTTGTATCTGTCAGGGTCCAATGAGGAGAAAGAAACCATAGCAGTTATTTAAACAGAGTTTTTAAAGTTGGGGGGATGCTAATTAGCTGTAAAGTTGTTTGTAAAGTTTAAAGTTGTAGGTAATTAAAAAGATGAAAACACTAAGGTATCATGGGTCTCACTACAGATCGGAATGGCCCAGTGATGTCTCACCTGCCAGAATCATTGCTCTTTATACTTGTTTAAACAACAGAGTCAGAGGATGTTTAAGTTCATATTTAACTCTTTCAAGTAAATGTAGATGTTTTGCTTCTTCTGATCAATAGTGGAATGTGAGGATATGAGAAAAAAAATGAACCATTTCACTGCTTTGGTTTAGTCTTTTTTCCTTGTAATATCAGATTAACAAATTTGAAGATCAATTTAGTAGAAGTATCTTGAAAAAAAGGACAAGGATCTCTTTCTTATATAGAGAGTTAGCAAATACGAAATTTGGATAAATACAAAAGAAAACCAAACACCAGAAAACCCCAACTGATGGAACAAATTATCTAACTATGAGAATCTTTTTCATGTGTCTTTGGGTGGAGGCAGGGAAGCCTAGAAAGTTTATTCCTCTGAATGGTGTGCAACTCTATAAATTATGTCAAAGTACACAAACTATAGCCTGTTAAAATTTTGGTTAGAAAGACCAAAGAGATGTAAAAATAAATTCCTTATTCCTTAACCTATAGAGTCCTTGAACGTGTAACAGGGACTAAGGTACAAATAAGATACATTTTTTTAGATTTATTTGTTGTCAAAAATTTTACGTCATAGTTTGCGATTGTTTTCTCAAGCTGACTTAATCTAAATACAAGTAAAAATAACTTAAAGGAAATGAATATCAAAATGAACACGAAGGCAATAATTAAATATTTAGAGTCTAGTTAGGAGGTTCTGTTACTGAGATACGTACTGTATTGGTACAGTTGACATAGAAATTGTAGTGTGTATAGCAAAAAATAGAAGATTGCTGATTACAAGTTTATGTGAATAGAATTAGAAGAACCTGATTTTCTCAATCTGAGTGAAACATTCTCATTATAAATTATTTGTTTGCTTGGAATAGTTAAAAACCTGTATCAGAAACATGAACTTTAAAACTGCTAACCCATGTGGGGAAAAGATTCTTCACATAAAATGAATGTGGAGCATATAATTTCTTGGAGATCTTGCTTAGTAGTTATACTAATTTAAAGCTGTTGTAATGTTAGGTTCTAGTGCCTGGGAATGTATCCTCAGTAAGCTTCATTCTTGTTTCATTCCAACCCTTCTACTTGTCCGTAATTTAAGCAGATTTGTGGCAGTGGTCAGAGTTTCCTGGGATTAAGAAAGCTCTACAAACAAAACAACCACGCCAGATCTAAAAAGCTTCCTATTTTGGTTTTGTACTCTTTTGGCTGACTATATTTCTCTGAAGAATGGCTTGTGGATTCTTCTGGCTGTTTAAAAAAACAGTTGAACTGGTATTCTCAGTGTAGAGGATTGATGTACTCCGGGCAGATGTAAAAAAGGATTCTTTTTTCACAACGCTTAAAACTGTATTTTTAATATACTGTTTACAGAATCAAACACTGATTTAAAGCTTAAGAAGTAAATACCTGTTTTAGTGTAACTTGATTGCCCATGAAGATAATGAGGTAAAATGACAGATGTACTGTTTTATGTAAGGCTTCCAGTATTTAGTAGAGAAAGTGACCAGTAAGTGAATTGTAGACTAAGGGATGGCACCTATTTTTCTTTAACAAGGCAAGTTGCCCTAAATGTTGTTCATCATTTCTACAGCTGGAGCTTCATTAACAAGTACAGTTGGAATAACCAGGGTATTGCAGCCACAGAAGAACTAAGCATAGCAAGCCTTTCAGTAACAAAAATAAAAATAAAAGAATTCCTGTGTAACAGGCTTCCACACTTATCTGCGTTCTGTGGTACTGTTTGAGCTGAACTAAAGCATCTGCTACCTCAAGTTAAGAGAGAACAAACTCAACATGGCGTGAAATTACTGCACAGCCATTCACATTCATTCGAGTTATATTGTTACCAGCCACAGGCATGACTGGCTTTTGCATGAATAATAAAATGCTGCTTTGTGAATTTTACCTTACAACATTGCAAGGCACAGTACTAACCTTGGGCCAGGATTAGGTTTATCGTAGAGCAGCCTTCCTCACCACAGTAGAATCAAGACCAGTAAGAAGTCAGAAGTTGGGAAGTATTGCTGTATGAGGCCTGGGGAAAGGGCCTTGTGTTAAATCAATTTGCTAATTTTTTTAAAATGAATATTTATTGTGCAGACTAGCTATTTGGAGACGTTAAAATGATTAAGCTACCATTTGGCAACCGTCATAGTAATAGTTGACTCAGGTAAAAATCATCAATGGATGCTAAAGGTCATGGGTCAAAGTCTGATGAGGAATAGAACAGTTATACAATTACCAAGGGAAAAAAGAGTAATTTTGCAATGTGGCCACCTGACAGACACCTCATCCAAGTGATCAAAGTTAATCACCAGAAATGGGGAAAATTGACATCATGTGCCTCCTAATATGTTCACTGAGAAGACATCACTTCTCAGTTATTCCTGTTAAAAATGCCTGACCTGTGGGGCGCCTGGGTGGCTCAGATGGTTAAGCGTTTGCCTTCGGCTCAGGTCATGATCTCCAGGTCCTGGGGTCGAGCCCCGTGTTGGGCTCCCTGCTCAGCGGGGAGTCTGCTTCTCCCTCTTCCTCTGCCTCTTCCCACTGTTCCTGCTCTCTCTCTCTCTATGTATCTCTCTGTCTCAAATGAATAAATAAAAAAATTCTTTAAAAAATGCCTGACCTGTATCTAATCATGAGAAAACACCACAAACCCAAATTGAGCAGTCTACAAATAAGTGGCCTATACTCTTCAAAAATGGCAGTGTTATTAAAAGACAAAGAAATGCTAAGTAACTGTTCTACATTAAGGAAGTCTCAAGAGACATTGACAATGAAACACACTGTGGTCCAAAATTTTCCTCCCTTGCTATTTAATTGACATTTTTGTCTTCTAGTCTAGTTATAGAAGTGGTATTGAATAGAAAAAAAATATTTTTAACAGTCTGAATATAATACTATACCCAGTTTCCTTCCTATTTTACCTTTATGTGGATTTTTAGGCAGTGTTTTGGATTGGGTTTGGGTTTGGGTTTTTTGGGGGGTTTTTTTGTTTTTTTTTTTTTTAATATGGGACATTTCACGAATTTGCATGTCGGGGCTGTGCTAATCTCTGTTATGTTCCAGTTTTAGTATATGTGCTGCCAAAGCAAGCACTGGGTAGGTGTTTTTTAAGCAATAATTGCGAATGTTAGGTTTCTTAGTTGAATTACTTACAGTTCAAGCTCTTGAAAACCTAAAAATTATAATTCTTAATTGTTTTACCAAATTTTCAGTCAATGGAAAATAGAGTCCTCATGCTGTTTAAATAGTAGAATGCACCATTTAAGAGTTTCATGAGCACCTGAGAAAAGAAATAGTGATCACTAAGATAAATTTATAAAGAAGTCATGGTATTCATAAAGAAGTTTGGTATACTTTTTAGACAGGTTGGTAGGTAACAGGAATGCTTCATTTTCAGGAAGGCAATTTGATGAGTGTCTGATTTCCTGTGGACAAGATGAAGAAATAAACTGAGTGATTATAGTTAAGTAATTCAATAATAATTGGAGGTCAGGCTTATAGGTAGTTTCTAGTGTTGTATCTGTTGCAGAGATCTATTCTGTCCTGTTAATAACTTGGATAAAGTCATTGATGACCTGTGGAACAGACTTTTTAAATGACACAAATCTGGGAGGGATAGCCAAAGCATTGGATGACTGAAACTGGAACTGAAGGATAATGGTAGCCAGGAATGACAGGCAGGAATCAGCAAAATAAATTTGACAGGAATAAATTCTACAAGGACAACCAGTCATATGTGATGGGTGGAAGGAAAAGCTTTAAGATAATTCATGGAAAATCACTTGCAAAATGGTCAGTTGGCCATATTTAACAAATTTATTGCTTTGTTTCCTTTAACTATTTGATTTAACATGTATCGTTTGGGTCCAGTCAGAAAAATGGAAACCATACTAGTATGTCAAACATAGGGAAATGTAATACAAGGAATTGGATATACAGGTGTTAGAAGACTAAAAGATAAAAAAGGGGGGACACTGAGCTATTAAAGAAAAACTACAGGAGGCAGTTACCACACCAAGGGCCTTATAAGAAGCAAAAGGGAAGAGGTCTTCATAATCTAGAACCTATGGCCCTAAGTTGGCACTCGGACTTCTGAGAAGGGGACACTGTTCAGCTACTGGTTGGATTGAAATCCATATTACTAAAAGATGTTCATTTATGTAAGAAGCCAAAATAATTAAATTGTGTTCTCTATATTGAACTAAACGTAATGACATCTGAATGAACATCTCTTCCATCTTGAATTTGGTTCCGAGAATGAACTAATTTGACTTCAGTTGTATTAATCTGTACACCCCTCATCTTTAAAATGGTTTTACCATTAATAGCACCTCTCCTACCTGAGATGTGTTCTTAAGTGACCTCTCAGAAAAAGTATTTATAGAAATTTAGGGAAGGATTAAAAAAAAAAGCATGGCAATTAAGTTGGATGAGCTAAACATTCCCTTTGATTTTAAGTGTGTACTTGTTTTAATTCTTCTTTCTCACTGATACCTTAAACACTGTTTAAGTGGATTGAGTAGTTATTAAGATAAAGATGATTGTCATGCTCTGAAACATTGAAGAACAAAATTTGGAATTGATTTCTCTCTCTCTCTCTTTTTTTTTTCCTTCTCCCCCAAATATTGCTTCTTTAGGTCAGTAACAGATCCAAGAGATGGAAAGAGAGTAGCACTCAAAAAGATGCCCAACGTCTTCCAGAATCTGGTCTCTTGCAAAAGGGTCTTCCGGGAATTGAAGATGTTGTGTTTTTTTAAACATGATAATGTAAGTGAAATTGGTCTTTGGGATAGACTTTTCCCTACGCATGCTTAATTGTGTTAGTAGAGAGCAAAAGAGTAAAAAAAGGGGGGGGGGATGTGCAAGTTATTAAGAAGTTTGGGAACCTGAGACAAATTAGACCATTTTTTTGTCAACAGTGAGCAAATTTAAGTGAATTCTAAGGTGTATTGATCAACAGATAAATATTAATTGATGTAAAGCAAAAGTTAATAGCTGAGGAATGATACTAATATTTAACATAGAAAGAGTGTAATATGTAGTATGAGTGATTTAAGTGGAAATAATTGGTCGCTGATTTTAAATGTTTATTCTTAACCTTTAATATTTGAAATAGATTAATTTAAAAATGTAGGGAAACAGTTTCTTCTCTTAAAAAACAGTATAGCTGTTAAAGTAACATAGGTTAGCTTATTTATGGCTGTGTTTAGAGAAGTCAAGACTCATGGGTGAATAGAAGAATCATTGTGGTTTGAGAGATAGCTTCTTCTCAGACCTGAAGTAAATGTTTGATACATGTAAAATTTACCTGGGGATCTTAGCATTGGACTCTGGAGTTTTCGATTTCATGTGATAAGAAAAACTGCCTCACATTCTTCATTTGGTACTCAACCTATGTTATTTTAATAGCTAAAATAAAAACTTTATCAGAAATATAGTAATTCCTTGTGAGTCTTGACTGCTTGTTTGCACAGGAACTTTTAGAACTTTGACCAAATTGTAGGTCTCACTTTAAGAGAGAAATTTGTAGAAGTTTGAGGTGTTTGGTAAAAGTAGGACTATCAAACAGATTCGTTTATTTGAAATTCCTTGCTTTGACATATTTCATCTTATTGATTACTCCTCTTGACATCCATTTTCCTTAAACTTTTTTTAAAAAGTTATTGCTATCTTTCAGTCAATTGGAATTGCCTAAAAATGTGTTTGTTTCAGTGACTTTGAAAATACCACTCGAGTTGCTATTTTATGACTGGTTCCTCAAATTTTGTAAGTGATTTAGAAAGATGTCTAGTGCTTGCTTAGTTATTTATTCCTTGAATTTGAGTGGCATCCCAACATCAAAGAGCACAAATGTTATTTACATCTTTAGAGACTCAAGTAAAGGTATCCATGGTGAAGAAATTTGCTTACTAAGGATTTCAATGATTTATTATATTCAGACCTATCTTGGCTTCTTTTATAAAGGAGGGATGGGGTAAGAGGCTGTTATCTATATATATATTGGTATCTTTGCTCGTGACTCATTCCTATAGAGTAACTAATTAAGTTACAAAGGTGATGTCAGTGAGTATCGTAAGAAAAATAAACAAGATTCTTGAAAATCTTAACCTATCAAAACATAGCAACCAGTTGGAGCTCCTGAGCTCTATCATAAGTGCTTGTGACTTCTGTGGGAATATTCAAAAGTGAGACAGATGGTTAGAGATGAAGATGGTATGGCACCATTATTTTATATATCATGAATTTATGCTGTGCTCTGAGATCTCCAGAAGCGTCTCAGTGCCACATACCTGGTATGTGTGCAATGCCATCTGAGAAGCAACTGGTATTTGATGTAGTTAAGGAAACAAATGTCAATTATGTCCTGTATAGAGGCAGTGCTAGGTCATGTGGAGGATACAAAAAAGGTTTAAAATGTCCTTTTTTGAGGGATCAGGTATTTAACACTTATTCCTGTGTGTCAGGATGTACCTAGAGGCTTTCCATACATTAATTCATTTAATCCTTAAATCTTGTCAGATAGGGTTTGTTATCCTTACTTCGCAGAGAAGGAAACCAAAGCTTAGAGTTAAGTAACTTGCCCAAGGTCAGGGTGGCACAAGGTTGGAGTCTCTCTTGCTTCAGAGCCCATGTTCATTAATTCAAAAAACATTTATTCCGCACATCCTATATTCCTAAACCGTTTAGCTTTAGGGCTTTCTACCCTTAAGGAGTTTAGTAATGTGATGAATACTATGATTACAGTGCTCTGGGAGAACTACCTGCATAGTTAAGTATTAATGCAAGACAATCTGTGTTTTGTGCATGGAAAAAACTGAGCAACCAAATCTAGAAGTATATTATAATCACCAAGGTGATCCTTAAAAAGGCAGATTCATGGGTCTCATCCCAGACCCACTAAATTGGAATCTCTGGGGTTGAGGCCCAGGGATCTGTAATTTTTAAAGCTCAGGTGAATGTCACACAAGTACCATAATATTAAGGAAAAGAGAAATTGTTGTGGACTTAGAAGCTCAGAGATGCTTTAAACATGGAGGAGGTAAACCTTAAAATGAGCCTTTTGAGATTAAGATTTGATTGAAAGAAAGAGAAGAAAAGAATGTCATGATGAAAATGGCATTTAGAAAGATTACCCTGGCCACTGTAGGAAGGTTGGATTTTAATTTGGATGGCTTTTAATGTTTTTTGTATCCTCCACATGAATACCTACAAAGCCCTGGGAGGCTTTGGATTTTCTTTTGAACAGAACCTTCAAAGTCACTATATCAGGGGTGCCTGGCTGGCTCAGTCAGTAGAGCATGCAACTCTTGATCTCGGGGTCGTGAGTTCAAGTTCCACATTGGGCATAGAGCTTACTTAAAAAAAAAAAAGTCACTATCAAATTCATTGATTTTAGCTGATCTGACTGATTGAGATATACACACTCACTTTTCTTTAAGGATAGATTCACCTTGATGTAGTAACTTAGAGAAACAGTAATGGGTTTAACTTTCTAAAGGTTGTTGGCTGGGCTTATCACTAAAGTCTAGTCAGAATCTGAGCTATTATAAAACCTGGCAAAAATATTCTCTACCCACCTATGTACTTGTGCATGTGTTTATGCACACACATAATTGTCATATTATCAGCATGGAGAAGGCATGATTGAGGTTTTTTTTTTTTTTTTTTTTTTTTCCAGTTTTGCGCTCCTTTGAGAATCTGATAAAAGCTCTTTTGGAAAAATGCACATACACACGATATTTGTGTCACGTTAGGCTTTCACTAGTCCTCTAAAGCCCTTTCGGAGCCCCCTCAAGGGTCCACTGATTCCTGCAAAGATCCCCTGCAATACAAATCTGGGGCTTTTTCTTGTCCTTAGGCAATAGCACTAAGTATGCAATAGGCAGTCAGTCAATTTGAAGAATGAGTAAGTAAATGAAAGTGACAGAAAAAAGAAATCTCCACGTCTGGCATGATAACCTCAGTGATCTCTCTCAGAGTTACTTTTTCCCAATCTTTTAATTCTGAAATACTCCAGAGGGATAGAGAAAACAAAGAGGAGGAGGTAGTAGAGGCAAAGAAGAACGATGCATTTTCCTTTGTGCAGACTGACCTAACTCATACCAATATGGGACCAAGAGGACACTTCTCTGAATGCAGACATGCTGTTTAGCTGCAGACATTATTAATGCTAATGTTTCTGCTGCTAGAGAGTGTGAAAAGGCAAAGGGTGCTGTAGACTGGCTTTTCAGTGGATTTGATTTTGTTTGTTCTGTGCCTAAAATTTGTGGTACTGGGCAGTTTCTTGATGTATTTAAAATAAAACATTCTCGTGTTCATGAATTGGAAAACTCAGTTTGGTTAATATGCATGTTCTTTCCAAGTTGAGCTCTATATTCACTGTAATCCCAATCAGAAACCCAGCAGGGTTTTGTATATATGTGTGTGAGGAAATTGACAAACATTCTGAAGTTTATGGAATTGGAAAAGACCTAAAATACTCAAGACAGTCTTGAAGAAGTTGAACAAAGTCTATTTCACAACAGATACATAAATTAATTCAAAATAGATTGTAGATTTAAATGTGAAAGATAAAATAATAAAGCTTCTGTAATAAAACATAGGAAAATATCTTCGTGACTTTGAGACAAGCAAAGATTTTTAATGAGACAAGTAAAGCATTAACTATTTTATTTATTCGTTTGTTTTTTGAGGGGTTGAGCACAGGCAGAGGGAGAGGGAATCTTAAGCAGTCTCCACACTCAGCGTGAAGCCTGATGTGGGGCTTGTTCTCATGACCCTGAGATCATGACCTGAGCCAAAATCAAGTTTAACTGACTGAGCCACCCTGGCACTCCAAGCATTACCATTAAAAAAAAAAAAAAAATTGCTAAACTGAACAGCTTTTAACCTTAAGAATTAATGCTCATCAAAAGTTAAGGGCGCCTGGGTGGCTCAGTTGGTTAAGCGACTGCCTTCGGCTCAGGTCATGATCCTGGAGTCCCTGGATTGAGTCCCACATGGGGCTCCCTGCTCAGCAGGGAGTCTGCTTCTCCCTCTGACCCTTTTCCCTCTCGTGCTCTCTATCTCTCATTCTCTCTCAAATAAATAAAATCTTTTAAAAAAAAAGTTAAGAGAATGAAAGGACAGGCCTCAGACATATATTCAACAAAAAACTTGTTTCCAGAATATATTATGTGATAGACAATTATAAATATTTAGCATTTGAAGAAGACCATTAGAAGTAAATATTTTACTTGACATTTTTTGAACTGTAAATTCTGTATCTAAACATCATATATCTTATAAAGAGTTTCTACAAATCAAGAACTTTTGCCCATTAGTAAAAGACTTAGGAATTTGACAAAAGAGGATAACCAAATGGCTAATAAGCATATGACAAAGTGCTTAAAGTCATCAGAGAAAGGTAAATTAAAAGCATAATGAGATAATAATGTACCCACCAGAAGGGCTAAAATCAAAAAGACTGACAATACCTACTCTTGACAAGAATGCACATTAACCAAAGACTTTAAAATTGCTGGTAAGAGTGTAAATTTGTAAAACCACTTAGGAAAACTGGTAGTTTCTACTAAAGCTAAATACATACCTACCCAGTGATCCAGCAGTTGTACTCCTTGGTATACTCAAGACAAATCATATATCCGCCAAAAGACATGTACAAGAGTGTTCATGGCTGCTTTATTCGTAATACCTAGAAATTGGAAACAACCCAAATGTCTGCCAGCAGTGCTCTGGTTAAGTACATTGTGTTATAGTCCATTCATATGATGGTATACTACACACCAATAAAAAGGATGAACCACTGATCCACATATCAACAGGGATGAATCTCATAGGCATAACAGTAAAGGAAAAAAGTCATACACAAAAGACTTCATTCTTTATGATTCAATTTGTATAAAGTTCAAGGACAGGCAAAACAAATCTGTGGTGATGGAGATGAGAATAGTGGTGACCTCTGAGCAGGGATGGGTTTTGACCAGAAAGGGACAAGGGGACCTTCTGGGGTGTTGAAATGCTTAACTTCTTGATCTAGATGTTAACCATGGACTAAAAAATCATCATATTATGTACTTTGTGTAAAAATTAATCAAATTACACACTTGGCATACTTTATTTTACAACTCTATTAAAAATAAGAGTAATTACATAGTCTCTACTTTAAAGAACCTAAAATCTGTTAGGGAGTAAGATTGGGGAAAGGGTAGCTCCTTTGCTAAACATGGGATTTAATTGGATTTTATGAACAGTTAAATTTCTAGTTTTTATATTTAGGATTATTTACAGCAGCTGTTTTATTGGTAAAGAGCTAAGAAAAAAGCCAGTTTTGCACTGTGTAACCAGTTTATAGTGAATCTTAAAATCACAGAGGTTAAAATTCTAAAAAACAGCCACCATAATGGGCTTTTGTCCAGTTCTTAAAAGATTTGAGAAATGTGCTGAGACACTGTTTGGTAATGACCATTACTTACAGAAGTATTTTAGTTCATTTTTTTAATTAGACAAGTCTGCTTGCTTTTTTTGTGTTTGAGATCCTTTGAAGAGTTGGTGGTATTTTGGGATACTTTGACTCCTTACAAGTCGAAGTCTTTACAAGAGTCCTATTCACATCATAAGGCTAATCTCACACACTCTATTCCCACAAATAATGGGGTTATAGAGGGAATCAGGCTATTTAAATAGGGAGTCAGGCATGAAGTCTAGAGTTTGAAACTGGTACTCTTCCTTCTTACTTATTTACATCATTTCTGAGATTCCTGGATCATTTCTACTGATCTAAGCACTGTTTTTGCCCCCCTGGAAACACTGTGGAATGCCATCCTCTGATAAACATTTTGAGATAAAATAACAGTAATATAAAATAAGAGGCATTTTAAAAATTCCAAGCAGAGTTTAAAATATTGTACCTTTGAAGCTAACAATCACAGCTAAATGCTTTAGTGCAAATGTCTGACCCTGTTTTATATGGCTTTTCTACAAAAGCTTCATCAAATCTGGAATAAGAAAGGCTCATTCTTCATCAAGGTTTAAAATGTATGGTTGTCACTTTCTCTAGATAACCTTTAATTATAGCAGATAGATTTGAAGTGTAAAATAGCTTTGTCTAATGGACGCTGTCACTCATTGCATTCTGGTTTCCCCCAAGACAGGATGTATGTTGTTCAGACACAGAGTGGAGAGTCCGAAAGATGTCAAGTAAAACACTAATTTCTGTCTTCCTCAAGCATCAAATATTCATGTTAAAAATTGTTCTATCGCATAATGAGAAATGAATTTGCATGATTTGTGACACTAGCTAATTATAGAGTTTTAAATTTATAGAAATGAAATAATTTATCTTTTATATGATAAAAGTTATTTTTTGAAGAAACTGAAAAATCTGTTATCTTTCATTTATACCAAGATTCTAAGTATAAACATTTTAATTCAGAAAGGAAAGATCAAAGTTAAAGCATCTAAACTATTTTCAAACTTTTATATGTAACTGGTTTTAAAGTGAGTAAAGACTTCTTCATTACAGGAGGTTTTAGTTTAATTAGAATTTTAAATGCTTGGCTGAAAAAAATGAGCAAAGGTTTTTCCACATGTAAATTGCAAGGGGAAAAGAAAAAGAGGAGAAATCTATATGTTACAACTTAAAACACAAATCAACCATAAATGTAAATCTTATTTAGATCCTGGTTTAGACTAAAAAACTTTAAAAAAGGAAAAGAAAATTGGAAATTTCAGAATTGGATATTTGATATTAAAAAACATAAAATTTTTAGACTTGATAATTATATACTTTTAGTTTTTCTCTTTGGGGCATCTGGGTGGCTCAGTGGGTTAAGTGTCCAACTCTTGATCTTAGGGTTGTGAGTTCAAGCCCCACATTATTTAAAAATAAATAAATAAAAGTTTTCATCTTTTAGCAATACTTACTGATATATGGCTGAAATAAGTCTGGTATTTGCTTCAGAATTATATAGGGAGAATGGGCATATAGATGTAATAAGAATGGCCATTTGTAGATTACGAAGACTGGGTTTTGATTACATGAGCATTCTTGATACTATTCTATCCACTTTTATATGTTTGAAATTTTTCATAATAAAAATTTTTTTCTTAAAAAAGCTAAAGATAGAAAATTTGAACTTGTACCACACAGTTTATTTCCTATTAAAATAACTTCTTCCATATTCTTTGACTCTCACATTTCTTATTAGTTAGATAGATTCAGATTCTTAAGTGTGACATCATAGATGGGACTTAAAAGAATAGCTGGACAGCTGGTAGGGGAAGTAGGCCTATTTGTTATGTTTCAAAGGCAGAAGTGACTTTGTTAGTATTCTGCTTTTATAAAGGACTTGAATTTCAGATGCCTTAAAGTGTTCTTTCCACCCTGGTGACTTCCTTTTTTATACTTGGAATAAAATCTAAAATGCTTAACAAAATTTAAAGAGATTTTATGTGATATATCCCCTGCCTTCCTCTTCTACTTTATCCCAGTCTGTTTTCCTCCCACCCTGTCTGTTCCATAAGCACTGGCATTTCTGTTTCTAGAATTTGCCTGGTTCCTTCTTGCTTCAGTGCCTTTACAGTACCTGCTCATTGCCTGACCAACTCCTATTCAGCCTTCAAGTCTTAGTGTTACTTCAGGGAAACTTTTTGTCCCCATTCCTCTTGATTTTCTCCCTTCAGATAATATACGTCCTAATTAGATAGTCGTGTAACTGCTTGTTTGTTTAATGCTTTCCTCTCTACTAGTCATAAGAGCAGGGATGGTGTCACTTTCGTTTATCATTATAACCAGAGAGCCCACAACAGTGCTGGCCAGGGAGAATGTACTTGGTAAACATTTTTTGAACAGAGGAGTAGAGGAATGAATGGTAGGTGTGTCTCCTCGTGCCCTTAGAGCAACACTGATTGTTAAAAATAGGGCTTTCAACACACTTTGCATGCCGCAGTCTGGTAGCATGTAGTAGAACCCAATTGCCCCTCTCATTTTAGTTTAGATAGAATTGTCTTTTACATAGTAAGTTTACAAACCCATCTTAATGTTTAGGACTGTTTCTTGACTGATATATTTAGTTGATCTCAGTGGGCAGTTGTAACTAAGCCTTAAATCATTCAAGAGTTAATAGTATTACTTGCATTTATGTCATATTTTGCTTCCTTTTTAGTTCTCTAAATTTGACTTTTTTTTTTCCTTTTCTCAGGTACTCTCTGCCCTTGACATACTCCAACCTCCACACATTGACTATTTTGAAGAAATGTATCCTAACCAGGGAATGTGAAAGAAGGGGACAATAATTTATTAATTTATTCTTCTAGCACCTTTTTGGGTTCATGCTTTAAGGTGTATAAAATCTCATCCTTGCAGAGGTGGTTGAGTACCTGGAACCAGGTAATTTTGAAATCCCAAGTTATCTGACAGAGAGCAATATTATCAATGTATCCTGAATTGTGATACCATAAAACAGGACTTTGGAGCACATATTGTACTTAACCTGCACACAGCCTTATGAGATAGGTTATTACCATCCCCATTTTGCAGATGAAACCAGTGAGGCAGCTGTGTTGTATGGAACTCAAGAAAGTATTCTTGTTGCTGTACAACAACTGCGTATCAGTTAAGAGGTTAATACTGCCCCTTTTTTCTACCACTTGGGGTAAGGTGAAAATTAAAAAGATAACATAAGTCAAATCCCAAGTTCTTTGGATTAATGGTGATGGTGCTGGTAATAGTCATTACTTATATAAGTTTTTATCAGATGCCAGGCACAGTTCTAAGTTATTTACACATATGAGTTTAATCCCTGTAACAACCATCTGGGAAAGATACTGTGACTGTTCCCATTTTAGAGAAGAGGAAATTGAGGCACAAAAGATAAAAAAGACTTGACAAGATCACAGAGCTAGCAAGTATTGAGATTGAGGTTCAATTCCAGACGGTCTCACTCTGTGGTCTTTATTTCAACTCCTACATGATTCTCTCAGGATAGAGGCTTTAACACTATATTACTACTGTTAATATGTAAAAATAGTATGTTAGGTATCATGGATAATAATAAACTGTAAAATAATGCCTAGTATTAGCTTCTGGGACTATGCATGAAAATAAAAAATTGGGACATAGGTTAGCCCTAGGCAAAGCAGCACGATTTACCATTCTGCATTTAACTGGGTAAAACTTTAAGTGAAAGACAGGGAGTCCTAAATCATTGAATTCAGTGAGCTCATGACAGTATATTCACTCTAGGCTTTTTATTAACACTAGGCCTATGACTTAGAATGGAAACCAATATGAAAGCAAGATAGTTTTTCAGACTTAGCAGTGAGATAAAAATCATTACACAGGTGGTAGGTAATTCTATACTAGACAATTATCTTTGATAATTTCTTTAGTAACTGGGAACAATTAAGAGCTTCCCTAAGGGAAGGAGAATGGCTAAGCTGACTGGGGAATTGGGAAACGTTATAAGGTGATAGAATTGTCACTGATCAACACTGCTGGGATGTTGTGATCTGATGATAAACCTAAAGCTCTTGAATGCTGTAATCCTTGGTGATATTTTAACCGCTGAATCTTTTTGGAATTAATAAAGGCTTAACTCAGTGGACTTGGGGTGCTCCAACCTTGCACTTTCCAGAGAAAGCTTCTGGCTGACAAGAGTGTCTTTCTGTATTTGAGATCTTGGGCTTGGTCAGGTGATTCTTGACATACGGTTTTTTAAAAAAGCACAGAATTACCCTAAGGATAGAAGAATTGAGAAAGTTCTTCTCTCCTCAACTATAGATAAGAAGTAACAACTGAGGAGAAAGCATTGATGATTCCATTTCATAGACTTCCTGAAAATTACCCAGGTTTTCACTGAGAAAGGGACTCATGGGAGTGGGGCCATACTTGTGTCATTCATCAGAACTAACTTCCGGGGCGCCTGGGTGGCTCAGTCGTTAAGCGTCTGCCTTCGGCTCAGGTCATGATCCCAGGGTCCTGGGATCGAGCCCCACATCGGGGTTCCTGCTTGGCGGGAAGCCTGCTTTTCCCTCTCCCACTCCCCTGCTTGTGTTCCCTCTCTCACTGTGTCTCTCTCTGTCAAACAAATAAATAAAATCTTTAAAAAAAAAAAGAAGTAACTTCCTACACTTTGCCAGGAGTCACCTTTATCCTTTTAGTTTGCCGGAAAGGAACCTACATATTAGAAGGCATTCCTATGAATGTGTAATGCTATTTCTACCTATTTGGAAATGACGTTGCTGACAACAAACCTTGAAATTAGAAGAAATCTTTATTAAAGAAGAATTTTATTATAGGTTGTGTCAGGGGTCCCCAAGATTACCCTCAGCTTCCATGATTTGCTGAAATAACTCACAGGATCCAGGAAAGGTGTTCTACCATGGTTACAGTTTATTACAGCAAAATGATACAGATTAAATCAGCAAAAGAAACCGTTGCATAAGGCAGAGTCCAGGAGAAACCAGGTACAAAGTTCCACTTGGCCTCCTGGTAGATTTGCACAGATCTTGCTTAATTTTCCCAGCAACAATGTATGACAACACAGATAAATTTTGTCAACCAGGGAGGCTCACCTGAGCCTTAGTGTCCAGGGTTTTTATTGGAGATCAGTCAGGTAGGCATAGAGCACCCACAGGGCTGACCTTAGCTACTCAAGTCTCTGGCCCTCCTCCTCTTTCCCCACCCAGACGTTACTCTAATACAGCTGGCCCAAGGCCCCAGGCAAAAAAAACCGGTGTCACCATAAATCATACTGTTAGCATAAACTGTCTGATTTGACCAAAGCCCCAGGTATGTTAAGACACTCTTATGAGGCAGGACATTGCAAGGGCTCAAAGGTTATTTCCCAGGAATTGGTCCTGAGCCAGTCCTAAAGACTTTTGGAATGTGTAGGGTTTGGGTAACCTAGACCTGATGAGTTAACCCTTTATTGCACCTAGGCCATCTGTGAGGAAAGAATGTTTTCAAGTAAGATACTTAATTGGTGAATATATTTATATTTAATAACTGCCAGATATATTTAGATTCTCTTCACTGAACACTTAGCTAATTTATAATAATCATTTTCTGTCTTATAGTTCAAGCATGAATTGTTTATATCAGGCATTAATTTTGTATACTTGGGCTTGTCATTCCTTTAAAAACTTCGTGTGCTTCTATAAGCTAGGAGTTCTCACTTATTATTAGTGACCATAATTGGAGTCTGGGAGATCCTTGATTGATTATTATTTCAAATACTTGGAGAGCAGAGGGAAAGTTAGCATCGTTATGGTTTAAAACTGTGAGTGGCATAGATAGTATAGTACCTGTTGGTGGCTGATTTCAGCTCATTTCATTAGTTAGCATTATGTTTCTATGAAATTCCTCTCCCCAAAATTGTTCATGAATGTTTAATTAAAAGTCTTTGCCATAAAATATTTGTAGAACCATCTGGTACACGATTTACTTAAATGTTTTACTTTCTTATTTAATTTTTTTACCTTCAGGTTAAAAAATTGACACCTGTTGTAATTAGATAGCTACAGGAGAGTCTTTCAAACCTAAACCTCAATTATTCTTCTTCTCTGTTGTATAATTTTTAGCTATGTATAGAATCATGCACAGAAAAAAGGTGTTTTCCACTGGTTGTGCTATTTGGAAAACACTGAATCCCTTTAACATAAAAAGGAATTGTTACTATAGCTGCCCCAGGATTATAAACACTCTGTAGAAGGCATGATTTAGCTTGGAGAACAGGATACTAAAAATTTGTGTTTTAGGATAGCTATTAAATGGAAATGTAAGAAATGCCTTAATTACATACAAGCTCTGCCTTTGGTGATTCTTTTAATATCCTAAATAGAAGTTTTCTATGTCCTGTCCTTTTAATACAAGTAAATTTGTTGTAGCCAAAGCAAAAACATTTTTCCCTCAGTTTCCCACTGAAAAATAAGAAAACTTACTACTAAAACATAAAAATATTGGAGATTCATAGTATTTCAAGTTAGTATTTGATTTCAACTTAATGTATTATTCATCTGTGTTAGCAGCTCCCTCTGTAGTATCTCAGAAACATGGCATACACATTACACATGGTTTTAGACAGTGGCTTTTTTTTTTTTTTTAAATTGGAGGATTGTTGTGTCTTTGCAGATTTTAGAATGGATAATATTTTGAGTTTTAAATGTATGATCATGGAATTGTGCTTTGAAGAAACTTTGAGGTCTGTTTGAGGCTCTGTCATTTTAGGTAAGTTCTAAGTATGTTGCTATTAGATCTAATGGATGTTCTAATAGTTGATAAAGGAATCAGTTCATAGAGTCAAAAATATATGTTTATCTTATTTAAGTCGTTAAAGGAAATAAATAATCTTAAGTAACCTTTTATTATACATACAGTACCACATCATTGCACTTTTTTCTAAGATTAAAAAATTGTGCTGTTATATTGCATATGTAACTGTTAGTACAGAAACGTTTTAAAATCTCTTTACACTGATTTAATAGTTGGTATCATTTTAGAAAATCTGAGGTCTATGAATGTTTTGATATAATCAGATGTACACTAAGAGTATAAGCATATAGTATCATGCAGTTAATCATACATTTTTTTCCCTGAAACTATAATAAAATGATAACATCGGTGCCCACCATCAGTGGCTTGAGTTTTCAAAGACCATGCATCTTTAGATAGCTCCTTAAGCAACTTATAAAAAGACAGTATCTAGATTATAACTATTTACAAATCTACCTACAGGGTGCAACAGATTTAGCAGGAGTCCAGTATGGAAGGAACAATAAATTCTACCCTGTTCTCTGTATCTTGTAACTTTTCTATTTTCATATTCTTAAAATCTAATGTATCAACCTGGAAAATATATTCCTTAATAATTAAGAAAAATTATTTTTTAACTGAACTTTTAGCTGTTAAGGGATTACATTATTCATTTTGCACTCTGAGTTTCTCTTTGGAAAACTGTATGAAAATACTTTGGCACTTAGTCACTTTGAGCCTACTGAAATTTAACCCAAGAGAAACCAGTTGTAATTATTTGATTGAAAATCATTATTTATCATCCTTTAGTCAGGATTCTGAATTCTGTACATAAACATGCCTTTTTCTACTGGGATGCCTGCTGGATTGGAAATAAAAATTTGACCTGCCTTGGGAAAAGTTTACTTTTAACTTGAAACATAATGAAACATGATCTTAGTAGTAGTACAGGTTTTCTGTACCAGAAGCAATTACAGCCTAAAACCAGTGGAAATGAGAAGTCTTAATGCGTGACTGTGTGTCCCGGTTTGTCAGGACTCCTGCATTTTACCTAATGTCCTGTATAATTATTAATTAATAAGTTCCTCCTTTTACTTTCAGAAGTGTCCCTATAATAGGTTTGGCTTGTGCAGGCATTGTTTAAACAGGAATCTCTTGTCATAAAGGCAGCAAGGGAACCTCCATCCCCATTTTGACCAGTTAGGGTCCTTGGTGAGCAGTAATGTAGTTTTGGGCTCCCCAGATGCAGTCATTTAATTTTAACTGATAGTATTTGTATAGTATATTTTATAGCAACATTTTGTAATTTAAAGAATATACAATACATGATTCTTTGGTGCTATGAAACAGCTCTATAAGGATGCCTGGGTGGCTCAGTCAGTTAAAAGTCTGCATTTAGCTTGGGACATGATCCCAGGGTTCTGGGATAGAGTCCTGCGTCAGGCTCCTTGCTCAGCAGGGAACCTGCATCTCCCTCTGCCTCTCTCTCTCTCTCTCTCTTTCTCTCTCTCTCTCTGACACATGAATAAATGAAATCTTTAAAAAAGAAAGAAAGAAGAAAATGAAAGAAACAGCTCTATAACCTTCAGGGAATCTTAGGAGTCCATGAACTGCTAAGAACAAACAAAATGAAATACGTATATACGTACTTAAGTGCACTCTTACTCTCAATCAGACAGAACCAGCAAGGACCAGAAATCTACATCCTAGGAGCTTTGAAGATTCCCATGTTGTTAGAATTTCCTCTTCATTTATTCTGTAAACATAAGCATCAACTATGTTAACTAGAACCAGGATTTTTTTCTCTTTTGCTCACTGTTGTATTCCCAGCTTAGAACAGTGCCTAACATATAGTAGGTGCTACATAAATGTTTGCTAAATGAATGAATAAGATAGTCTCTGCCCTCCAGGTCTGTAATCTAGCGGGGGGATACAATCCTATAAATAATAATTATAGGTTGGGAATCATAGCAATATAAAAGAATTAACATATTCTGAGAGCATTAGGGGTCTGATTTTCACTCATTCCCATTTTAGTGTCCAAGCTGGATTACTTGTAAAGCATTTGATGATTTGAAACAAAAAAACTATTGCTTACCCACTGTCTACCAATTCTGGCTCCTTACCCTTGAAGCCTAAGGCAGAAACACAGAGAAAGGCAAAACAAAGGAAAAGTTAACAGAACAATGCACCTGAATTCCTGACTTTAATTGCCATTTAGTCAGTATCTAGTCTGCCTTATTTATTCATTCAGCCAAACATTTAGCACTACTTTGTACATAACATTATACTAATCTCTGTGGAAGGTACAAAGACGAATTGTTCATTTGTTTAATTTTTTTTTCCATTTAATGTACCGGGCACTGTTCTAAATACCTGACTCTTATTTCCATTTTACAGTTGAAGAAACTATAGCTCAGAGAGGTAAATAACTCATCCAAGTTCACTTAGAAATGACAGAGCTGGGATTTGAACCCATGTTCAAATCAAAGAGCACTGGACCAGGAGTGCTCTTAACTCCCTGCTGCCTCTTAGTGCTTTCCTTAAAAAAAAAAAAAAATACAGTCTGTGGAGTGAGATAAGATGTAAAGAGGGAACCATCATATATATATATATATGGTAGGAAGTGCCAAAAGAATATGGGCAGGTGGTATGGAACTTGAAAAGAAGGAGAGAGTGCTTCAGGCAGAAAAAAACAATAAGACTTCATGAAGAAAATGACATTTCAGCTGAGTGTTGAAAGATGAGGAGGATGTGGACAGGTAGCCTTGAGAAGGATGGATATTCCAGATGGAGAGATAAGTATCAAGAGCACCTTTTAGGGAATGGCAGATCATCCATTTGGCTAGAGTTTAGCATGCATGGATAATAAGAAATTAAGCTAGTTGGAGCAAATCATGGAGGGCCTTGAATGTTAAACTAAGAAAATTCATCTTTATTCAGTAGGCATTTGAAGGCACAATGAGAGATTTTTGTGATAAGGAATGACAGAATCAGAAGTGTCCTTTATAAACTTAACAAAGAGTTTCTGTTTGGGCTGATGAGAATGTTCTAGAATTAGTGGTGATAGTTGCACAACATTGTGAATGTACATAATGCCACTGAATTTTACATGTTAAAATGGTAAATTTTATGTTCTGTGTAGAGGCTGCTTTTAGACAACAGACTTGAGCAATGGAAACTTGATCAAGGTCAAAGGGCCCCCAGCGACCACCTGGCTAAATACAGACAGGCCCACCAGGCAACCCATCTTAAAATATCCATTGGCCCTAACTGACCAATGGGCTACTTAGAACCAGGCACAATTATAAAAAAGGGAAAATTCCATACATCTCCATACCTCCTCACCTTCCCACTTTAAATAGAGCCTCTGCAGACAGTCTTGTTTGAGGTCCAGCCCTGCCACTACCTTGCAATATATTCAATAAACTTATGTTTATTATTCTCCCTTGTTCTGCCTTGGGTGAATCTTTTCATTGCCCGCGCCACCGGCTTCTACCCAATCATTGTCCCACATTTGGGGGCCTGCATCTGATGGAGAGGGACATCACATTATGTTACATTTTACCACAACTAAAAAAAAAACAAAAAACCCTTAAAAAGGATCCAACTCTTAGGGCTGAGAGGCAGCGACTGTTGTGCAGACCAAGAAAGTTGAGAAGGATTTTTGGCAATTGAGTGGGACCTCTTTAGCCATGTACTCAACAGCGTGGGCTTTGATGTTGATGGCTGGTTGGGTATTCACAGAGGTAGGACAAGAAAATGAAAAAATTGGGAGGAGGCTCCCTAGACCCTCACAGAATGGCTGGCCACATTGATACAGAAGCAGTTATCAGAAGAGGACTTGGTGTACTCCGAGAAAGGAGAGACGAGATCCAAAGACAAAGATGTTGGGGTGATAGCAAGCAAGCAAGAATAGTAGTGTGGTTAGAATTTGGAGATTGTGTTCAAAGAAAGGAATTTGTAGTTAGAACAAGTTGTAATCATTTCAAGATAGAAAGTAGAGCCATGCTTTAAGGTAGATGAAGTGGAATAATAAGGAAAGTTCTTGGAGTTCAGACAGTTGAGAAATTGAGGGATAGAGATTCTTTACCCTGGTTGCACATTAAAATCACCTAAGGAGCTTTTTAAAAAAATACAAACGCTCAAACCCTACATTCTGATTTATTGGTTTGAGTTTGGTCCTAGGTATCAATAAGAATTTTTGAAAAGTTCTCCCCAGTGATCTGAATGTGCCCTCAGGGTTGGGATCCACTAGGCTAAAAGCCACCAGAATAATTATCAGCATAAATGTTGAAGTTACCAGTGACCACCTAAGGGACTTCAAATAGCAAACCAGCTGTTTGTGTGATCTAGCTAAGATCTGGATTGTTGTAAAGGCTGCTAAAGACAAGGATAAGAGACTATGGAATTAGTTTCTCGTATGTTGTGGGGTTTTTTTGGTTTGTTTTTGTTTTTTTGAGGTCTTTTGAGCATTAGCATTGGGACCAACCATAGCCTGGAAAAGGAGCGGAGATGGAAGCAGCTTACTCTGTCTCCACTTGTTAGCTCTTTACATTGAGACTTTTCCTCAGAATCATGTCAGTGTTCTTTATGTAATCATAAATTTTTTTTGATGACCAAATTAACTGTGATTGATCTACCAATCTTTAAAAACTTGAGGACGTAATTCATCTTCTGTTTAGGCTTTAAGAAAGTTAAAAGATATTCTATTTTAGGCAAAAAGTTCCAACTTTATTTTCATTCTGACACAACAGTGGAAAGGATTTAAAGTGAAGTATCAGAAGTTTAAGGCTATGTGTGTCTTTGACTTGGAGCCTTGAACTAATCACCCAAAATCTCTGCTTCATTCATTCTTTGACTTTTTAAACATGATTAAAAGAGATAATTACTTTATGTCCAATTCCATTCATTTAGCTGATTTTCCAGAGTGAGCATGAGCTAGGAATCAAGAATGTGCTGTTCCCTCAGGTAATATCAGCTCCCATAGGCTTCTCTAAGTGAGAGAATTTCACCAAACTGAGCATGATGCTGTTGAGAGAGGTAGTTTTATATAGTATCACCCCTTAACAAGAGCCAGCTGTTTCCTATGGGGTTCAGTCAAAGAAACGGCACTCTGCTTCAACGCCAAACACAATACTGTTGAATTTAATGTGAATTTGACATACTTGTCTCCAACATGGTATCTTCCCAGATGACTTTTTGTGATACTCAGTGTTCACTTTATGCCTAAGTTTCGAACTTTACCCTCAGGACAGAGGTACTAGCAGGTAGTATGAAGTATAATGGCCATTGTTTTTATCCTTAAGTGGTTCATGGTACAATTGGGGATGATTGATGATTTTCAAATAATTATAATACTAGAGTAATCAGTTTAACACTAGAGATATCAACCAGATTTCCTTAAGCAGAAAAAAACTGCTCCGCCCTTCTCTCCTTCCCAAAAAAGTTTGGAAGACTTATCTAGTACTTAAAGTTTTCATAGAATAAAATATTTTCTCTAGTCCTTCCTTATACAAGCCATATAAAATCAATGATCTTATTAGTAGGATAAATTATATTTTCAGTAGTTCCAGTTTATTTTTATTTTCCCACAGAGTTTTAGGAAGTATCTGATTTCGTGTTTATGGGTCCATGTAACTTTCTGCATAGCTGTTCTAATTAAATGGTGTGGAACAGTGCTAATAGGTGGCACATCTAAGTGTCTATTAGATCATTCATTACATAAATGTTAGAAAGTGGGCACTCTGAACAAATGAAAAAGGCAGATCTTTACATCTTTTTAAAGATATAATTGACATACAGCAAACCTTCTCTCTTGACAGAACCCTTTAAATGGACCACCATTTTATTTCATCTCTCCCTTTTTTTTTTTAAGATTTTATTTATTTATCAGAGAGAGAGAGACAGAGGCAGGCAGAGGGAGAAGCAGGCTCCTTGCTCAACAAGGAGCCCAATGTGGGACTCGATCCCAGGACTCTGGGATCATGACCTGAGCCGAAGGCAGATGCTTAACCAACTGAGCCACCCAGGCGTCCCTATTTCATCTCTTCTTACTGCCATAAAAAGTACTCAGACTTCTCTGATAGATCTCTCCTAGATTCTTTCTTCTTATAGATTTTTGTTCTCTGTATATTTCGAATCCTCCCTGCCCTTCATAACTGGTTCATTTTAATAACTTTGTCTTTTAAAATCTTTAACCAAAAATGAATTTCATTGGCGATGGGTAGCGCTGGGTAGGTAAGGAAGCATCTGCAGCTTTCATATTGAGAGGCTTGTCTTCCCTCCAGAACTGTTTGTGCTTGTTTATACCACTGATAGCAATCTGCTCTCAGGTTTTAATGACATCATTCTTGCAGCTTTACAATAGATCAAACTAGAGTAAATTGCTCTCAAATTCTGTTGGGCAGGAGGATATTTGAAACCAGATTGTCTGGACAGAGAAGTAAGTTTTTTAGACCCGTTAAGAAAGGTTGGTGGGTCTAATTTGAAGGCTCACTGTCCTTAGAGAAAGTATTAAGATTTGTTATAATAACAGTAAGAAGCATTTTATATGATTGATACATGCATTTATCCTCTGAATGGATTAAGAGGTGGTTGAAGAATTTGCCCTTTCTCTTCGTGAATTAAAAAAACTGGAGAAGTAAAATGTTTCTAATCTAGGCGAAGGCTCTTCTTTCAAATATCTTTTTTAATATTTAGAAAAAATAGTGACTATTCTAATCATTTCTTTTGGTGTCTGTTTCTTGGCTCTTAGTCTCTATTTTTTTGTGTATGTACATTTGCTTTGGAGGGTTATGATGGTGGGAAATTAGTAATCACCAAACTCTACCATCTCCGTAAAGCTTGCCTTTGCCTTCTTTGGAAAGAAGAGAGCTGAGGTTTGAAGTAATCTCTTTTTCTCTAGGATGCTCTTTCTGTTTTATTGCATGTGTGTTTATAGCCTTAGTGACAAGGACTCAGCCAGCAGAACCTTCTGGGCTATGACAGAGTATGTAGAATGAAGTATGTATTATGTATCTTTCCAGTGATTTTCCCTTTTTTCTGGTGATAGAATTGATTTTTTTAATTAGTTTTCAAATTGCAAATTAAAGGTAGTTTTAATAAATTTTTGACATTTATATACAACAGATTATTTACCTTAAAAAATAAAAGGAATTTGCCATTGCCTGGGAAAGAGATTGCTGTATTCAAACATTTTAACAACATGACCTTTTATTCCATTGATTTCTATAGAGAAGCACAGGCATGCTTCAGAAAAGGTCAGTGATTCTAATTGAAGCACACACTGATTTTTTTTTTTCCTAGTTGCAAAGGCGCCCATGCTTTTTGTTGCAAAGAAGATGATGAGATTTAGGGCTGACCATTTGTTACAAGAGAAAGCAATTCTGTCTGTGATGCATTGCTGTTTTTCTTCTACATGGAAAGCATTGTTTGAAATCAACAATATCCATAAACCAGATTTTCATTATCCATGCTATTTAATGCCCTCTTTTTTATTTCAGAGGCAGTTACATATCTGAGATCTAGGTTGAAATTTCCCTCTTCTATGGACCTGATTTTGGGGGAAAAAAAGATGTGAGTCTATTAAAAGTCTCACATATTTCTGGTTGTGAGATTTTCTTCTTTAAAATAGGAATAGCAAGATTTCAGAATTTAGTGTGGGTTTAAGCATGTTTTCACTGTCATTCTTGGACTTTTCATATAAGAGAATTCATGGCTGGAGGAGCCAGACATGATAATCCACGTATTATAATTTATTAAACCACAAATACGCTGTGTCCTTTTGGAGATATCACCTGACTCGTATTTGTTCCAGCATGTATCACACAAAGATAAAGACTCTTAAAAAAAAAGATTGTAGAACGTTTGACCAATATGACACCTACTTGATCAATACTTAATACCACAAGATTTCTTTTTGGTCTGGCTTAGTGTTGGTTTTTGTCCAGTATGCAATTGGAAGAATGATCCAGTTTTCATTATCTGAAGTCAGTAAAGACTGTTTAAGGATTAAAATTGTGTTTTCAAAGCTTTCTGTCCATATTCATTCTGTAGGAAATAATTTGATACAACAAATTCTCCATTTTCTTCTCCCCATCCAGCTAAACCAGTTAAATACCCTTATTTTGCTATCATATCATTAATAATTTTTCATACAAAATCAATTGCTCATTGCACCTAAAGCATTAAATGTGTTCACTTGAGCAGGCAGGTCAAACCACTGTAGTTCTGAACCGCAGATGGTGTAGAGTTTTTGAACCTGATAAGTAGTCTTTTACATAAGACCATATCACAGATTTCACATTTATACGCAACTTGAGCTGTCCAGGATGATTAGCTCTCTATTTTTAGTGTTCATTGCAGTGCTTTTTTATGACATATTTGCACAACACCTTAGCATTAGTAAACATTTATTCCTAATAGCTTATAAATTGCCCCAGTATTTACTGATAATAGAAGTTGTGTAATGAATCGGTTTTATTCTTTATCTTTTGTCTGAGAGGTGGGAATGATCTAAGTCAGAGACTGTTTGGCAGGCCTGAATATGGGAATGTGGAATATTGACCTTCATCCCATATATTTGCTATATGTGGAAACTGACTAGAGAGTGTCTCCATTTCTTCCCCCTACAAAGCTTTGATGGCTCCCTCAATACTAGATACTAGAGCCTAAATTGATATTCTTGATATTCATACTCATCATCTCTTAGTTCTGCTCCCGGACAGTAGCAGTCTTGAGTTTAATTACTTACTATCACATTATGAAATAACAACAGGGGTCCTCATCTGTTTATTTCAGGGCCTACCTAGTCAGCATTCTAGCTTGACGTAATAGAAAATCTGTTGTAGTGGCAAAGAGCATGGAGTCTGGAGCCAGACTACCTAGATTTGAATTCCAGCTTTGCCTCTTACTACCTACGTAACTTTGTGATCTTATTACCTGTTACAGAGTCTGTGCCTCAATTTCCTGGTTAATAAAACGAGAATAATAATGGCACCTACCTCATAGAGTTATTTTGAGGATTAGATTGGTATAGATTAACAGACTGATTTAGAACAGTGCCTGGCAATTAATAAGTGCTATAAAAGTAGTAGGGGAAGAGCTTATAGAGGAGATAGAACTTACTGAAACTGAAAGACAGTAGGAATTCCTATGAATTTTCTGATGCAAACAAAACGTGTCAGGCCGACTACCACCTAAAGATGGCATTAGCAAGTACCTGTCACAAACAAATGGACGTTCATAATAGCCTATCATTAACAAACATAGCCTGTTTTTAGAGAGAATTTTTATTTTTTAAATAAGCTGTGAACTGTTAATGAGGAGTGGGTTGTTAACCTCAGTACCTCATGTTTACTTACCTGGTCTCCTCTTCCCACGTACAACTCACTGGCACCTCCAAGGCTTCCATCCAGACTGAATCCACATTATGTGTTTCTTAGTGCTTTCTCCAGTAAGTCTCCCAAACCTTTCCTATTAATTAGAAAGATAGGACATAATTTCCTCCTTCAGCCCACCGTCCCAAGAACCATTCCCTTTCTTATGCCCCATGGTTATGTCCCCTAGTAGTGTCCCTTCCTGCCTACATACAGATTACCCAAGCTTTAGTTTATTAGCACATCCTGGGGCTGTTTTAAAGAACTGTTTAAAATTCCAACTCACAGTTGGAATTTTTTTCCCTCTGCTTTGAAGAGAATCACTATAGATAGAGCAACTTATTCACACCAGCTCTCTGAAACACCTGTGTTCCAGGTGAAGCAAAAAAAAAAGGCTTGAATCTAGTCTTCACCTCTCCATTAAAAAATAAATATGTCTCTAAAACTTCCCAGCTGTAGGAATGAAATGCTGTCAGGCCTCCCAACTATTATTGGATCACAGCAAAGCCACACCTAATTTGAGCTGTTGAGAAGCCTCATAACCCCATTGTCCTTTTCCTGAACTGCTTAACCTTCTGGTTAACCTTCTGATTATTAGCCTCTTGACATATTTAATTCAGGTGTGAGAATTTAGGGAGACTCATAGGACCATTTATTTGATCTTTTTTGTATATCCCACTGTTCTGACTTTATTTCTATTTTTTAAGGTTGGTAAATACTAGGAGGCATGTGTTACATGGAGACCCAGAGGTTTCAGAAGCCACTAAATATATCAAACCTGCCTTAATTGGAGGATGTGGGGAAGCAGTGGGGCTTTTAGTCACTTCATAGACCAGCCGAGTCTCCTGCTACCAACTCAGTTTATTTGAGAGCAGTACTTCAGGGAACTACAAGAGAGCACACTAGCACAAATCTGTATTTTAGCCAGATAAAATTTATTTATGTACTACTTAGTATATCAGTTTGCTCTCTGCATACTATATGAATATCATTATTAAATATTAAGAGCACTGATTTGTGCGGTTGGTAATGGATTTAATAATTATATGTTTAATTGATAGTCTTTTTCCTTTTACTGATACATCACTTAAAGGTGGCGGGAGAACCAGATGGTAGAACATAGGATTAGGTTGAAGTGGCTTTTTTCCAAAGGAAGTATGTTATCCATGAACTGAGCAGTTTTGTTTTGCATGTGTTTGTTTTTATTGTTTTGGATATGTAGAATACTAATCAGTTACTAATTTTTACCACCCTGAGCTCAAGACGGAGAAACCCGTTAGGTTACTAGAAGCCCTTTACCAGAACCAGGGTCCCTGTGTGGAGGTTCTCAAAAGTCTAACAGAGATTAGCACTTTTATAATTGTTCCCTTGAGTTTCCAATCTGTCCAAACCAACCCTAGGTCTCTCTCAAAAATAATATGCCCTGTAGAAAACTTCTTGATCTAAAAAGGCTTTTATGTCCCAATATGAAGGAATGTGACTATCATTGATGTACTGTTTGGTGCCAAAAAGAACCACAAGACCCCATTTAATAAGTAAACAAAATTTTCTTCTTTAGCAATGATAGCCTTTAGAGGTTGCCTTAATCTTTCCTTCTATGATCAGTAACTTAAAGGATGTTTTTAAACTGGTTACCTATTTTGTGATTTTGTACTTGCATTCTTTCGGCTTTTTCTTCAGGGAGGGGGAAATGTTGGGAAAAATAAGAACACAGTCATACATTTTGGCAAAAGAATGGACTTTGATATTGGGCATTCCTGAGTTCATATCCTTAATTCCTCCTCCCATTAGCTTTTTGACCTTCAAAAAGTTACTTGTTACTCTTCCTTGAGCCTCAGTTTTCTCTGTGATAAATGGACATATTTTTCTTTGAAGCACTGTTGCAAGGAATAAGTGAATTAATGCATGTAGTACATTTGGCACAGGGCCTGGCTTATTGTTATTTAATTCAGTACCCTTCCTCTCTCCCATCACAATGATGATGATAGCAGCTAACAAGTAATCCTTGTTCCCTATGTGCCAGGCATTTATATGTGATTCACACACAACATCTAAACCCTGGCAGTAACCCTGTGTGGTAGATATCATTGTGCCTATTTTATAAATGCAGAAACAAACTCAGAGAAGTTATTTAACTTGCGCAATGTAATCAAGCTAGTAAGTAGCAGTTGAGATTTTTAACCTGGCCTTTCATTCCAAAGCCTACACCACACTGCCTCCCACTGCCTAAATTCATTTAACTCCTCATACTTAAAACCAGCTTCTTGGGGCGCCTGGGTGGCTCAGTCGTTAAGCGTCTGCCTTCGGCTCATGATCCCAGGGTCCTGGGATTGAGCCCCGCATCGGACTCCCTGCTCGGCGGGAAGCCTGCTTCTCCCTCTCCCACTCCCCCTGCTTGTGTTCCCTCTCTCGCTGTATTTCTGTCTGTCAAATAAATAAATAAAATCTTAAAAAAATAAAATAAATAAAACCAGCTTCTTGGTCTTCGCTTCTGAAGTAGAATTATTTCCTTCACCATTTTCCCCGAAGTTTACTTTATCTTTTGAAAGAAAGAGCACAAGTTAAGAACAAAGGCCAGGATCTTGCATTTGCTCTGCTGCATACTAGCTATGAGCTTTGGTTGGTTCCTTTACCTCTCTAAACCTCTTGGCTTGTTTGTATAATGGAACCAGGATAGTACTTCTTAGAGTAATTAACAGTACATGAGGCTAAATAAATTTAAAGCTGGATGCTTAATCTATAGAAAAGTCTCAGTAAATATTTTTCTTTTCCAGTCAAGCTTCTGTGGCCATGTACAGTACATTAAAATCTTTTTGCTTCCTTGTTTTCTCTACTTGATTTTTACGTATCAATCTCAGTCTTTTCTAACCTCTTGAATGTTGCCTTGCCTTCATCCATCTTTTTTCACTGTTTTGTCATTGAGTTAGCATGCTCTCTACACCCACTTGGTGCCCAGTCAATATTTATGGATGCTAATGATGATGGTTACACAAAGATGGTGCTGGCACCAGCCCTGCAGCCTCTGAGACTGCTTTGAATAATCATGACTTCCTAAAAACAGAAAAGGAGTCAATCATCTTACTCATAATTGAAGGTCAGAATCTGGTGTCAGCATTTGTTTCTGTGGTGATTGTGTAGCTTTTTCTGCAGAATTACCTTTGACAGAGTAGTCAGGTTTTCTGGCATGAGGCTGATTATGATGCATTCTTATATTACTTCCTAAAAATAGATGCAGCATCATAGAGGTGTGAGTTAAACAAATACTGATCATAGTACAGGTTTGTTTTAATTGGAGGAAGGAGTCAGGGGAGGCTTACCATTGAGGGTGTGGTGGGCTGCCAGGCTCTAGATTCCTAGACTAGTTTCCTAGTCTTCTTGCCCATAATCATTTTTGCATCAAAGAAAATTGTTCAAAACTGGTTTTAATTTTAAATAAAATCTCTTTTCTCTGCCTTTCTGGTATCTCTAATATTGTCCCACCTCATTTCTTTGATCCTTAGAAGATTCCTTTTTTTTTTTGCTTTTTTCCTGCTTCAGTCTCTGTCCTTCATGAGCACATTTTCATCCTCAGCAACTTTTGTATTCTAGCAGGGCATCCTGCGTACTATATTTGGGCACTATGCACTAAAAATTCTGCTAATGACACTGATGTGCGTTATTCTAAAGAATGTCATGATGTTAAGTTTGAATTTATAACTCATTAATGGTGATGTGCTTCCATAATTTCAATATCCAGGTTTTTTAAATAAAAAAAGGAAAGAAATGAAAAAATTTTTAATAAAAGAAAAACTTTGTGCAAAGAAAAGGAAGATTGTGACTAAAAGCAAAATCGATAAAAAATCTGTCTATGGCAGACTTCATTTAGTAGAAGTACAGATTATTTCTTACTGTATCTAATGATTCCCAAACTTATATTCTCAACTTAGACCTCCCACCAAACGACTATCCTATATTTCCAGCAATCTCTAGTGAAGGCTTTTTTTTTTTCTTCCCATTTTCTTGTCAAAGGCTGCTAGCTCAACCCTCTACCCCACCACACACAATATGTTAGCTGGGAGTTCCTATTATTTTTATATTTATATATTTATGAATAATACGCTGACATAGGCACACATATGCTAATTTTTTAAGTTCTCATCTATTTAAAGAGGATAGGGAACATGAAGCTATTCAAGAAACTATTTCAAGTAAGCATATATGATTCATAGGTACAATGAAATGTTTGTTAATATCAATTTTAGCTTTATAATTTGACTAAAGAAAGGTAAAAGGAGTAAGATTTGAAGGAAGTGGAATACTCAGGAGGTAGAAAAAGAGGCAAAGAATGTGAGGTAGAAAAACTGATCTCTGATTTAACTTTTGTCTTATTTTTCTGTTGTTGGCAAAAGGAGTATCATTATTTAACCTGTCACCCTCACATTCCTCACCCCCAGTCTAGATCTGTTACATGGCAATAGTCCCAGATTGTTATGAGGATTAAATGAGAGGACCTATGTTAAAAATGGCATGTAGTAGGCTCAAAAATACTTTTCAGAAAACTGAAATAATCCCTTAGCAAATTGTGGGGTTATTTCTTATTTGAGGCTGTGGCCTACTAGTGACAGAACTAAGACTAATTCAGGTGCTAGAAGAAATGAATAAGAGTACTTGTGTGGATTTGGGCAATTACTTCAGACATCTTCGGATTCAGTTCCTTCCAAAAGGAAAGACTCAAATTCAAAAAGAGAACAATTAGTTCTTTATAATAGCCTGTGACTTGTGAGAATTCTTTGAGATAATTCAAAGTGCTTAGAATGTGCCTGGTGCATAGTAAGAACTCAGTAAGTGTTAATTGCTTTTATTTTATTATTTCTCATGTTTTTAAAAAAAAATTTTTAGGTGAACCATTTTAAGGAAACCAAATGTATGTGTTTTTACAGATAGAGGTAAATTGCCAATTAGAATGTGCATCTAATTTAAAAAATCCAGTAGGAGCTGAAGAAATTTTGATGGTTTTCTCACATTTTTTTTTTTTTAAGATTGTATTTTTAAGCAATCTCTACATACAATGTGGGGCTCGAACTTAAAACCCCAAGATCAAGAGCCGCATGCTCTGCTGACTGAGCCAGCCAGACGCCCTGGTTTTCTTACATGTTTAAAGTTCTAAATCACTGTAGTTATTGGAATTAGCAGTCCTAATAATTTAGAGATTTATCTCTTTAGAAGAATATCTGTTGGTTGGACTACCTTGTTTCTCTTATTTCTCTTGGCTGTGTGATGGCAAGTCTGGCATATTCAATTGCAAAGCAGTGCCTAAAGGGCTTTATGAGATTAACAGCCGTGACATTGTTGTAATCTTTGAGTGAATCTGTTGTAATTGCTTGTTTAATTGTCCATCTCCCTTGTTAGACTCTAATTTAGTCAGCGAAGGCAGTGACATTCTTGCACACCATTGAATTTTCAGTGCCTAGAACAGTGCCTGGCACATGGTCCTATTCAGAATATTTGTTGAAGAATAGAGAGTGACTTCCCATTTGAAAACACATGGCAAGGGAGGGATTCTAAAAGATGCATCATGTATTGTAGTATTAAATTTCTGATTTTTGTTTGAAACCTGGTTTTGCAACAATGCAAGTAATGGCATTCTCATGAATTTCATTTTCTCTCTTAATAGTCAACAAAGTGAAGGAAATTTCATGGAAAAGGTCAGACTGCAGAATCATTACAACCTAGGTTTGAATCCAAGCTCTGTGTCAACAGCTTAAGCTCTCCCAGCCTCAGTGTGCTCATCTCTTAAATAGGGATAGTTTCAAGTTAGGTATTGTAAGAATTAAATGAGGTGACATAAAAAATGGCACATAGAAGCTTCTACAGAAAGTTAGGTTCCTTTCTCCTTTTCTTCTCCTCATAGCACTAATTACAAGTAATTTGGGGGCGCTTGGCTGATTCAGTTGGCAGAGAATGCGACTCTTGATCTCAGGGTTGTAAATTCAAGCTCCATGTTGGGTGTAGAGATTACTTAAAAATAAAATCTAAAAAAAGGTAATTCGGCTTTTCTTTATTTGAGAGTAATCTGTATACTATGATGATATTTGGGTAAGAAATGGGAATCAGTAGTAAGCAGGCTCCTATGGGAAACAGGTTGGTTAGACCAAGAATTGGGAAGCCAAAGGGTAGTTCTAGCGTTTTTTCTGACTGGGAATGTGACTTGGGGTAAATCACCTAACCTCCTTGGCATGAGTTTGTTTCTATTAAGTGATATCCCCCAGTGACGAATAATATTGGAGAAAGCATCAAAAGCACTGTTTTTCTACCCCGTAAAAATAATTTTCTAGAATGTCAACATTAGCAAGAATAACGAGATTGGCAACAAAAAGGTCTTTAAAACAACATGGAAACACTGTTGTTTGTCTTGGGCACTTGAGGCATCAGAGCTGCCCCCCCCCCCCCCGAATTTATAATTGTTAATTTGCATCATTCGTTTTTCTGAAGCAAATCAGTACATTTAGAAATCCATATTTCGTGGAGCTACTTAACTAATTGCTGCAATCAGCAGCAATTTATTTTATAACAGGGCTGTTCAGATCACTCTCAGGTTGGCATACCATGCAGTGTTTTTTATGATCCTATTTTTAATTGATGAGTTTTAATAGGTGGAAAATGGTTAATCTGTTAATATTCTCCTGAAAACCCTAACTTTAATCCTATATTTTCTCTTTACCCAAAGGTAACTTAAACGGCCATAGCAGAGTCATTGACCCAGTAGGTACACCAGCTGTTGGAGAGGCTGTCCCATTTAGAAGGACCTAGAGAGGAAAAGCATACCCTGTTTTCCCTCTTGTTGGAGACCCTCATTAAATTACTCAGAAACAATAATCAGATAGCTGCTGTTCAAGTTAATGGCACCTCTGAAGTCCCTGTCAAGAGAGCTTTATTTAATGCGCAACAGACCTGGAGTGATGCAGGTGCTTTTTCGGGCCCTCCATTTAATTTAAGCTGCTTTAGTTGGCATGGCAACTAGTTGAGACATCTGGGAGGACATTATGCTGGGATTGAGACTTCAGAGGATTTCTGCCGGAGCACAGCAGAAACCTTATCGTAAAGTGGTGTGTGTTGTTTCTAAATCTCTGAAGCTATTAATATTGTTAAATCTTCAAATTCAGGAATTGTATTGTACAGAGAAATCCAGTTTTTAAAGGTTTGGCCTGTTTGTTGGCT
Organism: Zalophus californianus; assembly: GCF_009762305.2. Classification (NCBI taxonomy): domain Eukaryota; kingdom Metazoa; phylum Chordata; class Mammalia; order Carnivora; family Otariidae; genus Zalophus; species Zalophus californianus. The sequence goes on along the minus strand of NC_045610.1, from coordinate 18,523,507 downwards.
TGTTTTCTGTGAAGAAAAAACCTTTTTATTTGTGGAGTGAAAAATGTATTTCCTCTGAAGAGTTTACTTTGCTAAACTAAAACTTGATAAAACTTAATTCTCTGCAGAATTGTCATTTTAATCACTTTATAAAAATAATTTAAAATCTTTCAGTCTTTTGTGTCTAAAATATTTTAGAGGAGGGACACCTGGGTGGCTCAGTCGGTTAAGCATCTGCCTTCGGCTCAGGTCGTGATCCCAGAGTCCTGGGATCAAGTCCCACATCGGGCTAGTTTGCTAGTGTGAAGCCTACTTCTCCCTCTGCCCCTCCCCCCGCTCATGCTCTCCCTCTCTCTCTCTGACAAATAAATAAAATCTTTAAAAATAAATAATAATAAAATATTTTAGAGGAGAGGAAAGCCCCTCTGCACAGAGGTAATAAGCAAAATGGTAAAGGTGGACAGGGGCTCTATGTGGTTTTGCCCTGGACTTTCCTGGTTAATTTAAAAGTTTATCAACCTACCCCCATTCAATTTTTTTTCATTTTTATTAAGTCTTTATTTTAATTCCAATATAGGTAACATACCGTGCTGTATTAGATTCAGGTGGTACAATACAGAGAGTCAACAATTCTCTGCATCACTCAGTGCTCTGTCTCATTCTCTTTTTAAGTCAGCTTATCATCTTCTTAAGCAGAGGTATGAAAGTAGCACTCTCCTTTCTTAAGTATTACAACAGGCAATTGAATAAAAGATTTTTCAGGTTCACAGATCCTGAGGACAGTGAGATGATAATCTAGTCATTTGTGTTTAGCAGGGGGAATACCCGCTGGTTTATATTTTATGAGAAATTATACACATATGTATGTGGTCTTAGTAGAGAAGAATTGACTTTACCATTCGAAATCATGCTTTATATTCATTTTCAATGCCTTGCTTTTCATTTTGATACTGATATACTTTTCTCTGTGTAGGGCTAAACCATATGAAATTATTATTTTTGTTGGTCAGTAATGGTCCAGTATTGTCAGTTCAGATCCAATAGATTTAGGGTAAACAACACCCTGATCTGGAAATACATGTTTTGTAATGCTAAATGAAATGTACGAATTTTTCTGAAATGAATATTTTTTTTAATTTTATTTATTTATTTGACTGAGTGAAGAGACAGTGAGAGAAGGAACACAAGCAGGGGGGAGTGGGAGAGAAGCGGGCTTCCCTCTGAGCAGGGAGCCTGATGGGGGGCTCGATCCCAGGACCCCTGGGATCATGACCTGAGCCGAAGGCAGACACTTAACGACTGAGCCACCCAGGCGCTCCTGAAATGAATAATTATTTATGAAATAATCTGGTTATAGAACCTTAACCATTCCAGCCAATGTTTTCCTTTTCCCCCTTTCTTTGAAAATGTAGTCTCTGTTAGAAGAAAGCATATGACATTATTTCATACTTTTTTCTGTTTTGGCTTCTGTGTCGTTTATTCCTTTTATAAGTCAAAGCAAGATTTTTCAAGTGCCAGCAATATGAATTCAACCTGATAACTTGAAAATTAAGATGTTTTCTCTCTGCTACTTGCATGCATACCAACTGTCACTACTAACAGTAAAGATCTGGCATCAAAACTTGGCTACCCGTTTTGTAGATATGAAGGCAGAATAGAATAAACCTGCTCTTCACTTCCATGCAAGAACTTTTCAATCCTTTCAGGAACAAAAAGTTATCAGACTCATCAGACATGACTGACATCCCATACAGATAAGTGCATCATACTGTCCTTTAGGATTTTTTTTTTCCGAGTAAAGTCTCAAGTTAACAACCCTTAATACAGTGATGCAATTGTAAAGCTCTTTTGTTTTTTTGGTTGTTGTTTATGTATAATGTTTCTGTTTGGGTCCTTTGAGATTTTGGAACCAACTCAAAAATTTGGGACTTCTGTTTAAGGTTAAATGGTACAAGTAGAAGTTTTTTCCTATCTCTATATAAGATTTCCTAGTGGGGAAAAAAATTTTTAAGTATATACAAGAGGGAAAAGTAAGATTCGGATCTTTCTTTTTCTATCCTGCAGAAGACTAAAGCTTTATTCCCTGGAGCTGAGCTGTGGTGTCTTCGGCCCCTTTCCCAACTCATACAGAACCCTGGCAGCCTGGCCTGTGCCTTCTAAGACAGAAGTTTGGAAGACTTTTTCTCCAGAGAAATGGATTAACCCAAGAGAAAGGATCTATACATAATTGAGGATCCCTCATGAAACAAAACTCTAAAGCTCTAAGCTGTCCCACCAGAGAGCTATATGACAGTCACATAGTAATAACCTAAACATCAGTGTTAGGGATCGCTTAAGTCATGACATATTCCAAAAAATGGTATATATTTAAGCACTTAAAATACATAAAGAAACTATATACCATGGAAAAGTGTTCACAAGTTACTTTAAATGAAAAAAAGTATATGTAATATGTTCTACTTCAACACCATAATTCCACTTAAAAGGAATGTATTAGAAATCAGATTCCACATAAAGATATGGATAGAGATATATGATGTTATCTCAGGCTTATTTAAAGTAAAAAACGTATTAGAAATAACTTGGATTATCAACAATGATAGATTGGATAAATGAATTCTATTTGTTCATAGAACACGATATGGTCATAAGAATTCTGCTTTATTAGATACTTAATTAACGAGAAAATGCTTATATTTTATACGTTAAAACAGTCAGCAACACCATGTATATGTTATAATCCCAATTTCAAACACACACACACACACGTACAACATTTTCACAATGATGTTATAGGTTCATTCACAGAGGTAGGATTCTGGGGTAGTTTTTCTGTTCCTTGGCTGTTTTGAATTTCCCCAGTTTTCTACAGTGGAAGTTTTTTTTAAACTTTTTTGGAAATTTTTCGAAAATACAGAAAAGTAGAGACAATCATGTAATAACTATCATTTACCCAATACCCAGATTCAACAATTATTCATCATTTTGCCAGTCTCATTTCCTCTCTCCCTTTTTATTGAGGGCCAGAAAAGGAAAGGCTGGAGTTATTTTTAAAGTAGATCCCAAACATCAAATTATTTACCTATAAATACTTAAATATGCATTTCTAACTGTTAAGGACTTTAAAAACCTAACCATTATGTCATTTTCACACCTAATAAAAGTAGCTAATTTCTTAATATTCCCTGATTTCCTCAAAGATCTCTTTTTTATTTTTTTATTTATTTATTTATTTAAAATTTTTTTTTAAGAATTTATTTATTGAGAGAGAGAGTGAGAGAGAGAGAGCACATGAGAGGGGGAGGGTCCAGAGGGAGAAGCAGACTCCCCGCTGAGCAGGGAGCCCAATGCGGGACTCAATCCCGGGACTCCAGGATCATGACCTGAGCCGAAGGCAGTTGCTTAACCAACTGAGCCACCCAGGCGTCCCAAAGATCTCTTTTTTAATCAGGTTTGTTTGAATCAGGTTCTAAACCAAAGTCCCATATATTGCATTTGGTTATTACATCTCTTGAGACTCTCTTATCCTGAACATTCCTACCTTCCCTTCCCCTCACATACCCACCCTCCCCCTTTTTTTGGTCATTTATTTGTTGGAGGAATTTTTCCTGAAGAATGATCCACACTGTGTTTGATCCACATTGTGTGTTTAGCTGATTGCTTCTCGTGGTGTCTCTTGTTCTTTTATTCCCCATATTTCTAGTAAACTGGTAATTGGAGCTAGAGGATTGATTATATTGAGGTTTGTTTTTTTGTTTTTTTGAGAGAGGCTGCAGGGGGCAGAGGGAGAGAGAGTCTTAAGCAGGTTCCATGCCCAGCGCAGAGCCCAACACCAGCTCGACATGGGACCTGATCTCACGACCCTGAAATCATGACCTAAGCCGAAATCCAGAGTCAGACGCCTAACGGACTGAGCCACCCAGGCACCCCTATGTTGAGTTTTTTTAAAGACATGAATACTTTTTTGGGCAGTGGTGTTCATATCACATAGACATAAGATCACACATTAAGTGTTGCTAGGGTTGAGTGGTGGATTGAGGTGATGCTCATCAGTCTCATCCCTTTCAAAGGGTTGTAGTAGCCATTGATAATTGGTGCCTGTATCCATGATGTCATAGAGGTTGAAAAATGGCAATTTTTTTTTTACTCATGTAGCATTGCTTTTGCATTGATTAGCTGAAAGTCTTCTATAGGAAACAGAGTGAACATTTAGTATATTTTATTACAGTTTTTAAAATTATAACTCAAAAAAAGGAAAATAAAATCCAGCCATTGAAACAATCTTAAACACAGTCAAGTCCAACTTTACTACTGTGTAAACCTTAGGTTACTTGCCTTCTGTTAGCCTCAATTTCCTCATCTATAATTGGGAATACCACCAGCTCCCTTGTAGGATTGCCATGAAAATTAGATGAGATGATATATTTAAGATACTTAGTAGAGTGCTGGTGTACCTAGTGGGTACTTAGTATACGTGTGTGTGTGTGTGTATAATTTCATTCACCCAACAGATGTTTATAGGAGACATAACTGTATATAGGCATTTGTTTCTGAGAATTTGGGATAGACTTGTGAACAAAACAGACAAAAACCCTTGCCCTCATGGGGCAGGGTTGGGAGACAGAGAAACAATAAACATAATAAGTAAATTATGTAGGGTAAGTACTAAAGGAAGAAAAAGTAGAGCTGTGCAAGTGGGTAGCTATTGTATAAGGCATGCAAGATGCAGTATTAAATGGTCAAGGTAGGCCTCATTCAAAAGATATGATTTGAACAATAACACAAAGGAGGTGAAAGCCATGGTGTCTGGGGAAGCCCATTCCAGGCAAGAGGGAACAACTAGAGCAAAGACCTAAGGTCAGAGTGTATCTAGTATGTTTAGAGAATAGCAAAAATGGTAGGAGAGAAGGTCAGAGAAGTAAGGAGGACAGATCATTTATGGCCATGTTAAGGACATTTTAAGGACTTTGGCTTTGACTCTAAATGAAATGGGAAACTTTGCAGAAGAGTGACAATCTGGCTTTCATTCAAAAAAATGTTCTGTGAAATGCAGCCAAAAAAATAAGATGAATTGATGAATGGAAAGAGCCATGGATAAACATGTACTAAAGCAAATATGGCAAAATGTTAAGTGTAGAATCTAGGGGGTGGATGTATATATATATATGTGTGTGTGATCACTGTTTAATTCTTTCAAGTTTTCCATGTGTTTAAAAATATCTAAGAAAAAAATTTTTTAAGCTATTAAGAAAAAAATCGAAATTAACCCTGGTAATAATATTGTAATTTAACTGATATGTATTGTTTTATAGGATGATTCTAACATGTCACCGAAAACTCTCCTTAGGAAATTCTACATGAGAAATCTCATTTCCTCACTAACCTTCATTATGGAATAGAATGTAATTCTTTGGAAAGAATCCGATTAATAAAACCTAAAAAGTAACCTAATAATATAAAAACATTAAAAATTACATTTTCTATATAGTAAAGTCACTGTCAATATTTAGACAAAATATAAATATGAGTCAAAAATTTATTCTGGCTGCTGTGTTTTAGAAATATAAAGGTCTTGGGCCAAGGGAGGTAACGGTGGACATGTTAAGAGGTAGTCTAATTCTGTGGCTAATTTTGAAAGAACCAACAGGATTCTCTGATGGATTGGAGGTAGAGTAAGAGAGAAAAAGCATTCGGGGATGTCTCCAAGGTTTGTGGCTTGTGGTATGAGCAGCTTTCTGGAAAAATAGGTTTGCTACAGCAAAGCCTACAACTAGAATGATTTGGTGGGGGGAAAATGGAGAATACACGTTTGGACAGTTTTGGACAGTTTGAGATGTCAGACATCTAGAGGAGATGATGAGTAGACAGTTTGATAAACAAGGCTGGATTTAAGGAAACAAGATTAGAGATATAAATTTGGGAGTCATCTGCATGTATATTGTTTAAAGTCTTGGGATTGGATCCAATTACCCAAGAAAGTGAGTGTGGAAAGACAAGAGGATCAAACCCTGGGGCATTTCAACATTAAGTGGTTGGAGAAGGGAAACAACAAAAGAGGATTGAGAAGGAACAACAAATGAGAGAAAAGAAAAGCCAACAGTTGGGTGTTCTAGAAGCCGTTTGAAGAAAATGTCTCAAGGAGGGCGTTTTGACTGTGTGTCAGGTGTTATTAGTTATTCTCCTCCCTACTCTCAAGTTGTTACTACCTGTTTTTGCTAAAATGTTAAATTAGAAGTGTTCTTAAATCACTCTCCCCAGACAATGACCACTTACTACAAGAGTCTTTAAAGCACATAAAAGTAAAATCCAAAGCCTAACAACACTTTTTAAAAATTTGAGTTTTGAGGGCGCCTGGGTGACTCAGATGGTTAAGCGTCTGCCTTCGGCTCAGGTCATGATCCCAGTGTCCTGGGATCGAGTCCTGCATCGGGCTCCCTGCTCCTTGGGAGCCTGCTTCTCCCTCTGCTTCTCTCTCTCTCTCTCTATCCCTCTGTCTCTCATGAATGAATAAATAAAATCTTTAAAGGGCGCCTGGGTGGCTCAGATGGTTAAGCGTCTGCCTTCGGCTCAGGTCATGATCCCAGGGTCCCGGGATCGAGTCCCGCATCGGGCTCCCTGCTCCTTGGGAGTCTGCTTCTCCCTCTGCTTCTCTCTCTCTCTCTCTGTCTGTCATGAATAAATAAAATCTTTAAAAAATAAAATAAAATAAAATCTTTAAAAAAAATTTTGAGTTTTGAAAGCAGACTCCTCATCTTTATTTTTATATGCCTAGCATTTACCCTTACAGCGAGCATGTAAATGCTAAAACAGGAGTCCTGGGACCATCTTAGTTACTTTATGGTTCATGCCAAGCCCCTAAGACTACAGCTGCCCCTTAAGATTGTCTATCTTCGAGGTGCCTGGGTGGCTCAGTCGTTAAGCGTCTGCCTTCAGCTCAGGTCATGATCCCAGTATCCTGGGATCGAGTCCCGCATCGGGCTCCCTGCTCCTTGGGAGCCTGCTTCTCCCTCTGCTTCTCTCTCTCTCTCCCTCTCCCTCCCCCTCCCCCTCTGTCTCTCATGAATAAATAAATAAAATCTTTAAAAAAAAAAGATTGTCTATCTTCTAGGACTAGCTGTGGGACAATACTGATAAAAGAAGTGTTTCACAGGCTGTCAGGTGGGTTGTCCTTTCAAAAGATTCCATAATATCGCTCTGGAAGAAGAAAGTTAGGATTGGAAGAACTAAGTAAGAAAGTGGAATAACTGCAGCCCAGTAACAGCTCTGCTTTGTTGTTGTTTTGCCTTTCCCTGCTTTGAGTTGTACAGGGCTAGGGGAGCTTTAGTGTTTTAACTCAGAACATGAAATTGGTGTCAAAAGAATTTGAAATCTAATAGGAATCTCCTGAAATCAAGGGTAGTCTCCCCTTGTCTTAAGGAAGGTTAAAAAGTTCAAATCATAAAATTCACCCATACTTGTAATGAGTCCTTAACTGCACAGGGTAAGACATGAATTTGCCCTATTTTAGATATAGCAAAAGAGTTACCTTCACAAGAGTTCTGAATTCCACATCTTCATTGCTCCCCAGCCTCCAGCCTTTGATCGTCTGCCATGTATTGTTTGAACAAAACCCTGAGAGTATAAAAGTACAAAACATAGGAAGCTTAAAACAATAAAGGAGCCATAGATGTAAAAAAAAAAAGTTAAATACTAAAAGAATTAAGATTGTAGATAGACTTGGATTTGAACTAATCATTTTACACATTTCTAGGAGTACTATTCTTCACAAAGTAACTTATGCCACAGTTGATGGGTAGATTGTCATCCTTTCCATTGGTGCCATGGTGGCCTAGGGTGAGACCCCCAGTCCTCTCTTGTTTGGATTCAGAGGATGCTCCAGTAACATGTCTGAATAGATCCTGAGACTCTTTGGTCTTCACATTCTTCCTGGTCTGGCTGTCATTTAAAATATTTATCCTTGGGGCCCCTGGGTAGCTCAGTCAGCTAAGCGTCTGCCTTTGGCTCAGGTCATGTTCTCAGGGTCCTGGGATCGAGCCCCACATCGGGCTCCTGCTCAGCTGGGAGCCTGCTTCTCCCTCTCCCTCTGCTGCTCCCCCTGCTTGTGCTTTCTTGATCGCGCACGCTCTCTCAAAATTTTTTAAAAAATAAAATGTTTATTATTTTTGAGAAGATATTTGCCAATGACATCCAGTAAAAGGTTAGTATACAATATATATAAAAAACTGCAACTGAACATCCAAAAAAATAATTCAATTAAAAATGGGCAGAAGACATACAGATGGTCAACAGACACATGAAGAGATTCTCAACATCTCTTGTCATCAGGGAAATGGAAATCAAAACTACAATGAGATGTCACCTCACACCTATCAGAATGGCTAAAATCAACAACACAAGAAACAACAGGTGTTGGTGGATGTGGAGAGAAAGGAGCCCTGGTGCGCTGTTGGTGGGAACGCAAACCGGTGTAGCCACTGTGGAAAACAATGTGGAGGTTCCTCAAAAAAATTAAAATGCGTTAGGATCCAGTAATCTCACTACTGGGTATTTACCCCCAAAATACAAAAACACTAATTCAAAGAGATATGCTCCCCTATGTTTATTGCAGCATTATTTACAATAGCCAAATGATGGAAGCAACCCAAGTGTCCATCGATAGATGAATGGATAAAGAATATGTGGTATATAGATACACAATGGAATATAAAAAAGAATGAAATCTTGCCATTTGCAACAACCATGGATGGATCTAGATGGTATAATGCTAAACAAAATAAGTCAGTTGGAGAAAGACAACTACCATATGATTTCACTCGTGGAATTTAAGAAACAAAACAAAGGAAAAGAACCAGACTCTTAACTATAGAAAACAATTACCAGAGAGAGTGACTGGGGGGATGGGTGAAATAGGTGAAGGGGATTAAGAGTGCATTTATCATGATGAGCACTGAGTACTGTATAGAATTGTTGAATCACTATATTGTACACCTGAAACTAATAGAACTTGTATGTTAACTACATTGGAATTAATTTCAAAAATGTTTATCCTTATTTTTCTTTTGTAATACTAATTATAGAGACAGTTTATTTCTGCTAACTTCTAAATGGTAAATTCTTTAATTTTGGCAATTTTTTTATCTTGTGAGGGCTGGAATTTTTACCTCTTTGTCATGCTGTCTAGAAGTTTTCTTTCCCTAAGCTTTTCCCAGCTTTAAGAATGGAAGTTATTCTTTAGACCTAGTGCCTACTTTGAGGGGGTTGGGGGCTGAATTCTTGGAATTCTCCTTAACTTAAAACCTCAAGATATGTTGTCACAGAATTGATGCAGAGTGACCTACATAAAATTATCGTCTCTCCTCAACCACTCAGCTCAGATCATGTCAAAGTTTTTCTTTATCAGATTTTGCGAGGTAAGATTTTCTTTTTGAAGAAAAAGGTAGTGGCACTGTATAAGTGAAATGTTTTGCTTTCCATTTGAACTTTAATCTGACCTTCCAAGGCTTTTTTCTTCCCTAAAGACTTTTTTCTTTTGACCAAGATCTATTTAATAATCTCTACACTTGATGTTAAGAGGCTTTTAAGGGTGGCCAAATGGTTATTTTCACTGATGGAAGAGAAAGCCCTAATTCATTACTCAGTTAAGTAGGTTAATCTAGGGAGGTAAATAAGCAGGATGGTTTGTGGAACCCTGTGGTCTGTCACAAAGTTTCCTTAAAACAGCCTTTAATAGGAGTATGTGGCTGGCATCAGGTGACTCAATTGAAAAGTAACTGTTCCTTATGGGATGACATTTATTCTTCAAGTGTGGTCCAAGTGTTGGCTGGTATACCTGAGTCCAACTTTAGAAAAACAAGACTCTTAAAGCCAAAGCATCAAGGAGGCTGAGAAACAGCAATATAATTCTCCAGACTGGCTCATTAAAGAGCACCGACTTGATAGGCAGTTTGAGCCGACATTGCTAGAGCTGCTTCTGGCCAGCAGGTATATCCTCCGGAATTTTGCTGTTACAAATGGAGAACCGTTTAAAGCTGAAACATCTTTCTTACCTAGTAAAACACTCTTCTCCCTCTGCTCCCACACCAGGATTCATAGATTCAGGTATTCTTTATGGAGATTAAAAGGCATCTACCAACAGAATGAAAACACACACAAGGCGTTAATACTAGGATGTTCACCTTCCATAGATGTATTGATACTCTGTGGCAGGTGACAGAAGGAAGATACTAGATATTGGATCTTTTTTTACACTTGTAAGAAAATCTATGATTTGCTGAAAGACTCAGCCTTGAAGCTGTGACCTTTTTCTAACAGTGCTAAAACTCAGTCTTTTAATATGTCAAAAATATTTTAAAGTAATTAACAACCCCTCTTGAATCTCAGTGGTGGGAATACTACTGACAAACCTGGGCAGGTTACTGAATTTTGTCTTAGTGAAAATCTGCCCTGGGAAGGGCTCCCTGGGGGATAGTGAGGATTTGTTGGAGCCAGCTCAGAATCACAGGTTGAGAGTACCAATAGCAGAGCTCCTGTAGCCACCCACACTTAGGAACAATTCAAGGATATTGGTATGGTCAACTTTTAAATTCCAGCGCCTGAAAAGCTTATCTGTATTTAAACCTAACTCATCTTTTGAATTCTAGGCATTATCTGTAGATTGTGTAACCTTTGATGACACTTTATTTTACAAAGTTACAGGTTTTTGAGGTAGGACTAAGTCAAGCTTTTAATAACGTTTATGATGCCATTATTTAGAGAACAATCTTAAGTCCTGTATTCTCTGTTACCGTGGTTTTCCCCAAATAATTGGTTGAGTGAAAAGAATTAAATATCTGCAATTAAATCCGTTTGTTATTTCAGGTTTGAAATATCTCCATTCAGCTGGCATTTTACATCGAGACATTAAGCCAGGGAATCTCCTTGTGAACAGCAACTGTGTTCTAAAGGTAGCTTTTCAGTTTCTTTAAGTATCTGAGAAAAATTTAGAATGCCAAGGCAGGTTTAAGAACAATGTGTTTTTGTGAAAGAGTTAAATTTATTTTCATCACTTTACCAAATAATTAAAGAACCGAGTTTTCTCTAGCAGTATCGCTAGTCATGGCCATAGTAACTGATTTGTCATCTTGACTCATGGTTTCTTCATGATAGTTTGCATATGTTTTGGAAACACTGAAATTGGAATTACAGTGTGACCAGAAAAAAGATAAAGAAGGTAATTTCTTTTTAGATTGTTCCAATGCTAAAGGAAGTATTTATCAAAAGAAATATTGCAAGACTAGTAAGTTATTTATATAAGAATGAAGTATGGCTTTCAAGAAGACTGTGTTTTTGCACAGCTAACATTTCTATGCCGTGTGTGACTGAGATAGCCAAGTAAGGAAGTGGAAACACTTAAAAGTGAAAATACTAGGGGTGCTTGGGTGGCTCAGATGGTTAAATACCTGCCTTTGGTTCAGGTCATGATCCGGGAGTCCTGGGATCGAGCCCCATGTGGGGCTCCCTGCTCAGCAGGGAGTCTGCTTCTCCCTCTGCCCCCTCACCCTGTTCATGCTCTCTCTCTCTCTCAAATAAATAAAATCTTTTTTTTAAAAAAAGGTAAAAATACTAAACAGAAAGGGGTCAAATATATTTGACAATATATAGTAGCCAATCCTGCTACTCCCTCTGAAGGGGAATTGATTACAGGATTTAATTGTAGTTAGTAGTCCCAAAATTTCAAGCCATCAATTTCAATTTTACTTTCCCGCAGTGTCTCCACCTACCCCCATCCGTTGTTTCTTGTTAGAGTGGCTCACAAATCGCAAAATCCACATATGTGCATTTCCCTGCCTCTAATAGATGTATTAACGGAACGCCTAGTGAGAGGCCCGCCATATTTTCCCCATCATAGAAATTAGAAGTAAGGGCCTTCCTAGAACTGTGTGATCTCTGTGTAAGCAAATTTAAATTCTATTTATTTTATGAGTGGCTACAGTATTACATGGTGCTTCAGTTTGCAGTAAATATTCTTAACATTCCAACTGATAGATTTGAAAAAGAAAACTGGTTTTTTGTTTGTTTTAATAAATAAACTCTATTTATATTTAAGTTTAAATAAATAAAGATTTATTTATTTGGAAGAAAGAGAGTGCACAGTGGGGAGGGGCAGAGGAAGAGGGAGAGAGAGTTCCAAGCGGACTCCATGCTGAGCACAGAGTACAACGCAGGGCTTGACCTCATGACACTGAGATCATGACCTAAATCGAAACGAAGAGTCAGATGGTTAACCGACGGTGCCAACAGGCACCCCAAGAAAACTGGTTTTTAGATGTTACCTGCTTTATAAGTTATCAAGCTGTCATTGTTACTTAGCTTGATGGCAGTTAAACTAAATATTAAAAGCAAGTATATAAATGAGTATCATTTTGTATTTTAAATGCTTTCTTTAAACTCTGGCCAATTTTCTTTAAAAGCTGGTATGTTATACTGTGAAAAAAAATCACCCTTCCTTATAGCCTTGAAGAACTGTTCCTGATTTAACTCTAGAAAGATTTAAAAAAAAAAAACAAAACTATCTTTCAGGGGCTCCTGGGTGGCTCAGTCAGTTAAACATCTGCCTTTGGTTCAGGTCACAATCCTGGGGTCCTGGGATGGAGCCCCTCATCAGGCTCCCTGCTCAGTGGGGAGTCTGCTTCTCCCTCTCCCCTGCCCCAACTCATGTTCTCTCTCTCTCTCTCTCAAGTAATATCTTTAAAAAAAAAAACTATCTTTCATATTTTCCCTGAAAACAACTAATGTTGTAGTTCAGTCTCTTTCACAGAGAAATTAATTGTTCCCCATGTCCACTAAAGTAAATATTCCTTCTATAGGTCATTGAGTTCATTTCCCTGCACCTTTCCACTTTTTAAAGAGCTGCAACCTATTCCCATAACTCTAATTTTAATTAAAAAAATTTTTTTAAACCTTAGGAATTCTTTATTCTGTTTGGACCAAATCAGTTTTATGACAATTTAAGCCAGTTTCTTCTTCTTTTGGTTTCTGGTTCCCAAAGCATTTTGTTTAAAACCGTCTTGCTTGGTGCCACTACCTGCTTGAGGTCCGTTTTTCAAATCATCTGTTATGGTATTATAACTTCTAGCTACACAAATGAATAACTAGAGGAAAATGTCATTTATGAATAAACAACACAAAGATCAGGATAAATTGAAATTGTGCCCCACTCCTTTGACTTGTCTTAGCAGCCTACTTTTAAGACCCAGAATGGAGTGCCAAGCTATGGACACTAATTCTTTCTTCTCAAGTGTACAAATTCATCAAAAATAATATGATAAAACATTTCTTTTAAATTAGTATCCTTTCATATTCTGAATATATTTTGTTTCCTATTAAGCACAAAATGGATAATTTTGTTGGAAATCTCATTATCTTTTTGGTTGTCTGATCGTATAAGCTTCTTACTTTGGGTTTAGTTTGTCTTCCAGATAAATTGCCCAAAATGACTTCAGACAGACTGGTGTTTTTAACAGAGGACTTGCTTTATAACAGAAAACATTTTCTGTCCGGTGGGTGGGTGGTTGGTGGTGGTTGTTGCTGTTTTTACTGTAAATACAAGAAAGATATAGGAAAATGGATTTAAGTTCTTTGGTTTTGTTTTGTTTTAAAAGATATCCTAAAACGTCACAGCCAAGGAAGAGAGTTTTAAAATATTATGTGTTATTTGAACACTAACCTTTGGGAGAATTTGATAAGCAATTTATAGGGTTTGGGTTTTTTTTTTTCTTTTTGGTATGGTTTTCAAACATTTTTTTAAGCTGCCAGACCCTTTTTTTCAAATAAAATCTTATGCTGCGACCTCAACTTAGAAAACAGTGTTAGTTTATCACTTATAATATTGACTCATGAAGTTAATCAGTGAAAATGCTGGAGCTTGGAAGGCCCTTACTCTCTTATCTTAACCTCAGTGCTCCCACTTTTTGTTTTGGTGGCCCAGTATTAAGAAAATGTTCTTAATATGAGAAATTCCTGAAAATAAGTAGAAGTTGCTGGTGGTGGCGCTGCTGCTGTCTACTAACAGCTCACCTTGTAACCTTAGCATACTTTTCAGTTAAACAGAAATAACAAGAAAAGATTTATTCCTAGGTCTGCATATAAATTAACCACTTTCTGATTTACTTTTGTGTTACCGGGTTCTAGCATACTTTCCAAACCATAAGAGGCATTCAGTTAAATATTTACAGCACAAAGAAATGAGTGAAACTTGTAGCATTGGTATCCTACAGTGTGCTGCATTTTGACATACATATTTGAGTGTGAATAGTATTTTAAATAGATAGGTACATGGGAAGTTTAGGACTCAGTTTGAAACCCATAGATCTAAAGAAATTTTACTATGTGTATGCCATAAAGACAGTGAACATAGCTCAGGAGGTCTTCAAGATAGGCACTTTTTTTTTCGTATAATTCCTTGATAAGCCTTGAAAATACATAGTTTGGTTTGTACATTAAACCTAGAAATATGCATTGAGCTGTCTTTTTGGTTTAGTTATCAGTTGAAAAGATGAGTGAGAAGAATATTTTTTTTAAGATTTTTTTTTTTTTTTTTTTTTTGGCAAAGAGAGAGAGAGCACAAGCAGGGGAAGCAGCAGGCAGAGGGAGAAGCAGGCTCCCTGCTGAGCAAGGAGCCGGATGCGGGACTCGATCCTAGGGCCTCGGGATCATGGCAGACGCTTAACCAACTGAGCCACCCAGGCGCCTGAGAAGAATATTTTTAAAATTCATCATTTTATATAGAAATAAGGAAGTTTGAGACTTTTTTTTTTCTCTTATGCAAATAAGATCAAATTATATATTGACACAAATATACTCTACCTGTACCATTGGAAACTTTTCAAAGTTCAGAATCTATCAAGATTTTGATTTTTTGCTTATTTTGTTTTACTTTACCATTTGTAAATATATTTGTCTCTTTAACAATATTTTGATAATCTTTTCTATTTAGATTTGTGATTTTGGATTGGCCAGAGTGGAGGAATTAGATGAATCCCGTCATATGACTCAGGAAGTTGTCACTCAGTATTATCGGGCTCCGGAAATCCTGATGGGCAGTCGTCATTACAGCAATGCTATTGACATCTGGTCTGTCGGATGTATCTTTGCAGAACTACTAGGACGAAGAATACTGTTTCAGGCACAAAGTCCCATTCAGCAGGTATGATTTTGCTTTAGGCTTTAGTAGCTTTCAATTCTATTACAGATTTAAAGGAAAAACCATCTTGCACACGTGTGTGGGGCTTATTCATTGTACTGTCTAAATTGCTTTTAGCAAATTGAGGTTCATTTAAAATTCAGAAAGTTAGGAAGTCGAAGATTACAGAGAGATTCATTTTGTAACTTACGAACCTATTAGAGGGAGTGTTGACTTTATTACATGCACTGATGCATAGCAGCAGACTCTGCTGTTAACAATTTGCACAGGTGTAATCTTCCATTGTTAGAGGGCCTCTGTTCTTTCTGACTGAATGGGTCAGACTCGAAAATGCATTTGATGGCTTAATGTACTTACACTTTGTGCTTAGAATATAAATTTTGAGTGTTGATTTCCTTAAATCTGAACATTTAAGAACATTTTGAACCTTTATTTTTGGGCTAACATATTTAAATATGGCAGAGAACATTAGGAGCTTATTAAAATGTAGCTTTAGGAAATCATTGGTGTTACTTTATCTGCCCTGAGAGCTAATTCATTACCCCACATATTTTCTTGAGATAATTCGTAAGTATTATTTTAGATCCATAAATTATTTAAGATCCATAAATCTTAACAATAGTGTTTGCATGAGAATAATGTATCAGTGATGTGCTCAGCCTGCAAAATCAAACTGGTGGGTTCAAATCCTGGCTCTGCCACTTACTATCTATTAATTCTTAGGCAAACTAAACCATTCTGAGGACTGTTGTGCAGATTAAAAGAAGTAATAAAGCTGAAAATGAGGCCTGGCACATAATAAGCACTCAGCAAATATTAGTGACTGTGATAGTAGTTATATGCCAGAATGCTAGGGTTGCAGCGGTAAATAAGACAAAGTTCGTTCCTGCCTTTGTGCAACTTTCACATGAGACAAAATAAATAAGTACACAAATAAATATAATGTAAGTAAGCTAAGTAATGACAAATTCTGTGGAGAAAAATTGAACCAGGTTAGGGATAGGGAATGATGATAGAGCAGAGCATTGCTAAAGGGTTCTCTGAAAGAATGACATTTGAGGCGTGACTCAAAGTGAAATGAGGGAGTGAGATACTGGGCATGTTTCAGGAAAAGGACAACCAACATAATTAAGTCTCTGAGGCAAGAACAAGTGTGGCCTGTTGGAGGGATGGCATGATCAAGGGGGAAGATTGTAGGAGACAAGGTCAGAGAGAGAGAGACAGGGAAGGAGCCTGACTGTGGTGACTGGATAAGGACTTTGGATTTTATTCTGTCCAAACTGTAATGGAAAGCTATATGAAGGTTTTGAGCAAGGGAGTGTTAAGATTTGATTGATCACATTTTAAAAGATCACCCTGACTACTGTGTATCTTTGTAAATAATTCATACACTTGGCCCAAAATGGAAAAATTTCTTTTATACTCTTCTACAAAGAATTAACTGATACCTTAGAAACTGTATATGCTATGATGAGCATTTGAAATTATTTCTCTGCTATACATTCAAAGTCTATTTTTACCAAGTTTACATCTTAAAATTTGATCCTAGTGATAAAAAATTATCATATATAATTTTAATGCTGGGTACTATTGACAATACCCACTTTACTATTCAATTTCTTAGGAAGTAGATTTTAATGGACCTACCTGTAAGACCCATCATATCTGGACATAAGAAACTGCCATACAGAAAAGCTTAAATAAAAGTTAAGGGGTTGTTTGAGACACCTGGGTGGCCCAGTCAGTTGAGCATCCGACTTGATTTCAGCTCAGGTTATGATCTCAGGGTTGTGGGATCAGCCCCACATCGGTCTTTACACACACTCATCAGGGAGTCTGCTTAAGATTCTCTCTCTCGGGGCGCCTGGGTGGCTCAGTCGTTAAGCGTCTGCCTTCGGCTCAGGTCATGATCCCAGGGGTCCTGGGATCGAGCCCTGCATCAGGCTCCCTGCTCAGCGGGAAGCCTGCTTCTCCCTCTCGCACTCCCCCTGCTTATGTTCCCTCTCTGGCTGTCTCTGTCTGACAAATAAATACATAAAATCTTTAAAAAAAAGATTCTCCCTCTCCCTCTGCCCCTCCCACCCTGTGGGGGGGGGGTGGCGCACATGCATGCTCGCTCTCTTTCTCAAATAAATCTTTTTTTTTATAAGATTCTATTTATTTATTTGACAGAGATAGCAAAAGCAGGAGCACAAGCAGGGGGAGTGGGAGAGGGAGAAGCAGGCTTCCTGCTGAGCAGGGAGCCCGATGCGGGACTTGATCCCAGGACCCTGGGACCATGACCTGAGCCAAAGGCAGACGCTTAACCCCTGGGCCACCCAGGCGCCCTCAAAGAAATAAATCTTAAAAAAAAACAAAAAACGGGGTTGTTCAAATCCCATATATTGAACAAGGATCTTGGATTGCTGAAAAGAACTGTGCACGCGCACGCGCGCGTGTGTGTAAAGTGTGAAGCAACTGGCATAGGTAGGATTCAGATATCTTATTATCTAGAGAAATGCATAGGTCTTGAGTTTGCCAGTCTGATGTAGCCACTGACAGAGAACTCGCATCTATCATCAGTGTATTTTAGGATGAGAAATCAAGATCTAAAATGGGAAGAGAGTCTAACTTTTAAATGGAAGTAGTTATTTTCTGTAGCATTTTCTCTGTATCTTTGAGAAATAAAAACCCTAGCAGACTTCATAAAAATGTTTCTCACCCAGGGATCTTACCCATTTTAGACAACTTTCTGAATGTTTCCATTGGTTTTCATGAGCCAGTCATTTTCTTCTACCTTCACGGTAGTTGTTAGAGGTCCAAAAGTATCACCAACACACTTTTCCCAAAAAGCTTTGTATAGAGATCTTCTATGTAATACAAGCTACTTGATCATCTCCATTATCCTGGAGGTCAGTGATCCTTATCTAAACTTGGTAGTTTTTTTTTTTTAAGATTTTATTTATTTATTTGACAGAGAGCATGAGCAGGGAGGAGGAGCAAGGGGAGAGGGAGAAGCAGCTCCCCACTGAGCAGGGAGCCCGATGCAGGACTCGATCCCAGGACTGTGGGATCATGACCTGAGCTGAGGGCAGACACTTAACCAACTGAGCCACCCAGGCGCCCTAAACTTCATAGTTTTGATAAGTGCAGAAAGTAGTGCTTTATATCTGGCAATCTCAGTACGAGGAAAAGAAGTACTCTGTAGGTAAGAATTTTCCATCCTGGAGGAATCTGAATGATATGTTATTGCTAATTAGGTTATGAAGTTAGAACAGTTTTCGCACTACAGAAAATTGTAAAGGTGGTTTCCTACCTACCAAGACCTGTGAGAAGACCATTTTCTATCGTGCATAGCTGATTACATGTGGTCTTGTGCAGTGTCATAGTTTTCTAAGAAGCACCATTTTCTGCTAGTGTAAGAGGTTTCCAGCATAACTAGAACGAGATGATTTGTACAGGCCCAAACATCAACAGCTTAGCTTTCATTTCAGATGTGAATATTCTGAGTATTTACTGAGTCACAGCTGCCTGATTTATGGATTGGCTCCTTGATGAGCCTGAATCCATTTGAAGCATCAGAATCCATTCATTAACTATTTGAAAAGAAGAGTCATTAGCCATGAGCAAAAGAGCAGTTCACCTCTGCAAGGATCATAGATACTGTCTTATCAAGACCCAGGGCAGGTACATGCAGACCCCTAAGTTACTATAGCCTTAGAATGCCCTGCTTGCCAAAACGTATTTTAATTCTGTCATATGGGTTCCTAATAAAAACATTTTTCTGGCTTTTTTAATAGTCCAAAAGTGAAAGTCGGGGTTCCTATCCGTTAATCTGGAACTTACCTTAAGAGCTTGTTTCCCGCCCCCCACATTTGGTCCTCATCTCTAAGGGCAGTGATTTAAGAGTAATGGAAAGTTGTTTCCATGAGCTCTTACTATCTGTCTGTATTTCATGTTTCCTTGCAGCTGGATTTGATCACGGATCTTTTGGGCACACCATCGCTGGAAGCAATGAGGACGGCTTGTGAAGGCGCTAAGGCGCACATACTCAGGGGCCCTCATAAACAGGTAAATGGTAGGGCGGGGCCTGTAGTTTGTAACCACCTGGACAGGACTTCTCTTCCAACAGAATAATGACTTGAGACTTTTTAAAGAAAAACATGACTTACAGGTTTTATTTAGTCTTTATGTCACAGTCATAAGTAAGAAAATGTTAAATATTTGTCAAACCAAATAAAATATCATCATTCCCAATGCTGTGGGAGAAAGTAAAAGCTTCTGTAGCACTGTTGCTAAGAAATGACTCCTGGCTTTTTGTCTCCTGGTCTTTGATGTGTCTGGGAAAAGTTACTGGGGTAGAGCTTTCACTTCAGTGCCTGTATATCAAGATGTCTTTTCTAAATACTGAGCCAAAATACCTGGTTTCTCTTACTCCAAGCAGGAATTTGAGGCTGTTTCCATTGCACTCTTACCACTCACACAGAATCAGGCTTGAATGCTTGTAGAAAAGAAGTATGAAGAGAGACTGCCAGATGTACTGATCAATATTGCTTGCAACCAGACAGGTCACTGCTGAGAAAGACAAGAAGATAGCTAAACCACCTGTTGGTTTAGCAGCATTTTTTTAGGTGGATAGAACAGCTTACTGATGTGAAAACTGAGCAAGAGAAATAGTTTTCCTCAGAACAACAAACTGAAACAGAAAAAGACTTGAACAGGAAGACTCGGCAACTAATTTTCATGGGCTCTGCCTTGGTTTCTTTTAAATTAGGCATTTAGATGATCTGATTGATCATTACATCTGATTGATCTGAATGACCAAATGACAGACCGAGCTTGATACTCCTCTCAAATTACCAGCCAGACATTTAGGCAAGTCCTTGTACCTTGCTCTTGCAGTTTCTCTAATTCCAGTGTGACTCCAGAGCTCCCATTTTCACAGGCATAGGGGGCAATGGGTAAAGTGTGTTCTCTTCTAAAACCAGTCTGAACTAGAAAAATAGAGATGTTGACGCTGGTATTTTAAATAACTCCCTGCCAGTTTTATCTTTCTGTTGCATTTAGTTTATAAACTGAAATAATTTGAGCCCTAACTCTCTTAGAAGAGCACACAGTAAGTCTTAACTTAGAGGAAGCTTCTGTATTAATGGAAGGAACTCAAAAGATCTATTATGTTCTATTTATTGGCCATTATCAGGAATATTAAAGTAATTTATCAATACTTCATGGTAAACGTGCCCTTGGAACTAGCAGAATAATTTTCCTCTTTTACTGACCTTAGGCCAGTAAATCTTTCCCGGCTAAAGGTAGCCAGTAATGAAATGTGATTAAGATCACATACCCTGGTGCCACCCTTCCATCTCTAGAGGAATTTTAACTATTACTAATGGTTGCCGGCTAGTTAATCCTTTGTGTCAGAGCTGCTGAAGTGCACCTAAGAGAGCAAGGCTTCCTAAGGAGTTTCCTGCCTGCCTTCTAGAACATCTCAAAAATGTAACATACTGCACCAAAGGTAACTATGCTCTCCTTTGAGCATTCCTGGCAAGTGAGTCCTTTCCCTACTAGAAATTTTTAAAAATCTGTTAGTTGTAAAATCCTAGAACTTTCAACAAAATAAAAAAGAGTTAAGTATCATATTTTTGTCTAAAACAAAGGAGGGAAGAAAGAAAAATTTAAAGTCCTATGTTTATTTAACTAGTTAAATAGGTTAAGATGTTAAGCAGAATATTTTCCTATACATTTTTACATGAATCGGCCTTTTAACAGTAATGCCTCTTAGAATTTATTTTATCATTAAGTTTAGTGATGGTCTTAAGAGAGCACCACAGTAAAAGTTAGGGATAGCCCTGGCTAGTCTTGGTATTGGAATATTTTGGTGTTTTGTTTTGTTTTTTAAGATTTTATTTATTTATTTGACAGAGAGAGAGCAAGAGAGGGAACACAAGCAGGGGGAGTGGGAGAGGGAGAAGCAGACTCCCCGCTGAGCAGGGAGCCCGATGCAGGGCTTGATCCCAGGACCCTGGGATCATGACCTGAGCCGAAGGCAGACGCTTAACGACTGAGCCACCCAGGCGCCCCTGGAATATTTCGGTTTTAAAGAGAAGACTGGTGGGGTGGAAACAAATTAGGCAACCATTTTCCCTCAAAGGCTAGATACACTTTGCGCAAAACTTTAAAAAAGTCTTTTTTTTTTTTAAGACTTTATTTATTAATATGAAGGAGAGAGCACAAGCAGGGAGGAAGGGCAGAAGGAGAGGGAGAAGCAGACTGAGCAGGGAGCCAGATACAGGGCTTGATCCCAGGGCCATGACCTGAGCTGAAGGCAGACACCTAACCAATTGAGCCGCCCAGGTGCCCCAAAACTTTAGAGTCTTATCTTTGGATGCTTTTAACCAGTACTAGAAATGGTCTCCAGAGTCAGGTGTTCATGGTCTTTGAACAGTAACCCAGGTAGATTGGTATAGAGTAAGGTTATGCCTACCATATGTAATTGAATGCAAATAAACTTAGCATATTACTTAGTTCCAGTTTTCCCCCAGTTTGGAAATTCAGGTTTTCATCTACATTTGCTAGTTGATCTTTATACCACTACTGCTCTCTAGAGAAGTTAGCAGAACCGTGAAGCTCTTTACTTAAACCATCAGTCAGACTCGACTTTTCCTCTTCCTACTCTCTACTCCTTCCCTTACCCCATGATGCATATCCTTTATGCCTCTTGTTGGCCTGTTAGCAGCTGCTTAAAGGTATCTCCATTCACGTTTTACCTATTTAGAGCTGAGATCAGAAGACACACAAGTATATTGGTATGTAGCCACTTGGATATTTTTTTTTAACTTTAAAAGATTAATTTGGTCCCCAAATCAGTATATACGCTACAGCTTGTGTAGTTCTGTACATCATGACTGTTCTGCAAAGGGCATCATTCTTAGCTCAACGCCCCACACCACATATATGCTCTGTTTATATTTCTTTGGTCTATAGTGATGAAAAGTGCAGGCTGTGGTGGCAGTCTCAGGCTTACCACAGTACACAACATGTTGAAGGTGTCCCAGGAGTTTTATGCTACAGTGTTCAGACAGACTGAATGTGAATCCAGCCTCAACTGGTAACTCACTTTGTGATCTTAGGTAAATTACTTAACCTCTGTGTGCCTCAGTTCATCGATCTGTAAAATGGGAATAAAAATGTTTCCTACCTCATTAAATTGTTATGATGATAAAGAGATAGTACATGCAAGGAGAGCATAGAATAGTGTCTGACATTCTAAACATGTAATAAATATTAATAAATATTACCAATTAAAGTTATCACTCTAAAATGGTAGCTAAAGCTTGTGATGATTTTTTTATATATATAACATTATGATCAAGTGGAGTTTGTCCCAAGGATGCAAAGATGGTTCACCCAGAGAAAATTTATTAATATATTTTGACATTTTAAGTGAGAAAAAATCATGATTATCTCAATTGATGCAGAAAAGGCATTAGATAAGGTTCAGTCCTTTTTATGCATTACCATGATAGAAGTTCTTTTCAAAAACCTATAGATAAATATATGAACAAGGCAGAGTGAGCTGTATTAACACATTACTAATGACATGAGATAAAAATGCATGCACACAGAAAAAGCCTCTAACTTTTAGAAAGGACTCAGAATTCTCCGTGAAGCTGCTTAGGCTATTGGAGGGCTTCACAGGGCAAGCTATACTACTGTACTTACTCTAAATTACTTGATACAAGAGTTAGATGAACTCTATTTAAACTCATGAGGAATACTTCTAAAATTTCAATACAAGTTTTTGAGTTTGGACTACAAAAAGAAAAACTAAGCTCTTTTTCAAGTAGTTCCCACTTAAGTAGCTACTCAAAGTTAGATGGAAATAACCATTCTTTACTACTAATGATCATTTCTAACAATAATTAGAAGTTTGCTATGTACTAGTCACTGTCCCAACTGTTTCTTATACATTAGTTCATTAAATCCTCACAGCACCAAAATGTACCATTTGCTCCTTTTTACAAACAAGAGATGAAGGATTACAGAAGTCAAATAATAAGCTTAAGGTCATAAGCCAGATCTTAAAAGTCGGTTTCTCTACTTCTAAAAATTATGTTCTTAGCCAGTATGCACTGCCTTACACATACACCTTCACAGCAGTTTTTTTTTATTAATTTCATTTGTACATATGCAAGTAATATGTGAGTACATGTAAAATAAAAGTTTTACAGTTAGTCATCCGTAGCTACCCCCCCCACACACACACTGTCCCAGTCACCTCTGGATTAATTTGAGAATATCTTCCCAGACATATTTTTCTGTGCATTTATTTATATATATTTGTACAGAAATACATACTATCATTTGTTGGGACTTCCTAAAAAATAAAACCATACATATACAAAAGGAGAATCTAATTGCTATTTTCTTAGAGTCACAGATTACTGTCTCAAATTAATTTTCTTGTGTGGTTGATTAATATACATATTCCCATACAGTGTATCAATCAGGACTCTTTTTGGGTGAAACTCAATTAAAACTGGCTTAAACAAAAAAGGGTTCTTACTGGCTCATAGAATTGTTTATATGAAGATGTTGGGCAACAACTGACTCAGGCTTTGCTGGATTCAAGTAGTCAAGTGATGTTCCAAGCCAGGAATCTGATTCTTCTCTGTTTTGTTTTCCTGTGTGTTGGCTTCATTTTCAGACAGGCTTTCTTTATTCCTGCGTGTTTGTAAAAATGGAACCAGCAGTCCGGGCCTACGTTCTACTAGCATATCAATCCTTCAGGAAAGAGCTTTCCCAAATAGATAGAAAAAATATTTGGAAGGTCTCTGATTCAGTTATGAATATGTTTGGTTATGAGCAATAGAAAATCTTGCTTACAGTGGTTTAAAGAAATAGGGGTTCATTTTTTTCTCATATCAAGAAGTCCAGAGGTAAGCAGCCTGGAGCTGGTATAGCAGCTCAATTACGTCATCAAGGACCTAGGTTTTTTTTCTTTCTTTCTGCTCTGCCATCTGTAGAATATTGATTTCATACCCTCTTGCTTATCTCCTCCTGGCCACAAAATGGCTGTAGCTTGAAATCATATTCACATTCAAAGCAAGAAAATGGAGGAAAGAGGGAACACTAGTAGTATCTGTCCCTTTTATCAGGAAAGGATATTTTCCCAGAAGACTGCCTAGCAAATTTCTGCTTATATGTCATTGTCTAGAACTGTGTAATATGTAACCTCCCAGATGTAAGACAAGCTAAAAAAAAAAAATGAGTGTTTTCTGTCTTTTATAATAAAGGTAGGTAAAGGAGAAGAGGAGGGGGGGTATGTGTTGGATTAGCCAGTCCATTGGCTGTCCCCCGTTTTAGAACATGTGTCTTTCCCAGAGCCAGTCAGCGTGTTCAGGGCAATATTTCATTCAATTGGCCAGGCTTGGGTCAGGTGCCCATCCTTGGAGTTGAGAGATTGAAATCAAGCTCAGCCACTTGATTTTTGAGTGAAGAAGGAGTGGTTCCCCAAAGGTCAAGGAATGCTGGGCAGACAAAAACACCATTCGGTATTTTTTATTTATTGTTTCTTTCCTACGACTCAAAATCTTGGATGAATGCAAACTTAGGTGCCATGGCCCAAGTACCTTTTAAAGTAGATACTTGTTGGGACACCTGGGTGGCTCAGTCAGTTAAGCTACCAACTCATGATTTCAGCTCAGGTCATGATCTCAGGATCATGGGATCAAGTCCCACATCGGACTCTGCACTCAGCACAGAGTCTGCTTGAGATTCTCTCTTTCCCTCCCTCTCCCCCGCCCCCCCCCCCCCCCCCCCCCCCCCCCCCCCCCCCCCCCCCCCCCCCACTCGCTCCCTCTCTCTAAAATAAATAAATAGGGGCGCCTGGGTGGCTCAGTCGTTAAGCGTCTGCCTTCAGCTCAGGTCATGATCCCAGGGTACTGGGATCGAGCCCGCATCGAGCTCCCTGCTCTGTGGGAAGCTTGCTTCTCCCTCTCCCGCTCCCCCTGCTTGTGTTCCCTCTCTCGCTGTGTCTCTCTCTGTCAAATGAATAAATGAATAATCTTTAAAAAAAGATTGAAAATTTTAAAAATTTAAAGAAGGAAAACAAAGTAGATACTTAATGAGGCACTGACCTATTGGTAGGATTGCAAAGTCTATTATCGGCCCTTAGTCCTTCTGTTCATCTCTTATAAGGTTTAGATTTTCCTTTTTCCTCAAACTGTTCCAACTAATTGCAACAGAAATACATGTAATATTTTTGCTAAAGTGAAAATACTTCTGTCTCCTGATAGGAACCATATCTTACGTTTAATAGATTATGTTAGAGAGTTCGTTCAATTCAAACTGTTTCTCAGGTCGGAATTTCTTTCACATAACCCCAGAGTGCTCACTGTATAGTGCACTGCACATTGTGCATACTTAAGTAGCATTGCTGACTGATGATCACAGCTTTTTTGCCGCTAGCTAAAAACTTCCAGGACAGGACTCACACAGCCCAGCCAGCCCAGCCAGCCTAGCCAGCTCTGTTGTGGTGACCAGCACTCTGCACTTGGCTTATGATGATTGTGACATATCATTTAGGGCCCCTCACCCAGGCCCAGAAGCTCATCCTTGCTTCATTTCTCTGCCAGTTAATCGTAGTCATTAACGGAGTACTCTTTCTAACCCTTCCTGTCCTCGTGATTCAGCACTGGCACGCACTCACTTCAGAACAAACAGAAAATGGACTGATGTGTCTTTAAGGGGAAAAAGTAATGGGTGTGAATGTTGGGGGAATTGACAAAAACTTTTCCCCAAATGAAATATTTAGGGCATATTTCTAAGCATTCTGTTTTTTATTCAGATTGATTCGGTTGCACTTGATGAGAAATATAAACTTCTCATTTAGTTCTGAAACCTTGTGCCCAACTGGTTTCAACCAAAATGGCTGGTGAATTAGAGGGGAAGAAAATGGAATTAGACATTTGGCATCTCTAGTATTGTATCTTTCCTGTGGAGCCAGTGCTAGGAACTAAATTATTAGTGGTTATCTTTCTGGAGAGGTGTTGGCATAACTGAACTGACTTCTTTTTCTCTGTGCCCCTTTTTTTTCTTTTTAAGATTTTTTTATTTATTTATTTGACAGAGACACAGTGAGAGAGGGAACACAAGCAGGGGGAGTGGGAGAGGGAGAAGCAGGCTTCCTGCTGAGCAGGGAGCCCGATGCGGGGCTCCATCCCAGGACTCTGGGATCATGACCTGAGCCAAAGACAGGAGCTTAACCAACTGAGCCACCCAGGCGCCCCTGTGCCCCCTCTTAACCTGAAACACAGAAACACAGAAAAGGAGAAAATATAAGATGACTGGCAGTTCCAGGCTGTGGTGAAACTTAGCTTTATTATTAGTGTGTTTGTTAGGGTGTAATTCTATAAAGAAAGATAAGAGGGTGTAAAATTTCAGGTTGCCTTAACATCCACTCGTTTGATTTTCACAAGCTCCTCACGTATCTAGTTGTCCTCATGTCTTAACAAATTTTGCCTTCTAATTTGTCCTCTATTCTCCATCCTCTAGAACTGTTTGTTCATATGTTTTCCTTGCCCATCCAAGACCCGATATTCATCTTTGTTGCTCCAACACCTAGCCCAGGCCCTGGCATTTGGTGGATGGTCGATGATTAGCAGTGCTTTGGGTCGGTAGGCTTGTCTGTGCCAGTACAGTCTAATAGATGAGAAAGCTGAGGTTCTAGTGATTTACCTTACTCTAGTGATGGTAAAGTTAGAACGGAACCCACCTGTTTAGTACTCATCCCAGTGTTCTTGTCCCTAAGCTATAACACACCTCCACCACAAAAATAGGATTAAGGCTGGATTCACTTAGAAAGTAGAAAAGAGGGGTTCCTGGCTGGCTCAGTCAGTGGAGCGTGCAACTCTTGACTTCAGGTTTGTGGGCTTGAGCCCCATGGTGGTGTAGAGATTACTAAAAAATAAAATCTTAAAAATTATTTTTAAAAAAAAGTGGAAAGGAAAGAATTGCTTATGATGAGATATTTTGGTTAGTAAGAATTGGCTGGAATTTGGCTGCCAACCTGCATAAGCCATTGAAAAAGACCAGCTGTTTGCAGTCAAACCAAGAATCAGAATCTTTTTAAAAATATTTTATTTATTTATTTGACAGAGACACAGCAAGAGAGGGAACACAAGCAGGGGGAGTGGGAGAGGGAGAAGCAGCCTTCCCGCCGAGCAGGGAGCCCGATGGCGGGGCTCGATCCCAGAACCCTGGGATCATAACCTGAGCTGAAGGCAGATCCTTAATGACTGAGCCACCCAGGCGTCCCAAGAATCAGAATCTTTAAAAAATATCAAATTACTTCATTTTACACAATAAAGAAATTCTTAGGGAAAATATGTAAATTAAGTTGTAAATTAAGACCTCTTCTCCACACTCTCCACACGACACTCCTTGACTAATACAGGTAATTTCAGGGCTACCATAGACTTACATATTTTTAACAAGAAATAACTTCTCTATCTGCAAACAAATATTTGAGTGCCAATTGTGAATGGGTTCTATGCACATAATGCTTTTTATCTGTCGTAATCCTATCAAGTTTCATACAATTTTAGAACTAAATTGAACTTCAAAGATCATTTAGCCCAACCACCTCCTTCTGTGCTTAAGGATACTGGGATTCTGACATGTTGATTTATCTAATCGGTTAGTGAATTAGAGCCCTCATCTCATCTCTGTTAGTCCTTGATCCTACAGAAAACTTCTATGAGGTGAATAATTCTCTCCTGATGATTCTGAGACACCTTGCTGCTATTCTTACTGGGTTTTACTATGTGGCTTCGTTGGAAGTAGGCAGACATGTAAGACAGAGTTCACATGCTTCCTTTGTACAGTTTCTGTGCTTGACTTTGCATGTGCCTATGGATTTAAATATTTTTGCCTCCCACTTCCAGGCATGTGTGGTCTTCCCCTCTTGCCTGAAGGGAAGGTATAAGGTGTAAGACTAAAAGCAGTACCATATTTACAGGATTAGCTTTCATTTTTTGTAGGCTCCTTTGTGAGCTAACCTATAATAGGTAATTCTGAAATATAAAATATTCTACTGGAA
The DNA here is from genome assembly GCF_009762305.2 of Zalophus californianus. Lineage (NCBI taxonomy): Eukaryota > Metazoa > Chordata > Mammalia > Carnivora > Otariidae > Zalophus > Zalophus californianus. The sequence continues at coordinate 18,495,266 of NC_045610.1, read as the reverse complement.
GTCAGTGACAGTTGCTGCTTGTGAAGATTGGTTAATGAGGGGAATACCCATTCCCTTTGAAGTTAGATGTATGTGCACACATCTTAGCTGGATACTTGTAGTAAATTGGCTGTATTCCATATCTATATACACAGAGACTCACATATTTTAACTCTTTATTTTTTACAGCCATCTCTTCCTGTACTTTATACCCTGTCTAGCCAGGCTACACATGAAGCTGTTCATCTCCTTTGCAGGATGTTGGTCTTTGATCCAGTAAGTAGTGTTTATTTTTATATTGTTTTAATGAATTAAAAATACATGTGTTCTAAGAAAAACATCCTGGCTTTAAATAGCTGAGCAATGTAAAGAATGACTTTTCAAAAATAAACTTCAGTCCCCAGTTTCATGTGTTTCATCATGCTCACTCATTAAACAGAAGTTTATTAACACATAAACATCTAGGTGAAGAGAAATAGGGAACTATACCATCTTTATTTCTCTCAGGATTTGAAAAAAGAGTTTGACACCAAGGTAAATCAGGAGAAAAGAATCTTAACATTCTTGGAAAAAAATCTGCCCATTATATTGCATAAGGAACTGTTTACTCATTTGGTGGTTGAGATGGTAGCTTTATCAAACGCCATTTCTAGACTTAACTTTTCTGAGACAAAGTTCAGGTCTTCATTTATCTGTTCATCCCAAGAGTATTTATTATTCATCTCTGTGCTGGTAACTATTGCCAAAGAAGACTCAATGAAAACATTTAGAAAAGAACATCTTACTTGCCAAGAGTACAAGGAAGTCCTCAAGTACAAAACACAACAGGTATTTAAAGGGGAAAAAAACCACAGAAGTACCATTTATGAAGTTTACATTGGTGTGTTCATAATGAGAAAACAGCTACATCTCAGGGGACAGAGTGAATTTTTTGTTCATTTGGTGTTTATTTTTTGGTTTCCATTTGTTTGCTTCAACATGTGAGGTGCCTCATGATATGGGAAGCAAAACAGAGTGGCGTTTCTTGTTTCGATACCCTCTCCTTGTGGTCAAGCTCCTACCATTAAGGACTGTTTCAACTACATAACTTGCTCAGTGAGCTAGTGATTTAGTGTCATTAGTTTGATTTTTTGTTTTATTTGGCAAGTTTATCTACATAGCTAAACTATGTATACAACAGGAGATGTTAATACATAAAGACCTTTTATATATTTTTAATATATATTTTTTGGTTAACAAAATTAGAACCACATGAACTTGAGACTTCAGAGGTCATTTCTGTCTGCCTCTAGACGATATTATAAAGGCCCTGAGGTTAAATTTACTTTTATGTGTCAGAAATTTTTTACTCTCTTTATTCTGTTAAGATTAGGGACAAAGAGGGCACCTGGGTGGCTCAGTTGGTTAAGCGACTGCCTTCGGCTCAGGTCATGATCCTGGAGTTCCAGGATCGAGTCCCGCATCGGGCTCCCTGCTCAGCAGGGAGTCTGCTTTTCCCTCTGACCCTCCCTCCTCTCATGTGCTCTCTCTCTTTCTCATTCTCTCTCTCAAATAAATAAAATAAAATCTTAAAAAAAAAAAAGATTAGGGACGAAGAACCATGTGATTCACCTGTACGACTTTTACTTGCAGTACTTAGAGCTGTAAGGTGTCCTATTTCTCTGAGATCCCATGATTATTAATGATTCTGACCTGCCAGGAGTTCATAATCTTTACAACCCTAAGGATGGAATTCCTAAGCCATAGAGTGGATACCAAGCATGAGAGGCCTTTTAGACATCAGTTCTATACATGAAATGTCCTTTTTCCTTAAGAGTGGGGTTGTCACACCTAATTAAAATGAAACTTTTGGTGTGCTCATAGTTATACATTAGATTTATCTATAAGAAGGAGGTAAGATTTATCTGGTTAAAAAAAATAGAGGATAGATTCTTACTGGAGCTATGCAAATAACTACATGGTCATTTAAAAAAGAATTCCATTAAGGCACCCCATGTAATATTTACCCATTTTTATCATTGTTTTATAGAACAAGGCCAACCAATATATATTGTTATTTATTTACAGAATCATTTTTAAATTGGCCTGATGCTTTTTTAGTTTCTGACTGATATTAAGGATTCTTTTCTTTCCAATTCTGAGGGTTCAATTAGAAATAGATGCCATTTTTAAAGAGTGTTTCATTTTGATTTTAACCTGTTAAATTGAGGGCTAGCAATACATTAAGAAGAAAGAAATGAGGTTTTTTAAAAAAATATCCATTAAAAATAGAACATTAACCATAATTAAATCAGTTTATTTAGTCCAGTTAGTCTGAGATAATTATTTAATTATTTTATTGATCTTGGGTTAAGCAGTCTACTGCCACATGTCTGCTCCTGGACTGACACATTCCTGGAAATCCTGACTCAGTTACTTGGTTTAGTCTAGGTGATGGCTGTCTGTGCTGGTAATATCAGCTATACCCATAAGTTTATATCCTGAATTCAGTAGTCAGGAGTACCTGGTATAACAGTCCTTTACTGAGGTTCTTGTGATGTTTTCTCATGGAAAATTTAATTCCTTAGCTTGTAGTAGAAGCCTTTAGGCAAATATAAGGAGAAAGCAGAAACCACTAGAGGATAAGGTTAAAGGGCTCCGGTTCTTTTATTGTAACACTATCAATAGTATTAGAAAGGATGGGGTGTAATAAATAATCAGTTTATAAAGATGTAATTAACTATTAACTCAAATAGTGAAGGCATTAAACAAACCTCCAGAGACTTTAATTTATCTAAATGCAGTAGTTACAAGCAATATATTTTTAAAGCACAACAATAATTATTAGGAAGTTAGACAAAATTATTCACTTTTTTTCCTCTTGCCAAACATATATCTATTATTTTGCATATACATCTTCCTTTTTTTTTTTTTAAAGATTTTATTTATTTGAGAGAGAGAGAGAGAGCACATTAGAGGGGATAGGGTCAGAGGGAGAGGCAGACTCCCTGCTGAGCAGGGAGCCTGATGCGGGACTAGATCCTGGGACTCCAGGATCATGACCTGAGCCGAAGGCAGTCGCTTAACCAACTGAGCCACCCAGGCGCCCCACATATACATATTCCTATCATCACATATTCTTTTATACTCTTTACAAAACATATATTACTTTACCCAAAGATATTTGTATATCTTTTTTAACTGTTTATTGATGGCTCCTCTATAATGTATTAATGAAGAGCCTTTGTATATTAAAATTATGTTGTCCAGGTAACCAAAGACTATTTATTAACTCAAATTAATTATTACCAAGGTTTTAACGTTTAACTAAGAATCAGATTAAAATTTAAGTTGACAAATTAAGTCCTTATGAATTGTAGCATTGTAAAACTGATTTATTTTTAGAAACACATTACCTATTATCATTCATCTAATGTAGCTGAACACATAATTTTGTAATTCTGTGATCTTATACAAAGGGATATTAGTTTATCTGACCAGCAAAATCAGTAGAAAAAAAAGTGTAGACTTGTCCTCGCTTTGGCAGCACATATACTAAAATTGGAACGATACAAAGAAGATTAGCATGGCCCCTGCGCAGGGATGACACGCAAATTCGTGAAGCATTCCGTGTTTTTATGTATGGTGATTAACATAACAATAAAAAATTTTAAAAATTAAAAACAGTGATTAGGCTTTTTGTGGGGAAACAAACCCAAAACTTATAGAATATTGTGGTGGCATTATTTGTACATGGCAGTAAAATCAGAAAAAAAACAGAGATATTTAAAAATTTTTATAACTATTAACTCAGGCTAATTTGTCCAGAGTCACCTTGCATAGTAATATCACCTGACCTCTTTATCTTACACAATTATATACCAGATATTAAAACTTTTAAGTTAAGAGAAATATTTTGCTTTTTACTTTGTAACCTACTAACCAAGAGTATTATTTTAATTCATGGTTAAAGCTTTATTTAATCTTTGAGTTACAGCTTTTTTTTTTTTTAAGATTTTATTTATTTATTTGAGAGAGACAGAGACAGAAAGAGAGCAGAGGGAGGAGCAGAGGAAGAAGGACAAGCAGACTCCACACTGAGTGCAGAGCCTGACGCAGGGCTCAATCCCAGGACCCTGAGATCATGACCCGAGCCAAAATCAAGAGTCAGACGCTTAACCGACTGAGCCACCCAGGCGCCCCTATGAGTTACAACTTTAGCAAGGAAAAATTTCTAAATAGCCAACATATTTAATACTTAAGGAAGAATAATGTTTTAAAAATCTTTTCAGGGGCGCCTGGGTGGCTAAGTCGTTAAGCGTCTGCCTTTGGCTCAGGTCATGATTCCAGGGTCCTGGGATCGAGCCCCGCATCAGGCTCCCTGCTCAGTGGGAAGCCTGCTTCTCCTTCTCCCACTCCGCCTGCTTGTGTTCCCTCTCTCACTGTCTCCCTCTGTCAAATAAATAAATAAAATCTTTAAAAAAAAATCTTTTCATTTCTTTGTAAATGTCTTTAATGTGTTGATTGGTTCTAAAAGCCAGTTAGAACAGGAGTTTGCCCCATTTGCTTTTTAAGAGATCTCATAACATGATATATTAACTCCCTTCAGGAGTATACCAAGTACATCAATGTGTTTGCTTAGAAATATTTTTTATTTGTAAAATGGAAAGTTTTATCAGTTCTTCAAAACTAAAAGCAACAAAATCCAAGAAACAAGTGTCCACATCTATTATAAATGTTGATCAGTTAAACAAGGTATGTACAATATGTAATTAAGAATATATATGACATGGGGCACCTGGGTGGCTCAGTCAGTTGCATGTCTGACTCTTGGTTTCGGCTCAGGTCCTGGGATCAAGCCCAGTGTTGGGTTCCCCCGCTCAAGCAGGGAGTCTGCTTCTCCCTCTCCCTCTGCCCCTCCCCCAGTTTGCACTCGCATGTTCGTGCATTCTGGCTCTCTCAAATAAATAAATAAATCTTAAAACATATATATACATATAGGACATAATTAAGCACCACTAGGTCATTCCAAAGAACATTATTGAAAATCTGAGTAATTTTGTGATCTCTTTCTCAATTTAGTAAGGCAGTTTTTCTTTTCAGTGTTCATACCCTTTACAAAATGACAGTCTTCTTTAGCCGTGTTTCAGAAGTTCTAAAGAGACATTAATTTGTTTAGAAAAATGAAAGTTGATCATTGATTGTGTGCTAGGGATTTGATTTACTTTTTGTTCAAAGGCTTCTCTTAGGTACCTGACACTTTAGAAGACCCCATGTTGGTACACACAGAACGAACAAACACAGAGCGTGCTATCAGTAGTTGGGATAACACCAAAATCTTTTCAACCCTGCATTCTGGAATTTTAGGAAATATCAGAATCCACAGACAAAAAAACTAACAGGAAAACCAGGTTCTGAGAGAGACTGAACTTCTCACATCTGCCACCTGACAGAAATGACTTAACGGTCAGATGATAAACTTAAAATCCAGATTCAACCACTGCTGCCACCAGTGTGTTCACGACTGGCCATGCTCAGTCAGAAACAGAAATAGACCTGTCCAGCTGTAGTGTGCAAAAAGCCAAGGAGCTCTGTCCCTCACATGAGACCAGCCAGAGGCACTGAGGACTCCAAGGGGCCCGGTCCCAGGCAAAATGTACTGTCAACCAGCTTGTTCCCTTTGGTTCTCATAATAGACCTTTATCCCAGTGGAACCTCCAGGAATAGCTGGACCCATTTAGAAAAAAAAGAAGAAGCTTCTAAGAGTGCCAGCGAGTCAGGCTTCAGAAGGGCTGGATCACCAGATATACCATATGACAGGTAGTGAAAGAAACAAAACCAGGGTTGTCAAGTTTACAGTCATCTGTTCATGGTGGATAAACAGCAGCTTTCTTTTGTGATTATCATATCCTGAAAAGTCATGACATGCCTTTTAACATCAGCATAGAAAAAAATTAGATAAAAGTGTTTTTAGGGAAACCATGTTTATGGGAAATATTTAACATTTTGTTATTTGGGGGACTAGAACCAGTCAGGATGATCCAGTTATTTTTGGTTTGAGTACCAAATGGTTTTCTTTGTTTTTAATTGTGTTATGTGAAGTGCTTGATTATACTGGAAATGGGGCAGAGTGTCCATTCTTGTTCTACTCATACTGAGTCCATCCTTAAATACTTTAAAACATACTTACATAGCAGGGTTTTTTTAATGGAGAAATGAGTTTATGATTTATGTAAACCTGAAACTACTACATTAAGTATTCTGATCTGAAGTGCTAGAAAACCACAGGCCACCGATATTCAGATGGTGTTGGCTGTCAAAAAGGCATTCAGACCTTACCTGCTGCCTAACCTGAGCAATTCCCCATAGGCTTTTACCCTAAGTTCAGTTGGCATTCTAAGATAATAAAAGTTTGTAAAATTGCCACTGTGATCACATCTCTACCAAATGCTGAAACATATTTAGAAAATATAACTGTTATTTAAAATGTAAACTTATCCCCTCCAAAGCATTGCATATTTAAATGTCATGGTATTTGCCATTTTTTGACCATGCATATATCTGTTTCAAGGTAGGAACTCTTCAGGATCTTAGCAGAGTCACATCTAAGTGCTTTCTGGTGGTGTCTGGTGGTTGGTTGTCCTATGTTATATACTCCCTCTGCTGCTGCATTACCTGCCTCTGCATTCAGACATCCCTCTTTATACAAGATATACTACAAACTAAGGATAAGCTGTGAAAAGCAGTTACTGTGTCTTAATGAAAGATCCTGTGTGGACAGTCATGTTTATCTGTAGTGTTGATGTGCTGGTCTCTAAATTTGATTTCAGTCCAAAAGAATATCCGCTAAGGATGCCTTAGCCCACCCCTACCTAGATGAAGGGCGACTACGATATCACACGTGTATGTGTAAATGTTGCTTTTCCACCTCTACTGGAAGAGTTTATACCAGTGACTTTGAGCCCATCACCAATCCCAAATTTGATGACACTTTTGAGAAGAACCTCAGTTCTGTTCGACAGGTTAAAGGTGAGTATCTTTTTTGGCCCTCGGCCAGGCAGGATGAATAATAACATTTTCCATTATGTGGCTGTGAAAAGCTGAGTCTGGATGGTGACCAAAGTTCCTCCATATGTTTATTTTACAACCTTGCATATAGCTTTTTGTCCAGGGCATATATGCCAAGAAAACTGTGTGTGTTATAAAAACACTGATTTAATATTGCATCCGGTGGAAGGTCAGGCAGAGGAGCTTTTCAAGCTGACTTATTTAGTGAGTGTGACTCAAAGTAGATAATATGTATTCACTCAGTGTGATTTCACTGAATGAAACATATTGGACTTTTCTATATATAAACATGCAAATTATACAAAGGATATAAATACCCACTGAGGGAATCATTCCTTGAATGGTCACAAGAGAGGGGAATTTCTGATAGTCTACTCATAAAATTCCCTGACACGAACTCCTTTTGGGGTGGGGATGGAGGTTAATGACATCCAAAATTCTGAATGATTTTAGACATTTTAGGATGTTTTAGAAGAGTAGTTCCTGAGGTAAACAGCCAAAACTGTGTGCCTAAACAACTGCAAGGTTTTTTTTCAGTGATTTTCAAAAGAGCAATAATTACCAGCAACCGGGGCACCTGGGTGGCTCAGATGGTTAAGCGTCTGCCTTCGGCTCAGGCCATGATCCCAGGGTCCTGGGATCGAGTCCCGCATCGGGCTCCCTGCTCCTTGGGAGCCTGCTTCTCCCTCTGCGCCTCTCTCTCTCTCTCTCTCTCTCTCTCAGTCTCTCTCTGGCTCTCATGAATAAATAAATAAAATCTTTAAAAAAAAAAATAATAATTACCAGCAACCTAGAATATTCATTCATAATGCCAACTCTGTGGAATCACCCTCAAATTTATAGACCATTTTACTCCTCCCACGGATGGAGTTTCAAACCCATATAACACCACTTGGTCGGCGGGATGGGGAGGTTGCCTGTGTTTAGCAGCCACTGTCATTTTGGTTTCAGGAAAGTTCCACTGGATCCTGCCTGATACATGATCTGAGTGTTTGATCTAACTATACCAGTAGGAAATGCTGTTCAGATGCTGGCCAGTTAGCTGAGAATCCACTGTTCCCAGGCCTGCAGATTGGCATGGATTGTATGATGTTTGTTTTCTCCACAGAAATTATTCACCAGTTCATTTTGGAACAGCAGAAAGGAAACAGAGTGCCTCTCTGCATCAACCCGCAGTCTGCTGCTTTTAAGAGCTTTATTAGGTAACTATATGTATGTAATTCTACTTTCTTGATATTAAAAGGATGCCATTGTGATTTGGTTATTTAGCATATTTCTGTTTTTATTTAGATTAGATATATAGACAAAAAGAAGGTTTCTTCTACGAGTTTTGGCTTTAGTCAAAAGCAAATTAAAAATGTAAGCATTTGTTTTTACACTGACGCCACTTCACGGTGGTTGATCGGGGTGGTGCTTTGGCAGTTTTGTTCGCAGATGACCACTGTACTGCCTGATCGCGCACATGCTAGGGACCCTCCCACAGCAGCAGCGTGGCGGCGTCTGCCCGCGACTTAGACATGGTTATCTTGGCTCCCACTACCATCCCCACCACCTTAATAATAACTGCAAGCAAGGTGATTTTATAGGTATAGTGCTGGTGTATCCTGTCTAGAGTTATGTTGAAAGAGCTTCATAGCTGCTTTGGAACCCGACAAGCCTCATTCTCTTTGTCTCTCTCTCTCTCTGTCCTTTCCTTCTCAGTGTCTTTTTCCCTATTCCTTGCATCAATTAAGGTCCAGCCAGGAGAAAGAAACCACACCCAGTAATGTGGACAGGGAAAATTTAATAGTGAGAAGCATTAACTAGGAAAAGATGGTTAACTTCTAAAAGGTGCATAAGATTCTGGAGGGTCCCAAAGTAGCAAATGCAGAAAGCAGGTACTCCCTCCAGACTAAGGAAGAGTGAACAAGGAAGAAATTAAGATTTGGAGGCCCCGCCACCCAAGGCTAATAAAATTTGGACCTCTTTGTCTATAGAGGATATGACTGCCACAAGAACACACACAGCTTGAGGGTGGTGAAGAAACTTTGCAAAAGGTGTGGGCAGAACTGGTCCAGAGAGACCTGCTGGGTTGCAGAGAAACTTGCCAGAAAGTTTGGGTAGAACAAAACTGGGCCTTCCACATCAAAAAAAACCACAACCAGAAGCAGGAAGAGAAACTGCTTCCTGATGCTGTGGCCTTGCAGTGTCCTTCCAGCATAAGCTGGGTGGCAAAAGATAACTGCGTAAGGTCTGGCTCCAGTATCACAAAGCAGGACAGAGAAGGGTGGATCTGGATTTAGATCTGAGAGACCACAGTCTTCCTCCTTTCTTCCCCACCTGCCTTTCTGCCTCTCCCTTTTCCTTCTCCTCCTTGCTTCCCTTTTAATTGGCCTTGACCTGGTGTTGAAGTTGATTACATTTATTAAATCAAAGTCAAGAATTTTTGTTTAGGGGCGCCTGGATGGCTCAGTCATTAGGCATCTGCCTTCGGCTCAGGTCATGATCCCAGGGTCCTGGGGAGCCTGCTTCTTCCTCTCCCACTCCCCCTGCTTGTGTTCCCTCTTGCTGTGTCTCTCTCTGTCAAATAAATAAATAAAATCCTTTAAAAAAAAATTTTTTTAAAGAATTTTTGTTTAGAATTTTTTAAATCAGGGGTCACTTTCATTTCTTCCACATATTTTTCTGTGGAAAGAAGGAATTAGGTTGCATTTTTACTTTTCTGTGGTTTAAAATTAATTTATTATTTCCCCCTAAGAATCAGTGGCCCAGTCAGTCATGTGTTTTAATACCTTTCAGGTGCAAGTTATTCATTATCCCGAAGCAAAGTGATTATACACACACCCTCAAGTTTATAATCTAGTTAGCAATATTAGACAGATATGTGAAATAACTGAGAAAACCGATCTGTGGATAACAAATGCCAAATGATTATCCATTACTACTGAATTCATATTGATAAAAGAGTGCTTATAAGGCTCATTCACATAGGTTCCCACTTAAAGTCACTGTATTTTGAGAGGCTACTTTTACATGAATAATTCTACATCCCTTAAGGTTATTTTCCTGGTTGATTATAGACATTATTACTTATAATACCTACCACTTAGTTTATATTACAAAGTAGACATGGTGGAAGGCACTTTACTTACATTATCTCGTGTATTCATCACAATGTCCTGTGAGGTGGATGGCAGGCATCATCCCCTTCCAAAAGAGGAAAGATGAGGGAATTTGCTCGGCATCCCATAGTGAGTAAATGACTTGTCTTCAAGCCCATCACTGTTGCCTCACTTATAGATACAGATTCTTGAATGAACAATTGGGAACAAACGTAGCTTTAGAGAAGTTAAACAAAAATCCAGAAATGGACTTTATGATTTTTTTAAAGGAAGAGAGGAAAACACGCAGCATTGACTCGCCCTCTTGCCCTTTGTAGTGTGACAGCTGGTTTCACCGTGTCTCTATTTTTTTCCAGTTCCACTGTTGCCCAGCCGTCTGAGATGCCCCCATCTCCTCTGGTGTGGGAGTGACGGTGGACGATATTGTACTACTGAAGATGTAATGTAGCTTTCCACTGGAGTCTGGGATTTGCAATTCTGGAGGTTAATCATGCTTGTACTGTAATTTTACTAATGAAGTTTTAAATTAACAACCACTACTTGTATGATATGAATAATATTTAGAAATGTTACTAGACTTTTAATCTTGTAAAGTGGTTGTGCTTTTAGAAGAAAACTATTTTACCCAGAGTTGCACATGTTTTATGAATTTAGTGCAGCTGTTATGGCTCACCTCAGAACAAAAGAGAATTGAACCAAATTTGGGATTTGGGGGTTTTGTGTTTTTGTTTTGTTTTCTTTTTGTTTTTTTAAAATGAAGTGAGATTGTTCACACACACACACACACACACACACACACACACACACACACACACAAAGGACAGTCGTACATTTTGATATTTGAGCCATTCCTAAAAATTTGGGGTTTTCTAAAACAAAAGAATCTAGAAACCTTGCCTGCGACCAATCATGGAGCCACATGAGGGGATCGTGGCTGCACCTGGGGGGTGGGGGTGGGGCATGCCACCTAATGATCAAGCCCTATAATTAGCTTCTCATTAGAGCTGTGACGGTGATGTGTGCTGTCTAAAATCCAATGTTGTGGGTAGAGAGAATGAGTTTGTGACTAGGAGAGACTAAACTTCTGTTTTCCTTACCCAGTATAAATATATATATATATATTTAATCTATTTTTATTAGAAGTTTTTCTGCTCTTTCTTACATAAAAGAACCCCCCAAGCATGCATCTTTCATGTGTGTAAATAATTCATTTCTGGGCTAATTTCAAAAGAATCCCAATATTGCTGTATAGAAAGAGAACTAGCTTGCACATTTTAGGTCTGTGAAATTTTGTGAGACTTTTCCTGCACTGGACAGTAAAAAAAATAAATAAATAAAGACAAAAACAAATTTTTAAAAATTTTAAAGCCACAAAAAAAGGCACATAGGGAATTATGTCAAATGTGTTTGTGTCCTTAGGCAAAGCTGTGGGAGTCTTGAAATGTCACAGTAGTAAATAACTTATTACTTTTTGACAAATTCTTTTTTCTGTTGGAACACTGAATTCTTCTGTGCATATGTATATATGAATACAAATTGAAGGCCTCTACCTCCTGGAGTTATACAACTTGGCTTGTTTACCTCCACATGCTGATGATGACTATTTTTTTTTTTTAAGTTCAATGTGGAGACTTGAAACTTGAATGTCCCTTCCAACTTTTATATTAAAAATAAAAAGACAAGAAAATTGAAGATCGTTTTTCACCTGTACAAGGAATACTAATGGATCGTCTTAAAATTGGTCTAGGAAAAAACCTTGGTGTGTGTTATGGACAATTAACTGTTAAAGTTATTGTAAGTTATCTGTATTTAGCAGAGTATTTTCATCTTGAGTGATCTGAGCTGAATTTGAAGACTATTAATAAGTTATGTTTGGAAGTTTTAACTTCAATGAAGTAATTATTTGCTGTGAAAGAAACAAACATTGAATTACTAAACAAAGATGGTGCAATATCTTTGTTTTTTTTTTATGAGGCTCCTGAGAATCAACCCAACTGAAGCATTTCAATTCACTTGAATGAGAAACGTGTTTAGTATCAAAAGAGCCCAAGAAGACACTGGTGTGAAAGGTACAATCTCAGAGGTTGGTCAATTACCGTGGCACACTTACTGGTCACTTTGTACAATGTAGATTTGAAGTACAGTGGTGAAAACATTAAATGTGACATTTGAAAAAGATGTGTCAATCTGTTTTCTTTCAATTCTTTTCCTTTGTTTTCTCTTCAGCACAGCTTTTATTCCTGATTTTGCAGTTTTAAGACATTTCCTATTTATATTTTTATTTTGATCTTTGAGGAAATTAGTTGTGGTTTTTAAAATTCTTCCCAGAAACTTTACATTGCCAAAATATATCAAAAACTTAAGTAATATTAAAGATATTGTGAGTCAAATATATATAATTTGAAAGTCTTTCCAGACCTTTGTATGTCTAATCCAGTGGTTTTCAAGCTTTTTTTTTTTTTTTTTTGAGTAAAGAACCCTATTTTCATGTGAGATTAAATTTCAATATACTGGAGCCCAAAACATTAAATAAATAAACTGGATGAAACAGACTGCCAAGGACTTGACCTTACCCTTCTCTTCCTTTCTGCCTCCTGCCCCTGGCACCCCAAAGGAATTCCAGCAAAGGAAGAAGTCCCAGCTGGAGTGCCTGGGGCTCAGTCAGCTGAGCATCTGCCTTCGGCTCAGGTCATGATCCCAGGGTCCTGGGATCGAGTCCTGCATCAGGCTCCCTGCTCAGCAGGGAGTCTGCTTCTCCGCCTCCCTCTGCTGCTCCCCCTTCTTGTGCTCTCTTGTTCTCTCTGTCAAATGAATAAAATCTTTTTTAAAGGGAGGGTGGTGGGGAGAAGTCCCAGCCAGATGGTGGTATAATTACGACCTGACACCAGACTGCCTAACTTCAGAATACCTTCCCTGTGGTGGATAAGGCAACATGACTCTTGAGTTTGTAGAAGGTATGTATTTCCCCCGTCCTTCCTTGATTTAGCAAAATGAATGGATTTTTTTCCTGACATGGAGGGAATTGGCTGTTCTAACTCATATAAATTAATACACATACACAAAGTAGTTTGTTCATCCAATAAACTTTTGAATACCTACTGAGTACAAGAATTACTTATAAGGACACCTTGTTAATATCAGTAGTGCTTGAATAAGAAAACTAGTTTTCATCACTTAAAAGAGAACATTATAATTGCACAATTTTTTTTTTAAGATTTTATTTATTTGACAGAGAGGAGACATAGCAAGAGAGGAACACAGCAAGGGGAGTGGGAGAGGGAGAAGCAGGCTTCCTGCGGAGCAGGGAGCCTGATACAGGGCTCGATCGCAGGACCCTGGGATCATGACCTGAGCCGAAGGCGGATGCTTAACAACTGAGTCACCCAGGCGCCCCCACAACAAATTCTTCACAGATAAATATTAGAGAAAATATATTGACCTATTCCCACTGAAACCTGCTCAGCTAACCAAGGGATGTATGCCCCGTTTTTTGTTTTTTTTGTTTTTAATTGTTGATAATTGTAAAATGTGGAATTTCTACAGCCAGTAGAATCAATATGGACCAGTAGGTCAGCTGCAATTTGTTTGCACTTTAGGTATAAGGACCCAGAAGATGGAGGGTAATTTCTTGTGATAGTTCATAAGGTTTGGAATTTTATTTTGTTTTCTTCTATGGTATATCATTTAAAATACTACTTTATATTAAAGAACAGAATACGACATTTGCATGAAATTTGAAATAAAGACCACTTTGGGGGAGCTGTTTCCTACTATGCTCTCAGGAATGTTTAAACAGCATGGGTAATAAATGAGAACTTTGAGGCTCCTCTTCTTCCTTAAATGGTCTTTCCTTGGCTTCCGTAACACCACTCTGTTTTTCTCCCTTCTTGGGGGCCACAGTCTCCTTCCTATACAGGCTCCTTCCTCTGCTTAATCTTCACAATGTTGTGTTCCCTGGGAGCTAGGGATCAATCCTGAATCCTGGCTTCTCTTCATGCTCTAAAGCCACAGGTTCTTGACTTGGCTTCTTGGTAGAATCACCTGGAGAACTATCAGAAATTCCAGTGCATAGGCTGCACCTCAGACCAGTTAAATCAGAATCTCTCTGGAGACAGGTCAGGCATCAGTTTTTGTGGTCGTTTTTTTTTTTTGGTTTTTAAGATCTCCAGTTGATTCCAATGTCCAGCTAAGATTGCGATCCACTCTTGGCTACTCTCATCTTGTGACCTCATCTGCCCTCAATGAGCATAAGAGAATGAACCCAAATCTCTTACTATATACCCAGATTTTTCTGCTAGGTGCCTATTAGAAATTTCCACTTGGTTATCTTACAGGCATCTCAGACATGTCAAAAACTGATATTAATAATGTTTCCCACACAACTTTATTATTAAACCCCTCTCACTTTTCCATACTGGTTCTTTTTTCCCGCTTCCCAGACTAGGGCCATCCTTAGCATATAATGAGGAATTGTGGAAGAGAAAGGAATTGTATGTTTGGGGGCAAGAGGGACAGAGTTCGGAGCTGGCCCAGGCTATAGCACCCTCTCTTCACATTAGGTTAGGACCTGTGCCAGAGTGGTACTCTTGGCACCACAGCACCAGGTTTTCCTTTTTTGGCAGGGGAAGTAGAAGAGAATGGCTCAAGCTACAGTGTTCCATCTGCTTCCTTCCCCTAAATCCTGGGCCAGGGCTTCACCATCCACCCCGTTACTTAAGCCAGAAATCAGAGTCCTCCTCACTCCCATCTTCACTCCAATTGCACATTTTTCGTTCCAGTCTTTAATATTCTTTTATCTTAATGTTCTAAATTACATGCTATAAAAGAAAAATAAAACTTCCCCAGTTGATGAGTTCGATGCTGTTGAATCTTGTTTTCCATTTTGGAAATCAGGGCTGAATTGAAGAGACTGCTACTACTTGCCGAACTTAACATCCGGTTTCTCCTCTCTCAAGATTAAAATAATTTGAGGAATCAAACCCATAAGTGGTGACATTTTGCCTACACATTTTTTACGTATGTGTCAGGTGTACAGCTCTATAATTCAACATCTGTATACACTACAAAGTGATCACCAGCAAAAGTGAAGTTACCATCCATCACCATACAGTTGCCCCGCTTCACCCAATTCGCCCACCCCCTAACCATTAGTGTGTTCCCTGTATCCGTTTTTGTTTTGTTGTTTTTAGACTCCACATGAGTGAAATTATATGGCATTTGTCTTCATCTGACTTACTTTGCTTAGCGTAATACAATCAAGGTCCATCCATGACACAAATTGCAAGATTTCATTCTTTTTTATGGCTGAGTAGTATTCCATCGTATAAATATACCACATCATCTTGATCCATCAATCTGTGGACACTTAGGTTGTTTCTATATCTTGGCTATTGTAAATAATGCTGCAATGGACATAGGAGTGCAGATACCTTTTCAAATTAGTGTTTTCATATTTGTCAGATAAATACCTAGAAGTGGAATAGCTGGGTCATGTGGTAGTTCTTAATTTTTTGAGGACTCTTCATAGTATTTTCAATAGTAGTTGCACAAATTTACAATCCCACCAAAAATGTACAAGGGTTTCCTTTTCCCCACCTCCATTCCAACACATTTCTGTTGGTTTGTTTTTTTTTATAATAGCCATTCTAATAGATGTGAGGTGATACCTCATTGTGGTTTTGATTTGCATTTCCCTAATAATTAGTGATGTTGAACAACTTTTCATGTGCCTTTCAGATCCTCTGCCAATTTTTTAATTGCATTGTTTTTCTGTTGAGTTGTATGAGTCCTTGTATATTTCAGCTGTTAACCGCTTATCCCATAACTGGTTTGTAAATATCTTCTATTCAGTAGATTGCCTTTTTGTTTTGATGATGATTCCTCTTGCTGTGCAGAAGCGTTTTAGTTTATTTTTGCTTTAGTTTCCTTTGCCTTTGGAGTCTGATGCACAAAGATACTGCTAAAACCAATGTCAGAGAGTTTACCACCTGTGTTTTCTTCTCGGGATTTTATGGTTTCAGGTCTTAGATTCAAGTCTTTAATCAATTTTGAGTTAATTTTTGTATCTGGTGTAAGATAGTAGTCTAGTTTCATTCTTTGCATGTGGCTGTCCAGTTTTCCCCAGCACCATTTATTGAAAAGACTATCCTTTTGCCATTATATGTTCTTGGCTCCTTTATCATAGATTAATTGTCCATGTATGTGTGAGTTTATTTCTGCACTCTTGATTATGTTCCATTGATCTCAGTGTCTGTTTCTGTACAAATACCATACTGTTTTGATTACTATAGCTTTCTAGTATAGTTTTAAATCAGGGAGCCTGATACCTCCAACTTTATTGTTCTTTCTCAAGATTGCTTTGGCTATTCAGGTCCTTTGTGGTTCCATACACATTTTAGAATTATTTTAGTTCTGTGAGGTATGCCGTTGGAATTTTAATAGGTATTGCATTGAATTTGTAGATTGTTTTGGGTATTATGGACATTTTAACAAAATTATTTTTTCCGATCCACAAACACAGAATATCTTTCCATCTGTTTGTGTCCTCTTCAGTTTCTATAATCAGCATCTTACACTTTTCATTATACAAGTCTTTCACTTCCTTGGTTTAATTTATTCCTAGGTAATTTATTCTTTTTGATGCAATTGTAAATGGTATTGTCATTCTTTTTTTTTTTTTTTTTTAACTAATCTCTACACCCAGTGCAGGGCTCGAACTTAACAACCCCGAGATCGAGTTGCATGCTGTACCCACTGAGCCAGCCAGATGCCCTGGTATTGTTTTCTTAATTTCTCTTTCTGACATCTTGTTATTGGTGTATAAAAATGCCACAGATAGGGGCACCTGGGTGGCTCAGTTGGTTAAGCATCTGCCTTCGCTCAGGTTGCTTCTCCCTCCCCCCGCTTCTCCTGCTTGTGCTCTCTGTCCAATAAAACCTTTTTTTAAAAAAAAAAGCCACAGCTATCTGTATATTGATTTTGTATCCTACAACTAAATAATTCAGTTATACTAATTGTATTTTTGGTAGTTTCTTTATACAGACATATATATCTCTTTATACATACATACCTATATATATGTATGTATATATATATATATTCATGTCATCTATAGATAGTGGCAGTTTTACTTCTTCCTTTCCAATTTGGATAACTTTTCTTTTTCTTACCTAATTGCCATGGCTAGGACTTCCAATACTGTGTTGAATAAAAGTGGCATCCTTGTCTTGTTCTTGATCAGAGAGGAAAAGTTTTCAGTGTTCACCATTAAGCATGATGTTAGCTATATGATCCTCATATGTAACACTTTCTTATGAGGTACATTCCCTCTATACACACTTTGTTGAGAGTTTTTATTATAAATAAATGTTGAATTTTGTCAAATGCTTTTCTGCATCTATTGAGATCATACGATTTTTCTTTTGTTAATGTGCAATATCACATTGATTTGCAGGTGTTGAACGATCCTTGCATCCCACTTGATCATGGTACATGATCCTTTTAATGTATTTTTGGACTTGGATTGCTAATATTTTGTTGAAGATTTTTGTATCTATGTTCATCAAGGATATTGGTCTGTAATTTTCTTTTTTTGTGGTGTCCTTGTCTGGTTTTGGTATAAGGGTAATGCTGGCCTTGTAATATGTGTTTAGAATCTTTTCCTCCTCTTCATTTTTTTTAAGGCGTTTGAGAAAGATCAGTATTAAATTTTTGAGTGTGTGGCAGAATTCTCCAGTGAAGCTGCCCGGTCCTGGACTTTTGATTGTTGCGAGATTTTTCATTACTGCTCCATCCTCCTTACTACTAATCCATCTAGTCACATTTTCTATTTGTTCATGATACAATCGTAGCAGATTGTATGTTTCTAGGAATTTTTTAATTAACATATAATGTATTATTGGTTTCAGAGGTAGAGGTTAGTGATTCATCAGTCTTATGTAATATCCAGTGCACATTACATCACATGCCCTCCTTAATGTCCATCACCCAGTTACCACATCTCTCCACCTCCCTCCCCTCCAGCAACCCTCTAGGAATTTTATTTTTAAGATTTTATTTATTTGTCAGAGAAAGAGTTCAAGCAGGGGGAGTGGCAGTCAGAGGGAGCAGCAGGCTCCCCACTGAGCAAGGAGCCCGATGCGGGACTTGGTCCCAGGGTCCTGGGATCATGACCTGAGCCCAACACAGACGCTTAACTGAGCCACCCAGGTGTCCCTGTTTCTAGGAATTTATCCAAATTTTTTTTAGGTTGTCTGGTTTGTTGGTGTATAATTGTTTTCCCTACATTTTTAAGTGACTTTATCAGTAAATGAAGAATGCCCAGAATTTGGGGAAAAAAGTGGCAAATTGCTGTTGGTAGAGCTTTTAACAAGTAGACCTTCTTGCTATGAGGTCAGCATCTATGTTAGGTAGCCGACTTCAGAGGTCTGTGATCCAGTGGTCAGTTTCCTCATGTGTCAGGGAAATACTCCTCAAAGATATCTAAAGAAAGATGGGTTTATTTTAACTTTTATTTTGATAATAACACTGATTTTTTAGAGCTCATCATCCTCACAGCCAACTTACCTTCATCCAGGTCTTAATTGCAGCAACTATATCATGGCTTTTAAGAATGAACAGCTTTAAAGAGCGCACGTATTGAATGGAGCACTGGGTATTATATGCAAACAATGAATCATGGAACACTACATCAAAAACTAATGATGTAATGTATGGTGATTGACATAATAAAATTTAAAAAAAAGAATGAACAGCTTTAGAGTCTTTGAGAATGCTTATCCTTGAGAAGAAAAATCTTTTTTCTTTTTTTTTAAGATTTTATTTATTTATTTGACAGAGAGAGACGCAGCGAGAGAGGGAACACAAGCAGGGGGAGTGGGAGAGGGAGAAGCAGGCTTCCCGCAGAGCAGGGACCCTGATGCGGGTCTCGATCTCAGGACCTAGGATCATGACCTGAGCCGAAGGCTTAACAACTGAGCCACCCCGTCACCCTGAGAAGAAAAATCTTGTACAGACAATATTGTGGGTTCCTTTTAAAAACAGTATTGGTTGTGTGTGTGTCTTAGTATTACATTCACATGGTACAACCTACAAAACGAAAGTAAAAAGGGATTCTCCCTAAAGGCAAACCACTGTTTCCAGTATCTGTGGATCATTCCAGAGATACTCTGCATAATCAAGCTTATGTATTTTTATAGGAATGATAGCATAATCTGCACACTCTCTTGCATCTTGCCTTTTTCCATGTGATATATGTGGAGATTGTTCCACATGAACACACACAGAGCTAATGCTTTTAATTTGAGCCACTATTTTATTATGAAGGTAAACAATGAATAACTTGAATTAATTACCCCTTGTCCATGTTTTTATCCTTTGTCATGACATTGTTTTCCATGAGGACAAATAATCCAGGGTAGAACCAACTAACCCAATTTTCCCCCCAGGTAAGCCATTTCTCATATATATAGTAGTACCTGTCCTTTAAATCATTTTTTATTTTATTACAGATTTTCTTAAAAGACAAATATTCAAGCCACATTTTTTTTCTTAACTAACCATTTTCCATCTCACTAAACACACTGAGGCATTTAGTTGTATAAACTCTCACTTGACAAGTTCAGATGTGGCCCTATCTACTCCTTTTTCTCTACCTTTTTTCATTCCATCGTGTTTGCCAAAACTCGTATCATTCAAGAGTTCTTCAGTTATTTTACCAACAAGGGCCTTAAAAATTAACATGTCTTCACATACATCATCATGCATATGGCAAATAAAGGCCAATAGAATGACCACATCTTTAATACCCATGTTCTCAGCTGTCTCTAAGAATCAGGTAAAGCTGAGTTTTGCAACCAGTTGTGTTCATGTGTCTGTTTAAGTACAGCAAAAATATTTTTATTTCCAGCAATATAGATGATCTGATATTCTAAAAAGCAACCTCTATTAAACACCTAGGAATTCTTGATGAAATATAACAGTAAGTAGGCAAGCTTACAGAAAGAGGGAAATCTTTAAGGACCAAAACCAGAGTACTGGGGCCACTGCTTCCCTAAGGCCATTTGCCAACTGGTAAAAAATATAGCAGCTAACACTAAAGCTAATATTTATCAACTGATTATAATATGCCAGGCCCTCCTCTAAGTACCATAAAAATACTAACTGTACAACAACCCCATAATGTGGGTACTATTATTAGCCCCATCTTTCAGAGGAAGAAACACTCAAAGAAACACATTAGAATCTTGGCTAGTAACACTACGTGGGAGAGAGGAAATATAACCTTGAGCAAGGTATGGATTTAAAAATTATATATAGCTGAAATATTCAAAGAGCTATTCCTTCAGTGAAAGGAAAAAAAAGTCCCACCTGCCACAAGGAAATGTGTCTGTTACAACCTTAGCTCTTGGTAGGAAAGTAGACTTCCACAAGAATACTAAACCACAAGTTTACCCATACACATCATTTAGAGTTCAGATTTATGCTACCATGGAAGCCTCGGGAATGCAAATCAGAATATTAAAGTGGCTGTCAGTTAATAGTGCCCTGGGCTGCCTGGCAAAAGTAAGTGTAGGTGCTCTTTTGGGGATGCATCCTGAACAAGCCTCAAAAGGGTTCCAATAGATAAAACCCACCAAAATTTGAGCTCACAACCCAAAGTAACAAAACAAGGAAGTAAGCCACTATACATGAGAGGCCATTAAAAACTAAGTACTAAACTAAAGATACTGGAAGTACGAGATGCAGAATACAAAATGATTATGCTTTAAAATATTAAGGGAAATGAAGGTATAATGTTGTACTTCAAAAAAAAAAAAAAAAGCAGGGGCGCCTGGGTGGCTCAGTCAGTTAAGCATCCAACTCTCGATTTCAGTTCACAATCTCAGGGTTGTGAGATTGAGCCCCACGTCGAACTCTGCGCTGGGTGTGGAGCCTGCTTAAGATCCTCTCCCTCTACCTCCCTACTCTCCCCCTCTCTTAAAAAAAAAAAAAAGCCAAACAAATAAAAGTCATTGAACTATAACCAGGCAAATTTGAAAAATAATAAATGTATACAAATGAAAAAAGTCATTGAAAGTAAAAATAGATAAGTTAAACAGATCAATTGAACACTGCCAAAGACAACAATCTAAAACTTGTGAAAGATTACCAAGAATACATTACCTAGTATACAGCAGAAACACACAAATATGCACAGGAAATAATAAAAGACATTAGGAGACTTGGGGAATAGAGTGAAAAAGATTGAATCTGTATAAAATGGGAGTTCCAAAGAACAGAAGAGAGGCAAAACTAAATAATTGAAAATGTTCTAGGTTTCATCATAGTAGGGAATCACTGGATTTAGAAAGCACACAAATCATAAGCAGGATAGACAACGTGTTCTAGTGGGGCTGCAGGATGACAAAGCGGTCTTAAATGTGACAAAGAAAAATTGCCTAAAATGAATAACACTGAAAACTTCTCAATAGCAACAACTTAAGCTAGAAGACAAAAGAATGATATAGTCAAAGTTTTGAGAAGAAATAAATGTTAACCTAAAATTATAAACTGTCATTTAGTGCAAGGACTTAAAGATATCTTCAGAACAAAAATTCAGTTTACTATGAATAGATCATCACCAAAGAATGTACTTCAAGAAGAAAAAGAATAACTAAGCAGATCTCCAAGAATGGTGAATAAAGAAATTGGTGAACATGTGGGGAAAACTAAGCAAATGCAGATCGCATAGAGCAATAATAATGTCTAGTTGGGAGGGGAATAAAATCAGATAGGGATTTTCTAAACTGGAATACACATACCTGTGGAAATAAATGAAAACTCTGGAATGTACAGAGGCACATCTATTTTTTTTTTTAAGATTTTATTTGTCAGAGAGAGAGAGAGCACAAGCAGGGGGAACAGCAGGCAGAGAGAGAAGCAGACTCCCCGCTGAGCAAGGAGCCCCAATAGGGCACATGACCTGAGCCAAAGGCAGATGCTTAACTGACTGAGCCAACCAGGCCTCCCAAGGCCCATCTATTTTTAAGAGTCAGCTTCAAGATGTTCCTGCCATCATTCTACAGGGTGTTCTCCACCTCCCCCTTCACAATCACCATTCTCCTGCCTCACAAAAGAAAGACATACCTCTTACACCATAATTATTACTGTGGTGCAATGACCCTTTGTGTAAAAAGCCTGGTTGCTAAGTAAAAGGGACAATATGAAACAGTTTTTGTTTATAAAGCCCTTTTTCATCTCCCTGCTGTCAAATAATCATCAATCCTGAAAGATAACCTCTTGAAAGTAAAGCAAAGAGAGCATTAGTAAGAAATATTGAGACTGGCAGAATTTTACTTTACTCAGGCAACAAATTCATACCACACAGCTCTGTCTTAAAATTCAGAAGTGAGAGGGTTTTTTTATGGAAAATGAAGCCAGACTTTTTCTAACAAATTAAATCTATTTTGACTGCTTGGTTTGCCAATAGGACTTTCCAATCAGTTCATATGGTAGTCATTTTTTACATAATTAGAATTAGCTGGAATCTGCAGCTACCAAGTTGACAAAAATAGGCAAAAGATTAAAAAATTATAAAAAAATATTGTACAAATGTTGGCAAGAATGTGAGAAGTTGGAACCCTTGTGCATGGCTGATGGGAGTGTAAAATGGTGCAGCCGCTATGGAAAAGTGTGGTGGTGGTTCCTAAAATTAGAATTATTTTTTGATCCAGTAATCCCATTTCTGGGTATATACATAAAAGAATTGAAAGCAGAGACTTAGATATTTGAACACCAATGTTCATAGCACTAATTCACAATAGCCAAAAAGTGCAAACAGCCCAAATGTCCATCCATGGATGAATGGATAAACAAAATGTGGTGGGGTGTGTGTGTGTGTGTGTGTACACATATACAATATATATATACACACACACACACCATGGAATATTATTCAGGCTTTAAAGGGAAGGAAACGCTGATACATGATACATGGATGAGCCTTGAACACATTATGCTACATAAAATAAGGCAGACACAAAAGAAAAAATACTGTATAATTCTACTTATATGAGGTACCTACAATAGTCAAATTCATAGAAGGTAGTATAGTGGGTACCAGGGTGAGGGAGAAGGGAAGGAGGGAGGGAGGAAGTGGGGAATGGAGAGTTAATACTTCATAGGTATGGAACCTCAATTTGAGATGATGAAAAAGTTCTGGAGATGGATAATGGTGCTGGCTGCACAACAATGTGAAAGTACTTAACGCCATTGAACTGTACAGTTAAAATGTTTAAAATGGTAAATTTTGTGTATGTTTTATAATATACACTTTATACATAGCTGTACTGTCCCAGAAATAGAAAGATGTTTAATCATTAGATAATTTGTCTTTTTCTAAGTAATAAAATCATTTTAAGGATATAAAATAAATTGTAAATTTAAGGGTTCACTTCTGGACTCTCAATTCTCTTCTACAGATCTATATATGTCTTTATACCAATTACTACAGTGCCTTGATTTTTGTACCTTTACAGGTAGTTTTGAAATCAGGAAGTGTGTGTCCTCCAACTGTTTTCATTTTTAAGACTATGTTGGCTCTTCTGAGTCCCTTGCATTTCCATATGAATTTTAGGACCAGCTTAATTTCTGCAGAGGCCAGCTGAGATTTTGATAAGGATTGCCCTGAATCTGTAGACCAGTTTGGGGAATACACCGTGTTAACCATATTAAATCTTCCAATCCGTGAACATAGGATGTCTATCCATTTATTTAGCTCTTCTTTCAGTTCTTTCAAGGTTTTGTAACTTTCCATTTACAAGTCTCGCACTTCCTTTGTTAAATTTATTTCTGACGGAAATTTTTTTTTTTAAGATTTTATTTATTTGACAGAGAGAGACAGCTAGAGCAGGAACACAGGCAGGGGGAGAGGGAGAGGGAGAAGCAGGCTTCCCGCAGAGCAGGGAGCCTGATGAGGGACCCAATCCCAGGACGCTGGGATCATGACCTGACCCGAAGGCAGACGCCCAACGACTGAGCCACCCAGGCGCCCTCCCCTTAGGATTTTATAATAAAATTTAACGTTCTCTGGAAAAATACTGCAATCCCCAAAATTTTATATAAAGCTTCCCCCCCGAGGGTAAAACAGAATAATGAAAAGTTTCTAGAATGTTTACAAAAAAATGATGATGCCATTTAATAAGGAAACTTTTTTTTTTTTTTAAGTAGGCTCCACACCCAGCATGGAGCCCAGCATGGGGCTTGAATTCACGACCCTGAGATTAAGACCTGAGCTGAGATCAAGAGTCATACACCTAACACTGAGCCACCCACGTACCCCAAGGAAATCTTTCTTTTGTCTGTTTAAGATTTTATTTATTTGAGAGAGAGACACAGAGAGAGCACGAGTGGGGTGAGGGGTAGAGGGAGAAGCAGGCTTCCTGCTGAGCAGGGAACCCGATGCGGGGCTCGATCCCAGGACCCTGGGATCGTGACCTGAGCTGAAGGCAGACACTTAACCGACTGAGCCACCCAGATGCCCCTGTTTTTTGTTTTATCTTTTTCATTTTGGGGAGCAGTCAGGCATCGCTATCTCTGTCTTGCCAAGAAGTTATTTTCAAGATGTCAAACCTATTAAAAAGTAGAAAGAAACAGTACCATGAACCCTTGAACAACACAGGTTTGAGTTATGTAGGTCCATTTATATGTAGATTACAGTACAATATTATTAACGTATTTTCTCTTAGGATTTTCTTAACACTTTCTTTTCTCTAGCTTACTTTATTGTAAGAATATAGTATATAATACATATATAAAATATGTGTTAATCGACTATGTTATCAGTAAGGCTTTCAGTCAACAGCAGCTTATTAAGTTTTGGGGAGTCAAAAGTTATACAGATTTGCAACTGCCTGGTGGGGGGTCAGCACCCCTAACTCTTCAAGTTCAAGGGTCAACTGTATAATGAAAACCAAATACCCTCACCTAGATTCACCAATATGAAACATTTGCCACATTTGCTTTATTAGTCTATACACAAATATATGTATATTTATGTATATAAATATACGTACTTTTTAAAATTTTTGCTGAAACACTATGAAACCTCACCCTAATGTATCCCCCCAAAGCAAGGACATTATCCTAAATAACTGTAATTCTATCACACCTAAGACATTTAACAATTTGTATTTTACCTAATATCCAGGACATACCCAATTTCTTTAATTCCCCTCAAAATTTTATTTATAGCTGGGTTGCCCCCACCACCACCACCAATTCAGGATCTAGCGCAGAATCATGTCTTGCATTTGGTTGTCATGTCTTTTTAGGATCCTCTAATAGGAGAGGCTTTCTGCCTTTTCTTTTTCATACCATTTGGCATTTATGAAAGTGCAAAACCAACTGTCATGTAGAATGTCCGACAAAGATTTGGATTTTTCTGATTGTTTCCTCATGATTAGATTCAGGTTACACAATCCTGGAAAGACTATTACAGAGGTGATGCAGTGTACTTCCCATTCCATCAAATCAGGAGGCACATCGTTTGTCCCATTTTGGGTGATACTAAGTTTGATCATTTGATCAGGTTGTGGTTGCCAGATCTCTCCATTGTAAAAGTACCCTTTCCCAACTGAGAGCTTTTCCCCTAAGGTCAGGAATACGGCAGGGATGTCCACTATCACCACTGCTATTCAACATAGTACTAAGAAGTCCTAGCCTCAGCAATCAGAAAACAAAAAGAAATCAAAGGCATCCAAATCGGCAAAGAAGTCAAACTCTCACTCTTTGCAGATGATATGATACTTTATGTGGAAAACCCAAAAGACTCCACCCCAAAACTGCTAGAACTCATACAGGAATTCAGTAAAGTGGCATGATATAAAATCAATGCACAGAAATCAGTGGCATTCCTATACACCAACAACAAGACAGAAGAAAGAGAAATTACGGAGTCTATCCCATTTACAACTGCACCCAAAACCATAAGATACCTAGGAATAAATCTAACCAAAGAGGCAAAGAATCTGTACGCAGAAAACGATACTCATGAAAGAAACTGAGGAAGACACAAAGAAATGGAAAAACGTTCCATGCTCATGGATTGGAAGAACCAATATTGTGAAGATGTCAATGCTACCTAGAGCAATCTACACATTTAATGCAATCCCTATCAAAATACCATCCACTTTTTTCAAAGAAATGGAACAAATAATCCCAAAATATGTATGGAACCAAAAAAGATCCTGAATAGCCAGAGGAATGTTGAAACAGAAAAGCAAAGCTGGCGGCATCACAATTCCGGACTTCCAGCTCTATTACAAATCTGTAATCATCAAGACAGTATGGTACTGGCACAAAAACAGACACATAGATCAATGGAACAGAATAGAGAGCCCAGAAATGGACCCTCAACTCTATGGTCAACTCATCTTCGACAAAGCAGGTTTGAATGTCCAATGGAAAAAAGACAGTCTCTTCAACAAATGGTGTTGGGAAAATTGGACAGCCACATGCAGAAGAATGAAACTGGACCATTTCCTTATACCACACACAAAAATAGACTAAATTGGATAAAAAACCTCAATGTGAGACAGGAATCCATCAAAATCCTTGAGAAGAACACAGGCAGCAACCTCTGGACCTCAGCAGCAACTTCTTCCTAGAAACATCACCAAAGGCAAGGGAAGCAAGAGCAAAAACGAACTACTGGGACCTCATCAAGATAAAAAGCTTTTGCACAGCAAAGGAAACAGTCCACAAAACCAAAGGACAACCGACAGAATGGGAGAAAATATTTGCAAATGACATATCAGATAAAGGGCTAGTATCCAATATCTATAAAGAACTTATCAAACTCAACACCCAAAGAACAAATAATCCAATCAAGAAATGGGCAGAAGACATGAACAGACATTTCTGCAAAGAAGACATCCAAATGGCCAACAGACACATGAAAAAGTGCTCCACATCACTTGGCATCAGGGAAATCCAAATCAAAACCTCAATGAGATACCACCTCCCACCAGTCAGAATGGCTAAAATTAACAAGTCAGGAAATGACAGATGTTGGTGGGGATGCGGAGAAAGGGGAACCCTCCTACACTGTTGGTGGGAATGCAAGCTGGTGCAGCCACTCTGGAAGACAGTATGGAGGTTCCTCAAACAGTTGAAATTAGAGCTACCATACGATCCAGCAATTGCACTACTGGGTATTTACCCCCAAGATACAAATGTAGGGATCCGAAAGGGCACACACACCCTGATGTTTATAGCAGCAGTGTCCACAAGAGCCAAACTATGGAAAGAGCCTAGATGTCCATCGACAGATGAATGGATAAAGAAGATGTGGTATATATATATACAATGGAATATTACACAGCCATCAAAAGGAATGAGATCTTGCCATTTGCAACGACATGGATGGAACTAGAGGGTATTATGCTGAGCGAAATAAGTCAATCAGAGAGCACAAGTATCATATGATCTCAATGATATGAGGAATTTGAGAAACAAGACAGAGGATCATAAGGAAAGGGAGGGGAAAATGAAACAAGATGAAACCAGAGAGGGAGACAAACCAAAAGAGACTCTTAATCTCAGGAAACAAACTGAGGGTTGCTGGAGTGGTGGGGGGTGGGAGGGATGGGGTGGCTGGGTGATAGACATTGGGGAGGGCATGTGCTATGGTGAGTGCTGTGAATTGTGTAAGACTGATGAATCACAGACCTGTACCCCTGAAACAAATAATACACTATATGTTAATTAAAAAGGTAGTAAAAAAAAAAAGTACCCTTTCCCTTTGTAATTAATAAGTAATCTATGGAAAGGTACTTTGATTTTGTTTTTAAGATTTTATTTATTTTTTGACAGAGAGAGAGACAGCGAGAGACGGAACACAAGCAGGGGGAGTGGGAGAGGGAGAAGCGGGCTTCCTGCCTGAGCAGGGAGCCCGATGTGGGGCTCGATCCCAGGACCCTGGGATCACGACCCGAGCCAAAGGCAGACGCTTAATGACTGAGCCACCCAGGCGCCCCTGGAAAGGTACTTTGAGACCACATCTTATTCCTCAACAAAGTCATCCAGTGCCATCTATCAGTGATCTTTCCATGAAGGTTCTGAAATTGCCCCTAAAGGAAGCTGTGGCAAACACTGTTCATGGACCACTGAAATCTCTCTTTCCCTGGCACAAGATTAGACTACATTCCCAAGCCCCTGGTGGCAACATGTGGAATGTCATTGGAAGGGATGTGTACCACTTCCAGGCCTAGGCGTTAGTATGATGTATATACTCCCTCCATGCTTTCTTTCTACTTACTAACTAGAACCTATGGCCACCTGGCCTTGACCATGGAGATAATAATGCCTTAGAGCAGGAATCAGTAAACTACAACCATCACGGGTCAAATCAGGCCCAGTGCCTGTTTTTGTAAATGAAGTTTTATTAGAACATGACCACATTTGCTCATAGACATATTCTCTATAGTTGCTTTCACATAATAAATGGCATAGCCCACAAAGCCTAAAATATTTATTGTCTGGCCATTTACAGTACATTTTACATTACAGTAAAAGTTTGCCAACCTCTGCTGTAGTATATGGTAAGCACTTGATAAGCGAGAAATGTTAACTCTCCCATTACATGGGCCCCTTGACTTCCCCCACCAGATGTATTTGAAACACATCTATCTTGGAAAAAAAAAGCCTGACCCTAATACCTCCCGCTCTTTCCTTTTCTAACTGTTAAGCTTCTGGAAACACGCTCTAGTTATACAAATTCCAGGATCTTGCTTCCAGCCCTCTCCCACACATCAATCAGTCCACCTTGCGCATTAGGGCCAGATGCATCTTCCTACAACATGACTGTCATCCCAATCTGCCCTGCTCAAGATCTCCTACTGTCTACTGCCCTGACATCAAACCTAATGGACTCTTAGCTTTCCAGACCCAGTAATCTGACCCTTCCTCCCCAAATCAAACTTAGCTCCACTCCTACCTGACAATCAGAGCTGGGACAAGCGTGAGGTGAGGGAGATATTCCCCAAGGCACAAAACTTAGGTGGTACCAAAAACTCAGTAATCAGGATATATAATATCTTAATGCAGTATTTTTTTTTAATCAAAATTAAGGGGCGCCTGGGTGGCTCAGTCGGTTAAGCATCTGCCTTCAGCTCAGGTCATGATCGCAGGGTCCTGGGATCGAGTCCTGCATCTGGCTCTGCGCTCAGCGGGGAGTCTGCTTCTCCCTCTGCCTCTGTGATCGTTTTTGCTCTCTCTCAAATAAATCCTTTAAAAAATAAAAATAAAAATTAATGCAAAAAGATCTATGAACAACAAAATATCCAAATTTTTAACAAAGTCTTTGAGAACTAACTTGCACCCACTCTGCCCCTCGATCTACGTTCACGGGGTCTTGGACGTGAAAAGAAGGTAGCCACTCAAAA
The DNA here is from genome assembly GCF_009762305.2 of Zalophus californianus. Lineage (NCBI taxonomy): Eukaryota > Metazoa > Chordata > Mammalia > Carnivora > Otariidae > Zalophus > Zalophus californianus. The sequence continues at coordinate 18,465,715 of NC_045610.1, read as the reverse complement.
CTCCACGAAACCCACAGATCTCAAAGAGAGATCATTCTGAATCTCCCCCTCCCACAGCCCCCTTGCTACACCTCCAACACCACCAGAATCTTAGCTTTTGTTGATGAACGTGTAAGGTTTTGGCTTTGAGGTGTGAAGCCATCTGCAGATCCTAGAGCCACAGTGGCTTCCCAGGTCTTAGCATTTTCCATTAGCAGGTGGCAGTGTCCGCGAGCCAGGAGGCTTTCGTACACAGTTCACTCAACAATGACTCCGGCTTTGTGTTAGTGAAATGGCAGATATGGAACCCTCAGTCCAGCAGGAAAGGTGTGTGGAGACAGAGAGTCAGATCAGTGTGGCTCAGAGTGAGAGGAACAGACGTGTCCCAGAGAACGCCGCCAAGGCTCAGAGATGGCAGCAGCAGCACCACCAAACAGACAACAGCAGGGGAGGAGGCCTTTGGGCCTTCAGATACGCAGGGAAGGGGGGGGTGGGAGCTGCGAGTAGTGTGGGTGCGTTTTAAGGAGAGAGAAAAGTGAAACGAAAGCAGAGGAAAGAACTCTACAGTTGCTGCCAAACAGGAAAGCGGTGGGTCCCTCCTCTGAACACCTCTCAGCTGGGGTTCCACTTCCAGCACTACTGGGCTAACGGCGTCCATCTCATCACCGTACAAGTCATTTTCAAAAGGTGCTAAACATTGCCTCATCTCACTCAGAAAGACAGGGAAACTGCTTGGAGACCCCCCTCCCCTTTTAAAAGTCAGTCTTTCACTTCACCCTTGCTTTGGGTGGGGGACTCTGCGGACTGATGAGCCGTCCTCCCTCCTCCCCAGGGCCATTTGCCTTCTACCACTTATCTGACCTCAAGTGAAGAGCTGCAGTTCCCCCACTAAAGGAATTTCAAACATAAGGCAGCAGCTGCACAGAGACTTTTTTTTTTTTTTTGGGTAGAAAAGCCTTGCAGGGAAAGTGCTTGGCCTTGCAAGTCTTTATCTACAGATAACCAACTTGGCCGGGTGTGAGGTTTGCCGAGGATCAGTCACATTAGCAGCTGTACACTTACACATTCCCTGGGCAAATCCCAGCTTCGGGGCCCCACATGCCCTCCCCCGCCCCCCAGCAAGCAGTTCTAATCAGCACGCAGTGCAGCTGAAAGCCACTGCTGGGGCTCGGGCTGAGCACCCTGCCGCCAGGCCCCTCCGGAGTAGGTGTGTGTGTGTAGGGGGCTCCACCTGCCCCTCCGGAGTGGGGAGTGTGGGGGGGCTCCACCTGCCCCCGACAGGCCCTGGGCCGCCAGAACTCTGTGCTCTGACCGCATTCAGCCACCAGTGCCCTTCATCCCTTGCACACCACACCGGAAGCTTCACCTCCCTCCCCTGCTATGCTCTCCTGCCACGGGCTCTGTCCCGCCGTCCTCCCTAGTGAACAGCCCCCTCCTCTCCAGAGCCCAAAGCCCTCCACACCCTCAGCCTTCACCTGCTGCAGGAACGGACACCTGGCTCCCTGCCCTCCCAGGTCTCGGCTTCCCCACGGCCCTCTCCAGTGGAGGCCGTTCATTTGTTCACACACCTGACCTCAGGGTCAGGAGGTGGGGTCACGGGCCTCCCTGCTCCCCAAGGCCACAAGCTCACCCTCCAATCTCTGAGGTTTAAGCCATGCCCCAGCCCGTGCCCACCTTCTCCTGGTTACTCCTCTTGGCAACAGGCTCACAGCCTTCTCTCCACCCAACTGCCACCACCATCTTATGTGGTCTTCACCGTCCATCCATCACACGCCCTGGCTCTCTGTCCCTTGACCCCATCTCCAAACACCTTCCCCTGCACAGAATCTCTTCCGACACCAGGAATTCTGACCTTGTGACATTGTGCCCCTCATCCTAATCTCCCCGCCTTCCGGCCCATTCATCCAGTGGCGCCCACCATGCCGACCCAGCCTCCTCGGCCTCACACCCATTCCCTTTCCCACGCTCCCCAGGCTGCCAGCCTCTCTGGTCCCACACGGCCTCCACCCTATCCAGCTTGAAGCGCATGCTCCCTCTCTGCAATCGCTCTCATCCAACGCCTCAAAATCACCACTGTCTTTCTGAACCCCAACCCTGCATAAGTCAACAGCCTTTTTTGCTGAGCAGACCCCACCGTGGAGAAAAGCACACAGCCTAGGAGATCGGGCCTCCAGATCCATGGCCACGCACCTCAGCTGGGCCCTCTACACTGCCACCAGTCTCTCTGGCCCAGTCCCAAGGAACCCGCCCTGGGGAGCACAGAGTTCCTCCGACCTAACCTTAATCCTTCCATTCTCTCCAGCCCCTGGGGGCCTTGAACCACATTTCCTGCTCCCTTCCTCCTACAAGGACAACCTCTCCCCCTGACCCAGAAACTTAAAAAAGCATCTAAACAAGTCAGAGTGTTCTAGTCTCTCTCCTCTGAGAAATGACTAAGTAAGCCCTGTATGGGGCACATCTCCCTCAAGCTACTCCCCCTGCTCTCTCCTCTCCTCCTAACCGGAGATCTACACTCCCTGCCCTGCTGTCATCTGGCCCTGCCTCCACCACACCACAGGTGCTCTCACAGGGCCACCACGGGGACCATTCAAGGTTGCTCCGACAGGACCGAGCCCCCCCCCCACACACACACACCCATGCTTCTGTGACATCACACTCCTGTTGTGCACCTGTGTCTCAGCCCCCTCCTCACAGCACCCCTGAGGCTGGAGCTCCTCTAAGACCTCTTACGGGCCCTCTGCTCTCAACACTTCAACTCCCATCAAACGCTGTTGCCACACAAATCTACCTCTCTAGACAGGTTCATCCAACTGCCTCCTAGACTTCTCCACTCAGATGCTGCAGACACTGCTGATTGTCAATGCAGCCAGAAACAGATTACTTTCTCAACTCCCTTCTCCTGTGTCCCACTCCTTAGTGAATGGCTGGGGCCAGCAGAGAGCTAAAGATCAGTATTTGCAGAATGAATAAATCCTCCCTCTTTCTTCACAGCCAATCACCAAGACCTGTCCATCGTCTTACTACATCCCTGTGGTTCTTGCTTAATTGAGGCTGGCTGCCTCCTAGTCAACGTTCGGAAGGCTCCGGGACCCCTCAATGCCTGCGGGACAGGGATCTTGCCGCCGTGCCCACGGCCCGTGAATGCCGAGCCACCGGGCGGATCACAACGCACTGTGCGGCCGGCCCTGGTGTGCGGCACCTCCGCTGCACTGCGAGCTCACCTCCAGCAGCGCCCGTGGCCCGACCCACAGGAGCCGCTCAGTCAGCGCTTTAGGTTTGCGGTGAATGAACGGAGTACCGAGCGAAAGGGACCAGAGCGCGCCACGGAGTCGGCGGCTAGAGGTCCGGCCGGCGCCAGGCCCCCGCATGCCCGCTCAGTCCGCATGCCGCGCGCCGGCCAGCCGTCCCACGCGGCGGGCGAGGAGCCCCGCCCCTGTCCCACGCGGCGCCCCCGGCGGCCAATAGAAATGGTCTGCGGGGCACCGCCTCGACACGCTATACACGGACGAGCCAGTGGGCGCGCTCTGCGGCGAGTGCCGCTCCCGCCGCGGCTTCTCAGCCAGCCAATGGGAGTGGCTGGCGTATCCCTCCAGGGGGCGGAGCGGGCGGCCCGGGCGCGGAGGTCTCGGACGCTGTGCGGGCGCGGGCCTTCTGCCCACGTCGGCGGTCCTCGCGGGCGCGGTCTCGGCTCCTGCCCGGCGTAACCGACGGATGATGGGGGCTCTGGGCGTCCGACGCGGCCTGGAGTGGCTACTGGGCCTCTACTTCCTCTCCCACGTCCCCATCACTCTGCTCTTGGACCTGCAGGTGGTGCTGCCGCGCGAATTCTACCCGGTCGAGGTGAGGGCGATGGTTGTTCCTGACCGCCGGTGGTCGAGTTTGGGGCTCCTGCGCGCGCTGCGGCTGTTGTACCCTGGCGTCCCCGAGACCTCCCCTCCTCCGCTCGAGCCCCTCCCCCCCCGCCCAGGGTTCTGGTTCTGCCCCCCCTTTCCCTCCCGCCGTCCTTAGGTCCTGCCGGTGCCCCGGCCCCTCCTTACCGGTCAACTCGACGTTTTGCTTGGGGTTTTCTTTGCCCCAGACCCTTATGGGGCAGACACTTTGGTCCTTTTGAAGACACTTCTTCCTTGGGTGTGTGTAAGGCCCCCACCCCCCACCTCTGGTCAGTGGTCAGTATTTGAGGGAGTAGAGATTGATGATTTTGTTGCTTCTTTATGGGGAAATAATAATAAAATCCTTGAGTTATTCTCAGATTCTCTTTGAAAAAAATGCCAAATCTTAACATCTGTTGTGTTATTCTTCCCTAAATAGAAGGAATTTTCCCCTAGAACTAAAAACTTTGCGGAGCTCCCATAATAGTTGGGCTAAAATTTGCCAATTAAATATCTTCCTTGGTTTGAACCGATCAACCCTCGGAAAAACTTACTATGAGACTGTAGGAATTTAGTTTGACTTAGAACTTGGAGAGGATGGGGAAGCATTTTGTAGTATCATTTGCAGCTGGGTAGCCTTGCTTCTGCTAAAATAAGGAAAGATGGGGAGCACCTGGGTGGCTCAGTCGGTTAAGCTTCTGCCTTCAGCTCCGCCCATGATCCCAGGGTCCTGGAGATCGAGCCCCTCAGCGGGAAGCTGCTCCTCCTGCTTGTGCGCGCGCTCTCTCTCCCTCTCCCTCTCTCTCTCTCTCCCTCCCTCTCCCTCTCTCCCTCTCTCCCTCTCTCCCTCTCTCCCTCTCTCCCTCTCTCCCTCTCTCCCTCTCTCCCTCTCCCCCTCTCCCCCTCTCCCCCTCTCCCTCTCTCCCTCTCCCTCTCTCCCTCTCCCCCTCTCCCCCCCTCCCCCCCTCCCTCCCTCCCAAATAAATAAAATCTTAAAAAATAATAATAAGGAAAGATAATCAGTCTGTGCTCTCATTTTTTTTAAGAGAGAGCATGATTGGGGAGGGGCAAAGGCAGAGAGAGAGAGAATCTTAAGCAGGCTCCACTCCCAGTGAGGAGCCCGACCCAGGGCTTGATCTGATGACCCAGAGATCATGACCTGAGCAGAAATCAAGATTTGGACGCTTAACCAGCTGAGCCACCCACACACCCCTGTGCCCTCATTCTAAGGTAGGGAAGTATACAGGTTTATTCAGTAGCAACTCCTGGTTTAGAAATCCTTGTGCAAAGGCCAGGTGAATAGTTTAGTCAAATATGAGTCAAGTATAAACCTTTTTTGGGTCTTACCTAATAATAATAATTCTTACGACCAGTTGCATGGTGAGATTTTAATGGGATTAAACTTGAATTTCTCTGAATATGTGTTAATTACATTCACTTAAGTAATGGTAACATTTACTGTGTGCTTGACACTGTTCTAAAAACCATGTACATTAAGTCATTTTATCTCACCAGTAGTGAGGTAAGTACTACAACTGGGAAACAAGTTGAGTGAGATTAAGCGCTTTGCCCAGAGCCACGGATTGCACCCCCCATGTCCCATGCTCTTCCCTCGCCAGGGACCTGTGATTTGCCTTCCATCTGCCCTTAGTCCAGGCCTTGTTTTCATATCAAGGCTATTATGGGACTGTGGGCAGGTGCTTGGATCCTAATTGATTACTTCAAGAGCTGGCTGATTAGATTACTTTGAGTTTTGCTAATCTCATCCTGCAGCCCTCAGAAATTACCCGTGCTGTGTAGAACTGTCTGGATTTATGAAATAGGTGGATCTGAGAGGTTGGAATACAGATTGAATAGAAAATGAAATTCAGACAAACCAGAATGCCTTGTATTCTACGGCAAATCTTCAAAGGTCATTCCCCCCACTATTTTTTTTTTTTTTTTTAAAGAAAATCTGGAAAGCAAAAAAGGACCTTAAACATTTGGTCCAAGTTGCTTGTTTTACAGATGAGGAAACAGAGCCCAGGAGAGATGCAGGGACTTAACCTTTATGAGTATTTTCTACCCCATTACCACCCTGAAAAGTGCCTAGAAGGAAGCTAAGGGTATTGCCGTGGATTTCGATTTGAAATCAAGTACAAATTCGATATCACTTGGTCAATAAACTGGTTATCAAGCCAGAGCCTTCCTGCAATTAAGATCATGCTAACAGAATGTTTGTTTCTGGATATTTGCTTAAAGCTTACTTTCAGCAGTGAGGCCTCAATTTCACAATAGTGAGTCTTAATCTTTTGATTAAAAATTAACAGGAAAAATATCTTTGGATTTTTCCATTGCAGGCAAAATTCTCACACTGGAAGTTGCCTTTATTTATCATAATATCAAGACACCTATTTGGCTTTGGAGGCAGGTGTGTCAAGACAGGATGTAAAATGCGACAGACCCTCGGTAGTCCGTGTGGTGTGGGGAGCCCTGCGCTTCGGGTTCTTACAAAGGGTACAAAATGGGCAACCTCAAACCTTTCTGCTTCCTTCCTCTGCCCCCACAGCCACGTGTTCACAGATCAGCATCTTGATTTAACAGTGTAATTAGGAGGGTGGGCCCCAAGCTGGAACCGAGACTGCTAATCCTCAGGCCCTGACATAGCCTAGAAGCTCTGTAGTTTGTGGTTTGGGCAGTTTGTTCTATAAATAGCCTACTGGGGGCGCCTGGGTGGCTCAGTCCGTTAAGCCGCTGCCTTCAGCTCAGGTCATGATCCCAGGGTCCTGGGATCGAGCCCCACGTCGGGCTCCCTGCTCAGTGGGAAGCCTGCTTCTCCCTCTCCCTCTGCCTGCCTCTCTGCCTACTTGTGCACTCTCTCTGTCAAATAAATAAATGAAATCTTTAAAAAAAAAAAAATAGCCTACTGGTCTCCTACAAGAAAACTCTGCAGAACTAGAGTAGTTAAGAATGATGAGCTTGAGATTTAGGCATTAAATTGCATCTTTATAGAAGTTAAATGTATCTCCCTTCCATCCCCCCACACCCCGCCCCCAAAAGACAAACTCGGTTCATTTCTGTATTTGAGGCGGTCTGGCCCTCGGAGCCTGGTGTGCAGCTGCTCTTCTTCCAGCCAAATGGTAGGACGCTCTTCATGGCTGTCCTTTACCAGGAAGCAGGTTGTGGCAGATTTGTTGCCTTTGTATGTTCATTCCTCGAACTGAGAGCCTACTAAGTGCTAGATATCGTTGCTCTTGACAGTGGGCAACACAGCAGGCTGTGCGTTGTCATAGAGTCAGGAACAGATGCCGCGTAGCCCAGAGGGCCTGGAAGAGCTGAGAGAAGCCTCTCGGAGGAGTGAGGGAGCTTTTCTGAAGTGACCATCTGGGCTGCCGTGGGATGGAGCTGCTAGCCTGTCCTGCCAGGCGGCTGCATGCGTCGTGACCTTTCTCTTTCCTCAGCTGACAAACCTGCTGAAGTGGTATACTAAGGAGTTCAAAGACCCTCTGCTCCAGGCCCCCCCAACATGGTTTAAGTCCTTCCTGTTTTGTGAGCTTGTGTTCCAGCTGCCTTTCTTTCCCATAGCGACGTACGCCTTCTTAAGAGGTAGGTAACTGGTGGGGAAATCCCACTTTTGCTCTGAAATTAGGTCCCAGAAATCTTTTGGGAAAGTGTCTCAGAGAAGGGGAGCGGTCCCTGTAGTTTGTGTGAGGGTGATCTCGGGTGGGGTGGGGTGGGGTGCGAATGGCAGGAGGGGGCTGGTAAAGGGGCGTTACTGTGGCTCAGGCCTGTGCCCGTGCTTAGCTGGAAATCTCTCCTACGCTGGAGGGTGCTTACAGATTGAACTTGTTCCTTTTTATTGTTTTTACCCCTGCAGAATTTTCCTTTTATCATTGGCTTTTATTTTTCTGATTTGGGTAGCACCAGACTGGCTTTTGAGCAGTAGCATCCAGCTCACCCCGGAAGGGCTTCACTTCTCATTTATTCTTACAGTGTTCCCCTGTGACTAACGCTTTTATAAAGACGGGGGCCACACTCATGTACATGGTAACTAAGCTCATACAGCCTCTTTCCCACTGGAGCCCCCAACTCCATGTCTTGGCAGAAGCTGTTGATCCTCTCACCTATATATAATCACTAACAGATGCTAGTGGCAGGCCCCTCCCCCCCTGCCTTGTGTAAACTGTAATGGCCATTTTACTGCCCTAGAGTTTTTCTCAATTAAATTCCGACCCCCACCCTTGGTTCTCTGGCAGTCAGTGTACTAGAGCCCCAGCTCCGTGCATTAGGCAGTATTAGAGCACCCCCAGTTCTCCATTCATTTGCAGTGGGAGGGTAGACGGGGTCAGCTGAAGGGAGCAGGCATGGAGAAGATTGTGGGCAGCCCTGGGGTCACGGACAGACCAAACGCTTATCTCTCTCTCTTCCCCCCCCCCCACTTCAGGAGGCCGCAGGTGGATCCGCACCCCTGCAATCATCTACTCAGTTCACACCATGACAACTCTAATTCCAATTCTCTCCACGTTTCTATTTGATGATTTCTCCAAAGCCAGTGGTTTCAAAGGACAAGGACCTAAGACTTTCCACGAACGACTTACCCTCTTATCTGTCTATGCCCCCTACTTTCTCATCCCTTTTATGCTTCTACTTTTCATGTTGTGGAGCCCCTACTACAAGTATGAGGAGAAAAGAAAGAAAAAATGAGAGAAATAATGACTGGCCTGGTGGGAGGGTGGGGAGATGCCCATAGGGCAATTTTCCGGTTGGACCCAGTATGAGGAAAACTGCTCAGAACCCATGTCTTCAGTAGCATTTGAAACACACCAGCGACACAGAAAGAACAAGACTCTGGCAGGAGCCACATCAGAACCGCCCCCTCCTGAGGACACTGGTGCAAACAGACCAGTCACCTGAGCACGGACTGAAGGGTGTGGGCTAGGTTATAGGGAAGTGGTGCCAAATACCTCACTGTGTGCCCAAGTTCCATCGTGAGCAGGACCAGACCAGATCCTGTATAAACTTCCAAGAAACGTGGCCTGCTTGGCACCTGACCCACAGTGCCCATGTGATTAAACCCCCGACTCCTGATTCTCCGCAGCATATCCTTTATCAGCAAAATGAAGAGTGGGATTTTTCAGGTCATTTTTAAGTTTGAAATTATGCCTCTTTAATATTCATTAAAAACTGTATCATGGGTTTTTTTGCCACCACCCTTTGTTGGGGACAGGTTCTGCAAGAGGCCTAAACTTGGTTTTACTCAAGGGTCAGCTCTGGCCTGACGTTCAGAAGTGGATTAAGCTGGAAGGTGTTTTGTTTGTGTCTTAAACAGGTCATCCCAGAAAAGATTCTTTTTTTTTTTTTAATCATCTCCTGATTCATTCTTTCCATACCTTAGTCTTCTCTGTTTTTACAGACCACCTGACATAAGTCCCTTCCCTCTGAGGTCTGGTGTCTCAAACCTGATCTGGAAGTATGCTTCCTGTTGGATAACTTCACCCTTCCTGAGAGTTTCATCATCCATCCTGGCCTGTTCTCAAAGTGGAAGGGCAGCTGGGCATGAGATGTCCATTGTATAAATGCAGGGTCTCTTCACTGGTTCCTTAGCTTTCTCTAAATTTGTACTCGAGGTCAACTCAAACACACACACACACACCTGTGAACACACATGGAAAATGATAACTGGTCCTGTCTGGTTCCCTCTTTAAGTCTGTTTTGGTCACAAGCCATATTGTTCTGATTGTTGGGAGTATCATCTGACTCATGTGTCTGGTCCAAATAAAGGTCCCTGCTGACCACTGCCTGGTTGGTTTTGTGGATGAGGGAGGGGCTCGAGAGTCCAGAGTTCTCTCAAGATGTTAAATGTACACTTTAAGGGCACCAGAAAAAGAGGTAGATCAAGCCATCTGAAAACAATAATTTATTGCTCTTCCTTTCCAAAGCTTTGAATTTACAAAAAAAAATCATTTACAGACTGCTCCGTTCAGGCTAAGAATGCCAAGAGCTGAGAGCCTGGACCCCCTGTGGCCACAGGTGTTCACCAGCAGCTGTGCACGGACATCTGCAACAAGCTCCCCAGATTTGTTTCCTGCCTTCAGAGATGCTGCGTTCGTTACACACCATCTCTCAGGATATACGTGGGCCATTAGACAAGTCACAGGAACATTACAGAGGTTTTTTGGGGTCTTATTTTTTTTGCCCTTCTATAAAATGAAATTTTCAGTTCATTTCTGAAAAATAAATTGGTCAATAAATTCATTTTGTTCTGCTTCTACTTTACACAAAGCTTCATATTCAACCCGATACCTGAAAAACAAAATTGTTAGAAGCCCTAAGAATGGATGAAATAAACCATGGATTTAATTCTTCTAGAGAAGAATATAAATGACTTAAATAATGCCAAGAAATGGTGTGAGTTCACAATGCAGAAGGTAGGGTAAGAAAGAACAAAGAGGCAAAGCCCAACCGAGGGCCACCCATGAGAAGTGTCCAGCCCCGAGAGGGGTTTTCCTTCAGGAGAACCGGCCAACTCTGGACACTTGCTACCTGAGCTTTCAAGCTCTCGATATTAGAGGTGGTTTTGTATTAAGATATTTTCTTTCTCATCAAATGTAATTTTATTTTTTTAAGTCTTCAAATCAGGATGACAAGTGAGACACTTCCTGGGAGAACAATGATGAAGGGGGAAGAGAAGAGGTGACCGTTCAAGAAGGAAAAATGGAATTGCAGTTGAGTAAAGAACTAGCTTTACATCTTACCTTTCAAGCTGCATCTTCTTTTCTGCTATCAGTGCTTGGAGTTGCTGCTGTTGGGCTTCTCTCTGTTTTGCTATAGATTTGAGCAAGTTCCGAGCACCAATGGCCTAGAAAAATAGTATCACCAAAGAAGGTCATGGCTTCATTAAAACCATCTTCAGCATTAAGTCCTCAGCCAAGGAAGGGCCACTTGGGGGCTGTCTCAGTGCCCAGCTGGCAAGAGAGTCGAGCCCCCGAGCCTCAGGAATAAGGGGGAGGAATAACTGCATGATCCCAAGTGCCTAATGAGACCTGGACTGCAGCTCAGGGACAGGTCTACGAGTATCCCCGAGTCTAGCACACAGGTGGTCAGTGGCCCATTTAGGGTGCCATTTAGCCTTGGGTCCTTTGCCAAGTCATCGACACCCTGCATGCCTGCATTGCTTCACTTATAAAATGAGCATAAAACCACCTATCTCAGTGATGTGAAGATTAAAGGCAAGAATGACAAAGTGTACTAGCATATGAGTTCAACAGGAGGTTAACTGCACTTGTTACTAAAGCCCTGTTTTGTTTTTTAAGGTTTTATTTATTTTTTGACAGCGAGAGAGGGAACACAAGCAGGGGGAGTGGGAGAGGGAGAAGCAGGCTTCCCGCGGAGCAGGGAGCCCGATGCGGGGCTCGATCCCAGGACCCTGGGATCATGACCTGAGTCAAAGGCAGATGCTTAACGACTGAGCCACCCAGGCACCCCCAAATCCTGTTTTAAATAAAATCCCACACACCCCCCTCCCCAAGAAAAAGAACGAGTGAACCATGTCCCAGGCCAAGATTTAGAAGGCCTGCTGATCTTACCTTCATCTTCTCATTTTCTGCTTCTTTTGCAAGTTGGTCAACAAGCTCAATTAAACCACCAACTATTTTCTGAAACTGGCCAATTTCTTTTAGGGAAAGAACAGAAAAGGTTTTATTTTCTCAGCATCACCACTCCCTCTGTGTTCCCTTGTGGCAAGAGGGCAGGGCTAACTGCCCCTTCTAATTTGTGTCAAAACAATTTGGTGCCTCCTGACCTAAAGTCTTCCACGCTTGGTCTAAACCGAGAGAAGGGTGGCCAAGTGCCCAGAGCTGGACTGGGGCATCCTTGGACCTTGAGTCCCAAATGAGCCAGCCAGTGACTATTAACCTTAGGTATGAGGCTCCTGATGGGCCCATCTTCTGCGCAGGCTCTATCCTGCTTTTGCAGGAGTGACAGGAAGCACAAAGGGCCATGTTCATGAAAGGACTGACTCAGGACTTGAACAGAGCCTCCTGACTAGCCCCAGATAAGGAACTAGATTTCAGTTAATGGTGGTTAGGGGGGCAGTGGTTTGCCAACTGTAACCAGAGCTAATAAAGAGCTCAAAGCATTTAAGTACCTAATCTCCCATTCGCTATTTTCAATGTCCTTGGGTGTGATGGGACCTCATTCTACTGAGGAATGAACTAGGACCCAGGGAGGAAGGACAACAGGCAGTGAGAAGACTGGCAATGGAGCTCATGCCGCCCTTCACCAGTCAAGCTTTCTACAGACTATGGAGTGCGCAGAAGGCTCAGAAATTCCTGCTTGTCAACAACACAATGGAAATCCCTGCTTTAGCTAGAGCTGCCCTGTATTCACTGCCACTCGGCTTGCCTGCCTGCTGGGACAGGAGGTGTCCTGGATATCTAGCTAAAAAATGACCTCAGTGAGTCTGTTGAACTTCCAAGAAATCACATCATGAGTACATAACTCTTTCCCACCCTCAAGCCATAGTTCTGCCCCATGAAGTTCAAGGTTTCTGAGAGCAAAAAAATCAAAGATGGGATATCCTCTCTCCATTTCACCATTTGTCTTGACTGATGCTCTGTGTCTGACTACATGTGAGCATCAGAGAGCAGGGAGACAAGGTGGTTGGTATGTGGGAATTCCTAAAGGCCAGACACAACATCCAGAGAGGCACTAGCCCTGTTCTGGCCAGGGTGACAGCTGCGGGTGGGAGTGGAGGTGGGGCACCACGTCTCCCCAAATGACACTCACTGTCCACAAAATCCTTGCACTCTTCCTTGAGCTCTGTGGTCTGCTGGGTAACCTCAGGGTCCAACACACGCAGCTTGTTCAGCTCATCAAAATGCAGCCCTGCTTCACCCAGGATGTCCTTGGCCATAGCTGTGAAGAAAGCAGCCTGAGTCCCCGATCACTTCCCAGCCACCCAAGGAAATGCCCGCTTCCAGCCCAGCCCAGCCCCGCTCCTGCCCCCAGACACCAGTGCCAAAACCGCAGACGTTCCTCCGAAGGCTCCCCTTCCCTCTGCCTCCACCTCTCTGAGCCTCACCTGTTTCCCTTCCGGTTTCCCTAGAGAAGAGCAGCTCTGCTCTGAAGGGGTGCTAGTGGCAGTCAGGAGGAAGTGTGTCATAGGAGCAAGGGTCAGGAAAGAATAAAGTCCAGTTGCTTGTCACGGGCATCGTTCATTCAACACACATTTCTTGAGTGCCTACCACATGCCAACACTGCTAGATGCTGGGGGCACAAAGATGAGCGCGACACGGTGCCCGCCCTGGAGGAGCACATAGTTTAGCTGGAGGAAGACAGACACGTAAACTGAGAAAGTATGCTGTGTTAAGTGCTTTTACAGAAATATCACTCAAGTGTTGCAGGAGAACAAAGCAGTTAACAGGGTGAGCGAGTAACATTTGAACTAAATCGTGAGAAGCCATAAGCATATTTATCCCCAATTATGTACCCAAAAGGACATGAAAAAGCTTTTCCAGTACAGTCCTAGCATAACACCAAAAGCAAGGAAAAGAGGAAATCTGCATGACTTAAAAATGAGAGTTAAAAATAAGCCAGGAATAAGGACATTATCCACAATATATGTCACAGGCATGTTGGCCTGAACTAGGACCAAAGTTGGCTCCGTCTCTTTCTAGCAGAAAACACAAAAAGGAATGAAGCATCAGCAAGAACATACCAAGTGAGGAGGCTAGGGAAAGGCTTCCCAAGCAGAGAAAACAGCACAGACAAGCGTGTGAAGTCACTGAACCGGCCAGAAGACCTAGAAGATGAAAGCACCGAGGACGGAGCTGCAAAGGTCAGCTGGGGCCAGGTCAGAAAGAGCCTGTGTGCCCAACTAAGGAGTTTGGGTTTCTTTCTGTAGGCAAGAGAACCAGCAGAGATATCTTTTCCCTTCCTAGGGCACCCTGCATTCCTGGTCCAGAGGATGCCTCAATTCTGGGAAGGAAACACTGAAAACTCACCCTCGTTCTGGCAAACACACGCACACACAAATTAAAAAGCACACACAACGCTACTTAGGGCTAGCCACTGGCTGCCACACCAATTCCCAAACCCCAGGTGTTCCAAAGGCTACCACCAGCTGGCCCTGCGCCAGCCCTTTCCTCTGCTCCCACCTCCCCCAGCTGTTTCCCTTCTGTCTTCCTTAGAAAAGTTCTGTCCCAAATGGGGTGATTATGGGAGTAACTTCCCAGAGCAGGTATACCATAGGAGGAGCAATGGTTAAAAAAGAATTAAGTTCCCCAGCTGCCAGAACTGATTTTCAAGACAGCCAAAAATCCAGATTTAGAGATGAAATCTGATTTTTAAAGGAAAGTATTGAATTCAAAATTTTAAAGGAAAAACCACATCTAACACTGTGGGCCAACTAATGCATGTCTATAGGCTGTCTGTGTAGGACTGAGCCGTTGGCCTACTGGAATCCACTGAAGGAACTAAGCTAGCTAGCATCTTCCTTTTGAAACATTTTAATCATCCCGAGCTTCCTTTTAATCGAGCTTTTTTAAAAGATCCGTCTTCCTGCTGTTCTGTTACGTTTACACATATAGTCCGAGCATTTAACACCTACCAGGTGATTAGTCAGACCAGCTACTCCTAGGAAGCTTCCAGTAACCTGAGGGAGCAAATATCTGCTTCCACTTCCACTCCCTTCCCTGAGAGGATGCATTTATTCAGAAACATTTCTGATCTCTGGACAGACAGTAAACAAATAATCACATATTTTGAGGACAGTATGAGGAAAAGCACATGGTGCTACATAAAGCTGCAGCAAGAGGACATAATTCATATGGGGGGTGTCTCAACAAAAACTCCTTTTTAAAAATTATTTTTAAAGGTTTTATTTATTTGAGAGAGAGAGAGAGAGAGAGAACAAGCAGGGAGAGAGGGAGAAGCAGGCTCCCCGCCCATGGGGCTCGATCCCAGGACCCTGGGATCATGACCTGAGCCAGAGGCAGATGCTTCACCGAGTGAGCCACCCAGGTGCCCCCTCAACAAAAGCTTCTGAAAACATGACACTCAAGCTGAGACCTAAAGAATATCCAAAAGTTTGCCAAGTGAAGCAGGGAGGAGGTGTTCCAGGCGGAAGGAAAAGCATGTGTGAAGATCCTGAGGCTAAAAGAAATGTAATGCATTCCAGGAACCGAAAGGCTAGCGTGGTTAAAACCCAGTGAACTGGGGGGGAATGTGGAACAGGATAAGTCTAGATGGGGAGGCCAGAGCTGGTTCAGGGAGGGCTCTGAAAGCCGCCCTCATGAGCTTGGATTTTATCATAAGGGTAGTGGGCAGCCAGCAGATCCTTAGCAGAGAAGCACAGCCATATCTGCCTTTTGGAACGATCACTCTGACCCAGGATGGAGAATGAACTGCAGGGAACGAGAGAGTGGGGCTACACCTCCCTTGTTCATCACTGTAACCCTAGCACCTAGCAGGATGCCTGCACATACTGAGCGCCTGCACTCAGTAAATGTGGAACGAATGACTGGAAACAGAGAAGGCTATTACAGTGACCAAGGCTTGGAGCTGAAGAAAAGTGTTCCAATTTGCGATGTTATGTAAGCTTATGGCATTTGGTAAAGGACTGACTGAATGTAGGAGTTTGGGGATGAGGGAGGGAAAGAGGCAGGCAAGATTCCCACGTACCTGGCTTGAGCGCCAACTGTATGTTTGGAGGGCAGAGTTGAATGAGATGGACTGGACCGGAGAAGGAGGGCAGGGAGAGAGTTCCCAACCGACTATGAGATTCCCTCCCAACTCCCACCACACGTGTGCGTGGCACAAGAACCGCACTGAGCTCCCTGAAGATGACGGCGGCGACACTCTGTCCACCCCGCGGCTCTCCCAGATCCTCTCCGGGCCCCGCGAGCAGGCGCCATCCGCGGGATGAGGGGAAGGGGCACCGCGCACACAGTCAGGAAGACCTGGGTGGTGGAGCTGGCTGTCCACACTACGTGAACGCCTTGAACTTATATGAGCCACAGTCTCCTCACAAGACCGTTGCGAGCATCAACGCGTAAAGCTCCAGGCCAAAGCTGGGTGTCACACGGCTCGCAAAGAATCGCGCGGAATCCCGTTTCTTTCGGCCTGCTGGGTTCACTCGCCCCGGGTCCGCCCGCGTCCCCCAACCCGGAGTCGCTGCCTACCTGCCAACCCCGTAGCGGCGGCGCGCTACCGCCCGGGCTGATTCCGGCAGGCCGCTTCTCTCCCGGGTCAGCGGCAGTCGGTGCCTGGCCCGCCGGCCTCAGCCGCTGCCACGGCTACCGGCCCTGTTTACCCGTAACGTCATTACTGGACTGCGGAAGTACTTACTCCGCCCAACCCGCAGAGCCTGCTGGGAAACAGGCCTGAGAGGAGGGACGGCTGCCTACAGGACCCAGAGGCCTTTGCGCCGGAAAGGCTGCCGGAAGTAGCTGAGCACTCACGGCGGAATTCTCTCAAGGGCCCCTCCCTCCCCCGTGATTGGGTGCTGGGCAAGGCCCGCTTTAGAGTCCCAGGCTGCGGGCGGGCGGGGTTGGGCCGCGGCTCCAGGCTGAGACCGCGGGCGGAGGATGTGAGCTCACAGCCGGGATTGCTGGCGGGCTGGCGGCCACAGCCCAGGGCGGCACGGGGGTCGGCTTGCAACCCAGCTGAGAGGAGAAGCGCCCCCCGGGGACGGTGAGAGCCGGGGTGCGGATGCTCTGGGGGACAGGATGGACGGGCCCCGGGCTGGAGCAGAGAGCCCCACCCAGTCCTGGGGAAAAGGCGTGGGACGGTGCAGGGGAGATGGAGAGCTCAAATCCTCCACTGGGATGGGTGTCAGAATCGGTCTCAGTTTCTCGGTGGTGAGGAGGGGTGCGGGCCGGGGAAGACTCACCACAGACCGCAGAGAGGTTGGGTCTCGCTAAATCTTTCCAGTCCCTTTGGACGAAGCTTAAGATTTACACCTAGGATTTCTGCTAGATCCTCCCCCTCTACCCAAGATCGGTTACCCGCCCGCCACCACCGAGTGTGATGGATTTCTGGGTCCTTTTTCCTTTAGCACCCCACCTTCCATGGCCGT